>NC_143397.1:106620506-107261578 GCF_052110815.1 Crocodylus siamensis
TGAGCAAAGCACACCCAACTCAGTGTCCTTTTGTTCCCCTGCCTGTGACCCCAGAGAGAGCAAAACACTGCTGACATCCTACAGAACCTGACAGGCCGGAACATATCGGACTATCTGGTGAAGACCTACGCACAAATCATTGGGAAAAGGTGCCTACTATGTACATTTCCCCTTATTGCTTGCTGCCAGCTGTTATAGGATGCAGTTTACCCCTGTGCAGAGCCTCAGCCAAAGTCCTCTTGCAACATTACACTCCTGCAGGGATGAATGAAAAGACTTAAAACTGTGGGCCAATTTGAAATGCGAGTCCAGGGGAGTCTTAAGGAGTGTAATCCACTCTTTCTCCTGGCCCAGAAACCTGTGCTGTACTCCCGTACAGACTTGCTGTTGCTCGGTAGGACTTATTTACACCTGTTCAGAACACACCAGGGTGTGACATGCTGCTTCTGTCGCATCCCCTTCATGGGCCTGACCCAAAGTGTACCATGTTCAGTAAGAGCCTTTTTATTGGCTTCAATGGGCTTTGGGCCTAGCCCTATATTCAGACCAGGTGGCTGAGCATTCATTGCTTTCTCTATGGCTGTGGCTCCCATGAACCTCTTGGACCCAGCAGGAATTATTTCTACCATGGGGTCAACCAGCCATCATGGGTTTTTCCTAGAAATTAAGCAGAGATGCTTGAAAAGTCCAGTCTAAAGCTGCCGTGTCCGCTTCCATTTTCTAAGAAGTCCCTGGTTTTCCCATATCCTTGTGATACACTGGCAGTAACATGAATGTTACTGACCAACCCAGAACTTTGGCTTGGGTTGCCACCAGATTGGACCCTGACACCCACTTTTGCTTGGTGCCCCAGACTTGATCCTGCTGCCAGCAAAGTCAGTGGCAGTTCAGAGGGAATAGGAGTGGGCCTTAGGTATTAAAAAGCAGCAGGGTAAACTCCAGGGGTGCAGCGTTTCCCAACCTTTTTCTCTACACGGCACACTTACATGGCCTCTCCACCCACAGCATACCAGCCAAACACCAACAGGGGGGGAGCAGCCAAACGTGGAGGGGGTGGGGGTTAGGGGTGGCACGTGGCCAAATGCAGAGTGGCAGGGAGCTGGTGGCACAGCACTTGAATCACTGGCTGGAACCACGCTCCCTGTCTGGCTGGTTGTGGTATAGTGGGGGGTGTGGCTCCAGCCCCAAATGCCGCCGCACACTGGCACATGCCTGATGGCACATGAGTGTGCCATGGTACACTGGTTGGCAAACTCTAGTGTCATGCACCTGATGTCCCTGGAGTTAAACCAGAATGAATCTGCCCTGCAGTAGTGAATGGTCCCAGTGCCTTTGGCCTCAGGCTGGGTCCAACTGGTAGCCCATTTTATAAATAGCATCTTCTCTTTATCTCCATAGCTTGAAGAATAAGATCTGGGTGAATGAATTCAGGTGAGTTGCCACCCCTCCATTATGCTGCTTGGGGTTTCTTATTACTGGTAAACTCAATCTCTCTCTCACTCACACTATTCCCTATAAATATCATTCTTCTTTTGAAAAATGAAGTTGTGCTCCACACTAAGCTTGCTAGAAATATGTCAGCAACAGATTCATTTTTTTAGCCTCTTGCTGGAACTAGCTATGATATTGACTGGCCCTTTCCCCAGCTGTTGGGGGTACACGGGTGCCCTCAGAGCCCCAAGGGCTCGATCCTGTATGTGCCTACCATCTAGTGCCTGCTGGTATGAGCAATCCCTGTTAGCAGTATCAGACTAGCAAAGGCCCCTAGCTTAGATACTGTTCCTAGGCTCCTAGAAACAGGAAGCCTTTTCTGGAGGGTGTGTCTGATCAGTCTGTGCTTGACTCCCCCTTTCTGCCTTCAGGTACGGAGGATTTTCCCTGGGTGCCAGCAGCTCCCTTGTGCTTCCTCCAAGCCATGAAGTCAATGATGCCATCAGGCAGGTGAAGAAGATCTTGGAGCTTGCCAAGGTGAGCAGTGGTGTCCCTGCAGCTCTGAGGCTGTGGCAGTGTGACAGTGGCACCCCTGGGTGAGATGTCTACAGGAAGCAAGCCCTTAGGTTTAAAAACTTCAGCTCCTGCTGCCTGAGAGAGAGTCCCTGCACCTGGACTAGCGTGGGTGGTACTGAGCCAGTATAAGTACATCAAAGGGCACAGGAATTTACTGCTTTGTCTGGGAACAGCCACTGAGGTACTAAGGTCTCTGGATACCTGCTAATCTTGAGGACAAAGTATCATGAAGATGACCTGAAGTGGACATGGCCCTTTGGTAATACTGTTTTCACTCGGGTAAACTCCCACTGGTTGCAAAGGGGACTCAGCATGAAAGCCTTAGGAAAGTCAGCTTTTACTGTCAGTGACCCCAGCTCAGCATGTGTGTATGTGAGCAAGGGCACCTGAAGTGCCCCATGAGCCACAAGAGAGAACTGGAAAAATCCTCTATTCTGCTAGATTCTCACACTCACTCTAGTGGAGCCTCCCATATGGGTATGGTACACACAGCAGGGTCTAGTCAGCTGAGACGTCCCTGGATCCAGCATAAAGCACCTCTGTGCCCAGTCCAGAGCAGTTGCCACCCAGCATAGGTTAGAGCAGCTTTTAAACTGCTCTGACATACACCACGGGGAAGATGACCTTGGAGAATCAGAGAATTGCAACCAGCTCCCTAATAACCTCTGAGCCACCATGTTTGAACTAGTGTTCCCCAAAATTGTGCTCCATGCTTAGCTAATAATTGCTAAAACCTAAGCCAGTGCTGGGGTTCTCTTGGGCTCCCTCTGCTCTCTTCCCACTTTGGAGTGCTGTGCATTGTGAATTCAGAGGGTATGTTGGCCTTGAGAGACTCACCTAAAGTTACATGGGGAATCTGTTACTGAGCCAGAAAGGAAGCTGTACAAATAAGGTGCTTGTTGCGTTGTGCTGCAATGACTGAAGTGAATCTTCTGCTGTTCACAGGGGAGCTCTGGAGATCGGTTTCTGAATAGCTTGGCAAGCTTCATGAAAGGACTGGACACAAAAAACAATGTCAAGGTAAACTCTTGCCTCTTGTGCCTAGCACACTGAGCCCAGGCTCAGGTAACCTTGTGTTTTAACTGAAGTTCAGCTCCTAAGTAGTGGTGTCTCATGATTTCTGTCCCACATGTGCTCAGAGCAGAGCCTTCTGCCCAAATTGCTTATAAAGACAGAGAAAATAGCACAGCTTTTTGTGTAGAAAGCTGGGGGAGAGAGGAGGCTCGTGGAACTCAGTCCCAAATGCATTGAAATTCCTGAAACTGCCTGTTGACATCAGTATTTGTCAAGTCATGGCCTTGGAAATGAGTAGGCTGTGACTGCTGCACACGGGTATTGGGAAACATATTGCCCTAGCATACGTAGTCCTTTAGATTCCTATGGCGCTGTAATACCATTTTCCCATGACTAAGATCTCTCGAGAATCCTAGGCTTCTCTTGTGGATGGAGGGGATGTCACCCTTGCTGAGCTAATTGGCTGGCATGAGTGTTCCCATGACCAAACTGTGTATTGTGTCTCTAAGATGGTAGACAGGAGCTTGAGAAAAGTTGGGAAGAGCTGCTCTGTCTTTTGGCCCTCTGTTGGGGCAGCCCCGCAGAAACTGGAATGTTGGTTTTGCAGGTGTGGTTCAACAACAAGGGCTGGCATGCCATCGGCTCCTTCCTGAATGTGATCAACAATGCCATCCTCAGGGCCAACCTCCGGGGGGGCAAGAACCCCAACGCTTACGGCATCACCGCCTACAACCACCCACTGAACCTCACGAAGCAGCAGCTCTCTGAAGTGGCACTGTACGTCCTGATGCAGTGGTGATGGGGAGAATGGGAGGGTCACTCTCTGCTAGATCATCCCCTGCTGGATGCTCACCAGGCTGCTGTATTTGCCATCCACCACAAGGGGTCCATGTGTTCTTAGACTTCCATTAACTGGGTGTCAGGGTCAGCCCTTTCTGAGCAGTCTGCACACTGGCTCTTTCTTTAACTCCCCTATACTCAGGCTGGCTGTTACCTCTTCATGGGATGTCTCAGCCCAGCTATCCTAGGCCCCCATTGTGGACACCTCAATAACATAAACACTTCTTCCTTAAGCTCGGAGCTAGATGCCCTGGGCCATATAGTCCCTCTCTTGAGGGAGATGAGATCCAGACACACAGGCTTTGTCAAGGCTCTAAAAACCATTTGGTTTCCATTTAAGTGAATGGAGAACTACACAGAGCAAGACAGGACAGCACTGCCTGTCTCCACTGTTGCCTCCACATGCTTGAGTGTTTTCAGGGCTTAGGTCAGAAACCTCTAGGTTTCCTCCCCTCTCTGCTGTTCAGCGAGTTTCCTTCTTCCTCAGCTGTTAAAAGGAACCTTCTGCTGGGACACCTTGCTGCTCTGTTCCTGCGAGTCTCTCTAAGTTACGCCCACCCCCACACCCCAGGCCTCTCAGTCTTGGTAGCTTTTCAGACCAAGCAGTAAGACCCAGTCTCTTTACCATTCGGTTCAGGGGTTTCCCATTCCCCAAACCTCTGGTTCCTGCAGACTCTGGAGAACCCTGGCCACACAGACATGCGCTAAAAACCTCTCATTTCTATGGGGCCTTAAAAGTGAACATGCCCATGAGAGGTCTTAACCTGACAGGCTGACTGCTCTCCTTTCCTCCCCCCTATGCACATAGAGTAAGTAGGCTAGCAGAACTGAGTAGCAGTGCAGAGCGAGGGAGCTCCTTTCTGGTGGGATCAGGATAAGACAGTGATTTATTAGGGCTTGTTGACTTCTCTCTACCCAGGATGACCACATCAGTGGATGTTTTAGTCTCCATCTGCGTGATCTTCGCCATGTCCTTTGTCCCTGCCAGCTTCGTAGTTTTCCTGATCCAGGAACGTGTCAGCAAAGCCAAGCACCTGCAGTTCATCAGTGGGGTGAAGCCATTGATCTACTGGCTGGCAAACTTTGTCTGGGACATGGTAAGATGGCATCCATGAACTCGCCCTTCAGACCAGAGTCTAATGCGTGTAATGCCTTATCTCACCCCTTACTATGTTTCTCCCCCCGTGGAGACCCCCATGTCACCTGGGGCCTGCAGACACTGTTCCATAGAAATTATGGTGAAAATAATCGCTGACTTATTTCCCGTTCCATGGGAGTGTGATCTACCTTAGTATAGGTTTGCTGAACTAAGCAAGATGTGAAGCTGCTAAGAAGCCCTCTAATCAGCATTTATAAGGCACTGCTGTATTTTTGGAGCAAATATTTTAATTTTCTGTCCTGCTTTCCCGTAATCTCCCTTTTACCCACTGTTCACAGTGCTAAGGTGCCTTTGGTTTTCATTTGCAACTCCCAACAGAGCCATTTCTTTCTTCTTCCAGTGCAACTATGTGGTTCCTGCCACACTGGTCATCATCATCTTCATCTGCTTCCAGCAGAAGTCCTATGTCTCCTCTTCCAACCTGCCCGTGCTGGCCCTTCTGCTCTTCCTCTATGGGTAAGGCTGCTCCTCTCAGAGCCATTCCTGAGGTCCAGCATGCTGGCTGCTGTGAATGAGTTTGTCTTATGCCATCTCCTTTTGCTTACCAGGTGGTCCATCACACCACTGATGTACCCCGCCTCCTTCGTGTTCAAGATCCCCAGCACTGCCTACGTAGTGCTGACCAGTGTGAACCTTTTCATTGGCATCAACGGCAGTGTGGCCACTTTTGTACTCGAGCTTTTCACCAATAATGTATGTTGTGTCCTCTTCTCCCCCCAGTCTTCTCCCCCCCTACCCCTGGGCAACGTAGCTGGCAATCCCAGCTTTAAGGCAGTGTCTTTCCCTTGGTTCTACATTGCCCTTAGCAGCTAATTCCAAGGAGCTAACACTTGGTCTGGGAATGGAAGGGATGCCTGGGAATGAGGCCAGCAGTGGGTTCAGGTGGGGTCTAGTGGGGATCTGTTCTTTGTTCTCAACCCTCAGTAAGCTTCCAGGAAGGTTGATTTGTGCTTGACTCTTGCTCCATTAGAAGCTGAACAACATCAATGACATCCTCAAGTCTGTCTTCCTCATCTTCCCCCACTTCTGTCTGGGTCGGGGCCTCATTGACATGGTGAAAAATCAGGCCATGGCAGATGCTTTAGAAAGGTTTGGTAAGTGATAACCCCTTTCCCACCCAATCCTCATGGGATCCCTGACAAATTGTCAAGGGCCTGGTTTTGATTCAAGTGGGCACCCTCCACTTCCACTAAAATCACTGGTTATTGAGGGCTCAGCTCACAGGACCTAATGGGATTGGTGCCAGCCTCAGGCAGTCACAGAGATCTGATCTGAGCTGTCCACAACCTGCTGGTAGCCTCCCTGGTTCACTACCAGAGCCAGAGAGGAACAGCTCTCTGGTATGTAAAAACTTGAATTACAAAGGTGTGAGCTGTTTTTATGTTTTTAAAATAGGGAGTTAAAAAAAAAAAAAAGGGTTGAGAAGGAAGATAGCCTTTGGGCAAAAGCACTGACTGTGGGTTCTGGAGATATAGTTCACTTGCTGGTCTGGTCTATATGGCCACAAGGTGTTCAGGGCAGTGGCTGTCTCTTCTATGTATGTGCAATGCCTAGCACAGCAGAGATCTTCAGGCATCACTAAAATTACAATGGATGTGCAGACCAAACCTGGGTCAGCCTGTGACCTTATTGGTTCGGTGTCTGCAAAGCTGACTCTGCACTTTGGTAATCTCAACAGGTGAGAATCGCTTTGTGTCCCCTCTGTCCTGGGATCTGGTGGGACGCAACCTCTTTGCCATGGCTGTGGAAGGTGTGGTCTTCTTCCTCATCACTGTGCTCATCCAGTACAGGTTCTTCATCAAGCCAAGGTAGGACTTGATCTGCACTGCTTTGGCTTTGGGGGATGGTGGGGAAAGGAAGCCTAAGGTCTGCTCTGGAGTCTGGTATGAGGAAGTGGCTTTGGCGGCACCACTAGCAGATGGGGTGAGGCAGTCAGAGCCATGCTGCAGAAGATCCAGCCAGGAGCATCAGATCATCCTTAGTGACTTCCCACTGACAGTAGTATTCTTGCAACCAGTTGTAGATACCCGCAGGAAAAAAATGCTTGTGCAGACGAGCCCTGGAAGCAGCTGTTCCATCATCTCCAAAGGGCAATGAGCTAGGCCCAAAGCTTGCACTGCTGGTGCAGTTTTGAAACTCAGAGTCGATCTCCCTACATACCACAAGCAAACATTTCCGCTAGATGAACCGAGTGCTATTTTGCCCTGCAGATTTCTGTCAGAAGAAGAGTCACCCAAGTGTAACGAAAGTGTCTGAAGTAATAGTTCAGGGACAGGATGTTTGTCCTTGTTTATAATACTTTGAATGGGAGCAGTGTGTGTGAAATCAAATTTGTCTGGAGAAGGCTCTGTGAATGGAGCAGTAACCATATAACACAGGAGTTTATTCTGTCAAGTGTTATGCAGTGCCTAAATCTAGCAGTGAAGTGCTTAAAGAATCTCTGAATTAAGCATAAAGCATCCTAGGTGCATTGGCCATAGGTGGAATTCAGCTGTGTGCACCAACAGTCAGCATGAAGCCTGTGCATTTAAGCCCTGCTCTGAAGTCCTACAGGGGATGGAGGAGGGATGTGGTCTTTGTTTTAGCTGTCCACATAGGAGTGTATTGTATGCTGGTGAACTTCAGACATTCAGGGGCTTCCCAGATGTGGATGCGGACTAGTACTGTGTCTTTCATATTTAGTGCATTAAATTTGTAGGCCTCTCCCCTTATTTCTTTCTTTCCAAAGGCCGGTTGAAGCCAAGCTTCCCCCTCTGAACGATGAGGATGAGGATGTGACCAGGGAGAGGCAGAGGATAATTAGTGGTGGAGGACAGAGCGACATCCTCGAAATCAAGGAGCTGACCAAGGTGAGAGAGGGGCTGCCCATTCTAGTAATACTGGTGGGGGACAGTCCAGTTTTGGGCACTGTACTTCAAGAGGGTTCAGAGGAGGGCCACTCGTATGGGGTCTGCAGGCAAAGCCCTTCAGGGAGAGATTGAGGGACCTGGATCTCTTTAGCCTCTGTAAGAGAAGGCTGATAGGTGATCTTGTGGCTGCCTACAAATTCATCAGGGTGAGGGGGAGGGCAGTTAGGAATAGGAGATGCTCTGTTTACCAGGGGATCCCTTGGAGTAACTAGGAACAATGGCCACAAACTGTTGGAGGTTTAGGTTACACATCAGGAAGAACTTCTTTACAGTAAGGGTTGCAGAATCTGGAAAGGGCTTCCAAGGGAGGTGGTGCTCTCCCCTACCTTGGGGGGTCTTTAAGAAGAAGCTGGACATACACCTGCCTCGAGTCGTCTGACCCCAGCACTCTTCCCTGCCCAGGGCAGGGGTCGGACTCGATCTACTGAGCTCCTCTCCAACCCAAACATTTATGAATCTCCCAGAACAGCATAGTTCACTGAGGGCCTGATCAGTAGAAAGACTCCCACTGCTTTCCATAGGCTTTGAATCAAGCCCCAAACTTGTATCACTTGCAGATGCAAAAAAATGCTGCTCTGTGCCATCAGTTAGTGCACTGGATGCCAGCATTTTGTTCATGCTTGGAACCACAGATTTTTTTGGCATGTCTTACATGCCCATGGTGTTGTCTGAGGAATTCATTATTTAGGCTTGAATCGGGCACAGTGGGCCAGGCTTTCAGTTGGTAGCACCATGGAAGTCCATGAAGCAAGGCCAGTGCCTTTCAGCTGAGAACTAGCCTCAGCCTACCTGGCTGCAGACTTCAAAGCCAAGCTCCCTTCATTGTCCAATGCTACCCAATTAACTAGTGACTCCCATAAATCTAGCTAGTACAGCTTGATCCGCTAATAAAAGGTGCCCTTACCTGCTCATTCTGGAGCGTTTTGGGAGTTTTGCCACTACAGGGGGTCAGGACTTGAACCTTGGGCAGCAGTTCTGGCTCAGACTTCCCCTCTCTCCCCTCTCACCTACCTTGTGCTCATTCACTTTTTCTGGTTCCAGATTTATAGAATGAAGCGAAAACCAGCAGTGGACAGGATCTGTGTTGGCATCCCCCCTGGAGAGGTAACTGCCAATTGATCACATGTATCAGTGCATTTGGCTTTGCTGAATGGTTCCAGAGCGCTTGGAAACCACAAGTAGAATTAGGCATTGACATCTTTGGGTGTGTGTAGATGAAATGGGGGCTCTACATTGAAGTAGTGTATTTTTTAAAACACTGCTTCAATTTGGGGCCCTTTAAACCCCTGTGTTGTGCACACATTTGAACTTACCTGCCTCTCTAGTGGTGGGGAGGGGAGGGCGGGCTGCCAGCGGGTGGAGCGGTCCCTGGGCTGCGGTGGGGGCTGATGCTTCCCTCCGCAGCAGTGGCAGCACCCACCCACAGGCACCTGCCTCAGGCAGTCCTGGGGGGGCACTGCAGCCACGGAGGGAAGCGCCAGGCCTCCATGCAGCTTAGGCAGGCAGGCTCCAGGGCAAAAAAAAGATCAAGCTTTCTGCTTTTTTTTTTTCTTGGGCGGAGCCTGCCTTCCCGGGCTACTGCCAGGCTGCCTGCACAGGCTTTCTGCAGAGCTCCTGAGCTGCACAGAGCCCAGTGCTTTGCTCCACAGCTGTAGGGCAGCAAACTCCTTGGAGGAGTTTTAGTTTGTTGCGCCCCAAGTCATTTAAGGTGCATTACGCTGCTGAATTTGCTACAGTGGCTGAAATTACTGCGCAGTACCCCACTGACGCATGCAAATACCAACACCATTAAAGCAGTGCAAAAGTATTTAACCCGTTGTAAAGTGTCGTGCACCAATGCCCCCTGTTTTGTCTACACAGCCGTTGACGTTAGTTGTTAATGAAGAGGGAAGATAGCCCTAGGGTTAAGGCAGTTAGAAGCTTAACCACAGGCTCCCCACATGTGACCTTGGGGAAGTGCCTGAATCCCTGTGTTTGTAAAAACAGGGATAGGCACCAGCACCCTACTACCTCACTGTGGGGTATTAGGATAGAAACACTAAGGTTTCTCAAGTCCCCAGATATTACAATGACAAGGGTTCATAAAGTAGGTAGATAATGTAAAGTTTGTTCACTTCTCCCTTCCAAATGATTTGTGTTTGGAATTAACTTCATTACCTCAGCATTAACCTGAGGGTGACTCTACAGTGGCAGGAATTCAGGTTCATTCCGTCTCATGAAGTTCAGATCCAATTCATTGCATTCACAACTACAAAGACATTTGTTCCTCCCTGACTCTGAAGCCAGCCAGGGCGGCCTCTTCCCATCTCATGCATCAGTCTCATTTATAAAGATCCTGCAGCTCGCACAACACCCTCCCATCTGCCTGTGCTCAGCCAATCTTTTAATGTTTCCAGTGCTTTGGGCTCCTGGGAGTGAACGGTGCTGGCAAGTCATCAACTTTCAAGATGCTAACTGGAGACACGGATGTGACGGGGGGAGAAGCTTTTCTCAAGGGAAACAGGTTAGAGGAAGATCCTGCAAGTCTTGATACTCCCCTCTTCTGTATGCAAAGAAAATTCCTGATATTTGTCTCCAGCTGTGCTGCAGTCTCACCCCTTACACTGGGGTTAAAACTTTTGACACCCTTTTTGCTTAGCTTTAAGCATGTGCCTTAAGTGCTTTGCTGAATGTGAGTCACAGTTCAAAACTGTGTTGTTAAAATGCATTGAAAAGTTCAACACTGCATTGTGCCCCTTTTGAAAACAAGACTTATACTCCTAAATCACTTGGGTGTATATGAAAACGGGTCCCATCACACTTAAGTCATGTGTCAGAATGAATTCACTTTGTCCAAAATTGCTTTGAGGCCTCAGCGACACATTCACCTCAGTAGTTAGGGTCATACACCTCAAAAATCACTCATTTGCCTCATTCCTTTCCTGTCTCCTGTACCTGAAATGGCAATGGATGAGTGCAAAAGGCTAACAAGATATTGTCTTGCCTTGCAGCATCCTGTCTAAAATCCAGGAAGTCCATCAGAACATGGGCTACTGCCCTCAGTTTGATGCTATTAGCGAGCTGCTGACAGGAAGAGAGCATCTGGAGTTATTTGCACTCTTAAGAGGCGTTCCGGAGAAAGAAGTTTGCAAGGTAAGCATGGCCATGGGTTGAGCTGGCGGGTGAAATGTGGACCCGGCACATGTAATGAACATGTTGGACAAGGCCACTTAGGGGCTTTGGGCCAAATCTGGTGTAAAATGCATTGTGCTATTTCATCTCAGCTGAAGTTCTTCCCCCCGTCTTTTGAAAGCCCCAACTCGATATTGGCAACGTGTAAGACCCTGAGCAATATTGGGTGGTTTTCCTTTCAGGCTATCTACTGGGGCCACAAAGTAAATTTGTGTCAAGTGTTATGCAATGACTATGCTGCGTAACTGGCTTCCTGCACAATGGTGCCCAGCCTTGGATGTGCTGCCAGCACTGGTACCTTTAGGTGTCAGAGGAGCAAATAGCCCTTCTCCTTTCCTGCCTTCAATGGGGAATGAGCTGTGCTATATCCCATGATCCAGTACCCTGGTCTGAGAGACCACAGTTGTAGTGCTGGCGGTTGGCACTGACTGGCACAGGTGGTATTTCCAGTTGATAGACCCAGCAGGGCAGGACCCACCAGAGTCAGGAAAATTGCATCCCTTTGCTGCCGAGGAGTCCTTGCTGTCCTCATGTCAGGTCACGGTGCCCTCTCTTCCTGCAGGTCGGGGACTGGGCAGTTCGTAAACTTGGTCTTGTAAAATATGGAGAAAAATATGCTGGGAATTACAGTGGAGGGAACCGGCGCAAGCTGTCTACGGCCATTGCCCTGATTGGAGGGCCTCCGGTGGTTTTCCTGGTGAGTGCAACCATTTTTGTATTACCCCTTCCTTTCACTCACAACAGCAAGATCTCAATCCAGTACCCATTGAAGTCAACGTAGTTCTGCCATTTGGCAAAAAAATAGCAATCCAGATGCAACACTAGTCACTTGTGTGTGCAAAAGCCCAATTTACAGGTATCATAGAATCATAGAAGTAGGGTCAGAAGGGACCTTGTAGATCTTCAAGTCCAACCCCCCCCCACCTGGGTGGGAGAAACTGGACTCAAATGAGTCCAGCCAGGTAGGCATCAAGCCTCTTCTTAAAGGTACAAATGAGCTTATTAGAAATACAGTTACAGTTGAAAATACAGGGCAAGATATGGCACAAACTTTGGGCCTCTGTTCCTGGGAATTCAGTCCAGAGAATATTTTGCCAAAACCATCAGCTACCATGACAGTGGCACTGCAGGTATAGACTCACAGAGAACTTGGACCAGCACCTGAAACTCCAATATTGTCCCTGGGAGTTCTTTCCACAGGATGCCAGGATCCAGCCCTCTGTATCTGTGTTAACAGTTACTCAAATATAAGATAAGGTTTTCCCCACTAGTCAGCACAGGGGTAAAAAGCTCCTCATCTTACATTCGCAAACAAGGAAACCACATTGCATACATTGGCTATCACTAAACTGCTGCCAATAGCACCATGTGCTCAGTAATGGAAACCAAATTTAAAGTTGATTAAATACAGCCAACACTGACTATAAAACATTGGGAAAACATACTGATAGGGACCTAGCACAATGATAACTTAGTGCAGGCCATTTGATTAAGATCTGTGTGGGCTTGGCCTGATTCAGTTTTTATCCATTAACGTCAACGAACATCGATTTCACCTCATGCTCACAGATCAACGAAAACATATTTCCATCAAGAATCACAATTTATTGAAAGCGGACATAAGAATAGGCTGGTGCCTTAGTGCCTGGGCAGGCTTCTGCTGAGCACTGGCTGAATGCAGGGGCATGGGCTGTGCACTGCGTGTTTCTGTGTGTGTTTGTCCCTGCCCCTGCCTTCCCAGCTGCAGGGTGCTAGCCAGTGAGGTCCTTCCTTGCAAACTCAGGTGGGAACCAATGAGCAGAGCAAACTGTTGGCTGTAGGGGGCAGGTTTCCTTGCCGGAGAGCATGGGGAAACCAGGGCGGGGGAGCAGCAAACACCTCAAGATAAAGGAAAGTGGGCACTGAGCTCTGTGGTGCTGTGCACAGGGTCCAGGCAGCAGGCTGACATCCCAGCAGCACAGCAACTTCCCCCATGCCTACAGTGTGCTGGGCTGGAGGAGGAAGTGGGCATGTGTGTATGTGTATATATGCATGCACGCACCCCCCCCCCCAACCCTTATTTTGCGTGATACAGAAAATTTAGATAAATAAAAATCAAAATAAAAGTATTACAGTACTGTTCAACATAGAATCATAGAAGTAGGGTCAAAAGGGACCTTGTAGATCTTCAAGTCCGACCCCCCCGCCTGGGCAGGAGAAAAACCGGGCTCAAATGACTCCAGCCAGGTACACATCAAGCCTCTTGTTAAAGACCCCCAGGGTAGGAGCCGGCACCACTTCCCTTGGAAGTTGGTTCCAGATCCTAGCCGCCCTGACTGTGGAGTAGTTCTTACGGATGTCTAATCTAAACCTCCTCTCCAACAACTTGTGGCCATTATTCCTTGTTAAGCCAGGGGGTGCTAGGGGAAACAAGGTCTCTTCCAAACCCTTCTGGTCCCCCCTAGTGAGTTTGTAGACAGTCACCAGGTCGCCCCTCAGCCTTCTCTTGTGAAGGCTGAACAGGTTCAGGTCCCGCAGTCTCTCATTGTAGGGTCTGCCCTGTAGTCCCCGGATCATGCGGGTGGCCCTCCTCTGGACCCTCTCAGTGTTGTCCACATCCCTCCTGAAATGGGGCGCACAGAACTGGACACAGTACTCCTACTCCAGCTGCAGCCTGACCAGTGCCGCATAGAGGAGGAGGATCACCTCCCTGGCTCTACTTGAGATGCACCTGTGGATGCATGACAAGGTGCGGTTAGCCCTGCCAACCATGACCTCACATTGTCAGTCCTTGTTCATCTTGGAGTCAGTAATGACTCCAAGATCCCTTTCTGCCTCCGTGCTCTCAAGAAGGGAGTTTCCCATCTTATAAGGGTGCTGCTAGTTACTGCTGCCCAAGTGCAGCACCCTGCACTTGTCAGTATTGAAACACTGTTTTTGCTAGCCCACCCCCATAACCTATCCAGGTCTTGCAGCAGTCTTTCCCTCCCTGCTAGCGTGCTCACCTCAACCCAAATTTTGGTATCATCAGCAAATTTAAACAGGTTGCTTTTCACTCCATCCTCCAAATTGCTGATAAAGAAATTGAACAGTGTGGGCCCAAGGACCGAGCCCTGGGGGACTCCGCTGCCCACTTGTCCCCAGGTCGAATATGACCCATCCACCACCACCCTCTGAGTGTGACCCTTCAGCCAGTCTGCACTCCATCCGACTGTGTACGCATCAGTGCCACAGTCGCCTAGTTTTTTAATGAGGTTGGCGTGGGAGACGGTGTCAAAGGCCTTGCTGAGGTCCAGAAAGACTATGTCCACCTGCATCCAATGCTTTTGTGACCTGATCATAAAAGGCAATCAGGTTGGTCTGACGTGACCTGCCCCTAATGAAACCGTGCTGGTTGCCCTTGAGCATCATCCCTGAAGCCAGCCCATCACAGATAGACTAATATCTAGCATAGCGTATACTGTATATAAGGCTCAGATCAGCGCAACGGCTTCTTAACCTGGCAGGGGAAATACCATGTATCTATGTCCAAGAAAGTAGCTTTCCTGAACTGCTTTGTAGGAGAACCGCTTTCCGGGTGTGGTTCAGTACCCACTGAGGTGCAGCGGGTTTCAGCCCAGTTTATGGAAATGGGAGCCTCCTCCCTTGCTTGCTCCAAGAGCCTTATGGCTAAGAGCAAGCAAAACTCAGGGGCATCTGAATCCCAAGCCCCAGGGCTTGGGCCTGCAAGTAGGATGCCCGCCAAAGGTTTTGGAAATGTCTGAAGCCCCAGGTGTGGATGGAGGATATTTGCTGGTAGTAGGGCCACTTGTGGTTCTGGACTCTTGGATTTGGAATTAGCTTTGACTAATTTGGCCTCGGATACAAAATTTAAAAAAAAAAAGGTATATAAGTAGGTAAAAAAAAAAAAATGTTGCTTAAAAGTGTGTTGATGGAGTAGCTGTGCTAAAACTTGCAGCAGTTTAAAAAAAAGGTAAAATGCATCAGAACTAAGTCTGTGGATAACTAGTAATTTGCATATATGCAAATTACTACAGGTATGTTTATGTCAAGGTCTGTTTTCAAATTTGCCCCTCGCTTCCACGCGCTCAGTAACAGCAGAGTCTGACAGTAAAGAGAGGGGGAAGGGGTTGCAGTGGGGTGGGGTAGCAGACAAGGGGGCTACCTGATCCCCTATATTTTTTTTCCCCTCTGATAGCAGTGGGAGTGAGACAAATTGAAGGCAAACCTCCAGTAGTTAGATTCTATACCTGGAAAATTATGACACATTTAGAAATTTTATAGGTATAGAATTTAATTATAAGGGGATCATATTATAGTTGAGTGAATACAGTATGTAATCTATGACAGATGAAGAAAAAGGGTACCCATTCTGCCTTAGCTGGTTTCAGTAGCTAAGTGTCCTGTGATATTTTGAAATTTGGTGAAATTTCAGATTTTCATAATCTGAGAGGAGGAAGGACAACAATCTTCACAACATTTTTTCCCCAGTTTGGGACCATTTATAGAGCAGATCTAAAAAATTTTCCCCCTAACTTCAATTATGGGGTGGAAGTATCACACTTTTAAATTTTAAAAAGAAAAGGAAAAGGCTTCACTGCCATTTTCCTCTTCTCCACTCAGTTACTTTCTACAGGATTACAATGTGTATCAGTAGTGGGCTACTACATAACATGATTTATCAAATGTCATCTGCAGGATGAGCCAACCACAGGAATGGATCCCAAAGCACGACGCTTCCTTTGGAACTGTGCTCTGAGTGTCATCAAGGAGGGCAGATCAGTGGTGCTGACATCTCACAGGCATGTAGTGCTCATTATAGCAGTGTGTCTACTTGCGTTGGTCTGCTTTGATGGGGTCTAGGTTCATTTTCAGTTAAGTTGCTGTTTCTGCAAATACAGATGGGTGATCTCAGTAAGTGTTTGTCTTGTCCGGGGCTAAATGTTGTTTTGTTTGCCTGCAGCATGGAAGAATGTGAAGCCCTGTGTACTCGAATGGCAATTATGGTCAATGGGCGGTTCAGGTGTCTGGGAAGCGTCCAGCATCTGAAGAACAGGTGACTGCCTTTAATTTGCTTCTGCCACAGAACTGTAAGGGGAGTAGCCTGTATTCTGTTGTGTTCTCAGCTATTGGGTGAAGAGTTGATCTTTCTCCTACTGTGTTACTCCTGTTGCTTTTCCAAGTCAAAGGCCAGCCTTAGCTGAACAGCCCACTGGACACCATTTTCCATAGCCAGTGGCACACACAGGAATGGTGTGGACAGCAGCACATCCAGCTGCTGTCTTTGACTCCCCAGCCTAAATAACCACATGCCCATTTACAGCTGGATTGACTGAAGGCTGCTGTCACCCAAGTCCAGAGTGAGGCTCCAACTCATCCCTCTGCAGCTGTTGTAAGCCCCCTCAACTACTCTGCCCCCAGTTTTGTTGCTTTTCAGGCTTCAGGAGATGGCCCTGTATTTTGAGTGCCTTCTGTTCTTGGAAAGCAGCTTGCCCACCCTCCTGTGTTTCCCACTCTGCTTTCAGGTTTGGAGATGGCTACACCATCATCGTGCGGATAGCGGGAGCAAACCCCGACCTGACGCCTGTGCAGGACTTCTTCGGGCTTGCGTTCCCAGGCAGTGTTCTAAAGGAGAAGCATCGAAACATGCTTCAGTACCAGCTCCCGTCCTCGCCATCCTCCCTGGCCAGGATATTCAGTGTCTTGTCTCAGAACAAAAAGAGACTTCACATAGAAGACTACTCCGTTTCTCAGACTACACTTGACCAAGTAAGTTTCCCATAAGCTGTGAGCCAAATTCTTTTTTCAGTACAAGAATCCCTGAATAAACTTCCTAGAAAGGAACGGCGGTCTGTAGGGAAAGATTTCTCTAGGAAAGAGTTTTCAAAGATTCTTGGCAGAGGCAGCAAGAGGCCTGTTCCAGGACTTAGGGCCAGTGGGAGAGAAGGCTGAAAGGCAAAAAGAGAGACCAGAGGTTGGAAGAGAGGACATGGAGTGGGTTTGGGCTGAAAGGAGAGTTTGTTCCAAAGTACCTTTCAGACAGGTGAAGCCAACACAGTGCATGGAGGTGACAGAGCAACTGAGAAGGTAGCCAAGTTTTTAGGCTTGAGATCCCCCCACCTCAGACTTTTTCCTTTCTAAAAAGGGAGGTGGATGCTGGGGGGCCCAGCCATCATGCCACTGAAGCTAAAGGGAGAACTTTTCCCCTTATTTCAATAAAAGTAGAAATAAATCCATGGTAAACATGGATCCTGTAAAGTATCCTGTACAAAGCAGAACTCAAAAGGGACCATTGGCCCTCCTTTTCTCTTGCAGGTATTTGTAAACTTTGCCAAGGACCAAAGTGACGATGACCACACAAAGGACTTGTCATTGCACAAACACCAGACTGTTGTGGATGTTGCAAAGCTAAATTCCTTTCTGCAAGATGAGAAGGTGAAAGAAAGTTATGTGTGAGCCACTGTGTCTGCAAGGACCAGACAAGCAAAAGAGAAAAGCAGCCTTCCTTTGCATGGGATAGGATATTCCCAAGGGGAAACACGGGAGGAAAGAAACAAACTGGACTCTCTACTGATAACCATTCAATGCAATGCAATTCAATGCAATGAAAACAAAAATTCCATTACAGAGGCAGTGCCTCCCAGAGTTGTTGCCTTGTTGTACTGTTCTCAAGTGAAAGACTTGAATCTCATTTATTACAGCCTAACTCTGTGAAACTGTAGTATGGCACCCACTGGAGGCCGTGGGCTTTCAACCATACTGTTCTTACCCATCTTTTAATTTTTTTTTACTAGGGTTGCAACCATAGCTCATTGAGGAATCATGGCCAGTGATTATTTATTGATATATTTTTGGCATGCACATTTACTCTTTCAATCCTTTTTCATGTCAGGAGTGTAAATTCCCTGGTGCTGCATCCATTGCTGGCAATGAATGCACCAAAACAGCCAGTGACCAGAAGTCACCAAACGCCCCAGTGCCATGGCCTTATTTTGTGAAAAACACATCTGATTAGCTCCTCTTTCAAGGTTTGTGTTGGTCAATCAGTGATAAACATAGGCTGCAAAGCAATACTGTACTTAGATGGTAGACATGGATTCACTAGCCCATCCTTCGCCATCTGCTGCAGTGGATGGTAGCTCGCAAAACTCCAACCTTTGCAAAAGGCAGGGGACTGTCCCACCAGCATTGTGACCAATCACCTACTTCTTACCTGGGGTTTTTGTAAACAAGTGCTTTCCCATTCCTTTTTAAAGTACTGCAGCAGCTCCACGAGCACCTGGTGGAGAGCAGTGGATGAGAAGCAAAACTAGGGACTAGACCACAGCCGCAGTCTCACTGGCTGCATATGCTGCTAGTGCCATGAGCAAATTGCCTGTTGTTCTGATGTGCACTATCTGCCCTTTCATGCCTGCTTGGTATCAGAAAGGTACCCAGCATCTAAAGTTGTTATTGCTTAGCAAAAATGTGTTGCCAATTCTGGCTTTACCAAACCAGTTAAACTAAAACCAGAAGAGATGTAGATTTTTTTTTAAACAGTATTATTTATGACCGTAAATAGATAGCAAGATTAAGGTATGAAAATGCTTCCATCTGATCTGTGTAGCCATAGTGTAGTTTGTTACATTATGCCTGCATCACTGTGTTTATGCTTTGTCTCTTTTCAGTGCTAGTTTTGTTATAGATATGTAATGAAATCTGTGCAAGTTCCAGGTTTTGTGTTCTAGCAGTTACCGTGATCCCTGGGGTCAGTTACTCTAAGTTCACCTCAGATTTTCCTATGTGGAGATGACATGATTACTGTTTCAGCTTCTGTAATATTCTGTAATAACGTGTTTTAGTTATTATCTGATCCCTAGCTCTTGTTTGTGGGGAAAAAGCACCTTTTTAAAAGTTTCCCCTGAACAGCTAGTCATTGGGATATCCATTGATATTCTGAGACTCAGACCTTCCCAGAGCAAAAATTTTTTTTTAATGGTGAGAATGGCTGACTGTCCTGTTGCTAAACCGGAGTTCTCTCTAGGGCATGAGGAACATGTTTCCAGTAATGCATTCAGCAGGCACCTTAGGCTTGTTTCAACAGTTAGGCCTAGGTTCAGGAACAGGTTTAACTTACAGCGTGTGAGCGGTGCTACTGACTGGTCTCGTTCATGTGCCTTGTGTCCTTTGCTGAGCCTATCCTGTTAGCACATGCAGAAGTTCTGTTTTAGCTCCTTGTGCTCATGTACCAGAAGAGTAGTTTACTGGTTAGATGTTTTTCTGGAATTCCCCCAGAATCTTTTAAGACATATGAGAAGTGACAGAAACTGAAACACACTACCTAGCACCATTAGGTAATGCGATTTTTCCACATACGTTTGGGATCATTGACAACTTCAATTTAATACATAAAATGCTAATTTCTTAGCATTGTCCTCACTGTATCCTGCCCTGGCATAAAATAAGACCTAATCTTGGCTCTGCCAAAGTGCCTTTTTCATAGTGCGTTATATTTTTTAAGTGTAAAATACTGTTTTAAAGGGGGAGAGGAGAGAAGTAGAAGGCATACCTCACTTCTCATAGCATACCCACAAGGACTCAGTTTGAGACTGCCCTAAAACATCCCCACAAAGGAGCTAGGAGATTAATATACACTGCACTTTACAGAAATAGTAGGCCCAATCCTTCACCATATGAATAAGGAACATATGCTGTATTAACACCACTAAAAACCACTGCTGCAGTTGGCATTAAGTCACAATCTGACCAGGAACAACTGAAGTTATGGATTCAGTCCAGCCATGGTGTCTTACTGGTGAGTTCAGCGGGAATTGGGGCCGAAAGGCAAGGGTGGAAGTATTTGCATTTAGGTCCATATAAATGGTTGCAGTTTCTTGCTGTACTGGTTCATATGCCACACCAAGGGTATTTACTATGTGATTCTCTCTCTTAACCCTGCCAAAAAGGAGTCTTGAAGAACCCTACTGCTATTGTAGCATTAGTAAACTGATGCATAACCTGGATTCTGTGACACAAAGAAGAGTTGTGCTAAATACTGAGGATAGCCAAATTGTCTGACAGCTTTTCAGTCCCTGGCAAAACCATAAATGTGGCAAGGCTTTTTTGTTCTGTTTTGATCTGCATGGCATACAGACATTGCAGTTCTCACGTGCTGCTCAGTCAGCTGCTCACTGAAGTTATTTCAGTTGATTTTTTTCCTGCCCTTCTAGCTGGGTGTCAGCTGAAATGATCCCAAGTGCCACATGTGTTACGACTGTGAACAGCTCTAATAATAGATTACACTGAGGGCATTTTACTGATTTAAAACAATGTTACCACTTGTTGTGCTGTTAATAAATTGTTGCTTCCCTAATTGTATTTCAGCTAGGACTCTACATGTTATATTTTCCCCAGGATAAAGTTGTGGGTGTTTTTGCTTCTCCTCTCCCAGGAGATAGAGTTGGTCCTTCATTCCAAGCACTTTATGCTGTCTGTAATGGGATCTATTTTTGCACTGGAATATCTAGTAACTTTGCAAAATCTAGAGATTTCACAACAGAAATTTCTAAGTTAAATCCTTCAATGGACATTTTCAGTTGAAGCAAAAAGTATATATATTTGTATTTGCTAATAACTGTTTATGTGAAGTATTAAAAAGGCATTTTGATTACCTTGTATTAAATAAAAAAAATAAAGCGATAACAGTACTGTTGGTCTACATAAGTTTCACTGATTTGCATTTACTGTTGAGCTGCACTGTAGTCTGCTGTTCCTGGCTTGGGAAGAGTTTCACTACAATGCAAACACCCACCCATGTCTTTAAAAATGCCAGGTTTGAGTCCTGTCCTGCAGAGTTTGGGTGGATCTAGGGATTAAAATAGGAACCAGGATGGGTGCAGACAAGGGACATACTTTTAAGAATGTAGTACTGGCCCACCCCACCTTGATCCTTACCCTTCTCCAATTTCAGTGACAGTGTTTTGTTTTTTAAATAGTAGGACATTGATTTGAGTGGTTAAAATCCATGAGCCTGAGTTAGAAAACTTCAGTCCTAATGGCACAGCAAGTTACTAATATGTGTCGACAACTAATTTCCCTTTGTGCTGTAAGAGCCAGCACTCTTAGCTAAATAAAGGAGCTGAGGATTGAATGTTTATAATGAATAATGGGCCTGTGTGAGTAGGCAGCTATTCAATCTGGGGCTTCGGATCCAGCCACTTCGGATGCCAGCAATTCGATTCAAAGCTCTGGACCGGGTTCCTGCTTCGATCCGGCTGAAGCTTCGGAGCTACTTCGGAGATCCGGCCATAGGGTATAACGGGGAATCAATGAACTATCTATAACTTTGTTTTTTGTCTGATTTGGATTAAACTTGCAGGGGTGGTAGTGTCTGCTGAGAGCATGAAGCCTGCCAAGTTTCAATAATGTCAGTGCAGCGGTTCCGGGGGAACTGCACCCCAAATTCTTGAAAGCAAAACTCATGTCGTGTATGTGTTATACCACAGGGGGGTGAAAACTGCAGGGGTGGTAGCCCCTGGTGAAGCCACAAAGCCTGCCAAGTTTCAAGAAGACAGGTGGAGGGGTTGGGGGGGGAACTGCACTTCTAACTGCTGACAGGCAAAACTTGTGACATGAGTGCTTGTGCAACTGTGTCTTTCTTGGGGCATGGAAGTGTGGGGGGAAGGGGAGACACTACTGTATGCCTGGCTGCTAAGCTATTGTGTTACCAGTTACCAATCAATCATGATCACTCAGAGACCAGCTCAATACACAGTACCTAGCTAATGCAGCCAGTTAATTAGCAATGATTAATACCTACAAAACCATACACTAAGGAAAGGAAATAACCAATACAGTTGATCAGTTGCCCCAAGACGGACACAGTCCCACAAGCAACCTATGTCACGAGTTTTGCCTGTCAGCAGCTAGAGGTGCAGGACCCCAGAACCTTCCCCTGCACCTATCCTTGACAGCTGGCAGGCTTTGTGGCCACAGCAGGGGCTAATATCCCTACAGCTTTCACCCTGCTGCGCCTTAACACACACAGTGTCACTCATGTCACAAGTTTTGCCTGTCAGCAGCTTGAGGTGCAGTTCCCCCCAAACCCCTGCTTTCTATGGAGTCTCCTTAATATTACAGACAGTTGTGAATCCTGCCCAAAGCAGCAGTCAAGGTGAGCCAAGTTGTAGCATCAAGCAGAACCTGTGTCCTGAGTTACTTCCCTGGAACACATCTAGCTCGCCGTGGGGCAGAGTCAGAGGCAGGTCACTAGCCCCTTGGCAATAGTTTAGCAGGCAGAGCCTGCTAACACCCTGGGCTTGAGACCTGCCTCTGCACCTCACACCTCACGACCAAGTGCAGCCAAACCCCTGGATCCCTGCTTGCTTTTTTCTTAAAACCAAGGGGCCGCACCTTTAACCTTAAGGGCTTCAGCTCTTTGTAGCCTAGTGATTGCCTGCAAGTCTGGGTGGGAGAAGAGGCGAGTTCAAGTGTGGCTTCCACCCAGGAATGGCCTCCTCGGGTTTCAAATGCATGGGTGTTTCTTGGTGGCCAGAAAGGCAGGTTGGAGGAGCATCAGTGACCTTGGTCCAACTCATGCCTCAGACCAGTACACCTTCCTGCTTGTCCATATAGGAACCAACAGTACTACTAGGCAAGAGACCATGGCAATGCAGGGCTTACAGCATCACCGGGTCCTGCCCGCTAAGCTGTGGAGACCCCCAAGGGAGGGCAGGAGGGATAGTTTCATAGTTGCTAGGGTCAGAAGGGACCTGAGCAGAATATTAAGTCCGACCCCCTGCCATGGACAGGAAAGGACAGCTAGGTGATTATCTAGCCTCCTTTTAAAGAGCCCCAGAGTAGGAGCAAGCACCACTTCCCTTGGAAGTTGGTTCCAGATCTTAGCCACCCTGACGGTGAAGTAGCGCTTCCTGATGTTTAGTCTGAATCTACTCCAGTCAACTTATGGCCGTTATTCCTTGTTACTCCCAGTAGCGCTCGAGGGAACAGGGACTCTCCCATTGCCTGATGGTCCCCTTGGCCAGTTTGTAGACGGCCACCAGATCCCCTCTCAGCCTTCTCTTGCAAAGGCTGAACAGGTTCAGGTCCTGTAGCCTCTCCTCATATGGCCTGCCCTGCTGCCCCCTGATCATGCGAGTGGCCCTCGTCTGGACACTCTCCATGCTGTCCACCTCCCTCCTGAAGTGTGGTGCCCAGAACTGGATGTAGTACTCCAACTGTGGCCTGACTAGTGTCGCATAGAGGGGGAGGTTCACCACCTTGGACCTGCTCAAGATGCATCTCTGGGTGCATGACAAGGTGTGGTTAGCCTTCCTGACCATGTCCTCACATTGTCGGCCCAGGTTGTTCTTGGAGTCAATAATGACTTCTGAAGTCGAGGTACATCATGTCCACTGCTCTTCCTGCATCCAGAGCCAGTCATCTTATCTGTCCCAAGCAAACACCCAAGGTCTGTGCCAAGGTTTACCTTCAAGTTCTTCTCCAGCAGCTCACAGGTTCAGTGCTTGGCTGCTCTGGCAGTACAGACAGTATCCATGGACCTAGACTGGACCTGATGCAACAGGCTCAAGAGGGCCTCTCCATAACAGGGACTTGGAAAACAAGTAGTTATCAAGCACAGGGTCTTGTCTCCTTCCCTGAATTTAAGTACTCTAATTTGAGTATAATAAAAAGTCTGATTGCTGATAGGAAATTTGGTTTAAAAGTATCTGACAGTTCTCATTCTCTACCCCCAACTAGGAGCAACCAGTTTATAGCTTTTTCTTTTTTCATTTCACACTGAAATAAGGTGAGACTAGGGGTTTTTAAATCTCAAACATCAGCAGAGTTTCTAACTCCCTCTTTCCACCTTTCATTTCTCAACTTAATTAAAAAGCAGTCTGGATTCCTGTTCAGAGTCCATGTGCATATAACAATCCCAGGGTCATTTGAGTGTGAATTACAATGAATAGTGTGTTTCTAGGAAGATTTTATATCTGAACTGTGGTCTCTAAAGACTTTGATTCTTCCTTTCCTACAGACTTTATGTAAATTTTAGAGCTTCACTCAAATTAAAATAAGAAAGCAGGGAAGTTTCATTACAGCTCTGTGCCATTTTGGCCTCTTACTTTACTAAAACTTAATCCTTCCAGTTAGTTTGTTTCAGGTCAGAGAGGTAAAGAATAGATACTAGCAAGGTAATATAGCACACAGTAGGATCAGTTCAAAGCCTGATTAAACAGATGCCTCCAGGGACTGGACTTAAATCTACCATCCTCCTAAGAACACTGCAGATTTCTTCTATGTAGCCCACAGAATGAAGATATATTTAAAGAGATACAAGTTATAGTAGCTGGGAAATTTAATCAGATTCCATCCATACAGCATACTCTCAACCATAAATGTAACTTGAAGTGAGCAATGAATAGGGGGGGTGTGAAACGGGCCCTATGCAATTCCAACTCAGATTCGGCCTGAATCAGGGACAGCAATTCGATTCGTTGATTCAGATCACTGTCCCCGATCCGATTTGCCCGAATCCGAAGATTTGATGCTGATTTGGAGAAGCAGCGATTCGGACATAGACACAGCTTTAGAAGTTATTTCTACGTACCTCCAGGTACCAGCACGGCTTGTGAATGCTGCAATGCTGGGGTGCACGGACCAGTCCACTGGAGTGCGGGGTGGCCCTCTATGTGCTTGGTGGCAAACCAAGTAATTCGGTCCCTCAGTGCCCCCATGGCTCAGCAACTGACCGGAGGGGAGGACTTCTGTCAGCTCTGCTTGAATCTGAATGGTCACTGACCACCTCCAATAAGTTAAGGGCCATGTTACTAGCTGGCTGAAAACTATCAAGGTTACCTATGGCCAAGATGCACAGCCTCCAGAATACTGCATTCATAGAAGAGATTTTATAACCTTGTGGTTGAAGACGACAAGGGGAGTCCCAGACTAGCAAGTTACATACTTTGAAAACACTAAAAATGTGTGCTGTATACTATTTTATTAAAGTTTTAAAGTGTTACAGTGGAACAAATCGTTTTTGAAAAAATGTAGGCATGTCTCTCTTGATTCAATGCATACATGAACCACTTCGATTTTAATTCATAACCAATTTATGCATATTGAATAAGTATTAAAATGTTTCCATGATCTATGAAATACATTATTGATGAGGAACTGAACAGATTTCACTGGACCCAAAATGGAAAGAGACAGAGACTGCAAAGCAGTATTTCAAGAGGTAAAAAGGGTGAACACTGCTTAAACATGCACGTAAAACACCACTTAACCAACTTTACTGCAAGACTTCTCAGCTATAATCACAGCAATCTGTTTTTTTTTAACAATACAAGCAGACACACCAGTAAGGTTTACGGTCTTGACTGCAATCTGGGTTGCAAGGCACCTAGGACTTCTTCTTAGACCCATAGTTGGTCATTGAAAGATGCAGCAAAGCATGCTGTGCAGATGGCTGCAGCCCTCAGGTCAAAATTTCAGCAGCACAGTGATGAGCTTTGGATACAAGTTGTAGGATTAGTAGACAGTAGGAAAAGTTTGCAGAAAGGTTCTCTCCCATGTGGGGCAGAGGCTGAATTTTTATTGGAGCCTGGACAGCCTAGAGATAAATGAAGAGAAAAAATTACTATTTAACAATGAGAGGGATTAGCCCACATAACTGTCAACTGAAGAGTATTTGCCCAGATTACATTAGCACAGAGATCAATCTTCAAATGCTTTCTTACAGCATTTTGTTCTGCAGTCATTACAGCAGTTGGTAAAAGCTATTTCAATGGTGAACATGGCAAAGGAATCAGGAGCATACTTCTCTGGGACTCCAGGAATCTGACACTTTCCCGCACTGAAATTAAACACACAATTAGTTAAAACAAGACAGAGATCCTAGGTGGACAGTACTACAAACTATCTTTAGACATGCCAAAACCAGCCCTCGCTCACCAGCTGCTACCACTCTGGCATCCTCATGTGCATAATGCCTTCCTGCTGCCCGGCTGTCTGGATTCTCATTCCACCACATAACGTGAACTAGGGAAACAAGAATGAGAGAGACTTGATTCCTGAAGGCCCTCTCTATTGTTCTGGAATCCTGCACCAATTCACAAGACAAGCAAACTAGCAGACAACCCTTCTGCATACTTTTCATCAGCTCATTTCATTGCATTTGAAAACCTCTCTCTCAGCACCCAAGTTTTTAAGGTCTGTAGATACCATGTAAAACCGAATTCAGGGACACAGCTTTGCTCTGGAATCATTAAAAAAAGGACAATGACCAGGCAACCACTACATATGGTCACTGACCGTTTGAGAGGTCTCTAACAATCTGGAAATAAGCTTTGGCCATATTCTTACTTGCATAAATATATCTTCTTTAAAATTTCAGGTCTTAGTTCTGTGACATGCATATTGCATTACAATTCCCGACAGCACCCTGGTTCAAGGTGCATGTGCAGTAACAAGAACTCCCTATTGGTATGATTTCAGTGCTCAGTAACTGTATCTTGGATATTTGGCTCTGGACAAGCATAGTCAGAGACAGACCCAAGTGGTTCTAAATACGTTAAAGCCACATAATGGGCCCCAGATCCAAATTCAAACTCCAAAGCTGTGGCTGAACAAAAACAGGAGTTCAGATAATTTTACCAACTTTCCTCCTGCTTACCTGGATCATGGAGCCATGCTACCTTAGGTGAGAACAGGTTTTGAGTGGGGATGGTAGTGAGGGGTAGCTGACAACAGACCTATATAAGATGAGCTCTGTGCCCTACAAGGACATACAGGTCCATATTCTTCCCCTACCAGACAACCCACATTAGGTAAGAATGCAGGGAATGCGTTTACCTCTCTGTGCCCATATCTGTATTGGAAGCTGTCTAATGCTGTACCTGTATTCAGTAGCCCATATTCTGTGTGGAAAACACCGATCAGTTTAGTGTAGCCTGTATTGATGTGAGTACTGATAGCAGCTCTAAATGCCTGACCCCACACAGCTGGTCCACCAGGTTTCATCTGGAATGTAACCATCTCGTATACCCCTGGCAGAAAAATACAAAAAAGAAATGCAAAATGAACACTCTGATTCTCCAGGTTGGAGGGCTCTTGTCACAGCTACAATTCACTTAGAACAAAGATGTCAAATTCATCTGGGTCCATGGGCTACATGAGGAGAGCACAGCTGGTCTGTATGCCAGACTGGGCCTAGACCAGCACTATGTGTTGGATCCTGTGTCCAGGGCTGATTTGGTGCATGTGCCGCATGCAGTGCCAGTCGCGGACCAACACACTGCATGCAGCATGTGCCAGCCCCAGACCTGTGCATGGCACATGGCAAGTTCCAGGGCACGTACTGTATACGGTGTATGGGTCTGGTCTGGAACGTGCATTGCCTGTGGCACCCGTGCTGGACCGCTCCTGCACACTGGATCTGGCAAGCGGTGCCTGTCTGAGAGTCCAATCTGGACCAGTCCAGATCCAGTGCGCAGGGCTGGCCCAATGCAGGTTTCACATATAGTGTATGCCCCAGACTGGTCCCGTGCAACATGTGCAGCATGTGCTGACCTGAGCCCTGTGCAGCACATGGGGTTGGTCCAAGATGTAACATGTGGTGCCTATGCAATACCAGCCCTGTAAGCTGGATCCAGCATGCACAACTAGTCTGTAAACCCAATCCAGACAGGCCTGAGATCCAGCATACAGGGCTGGTCTGGCACAGGTTCTGCATGCAGAGCATGCCTTGGGCTGGCCCCAAGCATCTTATGCAGTGCATGTCCCAGACTGACCCTGCGTGCTGTGGCTTCAACCCGTGCTATGTACAGACCATTCCAGACCAGCCCTATGCACCACACACAGCACATGGGGCCGGCAAGCATAAGTCTGCATGTAGGACAAAAGGTTGATCCGAGACCCACAGGTGGAGGACTGGATGACAGGGCCCTATGGGCTGGTAGCTTTGATACCCCTGACTTAGTACAGAAAGTCCCAAGCATTTTTGGCTGTTAAACAAAAAAATGCCCCAATAGGCTGTAGGATCCAACATCTCAAAGAGGATTGTGGGATTTGGATCACAATAAAAAACAAAAAAACCAAACCAATGCCAAGTTAATTAAGCACCCCTCTGCAGTTCAAACTACCTCAGCTGAACAGAGAATTGCACAGAATCATGGCAAAGTAGGGCTGGAGGAGACCTCAGCAGGTCATCTATTCCAACCCTCTTATTCAAGGTAAGGCCATTCCTATCCAAATCATCCTAGGCAACTGTTGGTCTCCAACCATCCAATTTTCAGATTCCTTCCCTATCATATTGGGCAAGATATTGGCCTCCACTCATATTAGTTCTTGCCATGAGTTTCTCTGAAACTGTACTCTAGGTTAGCTCCATGACTTTCTTCAGATATGAAAGTGCACACACCTAGAAAGGAAGCAATACTATAGTCTGCCTCATTTACATTCTTGTAGAAGAAAGTCCCTATAAAGCTTTCTGCTGGGCTTTTACATGATATAGCACTCAGTTTAAACATTAAACCATTTCTCATTATTGAATCAACATTAGCAGCTTTCAGCAATGCTCACCCCCTTCTTGTGGAGGCTTCCCAAGCTCACACCAGGGAACTAAGTATGCAATTTCATTGTGCTGTTTTTCCAAGAAGGGCAGAACAGGAGAGATGAATTTTTCTTGCCATTCTTTATCATTGGCTATGGCTTTCCGAACAGCTGCTCTGTGAGCAAAATTATCTGTAAGAAAGGGAAAGAAATTATGTCTTGATTATATTCAGCCTCCATGTCATACCAAATGTAATTAAATAAAATGGTTACAAGGAGGAAAACTGCTTAGGAGTCATATTTCAAATAGGGGTCATTTCTTTAAAATGACTTATTAAGTCAAAACCAGTTTGGTGGAGTTTAATCATATTTTGCAGATATCTCTTTGCCACTCAATGTTAGAACAGTGTCAGGTCAAACCAATTTTCCAAGCAAGATTCTTATCAGACTCAAAACAAGATTTACAACAGTTTCTAAGTTACCATGACTTCTAATAGCTTTAAGACCAGTAGTGATTTTTATATACATGCATATGTTTTCCCTAGCTATTGTTAGATATTTGGCTACTGAAACAAAAAAGAAAAAGGTAAAGAAAAAAAAAGTGATCAGTAATATAGCCTTTATAAAGTTTGCTGCTGTCTCTTCATTTTATAATCTCCTCTTTATTTACCTTTAAGTACATTTCACTTGGTTATATGAAATGTAATCAAATATTAAAAATTAAATCTTTCCTGTTTTTTAAAAAGTAAAAGCATAAAATGACCCAATTAAATCTTCCACTCAATCTGAAGGGCTCTAAAATGACCCTACGTTCTCCTTTCAATTTAATAGCTTGCATAAAAATGTTTATGCAAAGATTTTTCAAGAATTTAAGGAAAAAACCACACATAAATGAAGAATAAGAAATGATATCTTGGTATGATAATAGCAGAAAATACAAAGCCGTATTTGAATATGGTTAGGGAACGAACTGGACAGGAAGTAACATTTTTTTTTTTACTTATGCTTCCCTGAAAACATTTCTTAGTGGGTATCCTAAAAAAATCCTTTTAAATAATTAATTAAAAAGAGAACAAGAAATTCTGCAAAATGGAATCTGTTTCTATTTACAGGATGGGAGACTCAACTAGCCCTAGAATACTGTCCAGTAGGACAATGACTCCAAGCACACAAATATGGATTAAATCCAAAGAGAGGCAGGAGGAGAATCTACATCCTAGACTGACCAAAGAAGGACAACTATATAAAATGCACTAAAGTTACTAACAACCCAACTGTTCTTTTATTGCAATCAATGTTAGAATTAATACTGACATCCATGGTACAGAATCTGGCCCCAAATTAGTGTCTATGGTAGATTTTTTTTCCCCCAAGACTACCTCTTTTCTACCTTGCAGAACTCAACCACAGTACAGTCTCCCTTAGTTACCTTTGGCATTTTTTCCTCTTTGTCTCTCCACCCTTCCCATTGTTTTCCTAATTTCTACCTATTTACATTCTCACTGACATCCTGTCACACTTTTAGCTTCTTTCATTCCTTGGAGATCTCATAACAGCAGATACTCCCTATGCCTGATTGAGCCCAAAAGCTTGCAAAGAGCTTTTTCCCCAGTGACTCAGTTGGTCTAATAAAAGATATCACATCTACTCAAAGAAGCTTGCCTCCCTAAACTAGAATTAACATTAAACAGTCTGTGTGGCTTGCATTTGCATACATCCACTAAAACTGGCACGCAGAGAGATGTTTAAATGCCTCACCTGAACTCTGCAAGTATCTGCTCTCAGCAGACTGTACAGGAGCTAGTCTTTCCTATCAATTGTTTGTTTACAGTCAAAAACAGAAATGATATCCATGGGAAATATTCTCCTTTATCTGTCTACTGTACAGGGCAGACAAAACCAGGGCAGCATGAAGAAACACCACTCATACCAAACTTCCAAATATGGATGGCTTTATTCATTGCCCCAAACTCCACAGTCCAGAATCCTATCAGCTCTGAATGAGCTGCACGAAGGTGGATGTATTTATCGACCATTTCCACAAACTCTTTCATCTTCGCCGGTTTAACATCATAGGTACGTATTTCATAGAACGTGGCATTATTTTGCCTGGGCCCTGTAGCAAGAGATGCAAATACCTAAGGAAGAAAGTTAAATAAAATAATTGAAGCTGATATTTTGACTCATAAAACCGCCGCCATTTTAGACTTTAATGCACAATTATAAGGAGAAACTGGTAGTGCCATCTAGCATATATAGGTTGCAGAATACCTCCCACTCCCAACCTGAGGTTGCCAAGTAAAGCAGAAAGAGCCACAAAGTGCACTGGCAAAATCTGAGCTGCCAGAGCAACTTATCAACCCCCAGGCCAAGCACGACACCCAAGTGACAGACTCCACTGGGAGACGTTCCCTCAGCATACACTGCTATTATTTTGCTGTACCCAGTGACGCACAAATCTCACAGATTATTAATCTGATACAGCAGCTGAACAATAATTCATTACCACCAAGTGATGCCCAAGGTTGTAACGCAGCACCCATTCCTGAAAATCCTAGCTCACATCAGTCTCCCATGGACTTCAAAACAAGTTAGTGTTTGCAAGTTATAGCCATTAATCTAAAAGAAGCAACTCTGTTAAATCCGAATCCTAAATCTTAGGAGGTGGGTAATGTGGCTCTCTCTTTTCAACCTACCCCCTTGATTATTGGCAGAACAGGACTGGGCCCCGCAACTACTGCTTGTATAGACAAAAAATTCAATATACCGATTATTACTGTATTTTCTCACATAGAAACCATACCTTTTCCCCAAAAACCATCTGGGGAAAATTGGGGTGCACATTATATGTGAGGAAAAAGGACCCAAATGGATCCAGAAATGTAGTGGGGAAGGGAGTAGCAGCTGAGCAGTAGCAGCATTAAATGCCATGGCTCAGATAGCCATGGAACCTGGTGCGCAGGACTGAGGTGCTGCCACTGACCTAGATCAAAGATTTTTTTCCTTCAGCCTCCCCTTCAAAAAAATCATAGGTGGATTAGTATATACAGTATACTATATTATAATATAGGTGGATACTATATATAAAGGTGTGCTACATGTGAAAAATATAGTACTCTTGAAACAAAAAATGGTTCAAAACTGAATTCACAATATGGGGGAAATTACTGCCATACAAAAAGAGCGCTTGCTTAAACATCCATATAAATCAAACCAGTTTCAGTTATGCTCAGTAATACAGCTTCTACTTAGAGTTATAATTTCATCAAAGCAGCAGTTTGAATATTTTTTTATTTACTTGGATGTATCAAGTAACCTTCTTTTCTTCTTTACCTTTTAGATTGCAAGTTAATTTAACACTACTACTAGCTAAATATCTTTCCCTGACAAATAAATGCTTTCACAACACATTGACTCATTTAATTTTAAATCAATATTGATATTTAAATATTATTTAGCAGAACAAATTTAATCGCTGGATGAAAAGACCTGCTTCCACCTAGCACTCTTCCTGAATTTTGTACCCCAAACACTTTCTGATAGCCTACCAAGGGCTCCCTTCAAGGTGATCTGCCTATTTCACATTAATGCAAACATGTCACTAACCCCAGAATTTTTTTTTTTTTTTTAACTCCTTGAATAAATGAACAGAAGTCACTTTTTGCAATCTGAGTTTCACCAGGGAAAATGATTTGCAGTTAAATCTCACCTTAAATTCAAAGGGAAGTGGCTGCAGGACGTTCTGTGTGATTTTATAGGAACCAGTGGTATGCAACCTAGCAAGTACACCACATAAAATAATGTACTTTCTCTCATATAATTTGCCCCAAGATATTAGGCACGTCCTGATTTTGAAAAGGCAGCACGAAGAAACAAGTTCTTACCTTCAGTAAGTATCTCAATACCAGCAACTAGGGAGCCTATCCCCCTGGACTTCTGCAGAACAGGGGGCAGGATGCTGAGGATCTTGAAGGTCTGGATTTGGGGAGTTGGGGCAGGTGATGGAGTAACTGGGGGCTCCTGGGAGTTGCCTCCCAGCAGCCTTGGATTTGTGCAGAATAGGACTGTGCTCCTGAGCCGGCTGCCAGCCCTGCACACTGGACAAGGCGTGCAACCTGACCTGCTCACTGCTCCCTCTGGCACGATGGGTCTGCGGCTGCAGGTCGACTTGGACGCAGCATGCAGGATCCAGCCATGGCCCAACCAAGCCTGGGTCCAGGGCCACCTGCTGGGTCCAACCCTGTGGGCCAGGTCCCGGGCCACATGATGGATGGGGCCCATGAACCAACCCCACATGCAGGCCCAATCCTGTGTGCAGGGCCCTGTTGCTCAGCTGGGGGCGTGGTGGCAGCATGCCCTGCCGTGGCTCCCCCCACAAAAATCCAGGGGGAGTCCCATTTCTTGCATACAGCACCTCCCCCCCAATTTCCATCAGCCTCTTGTTTTGCAAGGGAAAGATCTGGGTGACAGGTGAGGAAATAAACTCTAAGTCAGTGCTAGAGCTGAATTTCTAGGTGAAACTTTGGGATAACACGATGGAGATATCCCGCTTTCCCTTTCAGACCGTCAGGTTCGTTGGAGGGCTCCCCACACATCTGTAACTCGGAGCAGCCACGATGGCACCACAACCGGCGCGACAGCGGACTTCAAAGGGACAAGGCCCCCCCCGGAACCAGCACCGCCGCCTGGGGGCGACTCCACCCGCCCAGGAGCGCTGCGGAGCCGGGGCCGCTCCTTGTTTCCAACGGGAGCGCAGAGGAGCCGACAGGGAGGGGGGAGGCCGCCCTGCCCGGCCGACCCGCCGCGCAGCGCCGGCGCGGCCGGGGCCCCTGCGCGCGTACGAAATGTGGCGGGCCGCAAAGCAAGCACGCCCGGGCCCGGCCGCTCCGCCCCCGCCCGTTACCTGGCGCCGGACCCCGGAACCGCGCGCCGCCGCTACCAGCCGCCCCCCAAGAGCCCTCAGCCCCAGCATGGCCGCGCCTCGGCAGGAAGCCACTAGCGCGGGGGCGGGGCGGGGCTGCCACAGGCCTCCCCGCCCCGCCCACACGCTGCCGGCAGCCCCGGGGGTCACGTGTCGGCCCCGCCGCGCCTCGGTGCGTCGCGCAGACCCGGGAGGCGGCAGGCAGTCGTGCCTGTAGCACCCGTGTCAGAAAAGCCCCTCCCCCCGCCTTAGTTTATCTGCTGGTCAACACTTAAAGCCCTTCTCCTTCCTGTGCCTTCTGAGGTGCTTTGCTTTCCCACCAGTGCTAAAACAAAGCAGGCAATCCTCAGAGCGCTGGGACTGGTATTGCACGTGTTAGTAGCGTGGACTAAGAACTAGCTCTGCTCCGTGACCCGCTGAAAAGCCAGGATGCTTTGGTCGGCACTATCTTGAACCAAAGCTGAGCTGGCGATAAAGGGACTCGCTTTCCCGAGTACGTCCAAGTGCACTCCTCTAGGCTTCCTGCTCTGAGGAAGCAGAGATGCTGTCATATCAGTAACAGCTGCAGAGTTTTGCTTGGCTGCAAACTGAGTAGATGAGCCATGCCTAAGCACTTCGCAGAGAAAAAATGCCTGCTTTTTACTGGTGCGTTTAAACTGGCCAGAGCCCCCCCTCACAAACCCTGGACTCTGATTGACTGCTGTGGAGCCATAAAAAGCTGAGGGAGGGAAAGAACCCCGGGGGGAGGGGGGGGGGGGAGAGAAATCTGAGCCTGGAGATAGGGATAGCGACTCAGTCCCCTCCTTTTCCCCAGGGGAAGGAGCAGAGTTCAGGGCAGGGGAGAGCCGGAGTCATCCTGGGAGAAACTAATTCCTCACTGGAGTGGGAGCTGTAGTGCCCTAGGGACACTAGTACCCAAAGAAGGAGTGGGGAGGAGTTTGGAAGCTGGCTGGGCGTTAGGAGAAACTGCTGGGTCAGAGGCTTGTTATGGAAAACTACTGTTCAAGCTAGAACCCAGCAACTGGTGCCTCCTGAGTCGGGGGGGCACTTGCCCCTGCAGCGGCCAGTCAGCAATGGGAGCAGGGTCCGCCTGCAGCCAATTGCACCCACCTGAAAGTGTTGCGCTGATCCAGAAGTGCCAGCAGCGTGGCACTCGCGGGTCGGCGCAGTTGGCCACAAGGGGACTGCGGGGACTGCTTCTCCTAGCACCCCCACTCCCTAGCCAGCGCTCTCACCTGCCCCCCTCTCCCCGCCCATCACCTAAGCAGGGAACGTGGCTGTCAGGGGGTGCACGTCCACCCCTTGTGTGTCACCACTGACGACCATGTTGCTGTTTAAATTTGGAGGGGGAGTGGGTTTTAACCCTGGAGGGAAACTGTTTCAAAGGTTATGACCAGGGGAATGTAATCAGTGAGGGAGTTGACTGTAAATGGTAACAACCATCATTTCTCTTAATGTTGTATTTGTAAACAGTAGTCAAATTATTGTTTCTTTCTAATAATTACCATTGATCTTATATATATAAAAAATTTCCTGTTATTGTTACTAATCCATTTTTCCCTTCCTGTATATAGTTGTGTATAAACAAAGGAAACCCCTTTTTCTCAGTGGGGCTTATAGTGAGGATCTTGGGAAGTGAGGGACCCCTTCCCCAGGGACACCTCAGTTTGGAGACCCACCTGAGGGAGTTCCCAAGGTTACTGACACCCTGAGGATCCAGAATCCGGAGCACATCGCCCAGCCTAGTGTGCTGGCAAGGGTTACATATAAATGCTCTTTCTTGCATCCAACTGTATAAAAGCAAAGACAAAAACCAGTTCTCAAACCTCTCCCAGAGGAAGGATGAAACTGCTATATTGAGCAGGACAGTTTCAAGACCATTTCTGATCTTGGGGGGAAGTGTTAAAAAGTACGTGTGTGTAGCCTGACATTCATGGGAGGTAAGGGCTCCATTTTGAGGACTGTTAAATATCCACAGACAATGGACTTTGAATAGCAGAAAGAACCATCTGTTCTGACCTCTTGAATAATGCAGGTTGGGGGATTTCAACCTTTGATTCCTGCACTGAACTCAGGCTCTGTGAACTGGCTGGCTGTAGGTGGGGTCCCATATTAATGGGGAAACTTGTGGTGAGGAGGCAATTAGTTTGAGTGCTTGAGTAGTTTGTTTGAAGTCAGGGGAAGTTGCATGGAACATGGGATGGGTAAAATAAGCCAACGGGTGTTTGTGGAGATGAGGTTTCATCCATGAAACCTGAGGATGATTGGTGGTATGTCTGGAGATTGAATTTATTGGGGAACAGGGGAATTGATTAGAATGTATGCCAGAGGCATAACTGGTAAGGCTTGTATCCTGCAGCCAGCATAAGTGTCATGTCCCAGTAGTACCAGTCCCAAGGCTCAAGGCTCAAGCATAGTCTATGCTTACCTAGGGGAAATACCGTGATCACCACAGTGACTCCCTACTTTGCACCGGGGGAGAACCACTCTGCTGGCATGAAATAGTACTCATGTAGGTGATGCAATTAACCCTGGCTTTATGCCCACTTTGTGGAAGTGGGAGATTTCTCCCTTGCTTGCCCCTGGGGCCTTATGGCTAAGGGCAAGCAAAACTCAGGGGCATCCAAACCCCAACCCCAGGCTTGGGCCTGCAAGTAGGATGCCTCCCAAAGGATTTGGGAACATCTGAAAGATCCCCAAGTGGGGATGGAGGATGTTTACTGGTAGTAGGGCCACTTATGGTTCTGGACTAACCCACAGATTTGGAATTGATTTGGCCAATTTGGCTTGGAATATGGAAAATACATATATAGAAAACCCCTCTCCCTCCAGGGGAGATCCTGCTGCCAGGGAAGGTATTGGTATGACCAGCAGCCAGGGATTTAACACAGCAGCCATCGTGTATAGGGACCCTTACTGCATCTGCCACCAAGGCTGATGAAGAGACTAGAGCTACTGGGATGCAACTCCCAGGAGTCCCCAGCTACTCCATCATCTGCCTCAACTCCCCAGATCCAAACCTTCAAGATCCACTGTATCCTACCCCCTGCCCCTGTGCTGAGTGCAGCCACTTCTGTCACCGGTGGCAATGCTTAAGGATGGATCCAGCAGCAAGAAAAGCAAAGACTGCAGCACGGCAGTAGAGTCTCTCTGGGGCACTTCTATTATCTATGTTGGACTGGTGCCCCAGTCACCCACCCCTTGTTACGCAACTGGTGCTTGCTGAAGAAAATAAGCCAATCCAGATAACTGATCAGGATGGAGAAAGGAAGCGGAAGGTGCAACTTCCCACAAGTCAATGAGAAGTGAAAGCGTTAGTTAGAATAAACAAGTGTGGCACTTCCCAACTAATATAGCAGCTGCATACTTCCTTTTGAAACACAATTGTTGTTAACACCTTCTCAGGAACAATATCAGAGCAAAGCTTTTTTGTGCTAGTGTCCAGGCTGTGGCAAAAGCAAGATAAATTTTAAAGTTCGCATCACTGTTGTTATTCTTGTTCTGCTTCTCTAACTTTGCTGGTAAATCTCAGTGTATTTGCATTCTTGTTTCACTGCCTTGCAGGGGGATATATTTTGATTTACAGGTTTACCAAAACTGGGCAAAGTTCAGAAGCTTTGGATACCTGAAGTTTGATATCTAGGTTCTCATGTAAACATCAAATTAAGAGAGATGTGATTGTCCAGGGATGCCAGAGGCTCTCAACTCTTGATTTCCATAATGGCAGGGCAGTAAGTACTTAAAAGCTGTACAATGCAGAACATCAGACACTGAGATTCAGCAAACCACATCTGCAGACTTCAGTCTTCCCTTCAGTAAAACTCCCATCAGCTGCAAATGGTAGGAGTTGGCCCAATATTCTTTAATTTAATTATGATTTATGTATAAGGGATGGATTATAAATCAATTTCACTACAAGTATTGTGATTTTCCAGAATATTGTTAGTAGGCACTATGTAGATACATATGCAGGTAAATGCTAGCCCAATTAAAACCATCCATAAAATCCTCTTTGACTTCAATGGAGCCAGGATTTTGCCCACATGAAATAGATCTTGCTGTTTGCAAACAGCTCATGGTGAGTGGTAGCATTGAATGCATGATCCAAGTGAGACACTGAAAGACATTGCGTTACAGAGACATACTATTTCCATTTTGTGCTGAAGGAGGCATAAGGTATTACAGTACTTCCATTTGATGGACTCAGTATCTCCATTCCCTCCCCCTGTATACAACCAACTCCAGTGGCCAGTATCCAGAAAGAGGGAAAGTATGGCTTTGTTTATTCCATGACCAGTTTCTGCTGGGTAGGAAAATGTCTTATACAGCCTTCATGCTTTCCCATTAACCAGGTAGTATACCACAGAATAAGGTGAGAGTTTCTGTTATTTTCTGTGATTTCTGTGTGATTCTGCATAATTTTGCCCATTATTAGAAACTGCCCCTGCTCCAAGAAAAAAATCTAATTGATAACAAAACACAACATATTAATGGAGTGGGGGAGGAAGAACGAGAATGCAGGCTTATATAAAATAGTTTTATTTGTGTTTTCCAAGTGATACTATTCTGTATTAAAATGCTGTCATAGCAGAGAACCTCAGATAATGAAGCTGACATGTAGTACTGATCACAATTGCAGTTACCACCACTTTAAGACTGTTTTGTTTAGTTTTGATATAATTCAAAAACAAATTGTATTTCAGAGAAAGGTGCAGGAAGACATGAAGGGCAGAAAAGAAGACATTTACCAAGATATGTAAGATCTTTCTTTGTTGATGTAGTCCCAGGGATGAAATATTATTCTGCAGTAGAGCTAGTCAAATATTGTTATATTCATTTGAATTTTTTAACAAATGTGTTGCGACTGTTTATACCTTTCTTGTGTTTGATTTCCATGATTAATCTAACAACAATTTTACAGATAGGAAAGAACATCTTAAGTGACTAGTCACAAAAAGCAAGTTTTGCATTTATAAAAACCCAAAGTTATCCAAATGGAAACCTTAATTTACAGTTTCACTCATTAAATTGGGAAACAGAAATGTACCTTTTGATTCATGTAGTTGAACCAAACTGTGAAACAGCTCAGAATTTAAACATGCACCAAACTGCTTGTAAACAATGCAAAGTCCATTGATTATTCTGTAAATGATTCTGAATAGCTCACAAACTTGTGGAAATTTGTGTCTGCTAACAGATATATAAAAAAGCCACATTGATTGAGAAAATAATTTGGACTTAATTATTTAGCCTGTTCTCTTATTCAGTGTCATAGATATTTGGGGTCACTCTAGTTCTTTTACTGTATGTATTGTTATAGAACACAGAGACATATGTTTTTTCAGACCACAGAGGGCAATGCCAGTGTATTACTGTGAAAGTGGGGAACTTTACACCCTGCTTCTTGTTTGTGTACTTATTCTTTTCTTGAGTACCATCTACTGAAAGGGCTGTGCCATATAACTCACAAATGGGTTAAGACACCTGGTAATTATAAAGACACAACAATCTAGAACTCTTGGTTCCAAAATGATACCTTTTATTAGACCATCTGGAAATAAACTTCATTTTTGCACAAAGGGAACTGAAGATGGGAGGCTGTCCCTCTGGGTCCATGGATGTGTGAAGTTTCTTACCTATGGGGACTTTTTACCAACTTGTACCATCTACACCTTTCCCAGAGCCTGACAAAGAGACTTTGATTCCAAAAGCTTGCAGAAAAGGAGAAGTTTCTTGCCATTTTCCAGTAGGTCTAATAAAAGATATCATTTTGGAACCAAGAGTTCAAGTTTTTTGTATGTCTTTTTGTCTCAGACCAACACGGCTACCAAGTACATCCCTGAAACATGGAAGATGCCACATTTTAGCTGATTTTGGATTTTAAGCCTCATTGCAGAACAACAAGGAAGTTTTTTTACCTCCCTGCCTGCCATCTGACACCTCCAGGGAAGGAATTCTACCTGATCAACACATCAAAGAGCTACTCAATACAGCTCACAAAGACACTGTCATGGATTCAGAGGTACAGCCTTCCACCTTCAGCTCCCTCTGTGCAAAAATGTTTATTTCCTACCTATGGGGACTTTTTACCATCTTCTACCATCTACACTTTTCCCAGAGCCTGACAAAGGGACTTTGATCCTGAAAGCTTGCAGAAAAGAACAGTTTTCTTGCCATTTTCCAGTTGGTCTAATAAAAGGAACCAAGAGTTCTTTGGAACCAAGAGTTCTAGTTTTTTGTATGTCCTTTTGTCTCAGACCAACACAGCTACCAAGTACACTCCTGGTAATTATAAAGTACTTTTTGCATCAGATAGAAATGCTTATGTGTAATACTTGTAGATGCCATTTTCTGATGAAAACAGTAAACTTGATGTTAAGATGTCATAATGAATTAGGTAAAATCTTTAGCAATAACGCTAGTCTACCTGCTCCCAAAGTGCAAGTGATATATTTCAAATGTCTGGCATTGCATTAACAAAAATAGAAAGTATCCAGAGGCAAAATTATAGAAAGAGATTTGGTTTCTGACGCCAGCCTGTAGATTGTGGACTTCCCTCCCATAATCATTCTTCTCTCTATAAAGGGAGAAAAAGTTTAGATTTGACTGTTACATAAATGACTCTTGAACACAATCCAGCATTAGATAAGGTATCAAGTTCTCTTTGTGATCTAACTGGAGGTGGCAAAGTAACATTCTGTACCAAAGAGGTTAACAATCTCTCCCTGGGACTAATTAATAGTGAATCTGCTGATGTTTGCCTAACTAGACAAAGTTACTGATGACTTTAACTCCCTGGCAGCTGTGCAAGGTCAACATCTTCCCCTTAACTGAACCAAACGTTTCCATTTTAAAATAATGGTTTCCACACTGACCATCCCTTTTTCTGCTGAGTGTTGTACCTGACTCTTCCCACACTGGAATAAGGGGGAGATTTTCAAAAGCACAACTGGTAGTCAGACAGCAAACACCCACTGGAAATCAAGGGGAACCTCTCTCATTGTTTTTCCAGGTGATATTGTTCAGATTCAGGGGGGGTATAGAGTTCTCCTATACACTGTAGTATGTCAACTTTATTTTTAAAATAAATTTTAACAATAAAAAATGCTCCTTCATGTACCCAGGATAGTTCTCTGGGAGCAAGTGACCATAAACCAGTCTGGATTTATACCTCAAACTATCACTGGATTCAGTGAGAATGCATGGTGTATATAGACTAGAGCAGTTTGAGAGTTCACAGTGTATCCACCCTGCAATGTGTCTGTGCAAGTCCAAGCAAGTGGAACATGATCCCAGACATTTTTTGAATGATGCCAGCCTATCTGTGTTCATTACATCTTCAAACCAATCTGTATTATACATGATCACCCTCTTCTGTTAACGCAGGTGAGATCCATATTGACACTGTTTGTATCACCTGACTGAACATATGCTGTGCTGATGAAGCATATTTTGTCCTTAACTGATGACATACATAATGGATGGATGCAATGCAAACTTGCCTGGTATTTCCAGTTTGTATAAAAAGACAGGCAAGTGCCGTAATAACTGAAGTATTGCTGTGAGCAGTAGGGTCTGCTTCTTGCAGGCTTGAGTGCATTCTGTAAGTGCTTTATGAAAACAGTGCCTCAGGACATATTGCCACCCAATTCAACAAGGCCCCAACTGCTGCAGATTTTAAGAGATCAGCTGTCTGAGCCCATTAGAGAGATTACACGCCTATTGCAACTCTGAATGAGCATATAAATTAAGGGGAGAATATAAATCTCAGATGAGAAAGTGGGTAGGTGTTTTTCCAAGATGGCTTTTAAAAATGCTTGGGTCTGATTCTGCATGGTACTGCACTTGAGATTTTCATTTTCATCAGCCTGAGTGGGTGTGAAATGCCTAGATCAGAATGTTAGTTTTGTATCTCTTTGCACTCAGCTTGCAAGTAAATGATAGAGGTTGCTGCTGTTACAGTTAAGGCAGCAGAGCCCTCTAGTGCAGATGCAGTGTATACTGCTGAAAGGAGTTTTTCTGCTTTCAGTTACACCAGTTCCCTGAATTGTGGAAGCAGAGTATGTCCACAGGGTGGGGGGTTCTGGCAGAACTAAGTCAACCACTGGAAGCGATGTTTTCATGCTGTCAGCAGGATGTTGGCATCTAAAATAAGCCCATTGGTATTCAGCTAAGAAGAAAGGGCTGAGATTCAGACAGATTATTGATCCTCATCTTCCTTCTAGAGACCTATATTTTAAAAGCTGATAGCTTTGTTTATTTCTAGTTCTCTTCCCCTCCCCGCCCGGGGAACGTTACAAGAATATAACAATTATAAAGGAAGAAGCATGCTAAAGAAAAGATTCTAGCATGTGTTTAATCTTTCAAGTCCAGAGTCCTTAAGGCTCATTAATACTGAACTCATGTAATTATTTTAGTTATAATTATTTTAGTGGTAGGTTATTTATAATAATTATAATTATTTTGTTGTTTTCAAATGGAATAGATGCTTAAATTATTAAGGTAAAATAGTTTTATTCCAGGCTTCTGCCTTAAATTAATTATTCTTGAAACCAAACTATCTAAGGACAACTGACCAATGACATCTAATTATTCAAAGATTTTAGTAATGATCTGAGCTTGTTCTATAACCACTTTAAGCTCAGGGTCCTTTCATCATCAAAGACACCAAGTTACTTGAGGTGTATCAAACATTATTTTAAAAAGTGTAATAATGAGTTGTTCCTTTTAGCCAGCCCCAGACCAGACAGAAAGCTGCATATGCATTTGATCACACCTTCCACAAGATCACACTGGGCATGGGAACACTGAGCAAAATTCATACATGGTCTGTAAAGTGCTGAAAGTTCTTTGTTAGAAAGCAAACTGAAGAGTGTAAGGAGATATATAGCAAGGGCTTACAGGGTAGATTTCTTAATATTTGTTATCTCACAAGTGGTAAAAACAAACTTTATGCCAATGGAAAAAAACTTCTTATTGCACATTGAAGTAGCCAGATTCCAAACAAAAACCAGTAGTGTAACTAAGGTGGGTGAGTGGGGCATCGACTATGAGTGGCCATCAGAATCCCCGCTTGGAGTCTTGACCAGGGCAGGGGCAGCTCTGTGCTGCCTAGCTATTGAAGCCAGGCAATGTAGCCCCACACCTAGCAGTGCATCTGTTGTGGGCAGGGACAAGTGGAGACAGCAGAATGATACTTCCTCCCCGCTACAGTTTTTGGCACATCAGATGCAATCCTGTGCCCTGCAGCATATCTGGGGTGGGAGGAGCAAACGAGTCTCCCAGGAAGCTGGTGCTATAGAGCTACTGCTGCCCAAGATGACACTGTATACAGCAGCAGCAGTAACAACAGAATCAGCTGTCTTCAGTGTGCAGACAGCCCAGCAGGTAAGACTTACCTTCCCCCCACAGCTTCTCTACAGTGGTTAGCAAACTCCCCATGTCCAACCACCCCAGGTGCTGAATGAGCTCTCTGTGTCTCTGACACAAAACATACAACTACTTCCCTTTTCTAATTTTCTCGTCTGGCCTTTTGGTCCATCTTTGCTGCCAGTTCAAATTAGGGTATGTAGCCTAGTGCACCCTATCTTTTATAAACAAAATCCTTAAACTGGTTCTTGTATGTGATTTGAGGCTTGTTTTCCCAGATGAGGATACGGATTAGAGCTCATTTTTTGTTTTAAATTAGATTCCAATGTGTCTCCTTAGCAGTAAAAATGCAGGTGAAGTCTAGGTAGCAGTGTGTTATGGGGATGGAGTCCCTCCCTGCCTCATTCAGCAGTTTTCCTGCCAGGCCTTTGTTGGGAAAGAGTTAAAAGATTAATCCCAAATGAAGAATACCAGGTGCTCTCAAGGTGTTTAATTTAAACAGCTGCTCCACTTATTTTCTAGGATTTCCTCCCAGACTACAAACAGCTCCAACAGCAGTTCAATCAGAACAGTCTTTGGGTAAGTGATGGCTAAGAGTTAACTCATTCTGTCCTTTCTCTTTTCTTCCAGGGTGACTGAGTCCCATGGCTGACTGCTGCAGTAAGTAGAAAACCCTGGTCTGACCTGCTGGAATGAGGTCTGCTCCATTGCAGTCTGTTTGGTTCGGTGTCCTTGGCAGTCATTCTCTGCCATCCCATAACTCCCTAGGACTGTATTTTCTGGCTTTTCTATCTATTCACTTCCCACTTTTCTACTGTGCACCAGAAATTACCTGCTGGCTTGTATATAATCCTTCAGTCCACTTGACCTACTCCTTTTAGACATTGCTTATCACAGCTTAGTCAAACTATGCTGGAAAGACATAGAAGGCTGGAGGATTACACCAAGCATCTGGTTGCCCTTCGATTTAAATTCAGCTGAAGGTATGATTAGGGGGAGAGGCACCCAAAATCATTTTTTCTAGGAGACTGTCTGAGAGTCTGCCAAAAGACAGAGTTGAGCCAATATCTCCCCAGTGCTGGAACTCAATGAAAATCCTCAAAGCTATGTAGTGCAAATTAAAGGTGTCAGCATCAAAACTGGTAGCCCCCTGCCTACTTGCATCTTCTGTGAGGAGTCTAACATTGTCCTGCTCAGAGTACAGAACCCACTTTCACGCAGAACAGACTTTGATCAGGGCTAGTCTGTTTTCCAGACCAGAAACCACAGGAATATAGATGGCCCCATATAGACATCACAAGAGAGGGAGCAGAATTGCTGGAACACATCCTAGAGCAGATCCTATAGCCAGGGGCCTGGGGACTTCACCTGTGCCATGTAGTGAGGATCTGCTTGAATTTAATCCAAAGGAACAGTCTGGAGAGTTATCAGCAGCAGGACCGGAACCAGAGTTATTTTTGTTACTGGCATGGGGGAATTTCTGGATAAGTGGGCAGGTTATTGGGTTATGGCCCATTCAGTTGTTGTTATGGAAATGATTACATACTCTAGAATTACTTTTGCCTTGGTTGAGTCCTGCAGCTGTGCTATTTCTCTGGCCCACCCTCCTTCAACTCTCCTTCCCCCTCTAAGCCAGATTCCAAGCCTACCAATAGCACTTATGTGATTGCACAGTTTCAAGTGACTCTCCCAAGTCATGGTATTTGCCAGAATTATGCTCAGATGCCTGGTGTGGTCTTCTACCCGGCTGTCAGCATGCTGGGATGGCATCTTCCTTCTAGTGCTGTGAGGCTGAGCTATGGCAAACACTATGTATATAGAACATGGCTCCCATTGGTGATTACTTTAGCTGTGTTTGAGATGGTTAATGGGGAAGAAAAGAGTCAAAGCTGACAGGCCAAGCAGCAAGAGTAGCTATTTTTCCATGTACTGCTTTTTTTTATAACTCTGTCACACTGGCATAGTATCCTGCATTTCTACTGGTACAACTTTTATAGATAGCCTGAATTACAAGTCCTACTTTTTAAATGAAAATGTCCCTGGGCCAGAGGCAGTGCTTTGTTTCCTCAGACTCTCAAGGGGAAGGCAGTTTTGTTGTTAGAAAGTTCCCACATGCATAATTTAGCATTCTAATAATGGTTGCCCAGTTTTTTCATCTCTCCTAACTGGTTCTGGATAATTTTTCATAGGGAAGGTATTGAAGATAGTGAGGTTCCTAAACAGGTTAACCTTCCACAGACACTCCTAGGGCAATAGAAATCCAGTGGGAGAACTTGACCAAATCAGATGGCTAAGAGTTACATAGATATATACAAAACTGTGCAAAACTGCAGTGTCTAGCGATATCTAAGTGACCCATTGCATCTCCATTGCAGTAAAAGAATAAGAAGCAGCCCTGATTAGATTCTGGCTTCCTTCTCAATTCAACTTCCAGATGAAGGTGGACTATCTGCAGGAGAGTCCCAGCACATCTGGAAAGCTTAAAAATAGGAAACTAATTAGGATTGGAAAAATGACTTTACTTGATCACTTTAATGAGCTATTCAAACATCAGTATTTAGTAAATGCATCTACCACATATGTGTGAGCTCTAATAATATTCCCTATCTTTATCAAGGAAAAAAATCTGCAAGTATTTGTGGAGATCTCCGTTCCACTGTATAATGATTGAAACACTGGATTTTTAAAAGCAATCATTTAATTCTTTTAATAAAACATCTCTAAAATTTGGGAATTTGTTATAACGATTTATTCTTATGTAGGACTTTACCTCTTCAACACCCAAAACCTGACCCTGACCTATGTTTTTATTTAAATACTAGGGAAATGGGTTTTGTCAGACCAGTGTTATAGGTGAAGGAACTGTGAGGTGATAAAGGGACTTGCCTAAGATCCGGCACAAAGTCAGTAGAAGAAATGGGATTAGAATGATCTGAGACTGTATTGCCTCTGTCTTGGAGTCTGGAATAGCCATTATTCAAAAGCTTCTGAACCAAGATTTTTACAGCTCTTGTTTTATCTACAACATACAAATCAAATATATGTATTTGGGCAAGTTCAATGTCAAAGTTACACTCATTTATACTTATACAGTTTTACACTATGGTGATAGCAGTCAGCAACTGCCAAGAGCCCATCTTTTGTTACTGAAAGCCCACAAGGGCCTTCTAAATTTTCAGTTACTACCAAAGAAACCAGAGATGCATCAGGATTAAACATCACTATGTAGTTTTGCCCTCTATCTGCTACAAAGAAATTCTCATCAGAATCAACACAGACTCCAGAGGGGTTTACAAAGGTAATCCTGTTTTCATAGCTTGGTCCAATTGTCTTCTGAATTCTATCTTTGTTCACGACTTTGAGACAGGAGCCTTGTTTTTTTCCAAAAAGCTGCCCTTCGGTAACCAGCATCTCTTCTCTCTGACAGGAAGGGGGGGCGGGGGGAGATAGTTTCCTAGTTAGCACTAATAGAATTTCAAAAGGTTTGACTTTATTGCTGATACAAAATAACTCAGAAAGCTACTCAAGGGTTTGCATGCTAACAGTATAGCTGAGCTATAAAGAGAAGTTATCAACACCACCAGAAAAGGAAGAAAAGGAGTATTACTTGAGGTATAACTAAACGAATTTTGAGTGTGATGGCTGCCTGTGAGTAGATCATACTCGGTTCACTATGCTTCACTCATGTTTTTCCTACCCAGGCACCCTTTCAGACTGTCAGTTTTGCTGGTAAAACACTGGACTTAGATTGGGAGAACTAGGTTCAACCCTTGTGTGACCAGATACATAAAACTGGTAGAGTGCTTGCAGGTTGTGACATACTCAGTCTGTGGTTTCTGTCTATGTACTTACTACTCTTGCAAATTGTTTAAGAAAGCTTTGTTCCTTACAGTTCTACCTGCTTGTTGCACAAACTGTTAACTCACAAACAGTACTTATTAAGACCTATTACCCATTTTAAATCGTAAGGTTTTGAGAGCAGGAACTGTGCTCTTCCTATGTTTGGAAAGCATCTAACACGTTTTGGGCATTTCCCCAACTTAAATATTTATAACGGTGTTCGTAGTTTGTGGTTTGGGATGTTCTGCACTGTACCTTATGGACTGCAATGTGTTCTGGTCTGTGGAACCCATCCATCACATACATCCTCATGATAGCACTCATTCTCAAGTCAATCCTAAGTATGTGGATTTTTCCCAAATCTGTCCAGTCTGTTATTGCAATATCATTGGACTTCAGGATTGCCATCCCATAGGAGTGATTCCAGTCTATGTTTGGAGATTTCAGCTGATGGATCATCTCACCATCTCTAGAGAAGACCTTGATAGCTTTGGATCCATCTGTCACAAGCAACAAACCATCTTGTATACATACTATATCTCCCAGTCCTTTTACTGGCGCAGATCCATAGGAAAATCTATGTTTATAGCGACCTTCAGAGCAGAAGAGCTGAATCTGTTCATTTCCACTGTCTTTTACAGCCAGATCTCCATCCAGAGTCATGGTCACACTGGTTGGCCAAATGAATTTGCCAGGGTCTGTGCCAAAACCTCCCAGTTCTTTAACTAGACAGTTATAATATATATTTTGGATCCCAGAGAGCTTCCAGCCTTTGTTGAATTCAAACAAGGCCACCTAAAGAAAGGAAGGAAATAAGCCTATGACAATCACTTTACAGGGTTTTTTTCTCCAGAAGAAGTGCAGTGTTGCTTTTAGAAGTTTAAATAGTACAAGTTTGGAGCAGATCTTGTGGGAGATGCATGCAAAACAGCTTTATTCTTTGATTAATTTTCTTTTCAACTGGGTGTTTGAATACAGTTTTTATGGCAGTGGCACACTGGTAGTAACACAACAGTAATTTGTATCAGGCTTGAGAACAGACATATAGTGTATTTCTTATATATGTACTTTGGGAGGTGGGGGGAGGGGCACGCTTTAATTAATCTGTACCTAAAGTGCTCAGAGCATTACATGTATCAGTGTCCCCATGCTGAAAAATGGCAGCAGGGGCACTTTAACTAAAGCTCTTTGAATACTGGAGGCTGCTGGAGCATGGTAATTACCGCACTCCAGCAGACTTGATTAACCAAGTCCGCTCCAATGCGCTGTAATGCGTGAGCTGCTAAGTAGCCAATATACACACATCCTAACGTACAGCATCCCAATGTTATCAAATTTCTGAGTCTGTCTTGAACAAAGTCAGTGTCATAGAACAGGGAAGCTTGGACTCCCAATGACAAGGTGCTGGGAGCCATGGGTCTGTGGGGAACCCTATGGGCTCTGGCTCTGTGCGCTAGCTCTTGTATGAAGGGCAGAGCATGGTCCAATCCTGGTGCACAGAGCCCAGCTGAGGCAGCTGGAGTCCAGGGCACCAACTGCAGTGTGCAGGGCCAGGTAGAGATGGCCTGGGTTCCCAGGTCACTGATCCTAGCACGTGAGGCCAAGTGGTGGTGGTAGGGTCTGGATCCAGATGTGTGGGCCCAGTCCTGAGGTGTGGGGTCTATTCTAGCCCTCAGCCTGGCCCTGTACCTCTCATTTGGCTGCTGGGCCAAATGATTGAGCACCAGTGACATAATATATGGTAGTTCGGTGTTGTAGATAGATGGACACAGGAAAAAGACCATAGTACTCATTTTCACTGAGGCCAAAGCCACCTTTTATACAAAGACTATCTAGTACAAAAGGAGTCTGCATGTTCTCAGCCGGTAGTTGTGGTAACATGTCCACCTAAGTGCTTATAGTGGCTGGATAGTGAGGTCTTTGGCAAAACTGGCCCCTTTTTTTTTAAATAGAGTAGTAGAGCATTAGCCAAGGGTTGACAGAAATGCAAGTAAATACTAATTTATAAAACAGAAAAAAACAAAGCTGTTTCAATAATCCCTCATAATATAGCTACAAGTGATCAGTGGTAGACCTAGCTCTGTGGCTTTTTAATTAGATGTTGCCTGACTATAAGAGATTTCAACCATTTAAGTCAGAATAAAAAAACATCTGATTACTATCTCTTCCTAACACTCCTCAATCCTTGGTCTTTTTTGAGCAAACCAAACAAGGCGACCCATGCACATGTATATTCTTTATGAGGACTCAGCTCAGCCATGCCCTTGATGGGCAAGAAGTATGTGCGGAGTCCCACTGAATTAACTGAATGGCACCTAATACCAATGGTATTGCACCTATGACAGAAACAGTGTGTTGTGGACCACGTCAAGGATCTGGAGCCACCCACCTCACATGGAAACACATGCCCAAGTTACAATATCCCAGATTGGCCTTGTCAGCCATCTTAAGATGACCCACCGATAAGAATATAATGGAAGACAATCATCCTTGACTGCAAGAGATTGGTGATGATGATAATGGTTAAAATTAAGCCTAAAAATGCCGTGCTAATTTTATCTTACCTATAGACTGGAATTTCTCTGGAATCCAAAGGGTTATTCACAATTACATATGCAAAGCTTTTGGGTTCCAGTTCAACAAAGTACTTAAACATGTTCCTAACTAAAGTATGTGCTGTATTGACTCCAGTGGCAAGTAAGCATTTCATAACCAGGATTTAGAGGTGCCAAAAAAAGACCTCGTCTAATGATGCAAGGAGAGGAGACCCCAGGAGATCTTACATTTTAATTTTCACATTGCCATTGATCTTTCTCTGTAGCCTCCCTCAAGCCTTTTAACATCTCTGCTGCAGCATTTTAACCTGCAAAATAAGCAATATAATAGGGGTCTACCCGACTTAACGAGGCAGCCACCCAATTTCATGGGCAGATTGCAGGGCTGGCTGCTATGTTTGAGGGCTTATTGTGACTGGGGCCTCCCCATGCCTCTGGCTGGTTGAGTGGCCCTGGTGGTCCTGCCCCCTGCTGCTGATTGGTGGAGAGACTGTCCATTGCATAGCCCCACCCCTCATTGCTGATTGGCTGAGGGCTGTCATGTGGCCCCACCCCGCACCGTTAATTGGTGGAGGGAGCAGGCCACATGACAAGTAGCCCTCTCAGCCAATCAGTAGTGAGGGGTGGGGGCAGCAGCCATCTTGCCTGCTTGCCTTATGCTGGCAGCCTCCCTCTGTTCTTTCCTTGGGTGGGATCTGTGACCAGGAGGGCTGCTGGCTCCCACTGGGAAGGCAGCATTTTATTTTTAGTAATTTTTTTTGCCTGTGAATTTCAAGGAGATCACCTGATTTTGTGATTTCCACAAAATCCATGCAATCACGATTTGGGTAGGTACCTAAATATAGGGCTTACCTACACTGCAGGTAGGCTATTCATTAGTGCCTGTAGGGCACTTTGTTGAAGGAATACACTAAGTAGTGTAGTTAACTCTTGGATCTTGAAACCATGCTTGCTTACTTGTAGTATGGCCTTCAAAATGCCAAAGCTTCTCCCTGCTTTACTGCATCCATTTAATTCCAAAGCAGTGAATACACATGTACAGTTTTGAAGGTAACTGAAATCTCCAAACCTGACAGCAAGATCCAAAACAGACTGATATCAGTGGGAGTCATTCTATTGTAAATGGCTTGCCTTCGGCCCTCAGCTTCCCACCCTAGGCTCAGATACTTTACCTGTTCATCATCTAGCTCCTTCAGAAAATAGGAGTCTAACATCCTTCTTCAAACAAGCTGCTTCTGTCTAGAAAAGTAAGGCAAAGAGGAAAACAGAATGTTTTACTCACTTATTACCAATGTCAACATCTACTCTCAATGGGGAGCTTTGCCTTTGACTTAATTTAGACTGGGATTCACCCCTAAGGCAATGAGAGTAATTTTATGGAGGGTTTTATGGGAGCTGCAAATATTTAGCAGAAATCTGAAGCCTTAGCTCAGAACAGAAAATGAAAGGCAGGTAATGATCTGCTCCCTCAAAGAGGCAATCTTCTTGGGTGACATACATAGCTTTGGCAGCAGCCCCAACATACCCAAGAATCTGGCTCACTCTGCTTTTCCTGAAATGATCTTTCCTTCTATGGTACCTGACTTTATGTTAAACATCAAACTCAGTACAAGGCACTCAATCTCCCATGAGACTACACACTATGGGATTTGAGGACACTACATCCTCAGCCTTGGGCCCCATTATGGAACCCAGTCCTGAATGCCTTCTGTGCCTGGAACTCATGCTGAAGGCAGTGCAAGTTCTTGGGGCTGTACAACTAGGGTATTTATGACAACAGCTTGCATTAATATTTTTCACATAGGGCCAGTGATACTTGAGTGCATAGTTCTATTGAAGGCACTGAGATTACTTATGCAGGTAAGTACTCACTAGTGGTCACAGTGTGGACTACTAAGTAGTTCGCAGCCCCGCAACTTGATCTGTTGTCTACTGTGAATAAAAATAAAAGTGAATAAACATCAGATGAGGCTATGTCTTCAGTCAGCAAACTTTTCCTGCCATGGGCTGGATTGACCCAGTTTGGATCAGAGGTGGGCTGGTGTGCAGATGATGGGAGCTAGCAGTGCCATAGTAAGAGTGGGGGGGAGGGTGTGAATGGGGTGAGTGCCCTAGGTGCCAAAGTGAAGGGGTGCACTGCCCAGGCAGGGTGGAGCATGGGACAAAGCCACAAGCAGCTCATTTGTGGGGGCACAGGGACAGGGGGAGGGCGACTCCTGCTGCTGTGTGTATTCCCTAGAAAGCATGGTGGGGCATGTGTCCTCCCCACCCCCCCATATCTGTGGACAGGGTGAGGGCAGGCTGCCACTGCAGTCTTTACCCCGGGTGCCAGACTTCATTGCTACAGCACTGGGAGCTAGCACCCAGCTGCCATCACCACCCAGGAGCTGCACAGGGAAATGCCCACTGCCCTTTTTCCCTGCAACACTGTGGGGAGACTGTCCACAGCTGGCATTCAGGAGGAAGTGACTGTGGCAGGGGAAGGTGACTGCTGCTGAAGCCCTCTGCTATTGGAGGAAGAAGTACCAGCTGTGGACACTTCTTATGCTGCTGTGGGGAAAAGCGGCAGTGGCAGGTACTTCCCTGATTCAGTCACTGGGAAAAGTGCCAGCAGCGGTGGCTGGGTCCAGGTACCCACTCTCTCTGTGTCGGCCCATCTCTGACTGAACTGGATTAATTTGGCACCTGAAGCCCTAAGTTAACAGGATGAATCAAATAGCTCCACAGGCCATAGGTTGCGAGCCCCAGGGCTATGTTATAGAAGAAGCTGGGAGGGACCCTTATAATGTAATTATTTATTACTTCCTGTAGTCAGAGATTCTTGTGACTCTTCCCTGAGACAGCTCCTCTTCAAGGCTTGCAATAGGTTTCTGAAATTAGGTAGGGCAAGAGCCACTGGGAAACATAAATGGCTTTTCTTTTTTGCGCTTTTAAATTGGGGTTTTGAATCAGGGTTAAAGAGCAGGAGTTTAATAAATGCATGGTGTAGGCCTGGGTTTGCTCCTTGATATGAATGTCAGGACACACATCAGCGTCAATGGAAAGAGTCACTGGAACTTACACAGTACTAAAAGAAACTTAGAAATGTAGGTACATGACCACCTGCTGCCTTTCCTACAGCACCCTTGCCTCATTCAGTGCATAGGATGGATAAGAGAACCCCGTTAAGTTTGCATAAGCAATTATGAACCTCACATTTCCTAACTCTCAGGGACTTGACTTTGCAACCCACATAATGTTGCTCTAATGTATTTAAAAAAATATATGATATAAGTATAAGGTCTGCTTTTAAAACAACTCTCCACTAGCAGTATTGCCTTCCCTATTGTTTACTATTGCCTGTTTCCTTTTTATTCCTTTTATATGTTGTTTTTTAGTTAAATTATTTAAGTTGAAAATACCTTTTGCAGGCATTCTAATACTTCTGTCAAGGACCACACACATAAATGTCATTATAAAAGGTAGGGATCAGCAAGGTAATCCTCCTCAGTGTTTGGAGGAAGATTTTCAAATGCACTTACAAGAACTAGGAGCAGAAGATATGTTGCTCTTTTCAAAAACAACTCTTTATATATTTTGGAAAATTTCATCCCTAAATGTCAAGTCCTATTGAGCTCCATTGGACTATTCATGTGCTCAAAGATCAGCATGTGCTCAAGTGCTTTGCTGAATTTGGGTCTCTGTAATTAGCACTTGTAGAACTGTGGAATTTCATGAAAAGCTTCATTTCATTGAGTGAAAAGTATAATTTGCCTCTGAAAAATATGCAGTCTTCTGAAGTGCTGCAAGTTTTTTGCAGCGAAATTAGATGTTGCCAGCAAGGACCCATTTCACAGATCCCATCACACACAAACATTTTGTAAAAACAGGACGAGATTTGAATTGGCAGTAAAATGCAATCCCATGCTGAGACTTTGTGCACTGGAAATGTAATTACTTCAAAACACCTATTGACAGTGTCTTCCATTGCTCTAAGCAGGGGTAATAATGACAGTTCCCATAGGCTGGGGAACTTGCTGAATATTTTGTTCTGTCTTTAGTTAACATTTAAATGTGCATAAATATTATTTACTTTTCCTGGGAGGAAATATGTCATGATGAAAAACAAATGACTTTTCTTCAGGTTTCATTCTAGTGCTAGGATACTGGACAATCAGTTTTATTCTTTCCTTTTTCCTATGCATTTTTCCTCTTGTAAAAGACCTTTTGAATCAGACACAAGCCCACTGGATTCAGTTTTTTGCCCCTTATTTTTTTCAGTGCTACATAAGAAAGTTTCTTTTATAAAACATAGTCTGTATAATAGAGAAAACCACTATACTTACCAGCACCTGGCCACAGCCTGCTCCAAACTGTAAATCGACTGCAGTTTCTATGGTACTATACCCAGAGGAATACATCTCTCGACTGCTGCTCTCCAGCAGGGCACTTAATCCCTTCAGCTCAGATCCCTTTTTTGCTTCAGCTTTCACTCCTGCTGTCTGCAAAGGAAACTCTATCACAATGTTTAGTAAAACTATCCAGTGGATTGGGCCATAGAAACAGAAGTAGCAGCTAGTGCCACCATAGTCAATGCTGATTCATTTATACTGAATGAACATCTTCTGTCCATGGCCATTTAAAGATGAAATATGCTGAATTTTCTCCACTTTACTATGCATCCCTCACTTCTAACTGATTTGTGCTCCTGGTTCAGAAAGTATCACTGGGCAGACAAAAGCCTGCAGGAGAAATTTCAAGAGCCCAGTCCCTGTGAGCCCTGGAGTGGACTTTGAAATTGGGGAAGGCCAAAAGAGTTTGAGAACTTTGGAGTCAGCCAACCCCCAAAACTTGAGCTGGGATATTCCACTGATGTTGGCCTCAGTCTCTTTCCATTGATGCTGATGTGTGTCATGACATTCATATCAGGGAGCAGACCCAGGCCTACAACATGCATTTATTAAACTGCTCTTTAACTCTGACTCAAAACCCCAATTTAAAAGCTAGGAAAAATAATGTGAAAAGCAGTTTTCCATGCTGAAAAGCAGACATTGGGCTGCTAGGCATTTGAAATGCCCAAGGGGCTGGTATTATGTTCTAGACAAACAGAAGGAAAAAATAGGAAAGAAATCCACGTAAGTATGGGACCAGCCCTCCATATGATTCAGGATGCCCTGTTTCACAGTGATATGGATTTGAAACAGGTGTGGGCAATTATTTTGGCTGAAGGGCCGCTTAATGAGTTTGGTGAGCTATTGAGGGCCGCACATAAAACCCTTCAGAAACTATAATTTCAACAAATTATAGATAAAAAAGTCCAAATCATATACTAAAACTCAAACATCTACTATAACATCTTTTAATTTTATTTAAAAAAAATATTTTTTGTTTTGGTTTATGGGTTTTTTTGAGTAGTATAATAGAGGCTATTGCATAATTGCTCAAAATAAAGTCTTACTAATATATTGTGTGCTTGTGAGAGCAGCCCCACCACGAAGCTGTGCACCCTGGCCAGGGCTGGGGCCATGGCCATAACCATGGCCAGCAGATATGGGTGGGATCATGGTACAGGCTGCCTCAGGCAGGGCTTGGCCCCAAGCTGAGCGCTGTGGGGGCAGCCGTGGACTGGATCTAACCAGGTGACAGGCTGGATCTGGCCCACAGACCATATTTTTCCCCCCTCTCCCTCCAATCAGAAGGGTCCCCTTGTAGTTAGATACATACATAAACATCTTTGGGAAGGCATGGATCAAAGTTGGGGGTTAGTCTGGCACCTTATTTAGCTGGAAGGTTCATGGATCTAGCTTTGAAAGAGAAGATAAAATATAGCCCTGGTATTTCAGCATGACATCGATTTCAGTAAAAATGGAGAAAGTGCAGTGTGATCCAGATGGCTTGGAAGCTGTTATCCTACTATTTCAGTCTGTTCTGTAATGCTTCTTTACTCCATTGCTCTATATAGAATGTCTGGTGCTGATCTCCTACTGACTAGCAGCTGTGCCATACCTTAGCAGGTGTTGACATAGCAGTTACTCTGTGAGTGTGCAAGAGCTAACCCCTCATACTGGTTTGCAAGCGTGCCTCTGCTTGTAAGTGAAGAATGTCAGGATCCAAAACCTGCTGAAATCTGTGAGCAGCTGCACCACAACATGTCTCAGACATACACTAACTTAGTTGGAAGGTTATCATGTGTACTTTCAAGTGGCTGTGTTGGGAAAGTAAAAGAATATTATAAGAGAGAAAGGTCCTTGGCAGGGAAGGAATACGTTAAAGGAAGTTGCAGAGTGCTGGGCAGGATGATTCACTGTCATGCTAGGTAAATTCAGGACGTACCCAGCACAGGCCAGCTCCAGTTGCAGCCTAAAGCAAGCAGTGGATCTGTGCCCATTCATCAGTGACAGGTACCCAGGTTGTAGCAATATTGGTCTAGAAGAAAAGGCAATCAGGAGTTGTAGTAGAGATGATATCTTTTATTAGGCCAACAAGACTTTTGCAATTTTTTTTTTTCAAAAATCTTGTTGGTCTAATAAAAGATACAATCTTTACTACAAGTCCTGATTGCCTTATTCATCAGTGATATTCTTATCAGATCCTCAAGAATGCCTCCTCTGTTAGGAGATTCTGGTAGTACCAAAGCCCTGATAACTCTGCCTGGCAAAGCCACACCACAATTGCCTATCGGATTTCAAGGGCAGAACGGACCCTTATAATCATTCAGGACAGGTAATTTCACACAGTGGTTTGTGACCTCAAGCCCATCATTTCTGTCTTGTATCACCTCTCAGTTCTGTGCTGTGGAAGGTGGGAGGGAAGAGGACTTTGAGGAGTATTTGGGCATGACCCCCAAATCTGTGCAGTAAGTGGATTAAAAATTAGCACCAATAGGGGAAGCCCAAACTTGCACTGGATGTTTGCATAGCACAGCCATGTTTAGGCATTATTAAGACCTGATACTTCTTCCTGGTTTTTGCGTGCAAAGTAATTTTCCTCTCTCTTGCCTACTCACTGCGGGTGGAGCACCGCATTGTCACTTTGCAGCACCAAAAGCACATGTATGTCACTTGTTCGTTCCAGGGATCCACTGTTCTCTTAGAACAGGAGCCTATGTGACTTTCTTGACTGCTTACTCAATGGGAGGTGCAGTTCATGACTTTTTACCAGCCTCTCTACCTGAGCACAATGGTAGCATTCCTTTTGTGTACTTGAAATAGGAGCCGTCCTCACACAAGGCGAGGAGGCCGATCTTGTCAGTACAGCTGCATTGTCAACTATGACATTAAAATTATACATATCAAAGCACAAAAGGCCCACATCACTCCCATTCTGGTAGTCCACAAAGCACATGCTTGCTGTCTAATACCACTTACTGTGGTAGTCAATAGTCTTCATGCCAAAGCAAGTTTTAATGTTTCTCTAATCCTTTTTGAACAGTGAATCAGCTGGGATAGAGTTGGGGAATTTAATTCCAGGTGGCTGAATGGAGTGCCGCTCCGTATTTTTAGATTTATTTCTCTAAACGTTGAGCGAGGGTAATTTACTGGAACAATGTTCACTGGACCCAAGGCCTGAGTCCTCTATGTGAGTTAGTTCTTGGATCACAAAACATGTTGGAAACTTGAGGTTTACGTTGAAGAGGGGAGAAAAGTAAATTACCCAGAGTGCACTTGTCCCACACAACCATTGTGGTAAACGGGCTACCTGGTGAAACAAGCCGAGCTGTATTCAGACTGTGGAGTGACCTGGGAAGTGCCAGGAACAGCCTACTCGCCCTGCCCCATGCTCCTTTGACCCTACCTCTTGTGTTCAAGACTCCTGCATTTCTCTGAGAAAGCCACTATTCTGTCCTTCTCTAATGACCCCTCTGAGGTCATCTTGCTATGTCTGCCACAGAAATCTTTGCAGAGACACAAAAATGCCTTGTTTCGCCTGCTAGGGCATGAGTATATGGTCAAAGGATCACACACAATGTGCCTGCTCCATGTGTGCTGTACCCTGATTGATATAATATAGCTGTCTTTGCTGCCATGCTATTCACACACTAGTAGGCACCCCTGTGACAGTGCACAGGTTGTGCCCAGGACCATATTACACCTTTTGGAGGGGGCAGCATGCTCCCTAGTGCAGTCCTTTAATGTGGGAAACCTGTGCACAGTGTCCCTCTCTGGGGATAGGTCTGTTTTCCCCTGAACCCAGATCGGTATCCTAAGCACCATATGGGAAATCCTGTGTGACTTCTGCACATGTGTCCAGTGCCTGCTATGGTGGACATGGGAATATTCTCAGGATGCCAGGCAGCAGTAATTGTATGGATGCTGCTCGTAACTGGTCACTGAGACAGTTCCTGTGCAGCTGTACTGGGTGGTTAGACTTTCAGATAGGAATGCACTGGCTTAGGTTATGTGAAGGATGCTGGGCAAGGAACAGGAAGGCAACACAGTGGCTCCTGACAAGCAGCCGCCAAGAACCACATGGGAGATAGTCACAAGACAATGGCTGAGCTATTAACAGTGAATATGACTTCCCAGCTTTAGCCGAAGATTACCAAGCTAAGTGCACCTCAGGCCTACAAGTAACAAGCTAGCCCAGTTTAAGGCTGAATTGAGAAGACACAGTCCTTGTCCCCTTGACTACTTCAACAGACCTGAAATAGTACCTGTAGTAGTGACAACCAATGGTATCCAGTTACCAATCACCTGCCTCAGAGAAAAGCATCATTCATTTAGGACCACAGGATTTTGGAGATAACAGGTCATACAACCTGTGCCTCTCTAAGACTTAATATTCTCCTGAGGCCAGTGAAGGCACCAACTGCTTTGGAGCCTCCTGCAGGAGCTGTGTCTGTGTGGCAGGACAGTCTGGCCTTCCCAGAAACAGCCAGTGTATTGCAAGACCAACACATTCATACCTGAATATTTAACAACTCAATATACAGAGATCATCACAGTGATGAGGTCACATAAAGTTATTACAGATCATCATTGTTAGATAACTCCACAGCAGCTAGTTGTCCACCTCTTTTCTTCTTCGGCTATCCCTCGATACGAAGATGATGTCTGCCATAAGGAGTTTTAAGATGGCTGAAGAGCCCAATCCATGGTCTGCAAGTTTTTCCACAGATATGAGAGGTGGTACTTGGTGGGGGCACAGCTGTTGGCCAGGATGTTGTGCACTTTCCTTCCTCCTCTGCCATTTCTCGGCTTCCTGAGCAAGACTGTTCTCTTCAAAGTGGACTGTAGCTTGATGTCTGGTCCAATGCCATTGCGACCTGTTACCAGCCAGCACTTCCCATTTCATAAGGTTGATGCCACCCTTCTTAAGGGATGCTTTCAGGGTGTCTTTGTAGTGCTTCCTTTGTCCTCCACAGGTCCTCTTACCATGATTGAGTTGAGAGAAAAGGACTTACTTTGGGAGACATGTGTCAGCCATCTGCACATAGTAGCTACCCCAGTGGAGTTGTTGTTTTATGATCTTTGCCTCAATGCTGGTTATGTTAGCTACAGAGAGGATGCCGGCAGTTGTCTTCCCATCTAAATGAGAAGGATCTTCCTGAGGCAATGCTGATGGAACCGTTCCAGGTGCTTAAAATGGCCTTGATGTGTCACCCACATCTCACACCTGTAGAGGAGTGTGGGTATAACTATTGCATTATAGACTATGATCTTAGTTTCTAGCTGCAGATTTCAGTCAGCAAAGACATGGTGAAGCAGGCTTGCAAAGGATACACTGATACAGTGAATCCTATGTTCAATTTCTACATCAAGACTAACTGACTGGGAGAGGTGGCTGCCAGGGTATGGGAAATGCTTGATGTTTTCTGGGGGTTCTCCACCAGTGGTAATTATCTGCGGGGCATGGGGCCAGCTGATGGAGCACCTTGGTTTTCCCCATATTAAGGGAGAGTCCCAAGCTATGATAGGCACCTGAAAAAGGTCAAGGATGGACTGGAGATTGGTTTCAATGTCCGCAAAGATAATACAGTTGTCAGTGTACTGAAGGTCAGTGATGCAAGTCTTGGTAATTGTCGTTTTGCTGTGAAGGTGCAGCTGGTTGAAAAGCTGACTGTCCATTTAATACTCAACCCCAATTCCGGGAGGAAAGCAGTCATGGATGAGAATCAAAATTGCAGACAGATAGTTGGAGAAAAGGGTTGAGGTGATAACGCAGCCCTGTGTGACACCGGTACAGATGGTAAATGAGTCTGTCTCTGATCCATTGCAAAGGGCTGTGGTGGTCATCCTATCATGGAGTAACCTAAGGATGCTGAAGAACTTCAGGGGACAATGAAACCTAGCCAGCACCTTCCATAAAACTTCACAATTGATGGAGTCAAAAGCCTTGGTTAGGTCAATGAATGTCATAAGCAGCTCCTGGTGTTGCTCTCTACACTTCTCCTGGATCTGTCACCATACTTAGAGAAGTCCATAGCAGCTACTTGTTCACCAGGCCCACGTTCACATGCCTCAGGGTTTCCCTCTCTGCCACAGCTACACTGTCTATAAGTTAAAATCAGTTAAAAACTGGATCCTTTAAGAAATGTCATGTGTTTATCTTTTCTTTGTCTTAAGGAACTTAAAAACACAGATTAACACAGATGCTGCAAATTCTCCATATGGTGAAATATTATTCAGCAGCTACATTTAAAGAAACAAGATTGTAATTAAGCTATTAATAAGTATAGTAGCTAATTGTTGTTTATACAGTGCTGCTGCCAGGTAATAATTAAGTGAGGTCATTGTGATATCAGTAGCAATTCATTCCCCTTCCTTTACAGCTAATTTACATCCAGCAGCCCTATTGTTGCAATGACTTTGTAGTACAAGGGAAACTGGACACGTGTCCAGAATTCTCCTTGGTATACCACTGGGGCCAGCTGTGGCTGCTCTGACATTCTGGGGCTGTATACCAGCTTGGTCATCTCTGTGAGGCATCTGGTGGACTGCATGGAAGGAGCACAGTCATAGAAACTGATGAAGGAGCACTGAAGAAGCCCTTAAATACAAAGATATTGGGACTCAAGGAATGCACTACCTCTGCTGTCCCTTCACATAGCCAGTTGTACTCACTTGCAAAAGAAGAGCAAGATTCATGAGTACATTTAAGCTGCTATGCACTGTTCTGGCTATGTGAAGCAACTGTAAGCTTGGCTAAGCTGTCCTCTGGCTGCCTTTTGCCACTTGGGAGGAGAGGTCAATTTGTCGTTAGAAGATAACAATATAGAAATGTTTTAAGAATGACACTGTATCCTTTCAATTCAGAAGTATCACAAGCTAGCAGTCTTTTGGGGCTTTTGTTTGGTGTTTGCATATGGAACTTGTAATGACTATTAAACAAAACAAAAAACTATGGAAATTCCCAGACAAGAAATTACATTTTGAAAGAGTTAAAAGTGTGTATACATACCAGGATAAAAAACATTGTAAAGTTACTGAAACCATGAACAAAACAAGCATGATAAAACAGGATATTCAGCATTAAGGTTAAACTGAAAAGCAATCCAAACATGTGCAAGTAAGAAATGGAAAGTCACTGCACATAAACCAGCTTCACCATGAGCTATGGTAATGCGCAAAAGAAAAACATGGGGAAAAAAAATCTTATGTGTTTTTATATTCAGTCTAATCCGTCTAGAACCACAGACACTAACATGCCTGAATCATAATTGTAGGCTATTGCATGACATCACTACAGGGTGTAGTTAGTTAAGACTATTTAAGTTCCTTAATTTTGCATTTCTTGCCTTAATATGTTTGGGTCTCCTTTGGGTGTAACCTTAATCCTAACTGTACTAGGGCTGTCATTCTTGGTGTGGAGATGTTTATAATATCACTGTAGTGTGTTTTGGGTTGTTTTTGAAAGATCAGTACCTCAGTCTTAGCTTCACTATGGTTTGGAAGCTATTGCCATGTCTTGCATCAACAATAGTATCAAGTCTGTCTTAAAGACATTTATTATCATAAAATGGTCATCTCCTACCAGAGGGCAGCTCTGTGCCTGGGGCAGCAGTGATGCATGGGGCAGTGCTGGCTGCTGCAGCACTGACAGCGGTAGCATGGTCAGCTGCTTATTTTTGTGCTAGCCTATTTTTGTGCCCCTCCTCCAATAAATGCAACACCCAGGACTAATGCTCCTGGTCGCCCCCCTGCCTCAGTTATACTACTACCTCCCACATTTCAAGCACATTTCTTCCCCTTCCCCTCACCCAGCTCTGCATTTGTACCTCTTAGAGAGGGGTCAGACTCCCAACAAAGCTGAAAGCTGAGCTTAAAGGAAGAAGGCCAGGGCTTAGCCAACTCTCCCAAGGAGTTTGCAGCAATTTAGGGAGAATGTTTGTCCCAACATATGAATATCAATTTGTTTTGTAAAGATCATTATGGTGAAAATAGTCCCCGCAACTTAGATCATCCATCAGTTGGCAGGGACTTGGCATTGAACAGAAATACCATATCTGGGGTCATTGGGGCATCAGAGAGATACTAACAATTGAAAAGTGCTTTGGAGGTAGCATAGCTTTCTGGAGGTTGCTACTGTAAGAATTATTGACTTTTAATGACTCTCTGCCCCCAGCTGGGTTGGAACATGGACAATTTCCTGTGGAAAGAAAGGAAAGAGAAAAGAAGTATTGGGCTTTTTTGAAGAGGATTTCTGATGACCATCCATTGCTGGAACCAAAAGTCCCAGCTGGAGGAGGGGGACCAAGAATGGACCTGACCTCCCTGCAGGACTTAAAACCGACCTAGAGAATTTCACCAGTGGGTGAAATGAGAAGAAGGGAGGGGCAGGGTAGAAGTGCCTTCAAGAATGTGGTCTTGTGCCTGAATCTGCAACTCTCTTGGGCTGTCCAGGAAGAAAGTGTGTCTGTGTTTAAGCAGTTCCTTTGCAACCTTGATTTTACCTGTCATGTGGTCCCCTGAGAGTTAAATGATAAATTTCTCCCCAGCTGGATGAACTGTGTGGGCACATCCAGACAAGCATGCACATGTGGTATGTGGTGCCTCAGACCAGTCTACGGCACCCACACACTGAACACGTTACACATGCAGGCATTCGGTGCGCTGCTGATTTGCAGTGTAGTGGGTTTTTGTTTTTTTTTTTTAATTGGGAGATCCCAGTGTCAAAAAAACCCATTCTAGAAAAAAGCAGGGTGGTGCATGTGATGCCTGTGTGTGCCATCCAAAACTGGAGCCTGGCTGGCCAAAGCCACACTCCAGCTGCCAGTTAGGCTCCCTGCTGCCCGATTGCTCCAGCCGGAGTCCTGGAATGCCCCCAGGACCCCAGGTAAGGCTGCTGGAGCCAGGCCAGGTGCTGGCCCCAGCCTCCCCTACCCTACCCAGGGTAACTTACCCGTGCCAGAGTACACGTACACGGGCATTCCCTGGGGACAAATAGCAGCAGCACAACTATATGCCCCTGCTATTTGTCCCCAAGGAAACTCAGGTGTGCACTTTTCTGGACATGCCCCATGAGGGCTAAGGCACTGCTTTGGAGTTTTTAGACACCTGCCCTGCAGGGTTTAACTATGAAGGAAGGTGTTCATTATTGGGTCTATACCAGGGGGATGTATTCAGGAGCCCCCATGTGTCAGTCACTGTGATTAGTCACTGTCAGACACATCTGAGTTTGAAAAGCTACTGGCATCCAAATATTGGGTCTGGTTATCACAGTCTAGTGCCTGTCCATAAGAGGGGCTCAGTCAGGGCTAACACAGGCCTCAATTTCATTGCTGCACCAAGAAGCACTTCTCCCCTTCTTTTGCAATTCCCACTCTGTTCTAGCTGTATGCAAATACCATTCTAATATGAACTGTGTGTCCAGATAAGCGTGGCCGTGCGGTATGTGGCACTGTAGATGCATGTGTGGCGCCAAACGGTGCACATTCATATGTTCTCCGTGCTGTAAAGTAGCAATGTGGGGACAGTGCTGGCCCCAGTCCCCCCTTCCCCACTCAGGGTAACCTGCCGTGTACCAGGGCACATGGCACAGGCATTCCCCAGGGACAAGTAGCAGCGGCACAAGGCGTGCCCGTTACTTGACCCCAGAGAAACAAACATCCATACTCATGTGAATGCAGCCTGTGAGGCCATCACTAGGACATCATGATTCTTACCCAGTAGGGGCCTTGTAAATAAGAGTCAGAACTTTAAGTTAGACTGCAGACTGGACAGGGTGCCAGAGTAGAGCGGGAAGGTTTGCTTTGTTATTGCAGGTTACTGTATACAATATTCATGAAAGCAAGTGTCTAGGGGGACTGGCTGGCACTGGACATAGTACAACTTGTACTGAGCAAGCTTCCCCTGCAACACGTCCCTTGGCATGCCTAAGCCCTGACCTATAGTGCTTTGACAATTATAGTGACAGTTCTGGGCCAGCAGCATTTATTGGTTTGTGGAGGAAGAAACAAAGATGTGATATCCTTGTTTGGTCACGTGGATTATTTATTGGTTTGTTGAACTCTGTCTTTCTGGACACAAAAGAAGCTTGAGGGCATTGAGCTCTGAACAACAAATATTTGCCTTGTCAAATATGTTTGAAGTCAAAAGATGCCATCTCCTGCCAGCTGTGCCCCTGGGATGCAATCTTAGTCTCTCTGAAAAAGCTGACAAACAAGAAAGAATTTATCCATTCCAGGTAAACCAGGTGAAAACACACACAGACATCTTGCAGGAAAGTGCTAATACCTCAAGAAGGGTATTGAGCTGAACACATACTTTTTGTGATGCAAGTAGGAGAAGCTACTACAAGAACTTTTAAGTTCCCATTGTATTTGATTTCATAGATTTCATAGACATTAGGGCTGGAAGGGACCTCGGGAGATCATCGAGTCCAGCCCCCTGCCCAAAGGGCAGGAAGTCAGCTGGGATCATAGGATCCCAGCAAGATAAGCATCCTGGTTTCTGCCTACCTTTTACCTTTGGAGCACAATACCGTTCATGGGACAGTAGCTCCTGTTTTTCCCAGAAAGGCTGCCAGAATAACAAGTGTTAATGAAAAGAGCACCAGCTCGCTCAGCCTTTTGCCTGCTCTAGCACAGAATGATCCTCTGAACTAATGGTTTGTTCAATCTGCTTCTGAATATCTGTGCTGCTGTTGTTTCAGTGTTGTAGCCCAGGGGTGTCTAAAAAGAGCCCATGCGCTGGATCTGGCCTGTAGAGCCCTGTATCTGGTCTGTGTGTTGGTGCATGGAGCTGGTGCAGTATGTAGGCTGGACCCAGAACTACATGTGCTGCAAAGGGGGTTAGTCCAGGGCATGAGCTATATGTGGTGCCTGCACTAGATGGGACCTGCATGTTGGCTCTGGGACTGGTCTATATTGGACTGTGCTGGAGCCAGCACTCAGGGCCAGTCCAGCATGGTGCCTGATACAGCAAACACCTCATGCACCATGTGCAAACTGAGCCCTGGAGCAGGACTGTGCATAGGCATAGGGCTGGACTCGGGTGCCCGGCATGCAGCACAGGGAACCAGCACAGGGCATGCACTACATGCAGTGCCCTGTCAGACTGGCCCTACATACTAGCTCTGGTGCAGCCTGATCCTGCCCTCAGACTGGGACAGTGAACTTCATTTGGCCTGCCTGGCCAGTTGAGTTTGCTCATTGTAGCCCGTGGCATAGCTCATTGTAACAGGCTGACATAGTTACCTAATGCATCTCCATGTTAGCAGGCTTTGACACCAGTGGCAAAGGGTTCAAGTGGGTATTTCTGACTTACTGCTGCATCTGGCTAGTTAAATCACTAGCCAGATGCTAGTGCTACAGGCTAGAGGCAGCGAAACCCATCAGAACAGAGGAGTGGGATATACAGGCCCGAAGGGGAAGGACTATAAGGGCAATGAAGCCTGGGGAGAAGACTCAGGCAATGGTTTCTTATAGGATCATTTGATATTGCCCCTTGTTCAATAATTTAGACCCTATACATTTTTTGACCCTGTAAGTATGTACCTTTGTGTAGCGTGGGCTACAGGGGCCTGTAGGGCTGGTACTCTTTTAGGGCTGGTACAACTTCTCCTGCTGTTGAACCACCTGCAAGCTGACATGGCCCCATGTCAAAGCCTGATGCTACTGTGTTCTGAGGAAACCCAAGCTGCATAGAGAATTGCATGTTAGCCTCATCTCATGTTCTTGTTTTTAGGGTGGGTTTTTCCTAGGCTCAAGCAAATTCAGATATGGCATAAAGCTTTTCTGCCCTTTGTTCTTGCTGCCTTTACCCCCTGAAATTCTTTATCTTTAATATGGGGTCTGCAACAATACAAACGCCTCAGAACGGAGATATAAAAATCTGTCTTTTGGACCAGTTCCGACGTGACTTGGCCTCACAGACATGGCAGCTCTACAGCCAAATAGATGAATCATCTCCTTTATCCAACCAGTTGGAAGTAACCCTCTCTCTCAGCTTTTCTGGCACAGTCCTGGACTTAAAGGCCCTACTGCAATCTTGCTGAGAAACTCCAGAAAGAGTTTTGTCCCAAATTCGTAAAATTAGTCACAGATTGGTGCCAGAGAACATTCTCCTATGCCTACTAAGATAATGCAGTGTGATGCTGTCTGGCATCATAATTAGTTCAGGCCCAGTGCTTCACAAATCTCTGCCTCCCAGCGGAGCAAATTAACTAGTCCACAGCACTGCACTAAGACAGCTACACTAACTGGCCTCAGAAGGGGTGTTGCCTTCCCTTCGGTTCCAGAGGCTATGCAGCAACTGGGGCTGTGTCCTGGTTTTTGCTTCCCAAAGACTGGTTACATTATGCCAGCAGGCACCAGGTCCCATGTGTGTTATTTTCAAAAGACCAAGGAGTTAAGCTTATAACATAAAGCTTTTTTATTCAGAGAGCAGTACCCTGCCTACAGTTCTGCTGTTCCCTCCTGCATTCCCCCGCAACTGTAACAACTTATACATTACATTCTTAAAGGTACCCACATATCTTCCCCCTTTACATGTAAGGTATCTCCATGTAATACAGCTACTCCTCACTTAACATTGTAGTTGTGTTTGTGAAAAATGTGACTTTAAACAAAAAGATGCTAAGCAAATCCAATTTCCCCATAAGATTTAGTGTAAACGGGGTGGGGGTGTAGGTTCCAGGGAATTTTTTTTTGCCACACAAAAGACATATGTATATAGGTATATATATATGTGTATATATATAGTATACATTTTAAATAATTTTAAACAAACTGCTGCTTGTTTTTTTTCAGTGGGCTCAGGTGGGAGAGGGAGAGGGTCGCCCCTCTCCCTTCCTTGCCAGAGCCCGCTTAAAAAAACTGGGTATTAGTGATGGAGTGCAGCCTGTTCTTCCTCCTCAGCATAGACAGGGCTGAGCTGCTGAGGTCAAAACATCTACAGGGCCCTGGGTTGAAGCTGAAGGAAAGGGGTGATGTGTGTGTTGCAGGGGGAGGGGGAAAGGGGAAGGGGCAGGAGCAACCAGGGCGCAGCCCAGGTGCAGACCCCAGGGGAGGAAGTGGGGGAAGACATGAAAAAATAGAAGCAGCCAGTGAAAGTGCCCTGCATGTTGCTGCCATCCAGGGTGATCAGTCATTACATTGTGTCTTTTTGAGGGGTTATTGTTATTCTGCTGGGTCTGTGCCAGCAAAAGATAGTAAATAAGGATCCCAATGCTCCTGGCTGAGGAAAGAGGCATCTGTTTGCAAGGAGTTTGGCTGCTGAGGTCCCTTCCAACCCTCAGATTCTCTGTGGGGTCTTTAAAATGGCCAGAGTTGGGGTCCCAGTAAATCCCCAGAGTTCTCAGTCATTACATTCGAGACTCCAAGTACATTGAGAGTGAGAGTGGGGCAGGAAAGGGACTGCTGGCTCAGATGGTTCCTTGGTAGCATTGGGTCCCACAGCCTTTCAGAACGTGTGCCCCTCTCTGGAGCTTTCTACGTGGCTGTGTGCTAGTGCGTTCTGGACTCAGCTCGGTGGGCTGTCTATAGGGATGGTATGCAGGGGAATTGGGACACGCTGATCTCTGAGGGCAGGGACTCCTTTCCACTCTTCTAGCTGGAGCTGTGAGCTTCTTTGAAGTGCCCAGTTAGAGTTGGCACAGGGCTGTTTCCATCCTCATCAGCTTTCAGGTGACTTGGCTATGGGAAAGCAGCTGTCCTTTCCTCATCGTTTCCCACAATGGAAAGGTGATAGCTCCACGTGGAGAAGCTCATGTTTTAGTGTGTTGAAGGCAGACATATCAGAGGGTCTGGGGTAGCAGAACAACTGCGTTTGTGTTTGCCTGCCTACAGTCACACTTGCACACACGGGGTATGTCCAAATAAGTGCGTGCATGCATTTCCCCAGGGACAAATAGCAGCAGCATATAGTTGTGTCACTGCTGCTTGTCCCTGGGGAATACCTATGCCCACACACTCTGGTGTGAAGCAAGCTGCCCCAGGTGGGGGTAGGGGAGGCTGGGGCCTGAACCTGGCTCGCCCCAGCAGCCTTTCCTGGTGTCCTGGGTTTTCCCAGAGCTCCAGTGGTGGCAATCTGGATGTGCTGAGCCTGACTGGCAGCTGGAGTATGGCTCTGGCCAGCCAAGCTATGGTTTTGGGGAGTGCATGCTGCTGCCACATGCACCACCCGCTTTTTTCTGCCACAGCCTTTCTTGAAATGGGGATCTCCTGCATGTGGCGCATGTGGTTTGCAGCACTGCAGTGCCACAAACCGCATGTGTGCACTTGTCTAGACTTGCCCACACAGTCCCCATTCTACTTCATCCACAGAGAGGGCCCTGGACACCTGTGAACAGGCCAGAGGCTAGAAATTGGTGTCTCTTTCATCTTTTATACAGGAGAGTATAATCTCCCCCTGCCACCCCAGCAAATGCCTGATTTCCCAGTGGGTCTCCCTGAGGCAACTTTTGTCCCATATTCATCTGTTTCTGACTGGCACTGAAGGGAGCAGGGTTAAAATCATGGATTGTGTCTAGCAGGAATTGTTCCCTGGATTCATAACCAACCTTGAGCCCATCTGCTTATTTTCCTTGTTCAGGGTTGCAAATACTAAACCCAGCCTGGTCTCCCAACTGGAATGAGTGGAAGAACCTGAAGTGCTCAGTCTTGGAGGCATTTGAGTCTATCCAGGTAGACCTCAGGGGCGACGCATAGTGGGTGCACGTGCACCCCCTGAGAGTGGCGGTGCACCCCCTACTGGGGGTTATGCTAGTGGCATCTGTGGGTGGTCACTGACCCTTGGTCAGTGCTTGCTACCCGCCACCCTCCCTCTGCCAAACAGCACTGGTGGCATCTGCAGGAGCTTCCCCGCTTACTGTCACTGCTCCTGCTGTTGACCCAGCCTGGTGGGGGTGTGGGGAGGGAATTGAGCCTATCTGGCCCCAAGCCTGTCTGTCCTGCAACCACCACTGGAGGCACTGGACGAGGGAGATGGAGTGGACAGGTGGCCTGGGTTTCCATGGAAACCAGTCTGGGAATCCTGCGGGTAGGATGTGCTTGTCTGGGCATATGGGAAGAGGCTGTGGGCGGTGGGTGGGGAGCAGTGTCCAGGAGTAGGACCGGCGGCCAGGGCTGAGGCCAGGATCTTGGGGTGGTGCCAGCATGGGCCCAGGCCAGAGCTGTGATCCATTCCCTGCACATCTCTGCCCACAGAACCGGCATCCGTCATAGGATGTGTGGGGTGTGGGGAGAAAATTGTGTCTGCCTGAGGCCCCGCCCCTGCATTGCCCCAACACTGCACCTGGTTCATGCCATGGCTGCTCACAGCCTGGTAGTACGCGGTGGCCCCAACTAAGGGATTGCAACCAGCCCGACCTGGGAGGGGGTGGAACACATGCCTGTGACCTGGCCCCCAAAGCCCCAGTACTCGGGTGCACAGGCAGCCCCAAAACAGCATGGCTGTGGAGCAGTGAAGCCTAGCAGTGTAGGGCAGCCGAATCTGGTCATGATCTATTGGGGCTGCCTGTATTGCCAGGCAGCTGTGCCATGAACCAGGTGCAGTGTGGGGCAGTGCAGGGCTGGGGCAGAGCTGTGATGCGCTCCCTGAATGTCCCTGTGTTTCAGGCCATGGCTCCATGCTGTCACTGACCTGCAATCCCAGCCCCAGCGCCACCCACCCGCCCATTCCACTCCCAGATGCTACTCCCCACCCGCCTGCAGTCCCATCCCATCCACCTAGCTGAGTGTGCCGTGCCCATAGGGGTTCTGGGCCAGTCCATGGAGGTCTTGCTGGCCCAATGGTGGGTGTGAGATGGACAGGCTGGGGTGCCTGGGCAGCAGTGTCAGGTCTGGCAGCAGTGGGGCACACACCTGCTCCTGGGCAGCAGCAGTGGGAGCTGCCCGGAAACTGAGTCCAGCTGCCTCTGCCTTGCCACACAGTCCTGTGGACTGCAGCTCCTGACATGCCCAAGAGCCCTGTGTGGGAAAAGTGTGGACTGCACTAGGTGGCACCTCTGTGCCTGAGGGTGGCGGGACTGACCACATGTGCCAGAGCCCGGGCTGCCCCCACACCTGGGGTGGATGGGGCCGAGGGATGTGCCATGGGCCGTATAGAATCACACCACAGGCTGGATCCAGCCCATAGGCCACATTTTGCCCACTCCTTCTATAAAGTATTAAGTGAGCTTAACAACATCCCTTTTATTCCTTCTTCCTCTAGCTACAGAGAATTTGTATGGGGAAACCTCCATGTCTGATACTCTTTTAGATGGTAACAGATAATCTTTTGAGAGAAATGACAGAAATGTTAGTAGAGATGGGCTAACCATTATCATCCTTACACACAAAACAACACATACAGTGAAGGGGGAAAGAAAACAACAGCAAAGGAGGAAAATGCAGCTTCTGCTCTTGGTTTTGACTCTGGCTGGCAGCCTTGCAGTGTTAGGAACAGGACATGGTCTTGTCAGGCACCCAAAGACCAAACAAATGTGGACCAGCTTCTGGCTGCTTCAGACATGGCTACTCCATGCCTTTCCTGGTTACCAAAGAAACATTTAGTATTGCCAACCCCACTGTGCCAAAAACCCATGAGATGAACTCTTAAAAAATCAAGAGACTGGCATGTAAATCATGAGATGCTATTTTTGAAGTGTGTGTGTGTGTGTATGTGTGTGTGTGTGTGTGTGTGTGTGGTGGGGGGATTACTTGTGAAGGTGTATGTGTGGGGGAGGGGGGAGGGAGCTGTGGGTATGTGTGTGGGGTTTGGAGCCCAGGGAGCAAGGATCCCCGCATACCCTGTCAGGGTGTGAGGTCCTGTGGGTCAGGAGCAAGGAGCACCACCAGGGCTGGGGGGGCTGTGGCCTGGGAACGAGGAGCAGACACACAGACAGCACCCAGCTGGTAAGTGGAAGGGAAGGGGCACAGGGAGAGGGAAGGAGTGGGGAGGCAGATCAAGGCTTCCATGGTGAGGGAGGGAGTGGGGAAGGGGCAGGGGCAGAGGCAGGGGTGAATGGGGCCCTGGGGCTGAGGCAGGTCATCCAGAGGCACAGGGTAGGGGTGCGGCTCCCTGCACTGGTGTGCACCTCCGGAGGAGGCATGGGGAGCATATGCCCCCTGTAGGGCAGAGGTGGGCTGCCCACTGTGGGCTTGGGGCTCTGTACCCTGCTGCTTTTGCCCTGGAAGCTCAGCTGCACAATGCCAGTGTGCTTCCTGCTACTAGGTGGGCAGGGGATACGCTGTGCAGCCAGCGCACCCTGTGTCCCCTGCCCACCTGGCAGGCAGTTATGGTGCTGTGCGGCTTGCTGGGCAAAGGCAGCAAGCTGCAGAGCCCTGAGTCTGCAGTGGGCAGCCCACTTCTGCCCTGCAGAGGGCACATGTCCCCCATGCCTCCCCCGGAGGTGCGCACTGCTGCGGGGAGCCCCGCCCCCGCCCGAGCCTGCCCCAGCTCCAGGGCCGCATTCACCTCAGCCCCTGCCCCTGCCCCCAGGAGCTGCATGCTAGCCACATGGCACGTCCTGTGCCCACCCAGCGGGCAGCAGGCATACACGGTGTCACGTGGCTACCAGGGAAAGGCAGCAGGGCACAGAGCCCCAGCCCACAGAGTAGGCAACCTGCCTCTGCCCTGCACACAAATGAGGGGGGCATGTGCCCCCCATGCCTCCCTTGGGGGTGTGCGCTATGGCGAGGAGCTGCCCCCCAACCCTCCCCACACACTCTGGATGTTCTGCCTGCCACACGACCCACTCCAGCTGGGGCCCATTCACACCAGCCCCTGCCCCACTCCTTCCCTCACCATGGGGGGTTTGATCTGCACCCCTACCCCTTCCCTTTCCCCCAACCCCTTCCCCTTCACAGACTTGCCAGCTGAGCACTCACTACACATGCTGGAAGGAAAATCCTGAGATTTGAGGGTTGTATCCTGAGATCATGAGTTACAGTTAATTTGATTTGGAAATCAGGAGTCTTGTGGCTGTTTCATGAGGGTTGGCATTACTGTTTACTAAACGGAAAGCAAAAAGAGAGAGAGAGATAAATAAAAAGAAGAGATTTCATAGATTTCATAGACATTAGGGCTGGAAGGGACCTCAGGAGATCATCGAGTCCAGCCCCCTGCCCAAAGGGCAGGAAGTCAGCTGGAGTCATAGGATCCCAGCAAGATAAGCATCCAATTTACTCTTGAAGGTGTTCAATATAGGTGCTTGAACCACCTCCGCTGGCAGACTGTTCCAGACCTTGGGGGCTCGGACAGTAAAGAAATTCTTCCTTATGTCCAGCCTGAAATGGTCTTGCAGGAGTTTGTGACCGTTCGACCTCGTCATCCCTTGGGGCGCTCTGGTGAACAAACGTTCCCCCAGATCCTGGTGGTCATCCTTGATAAATTTATAGGTGCCCATCAGATCACCCCTGAGCCTACACTTTTCCAGGCTAAGGAGACCCATGGCTCTCAGCCTGTCATCGTAAGATCTGTTTTCCTGACCTCTGATCATGCATGTGGCTCTCCTCTGGACTCTCTCAAGCTTCTCCACATCCTTTTTGAATTGTGGAGCCCAAAACTGGATGCAGTACTCCAGCTGCGGCCTCACCAAGGCCAAGTACAAGGGGAGAATGACGTCCCGGGATCGGGGTAGGGAAGAAAAAGGAGAAGGTTGGGAGTGGCAGCAGTCTTACATTCCAGGTTTTTGGTAGGACTTAGCAGAAGCTAGTTAATGTGGTCGTGAGTTCTCCGTACCCTTTTTTTTTGCTCTATCTGGCCAGGACAACCATAGGCTCAGGAAAGGAAGGTGACAATGGGAGGGCAGCCACTATGATAAAAGCTTTTTTTCTCCTGTCCATTCATCTTCCTGACCATCATGTCAATGTAAGGGCTTCAGAAAAGGGTAATACATGCAGATAGCCCATGCTTGTATTACGGGGATAATTTTCAACACCCCAATTATGCAAGCTATTTCCAGTCCTATGCTTCTAAGTTGTGCCCTTCCCAGTAATTCTAATTCTGGTCTCCGTTGTCCTTCAGGGCACTATTTATTTCACTCTCCTCATTTAAAATTAACAGTGTAAATGGCCCATGAGGCACATCCAAGGAGAGGCAAGATTAAAAGAACACAGTTTCATTTTCTTTTGATCCCTCAAGGTGACAGGCGGGGTGGAATGGATTACTCCCTCGCCTCACCACTATTGCAATTTCTCCTCACAAGGTAGCATTTGCTTTTTAATTTTACATGAGAATGTGGTCCCTCCCTATTCCTAGATTTATTTGAGCACTACATGAAACTATTTAAAACCTGTGGGAGATGAACATAAAATACAATGGGATAGTTCTGAGACCTGCCTGGGTGTGCCATGAAGCAGCATGCTAATGCTTGACAGAAACAGAGCTGCTCTGGAAGTTAACATAAAGTCTTGCACAGGATAGATTTTAGCCTACACAATGTTTTGAGATGGTTCCAGATTCTGTAAGAAGCCTCCTTGATTTTGGGAAATGATATTGGGTTAAAAATAATAATGAAAAATATCCCCTTTTCTACTGTCAAACCTTTTCTTTTTTGACTTCTGCCTCTAAATCTGTTGTTCTATGTTGTACTTTCATAGCTATTTTTCCATCCATAACAGGTGAAGAAAAGAGTTACGAGGAAAAATAGAAAGGCAATTCAGTGCTTCTGAGTAAAACAAAAAATATTCTGTTTTCCTAATGTAGCCAGAGCAACCCAAATACACAGAAGAAAACTCAGTAAATGATTAATTCAGAATTTCCATCTATGGGTAAAGTAATTTTTGTATTGTCTATTGCCTGTCTCTGGTTTTCATGTAAAAAAAGGCAATGATGGGATGTGCTTGATTTGAAATGCAAAGTCATGACTTAGACTTTTGCCGTGTACTTGGAAGGATGGCCTAATTGCTTTTGTGTTTTTTTTGATGAGGGAGAAGAAACTGGCGGGGAGTTTCCCAAACTCCTTCAGTCCTCTGTGTGAGGAGAATGTGCGATTGGGATGAGGCCGGGAAGTTGACTGATTACTTTATAATGTAATAACTGTAATTATAGTGATTCTGTTTCTTTACCAAGATAAGTATCTAGATACCTAGAATGAAATCTTGTGCCTACCTGCAGGGCTCACATGCTTTTAGGAGGCAGGGGCATTTAATTAATACATAGTAGAGTCCAACTATTAGTCTTTGAGGGCTTTGCAACTTGGGGACACTCTGGAAAGTTAATCAGAATTTTTAAAGAGGCTTTTTTATGTGATGACCCAAACCACACCCAATGGATCCAGGCCATGCCAGGACAAGAAATGCAAAGCCTGCCAACACATCTCCATCACTTCCACAATTACCACACTCCATAACAGAACCATCACCATTCCTGGATCTTATACCTGCATCTCTAGAAATGTGACATATCTCATCCAGTGCACCAAACGCCCTGATGAAGTTATGCAGGAGAAACCAAACAACAACTGCACACCAGAATGAACGCACACTGAAAATCTATCAAAAACAAGAATACCCAAATACCTGTGGGGGGGATACTTCTTGCCAGTTATTGAACAGTCATTTTGTACTTGCTTATACAAGTATATGTGAGGACATGGCCAGTCTCCATTAAATGATCATATTGGTTGCTAGGGAGATAAAATGTTTTGGTCATTCATACTGAGTTGCCAAGTCATGCTCCAGAAGGATATTCCAACCACATATCCATGCGAGAACCACATTCTCCATGCTATTTTCTTCTTGGATAAGAGCCTACTTATGAGAGGTTGAACTGTATTCAGTGGATTGGCTGTATTGTAAGGGCAAGTTCACTTTGCAACCCTTTCCTCTGTAGGATCAACCCAGTATGTTATCAAGCACTGTGTGCTTGGTTCTACATCCTATTGGAGACTTTTCATTTGGGAACTGGTTGAGGGCTGCCCAGAGGCTCTTTAATCAGTGGAAGATGTGGTGTATCTCTGTTCTACCACAGCCCCTCCTCATCTTCTAACATGTCTACTCGTTATGTTAGAGCTGGGAGTGGTAGTAGGTGCAGAGGCAGCAGGATTGCCTTCCCCATTTGGAAACTTTGTCTTGGTGGGAGAATTCCACACTCGTTTTCTCTCATTAGTTTTAAGTCATAAAGGGGGCTCAGCAAACCTGATAATGTGGTCTGTGCTTTTAAAGGCTAGAAAGGACCACTGTGGTCACCTAATGCAAGCCAGAGACTGTCCCTTGAGGATTCATAGATTCATAGGGTTGGAAGAGACCTCAAGGGTCATCTAGTTCAGCCCCCAGCATGATTCCTGTATCGAGATCAATAATTATAGGAGTTTTCTTAGAAAGACATCCAGCCTTGGATAAAAGACTTTCTTCAACCCTTTCCAATTTTCAAAGCACAGACAACAAAACTATACCTAGTAATTCAGCAGTAGTTTCATCAGTGCAATATGCCAACTCCTGACTTTTGCTTAATGTTTTTCAGTTTATACATTTTAGAGTTACACTAGTCTTTACCGCTGCTGCTTTGCTGGAACTTCACAGCTGTCTAGGGTATAGTCTCCAGTCCTGTAAATATGGCATCCATTCTGTGCTTCTAGGGGTGTGGACACACATAACTGAACCACCTGAAAACATCACCAAGTGGGAACCGATTCACTTCACTTGAGTGTAGTACTGTGGTTCTGACACTAGGGATGGGAGTGAGCAAACAGCCCCAGGTCTTGTTGGGGGCAGGGGGAGTTGGGAGGCAGTGCTTGCATCTATGGTTTGGGGGTTCTAGGCATGGGTGACCTGTGGCTGGGGGAATTTTCACTTTTTTGGTTCCCCTTCCTCTCCTGAACGTGAGTTCCATGGCTTCACTAAATCTCAATAGCCTGCAAATGACCAAAGTCTTCAGTGTTCTTGCCAGACTTGGGGTGGGGAAGAGTGCTTGGGCCTATGCTTTTGGGTTCCTAGGGGTGGTGGGGAAGGGTCACAATGAGGGGGCATATTTGAGTAGGGGGTGAGGAAACAGCCGGTTTTTAGGAAGATGGCTTTTATTGAAAAGCAGTGCAAGGCAGCTCATTGATTTAAAAAAAAAAAAAGTACCAACAAAAGAGAAAAAAGGGTACAGCAGAGTTCTGGCTGCATACCAGAACACCAATTGTAGCAGTGTGTGTACTGGGGGGATGGAGGAGGAGAGCGTGATGCAATGTGGGATGCAGTAGGACTAACCAGACCTGTATCACAGAATGTTTGGCAGCCACAAGTAACATTGAGCCAGTCCACAGTGTACCAGTTTAAAAGAGTACGTGATAGTCCAAGTATACTTCTAAACTGTTCCAGGCAGCTTCAAACTGGTTTAACAGACACTTCAGCTAGGGACAGACATTCAGAAAGCCTAAGCCTGAATTGATTCAATCTTTGCAGGTTAGTCGAACCTGGCTAGATTCAATCACTTTGTAACTGCACAGACATCCCAGACATGCAGGCTCAAGCTAGAAGCTGGGAGGCAGCTCAGCAGCTCTCCCTTTCCTTGAATAGTACTGAGCTGGGATGGGGGAGGGAGGAGGTGTGTGGCCAAGCCCTGGCAGGATGCTCTGATGATTAGCCCAGCTGGGTATTGATAACATAGTGTTTATCACCCCATTAAGAAAACAACAGAAGGATATAACCTGTTGATTCTACCTGTTAGTTCAGCAGGGACCATAGCCAGCATGTGGTCTGCTAGCTAATATACAGATGCCTCTTGGCAAAGCAGAGGGGAGGGGGTAATTCCTGCTTAGCAGGGAGTGGTGAGGGGGAGGAGAGGAGCATAAAGCTCTTCTTAAGCAGCTTTGCCAAGGAATGACATTAAACTATCTGTTGATTAGCTCCAAAAAGCCCGTCTGCCTTGGTCATCTCCCACAGCACAGGCTGTAGCCAGCATGTGGTCTGCTAGTTAATGCTGAGGTGTCTGCATAAGGCAGAGGAGAGGGGGGGATAATCCCTACTTAGCAGGGAGAAGACAGGCAGATGCTACCATACCTGCTGAGCTGCAGCCAGGGAGCATAGGAGAGGGGCCAGCCCTGCTGTGAAGCAGAGAGCCCTGCCCAGCCCAGAGAGCATGCTGGGATGCTGAGGGTGTCTGGCTTATTTTAAACCAGCAAGAGGTCTGGGACAGATGTTGCACAAACAGGTTTGACCCAAACCAGTTAAGCATTCAACCAGGTTTATCTCAAACCAGTTTCAGCCATTTTCAAGCTGGTTTATGTGCACTGAACATCTGTTCTGTTACAGGTTTAAACTAGTTTCTGAACACTTAAACGGTTTATGTGTAATATCTGTCCCTTGTCTTGAGGTTTAAACTGTATTTAAACTGGTTTAAGTGCTCTGTGTGTCCATGATCTTGCTTTGGAGCAAGGTATTTTACAGAGTCTAGATAAATAAGTAATTCTGATTGCTTTGTAAAAATAATCTCCCTTTATCATTGGTTATAGGCCCGCTAGCATTCATTTAATCTGTGAATTTTACCTGCTGTGACTTCATTTTTAGTTTAAGATCATTAATAAAAACAAATTGAATAGCTCTTGGTTGAGAACTAATCCCTTAAAAACAGACCATAAATCATTTAGAACATTGGGTTTTTCATCCATGTGGACCACACTGGCAGCCAGTTAGGATCCTGAGGATGCTTCTGTCATGATGCTCTCTTCCATGGGCAGATGGCCCCATAATGGGGTAGCTTCAGTATCTGAACGGGTTCCATGAGTTGCTCCATGCAGTGCACATTTCTGCAATCAAATCTTAAAGGAACAAAGGACAAGGTAATTAGAGCCTAGTATCTGGATGAGAAAGGAAAGCTTATACTCATCTCACTGGGCACAGATGGAGAAAAAAGTGCTCCTGGCCACCTGATACCTGAGCAACTAGGAGTTAAGCAGGGCTTTAACAAAAATGGCTGAGTCACGCACCTCTCTCATGAATGGCAGTCACACTCTAGCACTTGTGGGGTAATATCCTTTTTGTCAGCTCTGCCAGCTGCTTCCTATGCCCCAGCAATGTTATATCATTAATTCAGTCAGTTGCCTTCATGTTAGACTGAGACAGTGGGTTATTTGTTCCACTGTACTGGCTGGCTCAGGTATGGCAGGGATGGAGAGCTGGGACCCTTGTTCCCTCACTAACCTTAGCAGCCTCATAATACACATTAAAAGCCAGGAGTAACAAAAAAGACTCCACATAATGGAGCCCCTGGGACTCTTAGCAATATAGGAGTGGAGCCATTCAAGTGAGTCCGTCCACCCCTGTGGGGTCTCTGTGATTAATGGTGTGCATCATCCTAGACAGATGGTGAGGGGGCAGGTTTTTACCACTGGGCACATCCTATGCGACCAGACTGAAGCTGAACACAGACATATGCTTCTTGTAACACAGCAGAAAGCCCCTTTCAGGGCAGGTGCAGTCCAGCACTTCTGTTAAAGGGTGAAAAAGCCAATTAAAACCCAGGCTGTAGTCCCACGGGAAGCATGTAATTGATAGCAAGGCCTGCTCTGTAGGGGAGCAGGGTAAGTAGGTCCCACTGCACTCCAGTGAGAATGATAATACACATTTTATAACAAAAGGGCTGCTTATGGAGCTGGGTAAGTTGCATGAGATGGGGTGATGGGAAAGAAAATTATTCCAGGCTTGGGAGTTGACTGTGATCATCATGTTGTGGGGCCCAGAACAGGGGCTTCTATGGAAGGTGCTTGTGAAAGCAAGGGAGGCAATGGTGGAAATACGGTATCTATGGGACTAGCTAGATTAGGTAAGGAAGAAAAATGACTTTTACCATTGTATCAGTGGTGGTTTGGCTTGGTAGGAACCACTGAATGCTGTGGGCTGAGTGGGCCAGAATGCCTCCCATTTTGTGTTGGACCTTCCTTAACCTGGCACGGAGTGACTGCTTTCTCTGCCTGGAAAATGCAAGTACTACTACCTCCCACCTGCTAGAAGACCACCCCTAAGAGGGAACCTGGGCTGATAATGGGGATAACAAGGGCTGTTTGGGAGGCAAACACTGACTACTCTTCTTCTTTCCTGGGGTGGGGCTGTGCCTGGGTGGGAGCTGACACAAAGGTGGAGACACACTTTGTGTTAACTCACCAGGGGAAGAGTGACTCACTTTGTTGTTGAATGATGTCCTAAAGTCCTACATCACACAAGTGGAACAACACCTTTTTCCCCACAATATAAATCTATGCCCTGTGCTGTAATATAGGGAAGGCAAATAAAGCTGTTAACTCTTAGCTATTTAATTCAGACTTTCCCCTAATTACAAACCCTGTTTGGTGTAACTCAACTCACTGGACAGAAAAAGCCAGATGGAAAGGAACCAGCTCCCTTTGCCAACAAGAACAAACACAAAAGGGCTTTTGGATACATGGTTGGCTCAGAGTGTGATGGAGCAATACAGGTTTACCTAAAGGCAAGTGATACCAGCTTTGATTGTTCTATCTCAAGGAGCTTTACAGTGGACACTAGGGGGCACTGGCACTGGCATGTTGCCTCAGAGTGGGTTGCAGTTGCTGAATGAGCAGGCTTCTTAGTGGTTATACATGTCACCTGCTGCTGTGTGATCTTCATGTAGCTCTAGGCTCTCCTGTGCAAATGTGTGCTGGACCATACTGGCTTAAAGGCACTGAGGTTAGCACAGAATAGCCCACAGATGATCCATATGCCATGCACCATTGTACTCTTTCACCAGGAGGCAAGATTGTTCTCAATAAATGTTGACGAAGCACTGAGGTCTTAGGTCTATGGACCACGGTCCTGCCAAGGCTCAAATCTGTTCCTGCTGAAATACAGAGGCACAACTTGGACTTGCTAGCAAATGTTAACCTTTTGTTATTTGAAAATTAAACGAAATATCACAAGAATACAGCCATGAGATACTGAATGCAACCGGGGGTAGGGAGCACATGATCCTATCTTCTCTTTTATTTCTTTTTGAATCTAACAACATTTTGGTGCTTGATTGTTGAGAAATGCAATGAAATTAATACCTCCTTGTCCCCAGACTGCCAACTATTGGTGTAGCCAACTTCTTGTGATTTCACCTGTGTAACTTGAGATTTTTCTAAGAGCTCCAGCTCCTGGAGGAGTATGATTGTAAACAGCAATTCCAGCTTTTAATTCTTAAAACAATTACCAGACCTTGTGATTACAGAAATCTTGAAAACAACCAACACTTGACTGGAGTCATCATCAGGGGTGATTCTGCCCTAAATAGGGGGTTGACTACAGGATCTCCTGGGGTCCCTTCCAGCCCTACTTTTCTATGACTTAAGGACACCTTCATGACTCAGAGAATAGAGGGGAAATGAAACATCAGATGTAGTAGACTTTTTAAACCATTCTTATTATATCACTCAGATGTGATGGCATTGCAAAAGTCTCTTCAGACTGCAAATGTTTCCACAGTGAGAAACAAAAGAATGCCAAGTCCCTGCATTAGGGGTGGGGAGTTAAGTATATTTATTTGGAGATTTTCAAAATTTATGGGATTTAGGGGCACAGGTCAGTAGAACTTGTCCTAAATCCTGGAGGAGCTTTTCAAAATCTCTCCTATAAAGGCTGCATTTGTGGGCTGTCTCTCACTTGTCCCCCATCCTGCTACTTTCTGTAATCCTGAAATTCCTTCTGCCACAGCCCAGTTTATGTTTTGGTCCAATGCTCCTGCTATTTCCCCCTGTTGTGTTTCTGCTTTTTGAGCTCCTAGAAGGAGCTCACACTTGGAATAAATACTAAAGGGAGGCTCTTGGCCGGGCCTCAGCAGGCCCCCACACACTCTTCAGGCGGTCATGTGATGGAACATCCTCCTGGCAAATGAGAAGCACATGTGTCCAAGCTGCCGCACTCCTCTGCTTGGGCCGCTCTCCCCAACATCACAGGGTCCTCGGGAAGAGAGGGCTGGAAGCTGCTAGTGGATCTTGCCTCCCTGCCTGTGGTCAGATGCAGCCCCCTACTTGGGGCCAGGAGGGAATGCTACCCCATGCACAGCTGGTCTGGACTTGGCATGGCCATCATACAGGGCAGTCCGCTTGTCCTCTGCCCTGGACTGATACGAAACTGTAACACCTTTATGTCCTCTATTTTTCTCTGGAAGGTGTCAGGGGTGAGGGTGGCTTTGCTACGAGGGGTCAGGCGAGGAGCTGTGCAGACAGAACACGTGACCTTTGGAGGCCTCCCCAGACTCGGCTGAGACACAGCGCGCTCTGAGCAACCCAAGCGCCACGCCGCCCAGCCCTGCTGTCCCGCGAGGGGGCGGGGCTTATCGCACCCACGTGACGCCCCGAGCACATGGCCTGAGGGCACAGAATGAGGGCAAGGCCTTCACCGCCCTCAGTGCGCACGCGCGGCTTCTCCGGCGCATGCCCAGAATAGGGAGTTTAAAAAAAAAAAAAAAAAAAAAGGCGGGTGGCAGGCCAGCTGCCGCGTGTCCCGCCCGCCGCGCCCCGCCCCCCCGGCATGCCTGGCCCTGCCGCCGCCGCTGCCTGAGCTGCTGCTGCTGCTGCGGCGGTACCGGCGCCAATGCGCGGTCGCAGGCGGGGGCCGCGGGCTCGGGCTGCCCCGAACAAAGAGCGGGGCGGGGCCGGGGGGCCCGGGGCGCCGGCGATGGAAGATGGCCGGGAGCGCCGCTGCGGTAAGCGCGCTGCGCCCGTCCCGTGCTGTCCTGTGCTATCCTGTCGCGGGCCGGGCCGGGCCGGGCCCCTCCCGCAGGAAGCGTGGGGCTGCCGCCGGGCCCCGCTGCAAGCGAGCGCGCGCGGCCCCGGCCTGGCCTCGGGCTGTCGCGTCTGCCCTGCCCTGCCCTGCCCAGGGCTGTGAGGGGAGAAGGGCAGGCCCCCTGCCCGCGGCTCCGTGCGAGGCGGTGAGCGCCCAAGGCACTTCGGAGGTGTTGAAGTGGGCGCTGCTTAGCGGAGCGGCGCCGGGCGCCTGCCGGTCCTTGTCCTGCGGCGCTGTGAAGCCCGCCAAGGAGAGCTGTGAGCCCCCGTGGGGGTGGGGGCTGCAGGGGGCACGTCACTGACCTCGCTTGGGATGCTCGGAGACGAGACGGGGAGGGCAGCGAGGGCAGACGGCTCCAAGCCAAGGGGCACGGAGGAGGGACGCTGGGCAGAGCGTGCTGGACAGTGCTCGGGGGCCCTTGCATGAGCCTGCGGGGCCAGCGAATGGAGAAGGGACAGGAAAGCGGCCCGGCAGTCTTCCCGCCCAGCATCTTCTTCCTGGTGAGATTGGTCACAAGCCTGGTTAGGGCCAGGAGGTCCCGGGACTTGGGGCTGCAGGAGGGGAGCATGTGTGTGAGAAGGTGCAGGGAGAAGTTCAGTCAGCCCCTCAGCAGAGGTCCTGGAGGGAGGTGGTGAAAGGGCTGCAGCTTGGCACGCTGCAAGCACGTAGGTGCTGGGGCCTCCCTCTGCTTGCAGGAGGGGCAGTGTTGGGGGCGTCAGTAAACCATGTTAGACGCACACCAATGGTGACAGCTCTGTGGAGGAGCTGCTAGCTGAGGTCTGTGGTGGCACATAGGATCAGGGTGGTATATATACTCGTCTAGCAGGGACCCTGGCCAAGGGGGACTGGGTAGGACGTGAGGACGCAGGGTGCAGACCATGAGCGATAGAGCCTCCAGTGATGGGCGATCTGGAAGCAGGCTGGCTTGGTATACCCCAGCCTGCTAAGATGGTGTGGTAGGAAGTGCCATGGGACAACAGACTTTGGGAGGTTGGGGGACCCAAGTTTGACAGGAGGTGCTTTGAGTCTACAGAGGTTGAGAACCACCAATCTACACCCAAGACATGCACAAATCCTTGCACGAGAACTCGAATGCAGGTTTGTGGCCTTGATGTCTACATTGAACTACTGCTGACTTCTGGAAAACGACATTGACAAAAGGAAACAGGTCTTCTTACCTTTATAAAACCTAGTTTTTTGGAGTACTGAAAAGCAAAATATCCCCCAGTTGTATTGGACATGACAATGGGCAAGACGCTTCATTGAACAGCTAATCTGCAGCAGGTTATAATTTTCCAGCTATAGCAGCTGGTGGATGAGAAGCTACTAATGAAATAAAGTAATGCACCAGAGACTCTGCTGTGCCATTATTGCCCTGGCAAAGATCCCTTTGGTTTCACTGATTTTCTAGATGAGGCAGAAAAATGGATTAAGGCTAATTGATGCAACAGTTAAAGGAAGTTACCTGTGAATGAGTTCCCGTTTCTTCCCCAGTGAAAGTCAGTGCCTCGGTGAGCCAAAAACACCCCTCCATTGTGTTGAGGATTTTGTGCCTAGCTACAGCTGGTTCAGAGGGACTTAATGTATGCCAGAAACTCCCCTGAGACTTCCTGACTTCCACTTCAGTGCCCCCTTTAACAGACCATGGCGTGTCTTGTGTGATTAATTCTGCTTTTAAGTGTCTTCCTCTAGTGCATTGCAGCAGTGATTTGTTTTTAGTAGTTCCATGTTCTTTTGAATTCGGTCAGGTATTATGAAGAAGCCAGAGACTTGGGCTGCATCAACAACTTGTAGGTTGGGTCTCCTCCACACAGAGAAGTTGTACTTTAATATCACACAGTTAGTTAATTCATCACATTTAATCTGTGCAGGGATGCTTCCATTCAGAAGTGGCCATAATTTGATTGTGGCTTAATTCCTGTCAGTCGACTGTGGCAGCTCTACATCTGACTCGAAAGCAGTTATTATGCCTGGGCTTAATGTGCTTTAGTTGAAGATGGGCTAAAAATGTTGACTCCTCACATCAGCCAACCCCTCAGTATTTCCTTGCCCTAAAAAGTTCTGTGCTATTCTAGACAATTAGCACGTGTCCTGTGGGACTGCTGTACAGGTACGCTTTGTCTGACAAGCACAACTGACATAGTTTGGGAGAGTAGATTAACTGGCAGTGCTACTTAATACTGTTTATTCCAAGTGAATTAAAATGGGGGGTGGCGTGGGGATAAGGGGGAAGTAAAAACCTGCATTTCTGTAACTAAGTTACCACATACAAACCTACCCAAATCTTCTGTTTCTAAGCGGCTGATTACAGTAGTTTTAAATCATTCAAGCTGTACTGGCTTAGCTAGTCTTGTGGAAAGAAACCTTTTCCTACTTAATATTATTTTGCTCATCAGTGGAAACCAGTAGATTAGATGGTATCCTGTGGTGGTGCAAGGTCAGATGCTTTGCTAGTGTAAAACTGGTGTGGCTCCATGCTAGATGCCATTGACCTGCACTGACAGAGGAGCTGGGCCATTGATCTTTGATGAACTTATCTCTTTTTTTCCTGTTGCTTTCCAGAAAGCCACTTCTCCTGTAGTATTCATTTCAAATCTTAATGCAGCCAAACCCATTCAGACTGTTGGCTAAGCTTGTGTGCAACCAAGTTTCATCGGCAGTAGTGAAGGGGTTTTGTTGTGCCAGATGCCTAGGTACTTCGGTGCTGAGTGCTGTCAGTTGAAGGGAGTAGAGCAGTGGTTCTCAAACTTTTTTTTTTGGCGGAACACTTGAAAATTGCTGAGGGTCTTGGTGGACCACTTCAACTTTTTTTTGTTCTACAAATCAAAGCACACAACTCATATTTTAGTATCAGTAGCCTTACGTTACAAGTACAGATATTCCCAATTGTTCCGCAACTTTCTGCGGACCACTTGAATGGAGCTTGCGGACCAGGGGTGGTTTGTGGACCACAGTTTGAGAACCTCTGGAGTAGAGCGTGGAGGAGTCCAGCAAGTAGACTGAATGCTTTCGTCTCCAAGAAGTTGTTGGGAGTTGGAGGAGTACATGTTTCTTTATGTGATGTTCTGGGAAAGCTAGGCTAAAGAAATGAGACTTCTACCTTGTTCTGAGTTTGGGAATTGATGGTCAGTTGTCCTCCCCCTCCCTGGAGAGGATCTTCATCCTTGTGGACTAGTTGCTAGGAAAGCTTTGTCCTCTACACTCACATTGATTCAGGACATGGTTGGCTGCAAAGGTCCTGTGGAATGAAAACACAGCCCTAAGTAGAAGGGTCTTGAACCAATGCAGTATGTAGTCCTAAAGATGAGTGCTGTCCTGATCAGACTGTGACATAAGAACTGAAATGAGTAATGAGCTCTTGACAGCCAGGCTTGCTGCTGTAGTTGGAGATTTTAAGGTTCAGCACACAATCCCCAAGTTCTGGGAGCTGCAATAATGAATTTAAGGTGGAGGAGGTAATCGCTGGCCAGCCCATGACCTGATGGCGTGGAATGCAGCTGCCTTGCTCCCCACTTAAGACACTTGTTCACAGCTTTTATCTCCTTGGAAGAGTTTACCATGTTGCTGTTCCGATAGAAAAAGTTCCTTGCTCCATACGGAGATGCGACTCCATAGATGGAGTCCCTGGATGGTTGGGCTGATAGTGGTAAGCAAGCCAAGTAGAGGAGCATATTGGGTTTTTTTTGGTTTTTTTTTTTTTTTAAGGGCCTGGATGTAAGGGCCTAGACAGGAAGGATGCTTGAAAAATGGTTGCTAGCTCTGTGGTCTGTCTGCAAGTTCTGTACTGAAAATTGGTTGATTCCTGTAGTGGCATTATCTGGCTGGGGGGAGGGGACATGGTGATTTGAGATGTTGCCTAGTTGCATCTCTCATCTTCTCTTCACTGATAAGAGCCATAAGCTAAACCAGAAAATAAAATATTAGAGTAGCAAGTGCAAGTCTGGAAATCCTAGTAGTTGTCACCTCTGCCCCTGACTAGGCACATGTCTGGAAGGCCTGATACAGGAGGCTGTCATGCCTAAGGTAGGTGAATTGTTTCAGATTAGGTGGTAGGTGTTTCAGCCTGGGTTGTACAGGGGATAGAAAAGGGAGGAGAGCTGATGTGCTGGCTGCATTTGATCTAGGTTACTCAGAGTGTGGAGCTGGCTGAGGAATTGCTTGGTATTTTCTGGCTGAAGATGCTTTGCTGATTTGTCAGAACAAGCTTCTTCTGGAAATGTGCTTACCAGCTGTGATGGAGAAGGATTTTTTACGACTGACCCTTTCACTCTCCAGAATATTTGGTAGCTCAGTGGATAAGGTTTCACTTGTACCTGGGATGTGGAAACTGACTGTTCTGTCCATGTGGCTACAGAGTATTTAGGGTGGTGTTGAAGAGATCCCTTTTGGCTTTTTTTTTCCATCTCAAAAGGTCTGTTTAGAATAGGGGTGGGCAAAATGGCTGATCCAGCCAGCAGCTGGACTCCATTTCCCAGGAGCCCCTGCCCGCATGGCTGGGGCCAGTGTCCATGGAGAGACCCCAGCCACACCTGCACTGTGAAAGCTTCAGGCTGGGGTTGCTGTGGAGACCAGTCTCAGCCATGCTGGTGGGGCATGTGACAGAGCAGAGCAGGGGCTGCTCTGGGGCTGCTGGGAACTTCTGAAGGGGGCAGCTTGCTCCGAAGCCAGGGCAGAGCCGTGATCTGTAGCCTTCAGGCTCCAGGCAGGGGCATGTAAGCAGGGGGTTGCAGTTCTGCCCCTGGTTCAGATCAGGCTGTGTCTGCTGCAAGGAGCTGGGGCAGAGCTGTGATCCCCTGCTTGCGCATGCCCCTACCTGGAGTGTGCAGGCTACAGATAATGGCTCTGCCCAGCAGCTTTGGAGCAGCCCCCTGCTTTGCTCTGTCATGTGCCCTGCCAGCAGGGCTGGGGCTGGCCTCCATGGCAATCCCAGCCTTGAGTTTTCACAATGCAGGTGTGGCTGGGGTTGCCATGGAGACTGGCCCTAGCCATGCACAGGGTTGACTGGGAAATGGAGTCCACTGCTGACCAGATCCAGCCTGTGGGCTGGACTTTGCCATCCCTGGTTTGGGAGGAGGCTCCCAGCCCTCAGGGTAGTGAGGTTCTGGAACAGCTTTCCTGTGAGTAAGGGTGGGAGGAGAAATACCTTGTTTGTTTTTAAGCTGTAACACCTATAGAAGGGGACCATGTGACAAAGTGTCTCTGATCACAGGGGAAAGGACTCTGACCCTAAAGGGACCTTCAAGTCTGTGTTCCTGTCTTCATTTAGAGCAAGAAAACATCTGTGGGACATGAAGGCCATTTCCTGCTCATCTCTAATTTGTCCCTCTTGGATCTTCGGATTTATTTAAACCTTAGCCTATTCCCTCTGGGAATGAAACTCTTTGAAATACACTTCTGCAGTGTGTTGCCAGAACAGCTTTCTTCTAAGTTCCTTGCGTGCTTCCCTTCTTGGCTGTGGGATCCCTCAGGCTTTGGCATCTGAGGTTCCATGTGCCCTGCAGATACCTGTTGGAGTTCAGGCATTTTTGGGGCTGCTGTGTCATGTATACACTTATTCTCTGTTACGGAGATGAGTCAGGTGGACCCTATGCTGTACCTTAATGCAGGAGGAGTTAGTTAACCTTGGCTTGGTGGGTAGGGTGCACTGCTATTGGTATCCACAGTCAGTATAGCTTTACTGCAGTCTAAACCCTGAGGTGCAGGTTGCTGTTGAACCTACTATGTTTCCTGGACACCAAGAGGAAACAAACCTGCCATGTAGTAGAAGCTCTTGCTGTTCAGAATGAGCTCTGTGGTGTGACTGAAATCCCTGAAAGGCCTTTGCCTCCAAGCAGTCTGTGGCAAATGTTCTGTTTGCCCTTGCCTCCTGCTGAACTTGAGCAGTGCATGTGTGTGCCTAGGGGGCAGGGAGAAGGCTGGAGCCCTGGCACTTTGCATTTAGAATCTGATTATCTATACTTCCCTCTAGCTGGAGGGGGCATGACCTAGTCGAAAGACCACTAGGCAGTTTAACTGACCCAGCTTTTGGACTGAAAAGACTATTGGAGTCTAGAGGTGAGATTTGCCTTGGCGGCAGAATTATCTTAAGTTTCTTATACTAGGTTCACTTCAGACTAGAGTCCCACTAAGTAGATGCTTAAATATTGCTAAAGGAATAGGTGATAAGGCAGGTGTACCAGGTCTCTGATATGTACCCAGGCTACACCGGAGAAGCAAATCAAACACTAAAAGCATTCGGTTCTTAGAAAGCAATGGACATGCCGTATTTATTTGAATATAAGACAAGGAAAAAAAGGCTCCTCATCTTACCTTCACACGCAAGGAAAGCTCATTAAATACATTGTCTGTCATTAAACTGCTGTCAAAAGCAGCATGTACTCAGTAACAGAAAGCAACTACAAAGTTGATTAAATGAAGCCAACACTAAGCATGCCTGTAAAACGCATGGCTCATACTAAGCAAACATACTGATGGGGACTTAGTTTTTTCCCCCAAATTTTATTAAAAACTCTTATCACCTTACACTTACAAAGCTACACATATTGAGCATCCTTGTTTTACCAAAACTTCATATCACAGAAACTACATACCAAAAGCATACAACTATATGTATGCAGACAAGGTTCTTTGGGTGAATCCTGATATATTTTATTAAGTAGTTGGAAAACAATTTTTTAAGCAAGCTTTCGGGTTTAAAAACCCTTTGTCAGGTTGAGGAAGTTTCTGGAGTTGGTGTATGCTACAACCTACACCCCTGTAATTATATATATGAAACCCTTAAACAACATGCATCAACTTCCCACAAAAACAAACCCCTGCACAACTCTCTTTCTTTATATACAGCCCCATGAAAAACTGTTACCTCAGTAACCACCTGAAACTCTGCCCCTCCCATCAGTCCTCTCTGTTAGTTTAGTGAAACAAGTGCATCCAGTCTTTTTTTCCTCCACTTCTTCTCTGCCTCTTTGTCTCTGATCTCTTCCTTGTCCCACGCAGCCCCAGCTTCAGGCACTTTCTTTCAGTGAAAGCCAAGGTTTCTTACCTTCCATAAATTAGTTTTCACATATAAAGTCCTTAATAACGTTTCCTCTGGTCCCTTTGGTATGAGACCATGTAGTACTATCTCCTGTGCAGGCTTATTTTGGTGACACAAAGTGGCAGACCCTTTCCCATGCGCCCTTTACATCTACGCTCCCAAACGCATGTCTTGCTGTTTCTTTTTCCCCGACACCTCTCGCTTGGGCACCTGGAGCTCATCAAGCCCAAACTGTGTTGCACTTCTCTCACCAGCAAGATATTACTTGCAACCACCCACATTAGGTCAGCATGTTAGCCTTTTAGTTGTTTACAAGCCACCACTCCCCACACCTTGTCCTTCTGTGAAGTTTCCCACTAGTGCCATCCTGTCTCTTTCCCTTATCTCTTTCATCAGTTTCATCTGACCCTTCAGGACCTCCCACCTTACCCTCTCTATTTTATACCTGTGCATAAATCCTTGGACTCTTCAGAGAGGTCTGATATACACCCCATTTCCTCAAAATAGCAGCTGCCTGAAATTGGGTGATATGTGCTTCTTTCCCTTCTCTGTCTGTTTCTGCTTTGCATATCATACTTGCATATGTTGTATAGCTAAACAGTCCCAAGTCTGGCAGCTCCTATCCCCACATCTCTCTTGGTCTGTACAGTTCAGTTCTAGCCAGCCTTTCTTTTTTGGCATTGCAGAAGAACAAACACATTTGTAAATTTTTCATATGGAATTTAATTATTGCAGGGGTTGTCTTATATTCAAGTAAATATGGTAGCTTTCTGTCTCCTTATGAGTGGCCAAGCTGAACCTGTGGCTTTTTAATTAGCCTTATCTAATATTAAACAGGAAGCATCATTAAGATAAACTTTATATTTCTGGCACTAAACCAAATGCAAGGGTTGATGGCAAAAATCTCTTAAACCCAGGCTGCAGTTTACAGTAGCACTTAACAGTAACTTGAGGGTTCTCTTATCTCCAAAATCAAAAGCCAGAACCTCCTTATATTAGCTTTTTTTAAGGTTATGGTAACGCTTACACAAAAGTGCACTTACAAATGTGCTGGAGTTACTGTCTCGAGAGTTCAAGGCGAGAGAGGACTTGATTCAAACTTAAATTGGATTTAATATTTGGTAATTTGAAACTAAATTTGAAGTTGACAACCAATGTTAAGGCCTACAATTACTGTAATTGAAGTCATTTAAATAAAAATATTCTGCTTCAGTGCACCATCCTAGACTTAAACTGGTGCTTTCTAAATTAGATACAGAGTTGGGAGGGAGTCTTTAACTTATGAAACTTTTTAAATGTCATGTGTTATGTCCTGTAATATATAATTTCAGGTTTCTTACTATGGAGTTAATACTGGTATTTAAACTCTTCTGAAATATTTTTTTCAGTATTCCCTGGTGCATAAAAGCTTTTGCCATAGCTACTTTTGATTTACATAAAGATAGCAGATGAAGAGAATATTTTCTTCTGGATTATCTGGTTTGTTGAAAAATTGGGAGAGAAATAAGCTTACCTCTTGGCTTCCAATCCAGGAACACAAGTCAGGTGGGACAGGATGTAATCTACAGTTTCTGGCAACTTGAGACATTATGCGGTTGTACTTTAATTGGGTTTTAGGAGTATAAAGATGCAGATGGGATGCTTTGTAAACCTCACTGAGGGAGTTGTGGAAATTGGACATCTCATTGCCATGATCAGCTGAAGATGTAGCTGTTGAGAAGATGGTGCATAAACTATTGTATTTAGGAACTTTGAAGCTGTCTATATCTTTTGGTAAATGAGAACCCTGGAAAATCCAGTGCCAAGCAAGCAGAACTCATCTGACAGTGCACTAACCAACTCTTCTTGAAATATGCTTTAAATGCAAAATGTTTGTCCAACACATCTAAAATTGATTAAAACTTAAAGTCCTGTTTCTGTGCATCTTGATCACTTTCAATTTCTATCTAAGTACAGCTTGACACTCTAAAAATTATTTAGCAAATAGAAATAGTGCATGACCTCTTTTAAACTGTTAAAATCAAGAATATGAATAAATATGTTTAGCTGTAACGTTCACGGATTACATGTTCTTAGCAACAGTCCATGCTAGAGGGTGCATTTTGATGACTATACCAACCAATGACAGTGAACCTTAAGGGGAAATTACTAGAGTACAGTCATGAGATTAGTTAGAGAGTAAGGCTGCCTACATTTTTGAGTTTTAAAATCACTGGTTTTTCATTGTGTGACTGTACCATGCTGATCTCTGGAGGAAGAACATTTTTTTCCCTCTCCCCCCATGCTCCCACTTTAGTGTCTGAACTGAGCCTACTATGTAATGCTGAACATGTCAACACTTTCTCTGAGCAAAGAAAACAGCTCTCATAGTATCTGTGCTCATTTTATATTATTCTCTTCACTCTGAATACTTTCGATTTAAACTGTTTCTGGTAAACAAATTCTGCTCCACCCAAGTGTTTTTGCATGGAGTGAAAACCCTTGTGTACCTTGTTCCTGGGACACGGGGGCAGCTGATGGAAAACTAGGAGAGTCCCAGTGAAAACTGGAGCACTGGCTTTTTACACCAGAGAAGGAAGTGGAGGATGATCAGACTATTGGTACATCCAGTCCAGTATTTGCCTCTGACACTGCCCAGCACTAGAAGTTTCAAAGACCAATGCAGGAAACTGCACTGTAGGCAGAGGTGGGGCAGTCTGCCCCTTTGCACAGGTCTCATTCTGACCTGTAGCAAGGAGGGGAGACTGGGGTTCTGTTCCCTACTTCCCACAGTGTTCCTGAATTTGATTCAATTTAAATCACTTTTGGATTAAAAATAAGTAATCCTCGGAGCTGGGATTTCAGCCCAGCCCATCTGAGTGCCCTCAACACTAGTCTGGAATTATGTTCCTTCTTCCTGGCCCCATTAAACTTGCTAAGCCATTGGGGAAAAAAAGAAAATTTCTTGCAGGAGGAATGCTATAGGGCTTTCAGCTTAGCTCCCGATATAGGGTACTATCCCAGGAAGTGGGAGGTGGGGGTTTGAGTCCCTTAAGCTGAGAGGACCTAGAACCCAGACCTCTCACTTCCTGGGCAAGCACTTTCACCTCTGGGCTATGATTATAAAAGGTGGGTGTGACACCACCTTTGCTGGCCGTGTTTTAGAAGGAAAACTGAACTCCTTTCTGCCTTTTGAAAGACAGGATTCTTGGCTCTAGTCCCTCAGCGGATATGCAACCTTGACTTTAGCACCTAAGCTCTGGAGGGCGATAGGATTTTGAACATAAGCCCCATACATACAGCTGCCTATTAACTAGCTCCAGGCAGTTCACTGCTCAGTACATGGGTGTCTTGGATCCAGTTCAGAAGTGTCCAGTCCTCCCCAGGCAGTGTTAAGGGACCCTAGATAACCAACTGTGGGGTTTGGAGTCAAGTCTGGAAGTCAGGCACATGGAGGCACTGAAATATTTTCATGGATTCAGCTCTTAACAGCAGGCCTTAGTGAATGCAATCTCCAGGAATATTAATGACAAGTATTAACTGTCCACTTGGAGCAGGCTGGTGCAATTGTCTCTTGCCTGCTTAGGCTGATAAAGGGGATGGTTGCTGGCCAGAATTCATGATACTTGATTCCAGAGAGGTTGATACTGTAGCCACCTGCCTCAGAATTTGACAGACAGGTTGCAGACTGTCCATCCTTCCTCTTTTTTTAAAATAGTTGTCCAAAGAGCCAGTTAATACTTTTCCGTAAACCTTGGGAAGTTCAAGGACTAGAACAGGGGTAGGCAACGTTTTTGGCCGGAGTGCTGAAAAAAACCGCAGTGTCTACCTTGTGAGGTGCTAGAGTGCCGGCCTGCCAGAAAAACAAAACCAGGTCAGGTGGTACATGGTGGAATGAACTGCATATTAGTATAGTTAATAATCACAAATGGTTTTTGTTTTTTTACAATAAATACCAGATTTTCTAAAAATTCTAAACCTGGTGACAATAAAAACTTCATATATGACGTTTATTCTTGTGTATTCTTTTTTTGTTAAGCATGTCGTGAGGAGAGAAAGGACAAAAAAAGAGGGGGGATGGAAAGTAAGAGGAGAGAGGGGAAAAAAGGGAAGAAGAAACAGGGTGTGTGTCTCACTGCCCAGGTCACCCACAGCTAACAGCTACTGGCTGCAGCTCAGGCCCTCTGGTCCAGGACAGCATCTGGCGAATGGAGGCAGCAACATCTCAGCTGCAGCTGCCAGAGCTGGGGTGCTCAGGTCTCTCTAATGGTCCTGGAGTGGGGGGAGCCCAGGCAGACAGGTGCCTCTTCCCACTTGAGTGGGGACAGCACCAGGATGCCAAGCACAGGGGCTGGGTGCTCAGGGCAGGGTCTGTGCAGCACGGGGAGAAGCAGGCTCTCAGGACAGGCATCATGGGAAGGCTAGCTGGGTTGGGCCCTTGGGAAGGTGGCAGTCAGAGGAGACCAGGGGCCAGAAAGGAAGCAGGGGCTTCCCTGGGGTGCTGCAGACTTGGGCTTTGGTGGGTGGGTGGGAACACCCAGTGGTACCCAAGGTAGGACCTGGCCCATGCAACTCTATGGGGATGGGTTGCAGCTGCCCTGCCCACAAAGGGGCGGTGCCTGGCTGGGGGCAGGATGTATTCCTGACTCTGCCCCTGGTGCCTGCGGCAGCCAGGGATTTTTCTGAGCCCTTGAAGGTAAGAATTCCCCTCCTCCCCCTTTGTGTTCAGAGGCATATCCCCTCCCTGCTCCTTCACCTTCCACTTCTGCTGTTCTGGGGACGAGGGGAGCTCCTGTCCTGCTCTAGCTGGGTTGCACAGGAGGCTGATCTCAGCCCAGGACAGTGACACTGGTGGCAGACAGTGGGCACATTCCCCCTCCCTGCCTGGTGTCTGTTGTGTCTGCATCCCTTGCCCCCCCCTCAACACACACACCAAGGTATTCCCCACCAGCCTGGGAGTAGGCACAGGGATGGACAAGCTGCCTGCCTTCTGTTGCTGCTGCTGCCCCAGGCTAACCCCAGCTCTGGAGTTCCTTGGCTCCCTAGGACAGCATCAGAAGCAGGTGAGGGAGGGAGGTGGAAAGAGAGGAGGGGATGCATGGGAGGGAAAAGGTGGGCCAGGATTTTTACTTGCTTTCAGCACTTGAAGTCCCCGACTGCTACTCCTGTGGCATGATCTGCCTCCCCCAGTAAAAGGGTGGGGAGGGGGGGCAGGAGTAGGAATGCAGCTACTCCTGCAGCACCAGTTATTGCTCCTGCACACCCCCTTCATAATATCCTGGATCTACTTCTTGTCTGAGCTGATCTATACTACAACATTTTACCACCATAACTAGGCTGGCTAAGAGTGCAAGGAGACTATACCCTCTATCCTTCACAAAGTGAACCCCAAAATGGGGTGCAACATGGTTAGTAGCTGTCACACCAATGCTTAAGGCAGAGGTAATATAAGCTTTCTTGTTCCTCCATACACCTTTTTCTTCATCAATAGATTGCATAGGCATATTCAGATAATCATGATCTCATGGAGAGCAATAACCAAGAGTCCTTGCTGCATCCTGTGCAGCCTAGATTCCTAGGTGCAGAACTTTAGATCTGCTCATATTAAAACACATTCTTCCTTTGCCCCCGGCTGCTCAAACCAACCATCACAGTCTCTAAGTTATTCTCTACTGACACAAGGATTGAGGCATCTGCAAACTTCATCAGTAATTAATTATTTAAAAGAACCAATGACCTAGAAGAAAACACAGTCTGTGCAGGACCTTAGTTGGCACACAGCCAAATATGCACAATTCCCTGTTCAGTCTCAAGACCCATCTGTTAGCTAGCTTTTAATGCATTCTGTGTGTAATGTGTTGATTTTGTTCCTAGTTTCTTAATCATGTGGCCAGGCAGTACCAATTTAGGAGCCTTACAAAAATATGTAATTTCCCTTTATCAATAGAATATGCAGTCTCAAAGGAGTTTAACATAATTTGCTATAAACCCACTTGGACTAACAGAAATTGTTAATTTGCTTAATTAAAGGAGTTTTGTATCAGTCCTCTTAGCTCAGCCTGGTTCCCAGGAAGACATTAAGAGGCTATATGGGTCAGCCCAACTACCCAGTTTAAACACTGGTCCAAGTTCAGCTTTCTTTTAGCCCAGGGATAGGCAACCCCCAGCACGTGCCAATTAGTGGTGCACAGAAACTTTTTCCTCGGCATGCCAGGAAATGTCCAAGGAAATTGTTAAAAAAAAATAAAAAAAATTAAGTTGCTGCTCGAGGCTGTCTGGTCCCATCGTTAAGGCATCTCCCTTCTTGGAAAAAGAAGTGGAGACCTGATATGGCTAAGACAGTTTCTTGTATTACCCTGACAAGGAGGGTCTTAGAGATGCTTGAGTCCAATTGTGCCACAGCTCAAAACCCCCTGCCCTACCAGCAGGAGTTAGAGTCCAGTGCAGGGTTCCTGTGACCCATTTAATAAAACAATGTACCATAGAAATCTTTCCTTGGTTCTTGGTGTTGGATCGAGGTACTTGTTCAACTATGTGCCCAAAGGCACAATACCTAGGTAGCTTGTGCTTGTGTGAAATGACACTGAGGCAAATCATGGAGCAAATGATATAGCTGCATGTAGACCTCAAGCTGCTGAATGGGAATTATGGGGCTAATGCTATGGCCTGGACCCATGTGTTCACATAATCTTTCAAATAGCTTTACATATTGCGTGAGGCCAAGCAAGCTGCAGAAATGGAACTGGTGGTTGAGTAAGGGAGATCTCAGTGCCATAGGATCAAGACCTTGCAAGTGTTTAAAAAGCAATGTTGCTTAATATAGACCATGAGAACCTAGGAACAGCCATGCTGGATCAGACCAGTAATGTATCTACTCCGCTAGACTGTTTGTTGTTACAGAGACTTCAGAGAAAGATGCAGCCCCTTTCTCCTGAAACAGGGCCTCATGAAATAACGTGCTCATGAGACCATCTGTTTCTCCCTCTCATGGAGAGACTTTTGTATATGCATGAGGTTAATTTCCTTTCCAAACCCATTTGGCTGTTTCAGTCCTTACTAATGTGGCTTGGGATGTTCCAAATAAACGTCTAGCTCTCCTGTGAACTCCTGCTAATGACTTGTCCACACCAGGAGTTTGTGACTTTCGTGGGCCTTGGATCTGTCCTAAAGTTGGTGGCAAAGTCAGGAACATAAATAAGGAAACTTAACTCCCAGTTCCCAACTTGATCTGCTTGTTTCATATGGTCCCCTCACCCTCAGTCTTTCTTCAGCAAACTAGACAGAAGTGGTAGCTGCTATCCCATGGTTTTGAAGTTGCACTGTTCTTGCCAAGATTTAAGGAAAAAAACTTAAGATCCTAAGGGCATGAACTCCTTTAAACGTCAAGGACTTTTTATATTCCTTTGCAACAGGGGTAGGTGTTATGCCCACAATTTACATCAGTATATTCTAAGTCTGTGTTTGGGCATTTACTGGTAAATAACTGGCCTGACTCTTACCGAGAACATTGTGTTTGAAAACCAGGGTGTTTTGTAGGTCTCTGATGGATTTTGTAATCTCATCTCAGGCACCTGATCTTGGGCCTACCAAGTCAAACAGTAGGAATTTCTCACAATTGTTGGATGATGCCTAGGGTGTAGTGCACTGGAATTTCCTTCTTGGCATTATGACAAAATGTATACAAAAACAAGAGTCAGCAAAACAAGTTTGCTGGCATGATAACAGAGCACAGCAGATCAGGTTTGGTTTCGGAATGGAAGAACTGTGACCCCAAAAGTGCCCATGTAAAAAACCTGGACCTTCCAGCTGATTCATGTACTGACTGTATCTTGGCTCTGTACATGGATGCTTCTCCTGTCTGGATTCTACCTGCCTGTATAGCATAGTTAAAAGCAGATGATGCTCTAAACCAGGGGTGGTCAAAAGATGGCCTGTGGGCTGGATCTGGCTTGTGAAGTGATTTTGGCCTGGCCTGCAGCAGGTCCCTTGGCTCAGCCCACAGCTAGACCTGGGATGCCTGTGTGGCAGTGGCAGCCCTGCCAGCTCAGTGTGAGGTGAAGCGTCACAGGGGTAGCAACATGGGTGGAAGCCCCGGTGAGGGCGCTGCGTGCAGGTCTGTGGCCAGAAGCTGTGCAGGGAGCTGCATCCAGGACTGGTGACTGGTATGGGAGCTATTGTGCATATAGCTAGCTGTCTTGCATCCAGTGGGTGTAATCCTACCCCAGCAATGTTGTCAGGGCCAGGATTCCATCAAACAGGTTCTTTTCTCTGCTTATATAGCTCCATCAAGATGGGGCTAAGAAGGTCTTTTACTAGCATTATTGGTACCTTGCTTCTGACAAGCTGGAGCCTTTATGTGCCATTGATTTCAACACTTGCTTGTCTGGATTGCTACTAATAAGTGTATATTTTGAACTTAGTTACAAGTTTTTTCTGTTTTTCTGATGTGTACCTGTGTGTCAAGTCCTTGCCAGCATAAACCGTGGAAGGGACTGATGTAACTGTGATACTCAGGAAGTGGAAAGAGGATTTTGGTAAAATTTCACTGAAGTATCTTTAACTAAAGATTTCCCTTTTTCACCATAGCAGCAGAATCTTTTCAAAAAGATGTGTCCCATGTGTTTGGGAAGAAATCTGGTTCCTTACTTGTACTGTAAGTAGTGTCAGTCGAAAGAGAAGCAGTAGGCTTTTAATTGATGTTGCAGAGTTCAGTGTGGAAGAATTACTCTGCAACATTAATTAAAAGCCTATCCTGCATTAGGAGGGTGGTAAGTTATGAGACCCTGTTTTCAAATGTGAGTTTCTAGTTATGAGTGAAGTCATTCAGGTCAGTGCAAATGATTAGTGATCTGGGACCCAACTTCAGACAACTGTAGTTCTTTGAATTGCTGCAGGTTGGCTGCCCAGTCATTCCTGGAAAGTCTTGCTCTTCCTATTTAAAGGAGTGTATAGAGGCTTAGCATTGGCTGTGTTCTGCTCCCTCCCATTCAGGTACATCTGAATGGGAACTGGTTTTGATGAATTCCACCCTGATGACAAACTTAAAAGGTTTCTTAGTAACCTGGTTCACACTTAACTGAATGGGAAAAACATTTTTCTTGTTATTTTTTCCTTTGACTTTGCAGGCAGAAGCATTTGTCTGGAGTAACGATGCATCGGCTCATTCCCAGACTGTTGCCAAGGCCAAGTACAACTTTTTATTTGGTTCAGACAAAGAAAGACCTTCAGGAATGGGTAAGTAGTGTCATAGGGATTTTTGCTTACTGCTTGTGAAAAGGGCGTGCAGGACCTGATTCCTTACAGTCTATTACTGAAAGCCTGCTGGCATTGGACTCCTAGCATCAAGAGGCCTAAGTTTGCATTTTAAGCTTGACTTGCTGGTCAGAGGAGCCTTGGCCTAACTGCCAGTTGGGCTTGCTTCTTGCTATATCAGAAATAAAAAAGTGACAGCAGTCCTGTAACCCAGTACACCACTTTCCTCTTGAGATAGCAAGGACCATTGCCACGTGATTGTGTCTGGCACAGAACTCTTCATTTGGTATCCCTCCCCTAATTTATACTGTAAATCTCAGAGTGACTCTTTCTGCCAGCTGTACCATGCCAGTCATTGCAGCCATGCTTTCTCATCCTGCATGGGTCAAATCACTGCCAAATCTTTGGGTATTCATTCCAGAAACACATCAAGTGTTCATGCCTGATAATGTATCTAGCTACAGATTCATAAGACTTTGAATTTGTATACAACTGCTAAATTAAAGTTGCTTTCTCCCCTGCTCTCTGTATTAGAAGTGATTTCTATTCTGGCAGCAACAAAGGAAATACCTAGTAGTTAGTCCTGCTTCTCTTTGCTATAAAACTGGGCATTTCCTCTGCGTGTAGATAACCCAAGGACAAGAATTGTAACAAACAGCACTGTGATGCTTGTTTTTCTCTGTTTTGGTAATTACAAGTCCAGGCCTTCGCTGCAGGACAGGTAACATGCTCTGAGGCAGGAGCTTGTATGCATCTTGGCAAGAGGAACCTCACAAATCTCAAGCTGTCTTGCTAGCATGCCTGTTTTAGTCAAAAAAAGGTTTCTCTTGTCATCAGAACTGTCCAAAATGTGCATGGCTTGACCTCACGGGTGAAGAGGCCCATCCCCAATGTGGCTCTGCAGTTGGAGTGGACATGGCCTGGCCCTGCAGGAGAATAGGTGTGTTCTACCCTCAAACTGGCCCAGTGGAGGAGAGAATGGGATGAGGCCTGGCCCCTACCCAGCCTGGCCTGGCAGGGGATAAGGGGATGTGGCCCAGCCCTGATCCAGACGTGGGGCATGGTCCAGCTGTGACAGGTAGTGCAGGGCTTGGGTTTTGGGAATTTGGGAGGATGAGGGTGACCATATTAATGACCAGTGGTCCCTTGCCGGCAAATTTCCTGTCCCATGGAGAGCCCCCTGGGCCAGATGCAATTTCTCTATGGGATCCATTTGGGCTGTGAGCTGGAGGTTGAGCACTCCTGAACTACAAGATTAATTGAGTGCAGTCTGCACTGAGCATGCCCGTAGAACATTGAGCACAAGGCCAGAGCACATACTGGGCAAACAGGCTGGTGGAACCTGCCATAAGGCTGGGTTAGTAGAGTCCACCTGAATAAGACATAGTAGGCATTGCACTTGAGCCCCCTCAGCACTGACTGTTTTTTAAGTCCTACTGAATCACTATGTCAAATACATTTCAACTTCCTCTTCACTCCCACAGCTGAGCAATGCCTTTCTTTCCTATTTCTTCACCAGCCTTAAATGTCTGGCATACATCACCAAATGTCTACATACATGAGAGCCTTGGCTCCCTTTCTTGACACATCATGTGTGACCGGTGTGGTCCCACGTTCCATGGGATGGAGCTGGATCAGGCAGCCCCACCCCTCATTTGCATATAACTTTTTGGAAGGTCTGAGGAATTGGGTGTTCTTGTCAAGTCCAGTTATGAGTGGGTGGCTAATTAGCATGTGGCTCTTTTGTTGGGAGTATTTGAAATATACACACATGGAGTAATGCTGGGCTATGGGGTCACCCTGTCTTGAAACGTTGTTGACTGCTGGGACGTAGCTCAACAAACTACCCTCTAAATTATGAGCCTCTTAGGAGTGTTCCAAGGAAAGGTGATTTTACATACCTCGTCCTGGCCTTGGATAACTTAGTGTAGCTGGGGGTGGAGACCTGTCCATTGCACTGCAGGCAGGCACCCCTGCGAGGGTCTACTGTAGCCTCCCAGTGAGAGGATCTTGGCTACACAATTTATGGTAATAGGTGATTGTTCTTGGTTTCTTCCTCTGGCTTGCTCCTATGGTCTTTCCCTAGGAGCAAGTGAGACTAAGGGGCATCTGAACCCCAATGCCTCCAGGCTTGGCGCTTGCACAGAGGAAGCCTGCCATGGATTTGGGAATATCTGAAGCCCCAGGCTGAATAGCCTGGGTGGTAGGATACTTGCCGGTGGTAGAGCCACACAGACTTGAACAGTTGAGGTCTGTTCAGTCGATAGAATTTGGAACTGATTTGGCTACTTTGGCACAAATTTAAAAAAAATTTTTTTTATGTCCTTGTGACATGGCATTTACCAGAATTTGCAGATTCATTGGAATCTGATGGGGTTGCACTGTGGGCGCTTCCGATATGGCCTCAAACTTGCCACCCCTAGACTGTCAACCATGAGCCTTAGCACCTGTACCATCCCAGCTCTGGCTTTGGACTAATAGCATATATAGTGGGTGTGTCTACATGTGCAGTTAACGTGCATGAATACGCTCCAGAGCTTGTTGCTTCCAGACACACATTCAGACAGCATGCCCAGGAGCTTATTGCTCCAGAGTTTTTTGTGTCTGGGATGCTGTCTGAATGTGTGTCTGGAAGCAACAAGCTCTGGAGCGTATTGCCCCAGAGTTTATTCATGTGTAGCATGTGGAGCCTGGTCAGAGCAGCCGAGGCTGGGAAGGGACACGGGTCAGCCTGTCAGGCCAGGGCTGCTCCAGCTGAGCTCCATGTGCTGTGGGGGGGCTGACTGAGACAGAGGGGCTGCTCCGCATCATGTGGAGCCTGGTTGGAGCAGCCCTGGGTCCTCTGTCAGCCCAGGCTGCTCCAGCTGGGCTCCATGTGCTGTGAGGGGCTGGCTGGGGCACAAAGGTGCTTCAGTGCAGGTGCTGCCTGCCAGCTAGCTCTGTGCTGAAGCACCAACATGTCCCAGCCAGCCCTGTTACCACCAACACATGCATTGTGGTGCGTGAAACAACACTGCCGCAGGGTAGTATTTGTGTTTAGCTGAGCTACCCTGCAACACTGTTTATTAGTTTACTGCAACATAATAGGGCCACACTGGTGATGTTTTGTTGTGGAGCCACGTGTAGATGGTGATGTTTTACTGTGGAGCTAATTAGTCAGCTCTGTAGTAAAAGTTTCATGTAGATGTGCCCAGTTTGCATTATATATGCATTGTATGTGAACAGATACAAAAGTGCTGCTCAAAAGTATGTTTATGGAATACACGTGCTAAAACTTGCAGCATTTTGCAAAAAGATAAAAAAAATGGTTGTGGGTGAACTAAGTCTGTGAACATTTATTTCAAACACATTTATTTCAAAGTCATGTGTTTTGGTTTTTTTTTGGTTGGGTGTGGTTTTTTTTAGTGCCTTGCATTTCAAATGAACAAGATTTTACTGTAAACAGTTTCTCCAAGACTTTTTCTGAGTTATATTTTTGTTTGCAAGCATACTTCTAAATTGCTGTCTAGGAGAAGGGTAAACAATATCACAAAACATTGCCAAACATGAATCAAAGTACAATATGATTCATAACAAACTCGTTGGATGCTTAGAGGAACACAGTGCCACAATACAGCCTTAGTGCTTCCGTAGGGTGTCTGGGGACTTGCCTCAAACTGAGAGAGCTGTCTCTGCTCATTAATAAACCAAAGATAGTTCTTCATGCTTCCTAACCAGAAATTGAATTCAATATGATGGCTTTTGAGAGAGATCTTTTTTGAACCGAATAGTGAATAAATGGTAATTAAGCACCTTTTCTTTGTCTGGCTGTGTATGTAGTTGATGTTTTGGAAGAGTTTACACACCAATAATTTCCAGCATTTCTTGGACCCCTTCCTCTAAGATTTTGGCAGCCTCTTTCCTGTGCCAGTGGGATACAACTGATAGTCCAGGGGGTGCTGACAGGTAGAAGTGAGATTTATTTTTTGCTTGGTAATCCTTCTTCCTTGTGGGAGCTCAGCAAACCCACTTTTGAAATCTGTCAAACAATTATAACTTGTTGCAAACTATTTGTCTTGTAAAGGATCCTTCAAATGGTATCTCAGAGTATCCCATCTTGTCACAAATCAAGACTGTTCTTCCAAAGTCACAGAAATGCAGGTTTGGAAGGAACCTTGAGAGGCTGTCTAATCCCTCCCCTTGCGCGGAGGCAGAATCAAACATACTTAGATTATCTCTGTCGAATGTTTATCTAACTTGTTCATAAATGTTTAGTGCAGGGGTGGTCAATTATTTTGGCTGGAGGGCTTAATGAGTTTTGGTGAGCTGTCAAGGGCTGCATGGGTAGCCCTGCCCCCAACAGTTGCTCTACCTCCTGGTCTCCATATTGGGACCAGAAGTCCTGCCCCTAACCCCTGGCCTTTGCCACCAGATGTCCCTCCCCTTGTCCCAGCAGTACTCCTGGGGGGGAGGTTGCCATCTTGAAACTGGAAAAAAACAAGTTGTATACTAAAAAAATCAAATATCTACTATCACTTATTTTAATTTTATTTAAAAAAATATTTTGTCCCAATTTACATGTGTTTATGTAGTGTATCTAGAGGCAATTGCATAATAGCTCAAAACACACTCTTACTCTTGTATGTTGTGTGGGGGCGGTAGGGGGACTTAAGGGTGTGTACATGGGGGCTGTGTAGTTGGGGAGTGGGTGTGAGGGTATGGTGGGTGTATATGTGGGGTGTGTAGGGGATGGTGGGGGTCTAGGGTATGTGTTTGGGGTAGGAGGGTGAGAGTGTGTGGGGGCTGTGGAAGGGTAGGGTATGTTTGGCGGTATGGTGGGGAGTGGAGTATGTAGGAGGGTATCGGTGTATGTGTGGATATGGTGGGGGGTGTGGGAGTGTGTGTGGTTGTGGGGGGTTTGGGACTGTGTATGGGCTGTGGGACGGTGTGAAGTTATGGTGGGGGTGGGAGTATGTGTGGGGCTGTGGGAGGGTGTGGGCATGTGTTGGGAATATGGGGGGAGGTGGGGAGCCAGCCCTTTCTGTCCCGTCTTGGCTGCAGTGTGCAGTTCCTGGTTGCAAGGCTGGGACCCACATGGCGTGGCATGGGGCCAGCCTGGCCCGGCCTGGCACAATGCAGTTCTGGCTGTAAGGCCAGGGACCACATGGCACAGCACAGCATGGAACTGAAATGGCATGGCCTGGAACCAGCCTGGCCTGGCCCGGCTGTGGCACACAGTTCCTGGCTGCAAGGTGTGGACCCATACAGTGCAGCCAGCCCGGCCCAGCCTGTCCCCTCTGTTCCATGCCATGTGGGTCCCAGCCTTGCAGTGGGGAACTGTGTACTGCAGCTGGGTCGGGCTGGCCTGGGTTGGCTTTGTGCTTCACCATGTTGGTCCCAGTCTTGCAGCCAGGAACTGCACAGTGCAGCACGGATCTAGCCTGGCCCAGCAGCACATTGTTCCCTGCTGCAAGGCTGGAACCCAAGTGGTGCGGCACAGAGGAGGCAGGCCGGGCTGGGCTGGCTCTGCCACGCCATGTGGTTGCCATGCCATGTGGTCCTCAGCCTTGCAGCTGGAACTGTGTTGAACTGGGCTGGGCTGCATGCTGGCCAGGTGTCGGGAGAGCTCTTTTGCTTCCCTCACCTCCAGCTGTGGGTGCTGCCCCTGCCCCTGCTGCACTGGTCTGGGTGGGTAGGGGGAAGCTTCAGTGGGAGGCTCCTGCCCAGTGCACGGAGCTCCAGCTCTTGGCCGCCTGCTGCCTGCTTCACCTGCCTGGCTTGATGAGAAGCTGCTGTGGACAGGTGGGTGGAAGGCAGCTGGGAGCTGGGGCTGGATCTCCATGCGCTGGGCAGGAGAATCCCACTGAAGCTTCCCTCCGCTCACCTGTCCAGAGCGGCATAGTATATGGCAGCAGGAGCAAGAACTAGAGCTGCAGCTGGAGGTGAGGGGAGCAGAACTGGCCCCGGCCAGCGTGCGCTGCTTCTGGTGGGGCTGTTCCCGGTGCAGCTTCAGCTGGCTGGGTGCTGCTACATTCTTCTTGTCTCCAGCGGCCGCTCCTCCTCCCACTCCTGCTGTGCCGCTCCAGGCGAGTGGGGAAGCTTCAGCCCAGCTACTCCTGCTGGAGATGAGGGTAGCAGAAGAACATCTGGCCAGCTGTAGCTGCACTGGGAACAGCCCCACCAGAAGCTGCCTGCTGGCTGGGAAGAGTGCAGGTGTGGGCTGCCTGGGTGTGAGTGGGTGGGTCTCAGTCCCAGGTGGAGCATCGCAGGAGCAGCTGTGAGCCAGAGCCAGCTAGTTGGCAGGCTGGATCCAGCCTACGGGCCATATTTTGCCCACCCTGGTCTAGTGGATGATTTCTATAACTTCTCTGGCTAAGCGTACCGGTGCTTAGCTGTTCTTTCAGCTAACTTAAAACAAAAGCCTTTTGCTTTGGAGAACTGCCTATTCAGTTTATGTCCTTATTATCACACACAGATACTTCCTCCTCCTACAAGAAAGTCACCATGGGGTCAAAAATATTAAGTTTCCTCCCTTCTTAAGCAGATTCTACAGATGGAGATGTCCAGTCCATCTTGGAGCTGTTTGTATCATTGGCTATTGGATGGATTGTATTGAGACGACTTTGTCTAACAATCAGCTTAACTCTGTGCAGTCCTTAATTCTCCCTAGACTTATCTAGTAAAAATGGACCAGAATTTAGATTTCTAGAAAAAAAAACCGGTTATGGATGGGGAATAGTGTTCTTGCTGCATCACAGTCTCAAATGTAGGCGTTGCAGAATGGCTGTTACAAATGTCTAGATGGTGTTAATCAGCAGTGCAGGCAGTGTTAGACTGAAGTCCCACTTAATCTTCAAAGCTGTTTGAAGTTTATCATGAAGACAGCCTTGGCCTAGAAGTCCCCTCTGCAATGAATTGACTATTTTGGAAGTAGTTAAATTCAAGCAGTCTTTCCTCAACCATGAATCTGCTTTGACAGGCTTCATTGCTACAGAAAGCCCTCTCAGACAGCGGGCAGAGTTGCTAGAAAAGAGAGGGTGGGAGTAAAAAAATATCTACTAAGCAACTGAAGATGACATGTTAACTATTGTCTATTAATCACCCTTTTACATCAAAACTGAACTGAGATTAGCAAAGAGACACTGGGTCAGAAGTCCTCCTGACACTGGTAGCCCATTCAGCGAGTGTGGTGTATCATAACCAGTTTCTGTAGCCAACAGCACACAAGGGAATGAGGAGATCTGCCTTACTTTGGTCACAGTTGATCCCTAGGCTGAATGACCAGGTACCATTTACAGCTGGGTTGTCTGAAGGGCAGCCTTTGCTAAAAGTCTGAAGCAAGGAGCAAACTCATGCCTTTCAAGCCATAGCAAAATACCTTTAGTCTTTGAGCTTTTGCCCTCTTGTACTGGGTGAAGAAGAATAATGAAATTGCTTGTAAAAGGTGAAATTTGAATATTTGAGTAGCCAGATGGGTTATTCATTTCTGTGTCTGATCTCATCAATTCAAGGGTTTTCAGAGAGGAAAGAGTTTAAAGCAGTTGTTGGGGAAATTGGTTTCCCTGGGCAGTTAAAAAATCATGCCACTGCTCCACCTCTGGCTTCATGTGCTCCCCCCACATCTGGCCCTGTGTACCCCCCGCTGACCCCCCACAACCTTCCCTACTCCCTGGTTCCAGCCCTGTGGTCCCCCCCGCCACTCCCAGTGCTGTCCTGTGCCTGCCCCCCCCCCACTCCATCCTACACCACTTCCGGCTCCCAGGAACGGGTGGGAGGGGAGGCTGCATACAGCATTGGCTGCCAACAAACAGTGGCGTGCAACATGTCCCCCTTCCCTGTCTCCCCTCCCCCTCTCCTCCCTCCCCATCAACTCCCCCTCTCTGCTAGCTGTTGCTCAGGGTAGGGGCCGCTGCCACGGGAAACTCCCCCTTCCCGCTCCTTTTTCCTCCCTCCCTCCCTCCCTCCCTTCCTCTCCTCTTCCCTGCCACCTCCATGCCAGCTGTTGTTAGGGGGCAGAGGGGATGCGGTGGTTCTCTTGCTTCCTCTCCCCCTCTGTCTGTAATGCTTTGGGTCCTTGCAGCCAATCGGTGTGTGCCCTCTTGGTGGCGCATGCGTGGTTGGCCCAGAGCGTTACAGGCAGACAGACAGACAGACTAAGGCTTTTATTATATTGCTATATACAGGCAACCCTGCTTAGTGCACTTAAAAAGAGCGTTAAGCGAAACTAGTGCTAAACAAAACTGAAAGTATTTGATGCCCCAAGGTGGTGACTGCAGTTGTTTTTAATGACCCAAGATAGCGACTGCAAGCAGTATAACAAAACTTGCTGAGTGCTAAGTGAAATCTGGTATCAATTTAAAATGAGTGTTATAGCGAAATAGTGCTAAGTGAAACACCATTAAGTGGGGGTTGCCTGTATGTATATAACAAAACCAAATGGGCTTATACAAGTTATTTTTTCTCAGTCTCTTAATTGAAGGATTACTTATTCAGGTGGATTTGGAAACTGACCCTAGTCTAGAACTGCCTATGAAAGTGGAAATCCCTCTTGAATGTTTTTACTGTGTACTTCTAGACACCTTTTAGAGCATCTCTGTTTTTTGCCTTTTGTAGTTTAGTGTGTGTGTATATTAAAAAAAAAAAAGAAAAATTAAAAATGAGGCCTGGCAAAAGACGTAAGGTAGAGGGTGCATCCCAGAAACTAGAGAGTAAATAAATGAAAAAACCAGAAATAAAACTCTAAGCCTTACAAAAATATTTGTGGCATTTAAGAATACGATCCAGGCTCCAAAGGTCCTTAATTACAGTGAAATTGAAAAGGACACCAGAATTGTTGCTAGTATAAAAATACAGTTGAGGCACACATGCAACTTTTACTCTAACATGAGTGATTCTTTGAGGGAAGGATGTTCAGTGAGCCTTCTTCATAATGGACAACTGACAATCAAACATGTAAGATACGATTGAGAGAAAAGTAGGGTTATGCATATTTTATTTGCCTTTTTAGCCAGTGCGACTAAGGGCTTGACCACACAATCTGTTAGTGTTGAAAAAAACACAACATTTATGGCCTTTCACTGGTGGCACTTATTAGGAAGCAGTCTAGAGTTACTACAGAAAAAACTTAGGGGTTTGCTTAATATGAACAAGCTGTTACTGGCTCCACTACCATTTTGTGGCAATGCACTGTTATTGCACCTACTCTGTGATAGCTGTTGCCGGGGGAGGGGGAACTCCATCTGTCCACTCAAGTCATAAAACCAATGTAAGTTATACTGGCATTAATATGTTCTGGGTCCAGGCTCTTGTAAGATAAATATAACACAAAAGTAGAGGAGGAGCGTATTTTTTCCGGTATTTCATTAAGATGACATGTATCATCACTTGGAAGAGTATCACAGCCTTTATTTCTATATGTCATGTAGTAACCCATGAGCCTGGATCATAAAAATGGTGGCACACACTCTATAGACCGGAGGCAGGTAACTACGTGGGCCTGAGGCCACATAGGCTATTCTCATGAGCTGTTGCGAGCCAGGTCCCCTCTCGCCCTGCTGCAACAAGTCACCAAAACATCCTATGTGGGATGGGGCCCCAGGCAGCGGCGCTGAGGAGTGGAAGGGGCCAGCGATGCTGGGATCACAGGGCAGGGTGATGGGGTAGTAACAGTATGGAGCCAGGCCTGGATCAGAGCCATGATCCGCTGCGCGCACACCCCTGCGATGGGCATGGGTTCCATGCAGGGGCACGCAGAGAGCAGATCGCAGCTCTGCCTCACCCTGGTCCTGCACTGTGACCGCCCCACAGTCCTGGCTCTGGGCCCAGATGCAGCTCTGTGTGGCTTCTTGGAGCTGCATCTGGGGCTGGGATCTTGGCATGGTGACAGCGCAGGGTCAAGGCAGAGCTGGAGCCACCCCTGGGCCTCACTGGGGGGCCGCAGCACCCACAAGGGGGGGAGGAGGGCTGAGAGCCCCGTAGAGGAGGCTCAGGAGGAACTTAGCCTCTCTCCTGCCTCCCCTGGCCCATCCCCTTCCTCAGCCTGGGGCATGCAGCCTGCAAGTGGGGGCGGGGAGAGGACCTGGCACCAACTCCATGCCCTACCACTTGCAGCAGCCAGGACTGGGCTGGGGCTGGGGCTGGGGCTGCGGGAAGCAGGCAGTGTTGGGGCACACCCATCCCATGCCAGCCTGCAGCTCACTTTGGGATGTCTGCATGGTGGCAGTGACAGTGGCAAGAGCCCTGGTGAAGGCACTGGATCCAGGGCTGGGGGCTGGTCTCCATGGAGACTACCCCTGGCCCCAGATGCAGCTCCCTGCCCAGCTGCACGCAGTCTCCATGGAAACCAGCCCTGGATGAGCATCCTCACCAGGGCTCCCATTACTGCCCTGTGCCACTCTGTTCCACGCCACTCTGCCCCATGCTGAATAAGTGGGTCTGCGGGCTGCTGCTGCGGTGCAGGCAACCTGGGTTGAGTTGTGGTCTGGCATAGGACAGGGGTAGCCCAGAGCTGCTCAGTGGTGCCAAGAGAACTGCCCACTGCGGGTCACGCAAAATCGCTCTGTGGACTGAATGAGGCCCACAGGCCATATTTTTCCCACCCTTGCTATAGACCTATGCTTATTTCACGTGACAAAGTGACTTGCAATGACAGGTTTTTGTACAAAGGCAGTCTCTTCTACCCAGTGAAAGGGATTGTAACAAAAGATTCTGGTCATTTTAAGTAAAAACTATTAAGAATATTCCCCTCACCTTATTGTCTAAGCATCACGCTCACCTCATGGAAGCTCACCTAAGTTCCTTTCTCCACATTGTTTTCTCATCCTCCTCAATGGCACTATCCACCAGTCTTTATATCCCTTCCCTCAGTCTCTGTGTCCATCTCTTTACATCGGGTCATCTCTTAAAACCCTGTTTGTTCCTATGTTCCCTGATAAGTATTCTCTTACTTCGGTTCCTAGCCCAGAGTTCCGTCAGCCTTTGTCTTCTCTTTGGAGCGCACACCATCTCCAAAAGAGTCACCCTACATGACATCTTTATCTCTTGCTCTTCCCACCCCTAGGTCATCCTAGAAACTTGGATCCCCTGTCTGACTTTTCCTCTGTACCTGTTCTCTTTGGGTGAGACACACAGCTACTTTTTCTAAGGGCTGGAGGAGTCCTGTTTTTCATGCGCAAGTGATACATTGGAATGGACAGCGGATGTCAGAACAGATTCGGGAATGTGGTGTTAGGTTACAAGTACAGAGGAGCACTTGTGAGATTCAAATCCGAATACTTAAAAATGGTGTTATTCAAACTTTTGTCTGTGAATGTGTTGCTTCATCAGAGGTAGTTGAATCTACAGGGGTTTTTTTAATTAACTTCTTAATGCAGTAATTAGGGACCTTCTTAATATGCAGTTTTGTGGATTTCACAGAAACTCTGGAATCTGGGATTGTCTGCAAAATCTGGAAAACCAATAACAACAAAAACTTAATAAAAATAAAAAGCTGGTTCCCTAGTGGGAGCCAGCAGTCTTGGCTGTTGGGAGGGGAAGGTGCTGGCTAGTGGGGCAGCAGACAAAATGGCAGCTGCCCCCTTGTCCATCCTTCTCCCAACCAGGGCCTCTCCATCTAACCCATACTGCTCAGCGATGCCGCACAAAGAGCAGCCAGCAATCAAGATGATGACCACTGCCTCATTCCTCCTCTCCCCCTGGGGCCTCTCCCCCAATCAGTGCTGAGGGGTGGGCCTCTCCGCCAATTAAAGTATATCCACAATTTAAGTATATCCCTAACAATAATGGATATATTGGAGTCTTGAAATGCTAATTTGCGTGAGTTTGTTTTCTCACCATTTTCTTTGCAAGGGTTGTCAGAAGATGACAATGACTTTTATCTTCAATAAAGAATATTGACACCTCTTTCCTTCAGGACATTACAGTGATGAACCAATGAAGATTCAGGGAGGAAGCTTTCACTACAGGCCAATTATTCCATATTTGTTTGCTTGGGAGGTGTTTGCACCTTCCCCGGAAGCATGCGCTATTAGATGGATGGGTCTGGTTGTATCCCTGTGTGCTTAGATCCCCCTTTGGAGCTCTGTCTTCATGACCTTTCTGGAGCTGAATTCTGTGGAGCATGAGGATAACTCTAGAATAAACACTGATAGATTGGAAGCTCAGACTTCAGTAAGACCCCGAGGAAGCCAAAAAGGCTTGGAGGCAGTATACTAACAAAAAGATTGTTTTGTAATAGAAACCTGGATGTCACCTGACCTGTGCTGGAAGCAGGATGGTTAACATTATCATAGCCTACAGCTGTGTTCTGGGGAGGAGTTAACTGTGTCCCAGACTTTGGCACTGAAGCTGAAGGCCAAGGGCATCACAGTTGATTACAGTGAACATAACTTCCTGCTTTTATTTTTTGTCAAGGTTTCAGTGTCAAGCATTTCAAAGTTATGATGTGCAGGAATTGAGGCAGAAACACCTTTCTTTTTTGCAGACTAGCACATAGAGATGAATGGCACTATTTGCAAATGCATTTGCTAATTTTTGGTGATTCACTGATGACACGTGGAGATAGATTGATTTCTCTTTCCTCCCTGCAGTGCAGAGGAAATGAACATCTATGCCACTTGTTGCTTTCTCTTAGACTTGCAGCATCTCTGAAAGGTATGCCCTAAGCATGTTTTGTTGGACAGTTAGAAAATGAGGGATGCAAATGCGTAGTCCTTTGTGGAAATTTTTCAGTGAGGTGACTTGCTTAGCCTCATGCAGGACCATTATGGCAAAGACAGGATCCAGTTTCTAAGAGCATTGTTTAGCTGCCTGACACTTTGGATTATCTCTTCCACTTCCCTAGCTCATTCCTTCCCTATCTCATCAGTGCATCCCTTCCAACTTCTGCAGTAAATGAGGGAGGAGACCTACAGGCAACGGCCTTCTTGACCATGAACAATCCTGATCCATCCCCCTTAGAGCCTGGGAAAACCAACATCTGCAATCATGTTTTTAAAGTCAGTGTGAAAACTGATGTGTAGAAGGTGGCTGTATAAATTGCACAGAAGACTTCAGTTTTAGTCCAGCATAATGCTGGAAACTTATGGCACAAGAACAGTGGGTATAGTCCACTGCCTTAACATCTGTTCCATGCCCTAGACTCCTGTATCATAGATTCTGCATTGTCCCACTCCCTATAGGAAATATCTATACAACCCTCCTGAAAAGTTTCTTGTCCTATTTTATATCCTGGCAGACTCTTTTTAGCTCTTTTAAAAATCATAAATCCACCCTTCGGCAGCAGCAGCTAAGGTTTCGGGAAGAGGAGGGTGAATGAGCTGAAGATGAGGCTGTGTTCTTTTCTATGTAGCCGTCTTTTTCTTAATTCTGCCTTCCCAAAAAACAAAGTGCTTGTCTTATTTGGGGGCATGTGATATGCAAGAAAATATGGTATATTTTTAATTGAGCTCAGTATAAGGATGTTTCAGTATTTGGCTCCTGGAATATTTGGAGGACTGGTTAAAGCGGTTCTCAAGCATCTTAGATTCAAAACCTCTCTTCATGACTTTTCTGAATTTGATGGAACCCTAATTGAGAGCCACTCATGTCCTGCCTCAGCTTATTTCAGCGGTTTTCAACCAGGATGCTGCTACAGCCAGGTGGGACTGCCCCATGTGCCTCATAAGGAGCCTGACCAGGAAGGGTTGTGGCAGGAGTCAGCACCCCTATCTGCAGTAGGATTATCTAAGGAGCACCCATTCCTGCAACACGCTTTCCCAACCCACCCCTGCAGTGCTGTCCCGGAAACAGACGTGTTTGGGACTTGCATCCAGTGGTGACGCAGTAGCCTGGGGGAGCTCACAGAAAAAATTTTCAGGCTGCCACATTGCCAGCAGGTGGAACTGTTTTGTGTCTCTCTTTTTCTGGGAGCAGTGCTGAGGGTTGGATCAGAAAGGACTATGGCAGGAACAGGTGCTCCTTCCTGCATTTTATCAGATATACCTAATGCAGGCAGGAGTGCTTGCTTCTGCCAGAGCCCTTTCTGGACAGGCTTCACACAAGGAGTCAGGGGCAGTTTAACTTGGCTGTGGTGATAGTGCGTGCACCATGGCACCCTTGAAAGTATCTCATGGCATTCTAGGTGGCACCCTGGTTGAGAACAACTGGGTTAAGTTCTCATGCAGCTTGTTGGCACATCAGACATAAAGGCTGATACTTCAATTCAGTACAAAAGAGGATTAGACAAATTCATGCAGGATAGGTCCATTAGAGGTAATAAACATGAGAGCAAGACTGCATCATAGGACTTCTTAAGCCTCTGGATGTTAGAAGCTGTAAGGGAAGAGGAGCAGGGGACAGATCAGTCTGCACATACCCTGCATAAACACTCTTCTCCTCAGCATCTACTCTCTGCATCTACTCAGTGTCATTGAATAAGCTTTAGTTAAAGTGATTTTGATTTTGAACCGCAGTATGCTGAATACACAAGACGCTGCTGGTGGTTTAATTAGAGCAGCTCTTAAGAGCTGCTCTAATTAAAATGCCTCTCCCCCACCCCCAAGAGCACATGTATAGGAACCCGTCGCGATATAAGACCCTGGGCTAGATGGACCTGATCTAGCATGGCATCACTCACGTTTTTATACAGGCTTCTTTATACCTGGCTAACAAGTGACTGTAAGATAGATCTCATCCTTTTTATGTCTGATTTTTCCTTTTGTAGTTATTGTGGAGACCCATAGTTGGTATATGAAGGAAGGCAGGCTACGAGTTTGTCCATCAGTCCTTTGTTGCCAGCCAGTGTGCAGTAGATTCTTTCAGTGTAAATGGGGTCAGTTTCTCAAATTTTGTAGCATGAAAACCTTAAGTACTAGTAGTGGATTGAGGATTGCAATAAAGTTCTCATCCCTAGTGTTGGTGATTTTGGCTAGCAGGGCTTGTGCAGGGTGTTTTGGTGCTCCGTGCTCATGCTGTCATTGTCGTCGTCTGTGTTGGAACCGGTACAACGCTGCAGTGGACTGATGATGAAGAGAGCTAACTTGAAGCTCTGCGAGCTCTGGATTATCTGCATAGATGTCAATCACGGCTTGTAAAATCGCTGGGGAAATCTGAAGTTGAAGAGGATCCTTGCAATGTCGCTGAGGCCACGGGTCATAACCATGACGAGGCTGTTGTGTTGGTCGATTGGATGATGCCTCTGGTCCGGTGGATGTGGAATCCGGTGGCCTGGAAGAGGTAGGTATGTCATCACTGGAGTGATGTTCGTCCCCGTCATCATCGTCGCTATTGTCGTTATCGCCCTTGTTTCCTGCTTGGGTGAGAACAGATATGCTGGCATCAATTGTGGAACGTCTCTTCGGGATAGAGAGATACACTGCGCCAGCCAATGCGTTAGCAAACGGCTGTGAATGCGGAGCGTGCATCGGTTGGGCCCCCTCGTGCGCTTGATGTGGCTTCTCGTGAATGGCTCCTGCCGCTAGAGCAGGAAGCGAAATAGGCCACGGGGTACGTGCAATTTCTAGGATGTTGGATCCAGGTAGGAGTCCTAAGCTGTAACTTCCATGTGTGGTCAAAACTACAGCCTCCCGGTGGCTGAGCGTTTCATGACCACATTCCAAAACCAGACGTCCTAGCCACTGGGTTGGCGTCTCATCGCTTTGACGGACTGTCCTGCTTATGAGTTCATTCATTTCACCACGATCACGGTCTCTAGTGGTTCGTTCAGTGATAATGTTGCCGTCGTTATCCTGGCGGGTTTTCACAATCTCAATAGGATGAGCCTGAAGCGGAGGGGTTGGCACAGAGTTGGCCACTGGAGGAGGAGGCTCTGGAGGAGGAGGACGAGTCTTGCCCCGCCCTTCGACGAGTGGTGGATATAGCGGCGTCACTGGTGGAGGCGGTGCCTTGTCTCCCAAATAGGTGGTGGGGCAGTGGGTGGAGCAGGGGGCGGGGGCTCTGGCTTGTCTCCGCCGCTCGGCCGTTGTTGAAGGGCGCCATCTTTGCTGGCGCGGCTCATGGTAACGACTGCCACTTCATAATCATTCAGGCGGTTAAGGGTGGATACGAGGGTTTCAAAACAAGCACGCAAGCATGTGACTTTCTTTCCCTTCTTTTTCCCTTCTTTTAACACCCCGAGATCTTCAGCTAGGGCGTGCAGCTGCCGGTGACTGACGCCGCCGGGGATCGTGGATGGAGAGGAGGGAGCGATTCCTTGCAAGCACCCCTTATCACCTGCAAGCACCACGATTGCCTCCACACAACCGTCCCACTCTTGGGAGGGGGTGGCATCCCATTCGGGAGGGGGGAACTCGCTGGCTGTGGCGACCTGCTCCCCTTGGGCCGACGGGACAGAGAAGGCGACTGCGGGATCTCTTAATACGCAGCCGAGAGCGCGGCCTGTAAGACGGGCTTCCCAAGGTCTCCTGGGGTCTTCCCCAAGCCACACACAAAATACTTGGGTCCCGTCATTATCGGTGTGGCTGGGAGCCTGATGAAATTGCAGATGGCGCCAAAGTTCGTCAGCGTCCACAAGCTGCCTGCAGCCGGACGCCCAAGGACATGCCTGACAGCGGGACTGATCATCCCGGTCATGATCTGCAGCTGACCATCCTGTTCGTGACGCCATGTAGACAGGATCTTTTAATAGTCGGGCTTACGCAGATCACGCTCGCTTTAAAGGTCAGGCTTAAGTTTATTAGTAAGGGTTAAACAAAACAAAATCAACTATGCTGGGTGCAGCAGTGAGCACCCACTCACACTCGTGTTGTATCTCCGGGAAGGGTCGCCGGGATCAGGCGGGTCTGGCGTCCTTCCCTCCGGCTGATCAGGCCGAAGGTCGCTCCGTGTCGGTTCAATCCGTAGGGTACGTTCCATCGGGCGCGCAAAGACCCCAAAGTTCACAGTGTAATGTCTTTTATACTCTCCGTGATGCAGGGCGGTCTAATTACATGCGGCGCTTTCTCATTGGTCTGGGGCGGTGACTGTCACATTATTGACAAGCCCTGGACCTCCCCTTGAGAAACCCCGTGCGGAAAATTCCAGCCGCATGCTGCTTCCACGCTGCAGCCCCAGAGCCTCCCATCCACCCAGCACTTGTTACATAAACACTAAACACATGCGAACATGGCCACCTATAGCACTTAGCAAGTGCAAGATAATTACAACACCTAGGAATCCACAAAGCCACGGAAGTGGTGGGTTGCTGGTTTTGCAAGAGTTTATAATGATAGCTAAAATGAATGTTTTTGCTTGTGTCTACAGTGATGGTGGTGGTGCAGGGTGTTAAACTGTTGTTAACATCATCATTGCCAAATCTGACTGTTCAAAAAATGAAGAGCAAAATCCCACTTCCTTCTCCTGTTGCACCCCTTCTTCCCTCCCGTGCTCTGGCAAATTACAAGTTTTTTTTGAAATAATACATTTGGGGAGTCTTTTTCTTTGCTGTCTAGTTTTGAGCCTTTAAATCTTGTGGTTTCAAAATAGCTAGTGTGAGGGTATAAACTTTTAAAAATGAAAGCTGAGATTCTCACATAATCATTTGACTTCAGGAGTGAGGACTTTAAGGATAGGGAAAATAGCATGATATTGTGAGACTCAGTTGTGAGATTAGGCAATTCTGTTACATTAGGATACTGAATTCAACTATTTTCCATCTGGCCCTGATAGTGGAACTTGCTTTCAGTCTGTATTGCTAGCTGTTCCACTGCACCATTTTGGCTTTCAAGGTGATGATTTTAGGCATCAAGCTATTACACTTCCCATATGTGGGTACCATGGCAGTTTGTCATGAATTAAGGGTCCTGGTTTTCTCTGTTTAACAATCGCAAATTTTCTGATTAAACCCCCCCTGAATCCATGATTAAAACAAAACACCACTCTATACATATGTATAGGTGTAAGTGTGGGTGTGTATATATGTATATGTATAGGGATATATGTGTGTATATTTTATATATATAGGTATGTGTGTGTGTGTGTGTGTGTGTATACACACACACACACACACGCGTATCAGGGGTGCACTGATACATCAGTCCATATCATATTGGCACTGATAAGAGGAAAATTGACATTATTTGCAATTAACTTTTTTTGGCTGATGTGAGCAATAATGTCGATAAATGCTGTGTGCATGCATGCAGCCAGGAGTGCAGTCTGGCAACTTGGAAAGCAGAGTCCAGCCAGTAAGTCTGGGCGGGGGGCAAGTTGTAAGGGGGAGCAGACTGAGGGCCCCATGGTGAGGGAAGGAGTGGGGCTGGGGTAGGGGATGCACTGCTGGGGCAGGGTGGGGTACAGGACGGAACTGCAGCTTGGGCAGGGGGTGGGTGGCTTTTGCCACTGCACACACCCCTGAGGGAGGCATGTAGGGGAACATACCCCCCAGATATGTCTTTGGTGAGGGTGGGCTATGCGCTTGGAACCAGAGGCTGAGCTGGGCTCTTTCTAGTGGGGGGTGGCGCTGGGCCTGGACTGCGCTTGGGTTGGGCAGAGGCAGGATGGGTGGTGGCAGCAGCAGTGCTGGGAGGGGAGCTATGAGTGGTGGGGGCTACAGAGAATTTTGGGGTGGATGCAGCCCCCACCCCGTAATCCCCCCTCCCAGTGTTGCTGCCACCCACCCTGCCCACCTTGAATGTAGCCTGGGTCCCGCCCTGCACTGGGAAGAGCCTAGTGTAGCCTCCAGCCCCAAGTGCACAGTGGCAGCCTGCCCTTGTGCCATGCACAGATCCAGGGGCACATGCCCATTATGCCTCCCCCAGGAGTGCGCACACCGGTAGGAGCTGCCACCTTTCTCCCTAACCCTGTCCCACTTTGTCCCTCACCACGGGGACTTCAATCAGCCCCCTGCCTTTCTCTCCCCCATGCCCCTTCCCCCCCCCTCCGACTTACCAGCCAGATACTGCTCTCCAAGGTGCCGGGCTGCATATCAGCTATCGAATCAGCATCAGCCCCAAAAAATCTTTATTGGTGCACTCCTAGTATCAGTTGAACACGTTTTATTGATCTGTTTACAACTTTAAAGCAATGTGGAAGTCTACCAGTGCTTCAGTCATAATAAAATAAATTCTAATTACATATATATTTTGGCATTTGATTTCTTTTTTTTTTATCATAGAAAATCAGAGCTCCCCCTGCCCCCTTCACTTACTAGAACACGGGTCCAGCTGCAGCTGTCCCTCCACCCCTGTTTTGTGGTGCTGAGCAGCCCTGATATGCCAGTGGTCTCCCCCTGCCCATGCCATTGCCCCTCAATCCCAAACCACAACCACCCCAGCCCTGTTGGTGCCCGTTATTCTCAACCCACAACCCCCTGGCCCTGTTGGTGTCCCTCACTTTTAGGAAAACAGCCCCCTGGTCCCTGCTGATGCCCCTCACTTTCCACCCACAGGCCCCTGGCCCTGCTGGTGCCCCTCAGTCCCAACCCACAGTCCATTGGCCCTGCCAGTGTCCCTTACTCCCCACCCTCAGCCCTCTAGTCCTGCCAGTGCCCCTCACTTCCCACCCCTAGGCCCTAACCCTGCTGGTGCCCCTCACTTGCTATGTGCAGCCTCCTGGCCCCCCATCCTGCCAGAGAGATCCCCCAGCTGTCAGGTCTATGGGACCAGGGCCCACAACCTTCCACCCCACTCCCTCCCCCCAGCAGCACCTGAGCCCAGTAGAGTAGTGGCTGCTGTGGCTGGAGTGGAGCCCAGAGACCTAGCTCTCTCTCCCCTGTAGGCGGCAAAGCCAGAATGGAGCTTGTGGTGGGGTGAGGATGTGGGCCACCTGCTGTGGACCAAGGGCTCCCTGCCCTGCTGCCCTCCCCTGAGGGCCTCTGCAGTCCAGTGGACGGGACCCACCGTGGGAGGGTAGAGCAGGGTGGGTAGGCTTGGTGCTGCCGCCAGGAGCCCCGAGCCATCTGTGTTGCCATGCTGAGCTGCCTCCCTCCAGGACCTCTGCAGCTCAGTGGGCAGGACCTGGCGCAGGAGGACAGAGTGGGGCAGGCAGGCGTGGTGCCACTATTGGGAGCCCCACACCAGCTGTGCTAACATGGTGAGACACCCTTGCCCAGCAGCAGCAGGGGCGGCAGCGCAAAGTTGTTCCCCCCCACTGCTGCCAGGTGGGCAGGGGGTGTCTCACCATGTCAGCATGGCTATTGTTCTTGGACTTTGTTCCAAGACTATTGTAGCATGTAGGACGCTGAGTTGGTACTGAGAAATGACTTCTTCTCTTTAGCTTGGTGGGGTTTTATGAGGCGTTTGTAGTGTTTATTCATTTTTAATTAGGCTGGAGTAGATAGTGTCTGAAAAGATGGAATTTGAGGTTGAGATACAGTATTGCCAACCCTAGGCATTCAGGTTAGGACCCATAATGTTATAAAAGCAGCTTAAAATAATTACATTAAAATAATGAACATAGGGTTCTTTTTATTTGCCTTCTGTCTTTTAAGCTGCTAGGATTCATATGGTTAAACTAGACAGGCTTGAGTGGGGCAGGGGAGGCTGTTGAGATTATGAAAGCTGAAATTTCACACCAGCACATGATTCCAGGAGCTGGGACTTCAAAAAGAATACTGACTTTTGGGAGATTCATGAAATAATTGTAAGACTTGGCGAGTGGGATAGAAGCTGCTTTTAACTTCCATACTTTTTTCCTTTAGGCTGGCCATCTCCAGCTCATCCCTTCCTTCAAAACAACCTCCCTTTTATGAGTTTTGCACTCTGTTTTTCCCTTCATCTTTTATTTAGTTTCTGCAGATTTTATGGTTTCAGCTGGCAGATGTGTGAGGCTCAGACAACATCCCTGTTGCCAGCAAACTTCTCAGAAAATCCTGAGGAAAATCCAGACCAAGCAGCGCACTTATTGTAACCAGTCAGAATATTTGGACATTTGGAGTGCCATTATACAAGAATTGTTTTGAGATTATGCAAATCCCTTTGCTTTGGCTAATAAAGCCATCACCCGTGGATCCAATCTAAGCACAGGGAATTACATCATATAGAGAAAAAAAGAGCTGCAGAAATAAAAACCTGTAAGTGGTTGTGTAGCACTCTGGCCGAGACCTTTCCGTTTCAGACACTCTGTAAAACCAAACAGTTTTTGTTACTGTGTAAATTGTCACTGGAGGGACTTCACACTGCAGCCATATGCGGGTCCTTTTCTTTGTGGTGGTTTAATTAGTAAGAAAATTCCACAAATCCTGTAGTTTGCAGGTCACACATCTGTATCGCCTACAGAACTTTTTTGTATTAAACATATTTTTTGCTTAAATTTGGGGGCAGGAGGGGAGAAGTATAATTAATATCATTTTTATTTAATCTTTTTGAATTAAAATATAGCTTATGATCCATGCAGGGACTTGGAGAGAATTAAAATATAAGAAGCATGCTTTCTTTTATGCAGTCATTGCAGCCAAAGCAAATGCTCTATCATGCTAAACCGTCATCACTTTTGCTATAAAGCCACACTAATGCTCTCAGAACAGCCATGGTCCCTTCTATTCTTTTATGCTGATGAATCTGATTAGAATAAAATAACCTCCTGTTAATCATAAATATCTCCCTGGAAATAATCTTCTCAAATAGAGAAAATCCTGCTCGGAAGCATTTTCCCTAAGCTGCCGAGGTGGACTCCTTAGCTTCTGTGATAGCCTGTATGAGACTGCAGTTCCCTCATCAGTTTCATAATGCTCAGAATGCTTCCATTTACATCACTGTGTGCAGTGCAGGGCTGCCGGCTGCCAGGAAATTTGAAACTATTTTGATTCCTGTTGACTAGAACAGCAGCAATTGAATTAGCTTGTATCATTATAGATAAATTGATGATCGGTGCATTTTCATTGACCAATGGGTAACTGCTGGAGCTACAGTAACCTCTGTGAGTAGGAAGCCTGTTCAAGCAAATATATCTATTTATCTCGCTCGCTAATAGGGAGAGATGCACACATTTTTTGTCAATGTTCCTGTAAAAAATGTCTTTCTGTATGTGTAATGTGTGGGGTGTTTTTTGCTTCCTAGCCTTTCCTTTATTGTGCCAGGAGCAAGCTCCTATGGTGGATTGCAATTCAACGGTTATTTATCCTCTGATATCTGTGCCAGTGCTGATTAAGTAACGGATTGTTTAAATCTCTAGTCATCAGAAAGGTGCCAGCTGCTGTCAGGCTATATTCGCCCAGTGTCTCAGCTTTCCGTGCAGGCACCTCTTCTCATTATAGCTGAGAGCCTTTTTTTTTAGTATATTTTGCTTGATCACAAGAAGCAACCTTAAATGGAAAGTAGAAATTGGTGTTACCTGAAAAAATGTGTCGTCTTTGCGTTTGCTTTTCAGCTCGCCTTGGGCAGGTCCCGAAATTTTGCGTTTCCTTTTCCAGCCCTGTTTGTAATGCAGTCATATTGGGGGATGGGGGCTCGACAGGATATGCCGGTTGCTGTAGCAAGACATGATGCTGTGGTGGTGGATGGGAATAAGGGAGGAGTCTCTCTTAAAGAGCTAAAGCTCCTTTAGATTTTACTACCTGAAATAAAGGTATGGGCTCTGCTGGCAGCGGCTTGTGTTTTTTAAGAACAGGTGCGTATGCTGGTAGCCTACCAGCATATTTTACTGCAGGGAATGGAGACCAGGGTAAAATGAATGTGGGAGCCTGATGCTGTTGGACATATCGGCATTGGTTATAGCTTTGATTCATTTTCCACATGCTTGCTTTATTAGCTGTTCTTATTGACACTAACTGGAGGTGTTGCATTTTCCGTCTCCCCCTGGGACTCTATTAATGGGCTAGAGACCTATGTGTACCAGTGTCTGTTGCAGCCTTGTGGTGCTCTAAATGGCCTTTAATGTGAACTTTACAATGGCAGACTGGTGTGATCAGGAGTTGATGTACATGAGAATAGAGCCCTTACTCTCTATTGCAAGCTTGAGCTTTTTTTCTTTAACATGAGCCTCCTTAATAGCATGTTTATATTCTTTCACATTCCAGCTGGAGAGACAGACAGAGTATTAATTACTCAAGGTCTGACAGAGTTTTGATATTGGTTTGCTAAGGATTAGGTCACTCAAAGGTTTAATGTGGAAAATAAAAAACATTAGAAACTTGATGTGAATTGTTTGTTGCTCTACTTAACCAGCTACCTTGACAGATCTGGTTTGTGGGGAAGCCCATGGCTGAGCCCTGTGTCCATTACCAGAAGGCTGAGGTCAGCATTGTTTCCTTGGGATTGTTTTGGAAGCAAAAGTAGCCATTGAGTTTGGCATATCCCAGCTGTGGGCAATACAGGGTTTAGGTTTGAAGCCTACCCATGAACGATGTCTTACTTGTGGAAATCTCACAAGGCAAAGCTCAGTATGTCTCCTGCTAAGCATTTCAGAAACATCAGCTACTCATAAAACAGGAGCGTTACTCAATCTGTTCTTGAGCATTAAAAAGCTGGCTTGCCCATTTAGATGCATTTTAGGTAGACAGTTGAAGTAAGGGACTCAATAAGAAGTCCTTTCTTTAAATAATCTAGCTTAGCTATGTGTGCTGAGTTACAGGGTAGTGAGTGCTATTGTTTAGGAATAAGTCAGAATATGACTTACGCAATTGGGAGTTGAGCCTCCTTTTGATCTCTTGTAAATCTGAGGTCCTCTGCTGAAGTCTAACAGCTGGCCGAACAGGTGGTTTGACATAGGCCTACTTTTTAAAATCCTTTGTGAACTTTTTTCAAAGTCAAGTGGATCTGTAGTTCCCCATGTGCTCCTAAGGAAGTGGTAGTACCAAAAAAGGAAGTTGTGTATATTGAATAACTGACATCTGGTTTTTTACATGTGGAAGCAGAATTAATCAGAATATACCTATTTGCTGCATCTGGAGTAGGAAACCCTGTTGTTTCTCATTGCAGTGGGGCTAAATGACCATTATACTGAAAACCGAGCTGTGAAATTGGACCTCAGTGCAAAGTACTCTGAGTTTGTCTAGCTTGGCCTCTGAGAAGGTCTTCATTTTTGAAATTTGATTCTACTTCTTGATCTGGTCCCTATGCGCAGTTCAGAGTAGGTGGGGACATGAAGACAAGAGATGCTTTGATTTGGAGCTGGGTCCGTTTCCAGGTTTAAAACAGAATATTTAAATAAAGATTGCTACAACTGGGGTCTAAAATGTGCCTCTGCTTGTCTTTAGAATAACCAAGTAACTGCTTGGGGCCAGAGTGTTCTGTAAGTGCTTAGCAACCACAAATGGGGTTGGAGTTTTCTAAAAAGCTCAGTCCTCTCTGATGCACCTAACTGAAGTGGCCAGATAGTCATAATTGTAGCATCTAGCAGCTCTCATCAAGAACAGCTGATTTAGTGTTATCTGAGAACAATGGGAGCTACTGGGTGCTGAGCTCTTTTGAAAATTTGGCCTTCAGTTTTCTCAATTGCCTTTTTTCATCAACTTGAAAAACAAGGCTGAAAATAACAGTTTTTTGTGTGGCACTAAATTGATTTTTTTTTTAAATAGAAGGTTGTGAAGTGTACTATTGCACTTCCCTGTATTGCTGTAGTCTGAACTTTAAATTCTGCAAGTTTTTAAGGATGTTGTAGAGGCAGAAAATGTCATTGTTCTTTAGTTATTCTATAATTAGCTAAAGGGGGGCTTTTGGCATTGCCAGTTTTGTCTGTCTTTGTGGGGTGTGTGGGATGTAACCAGCTGTGTTCCATGCATGAGAAGATGTAAAAATGGAAAGCAACAATAAAATTACAGATAGGCTGATCACATCTAAACGTGTGCTTTAATACACAGTAGCTTATTCTATTATCCATTAAAGTGGCACATAAAAACCTGTGCTAATATGCTAATGCACAGTAGAACAGGCTACTGCGCCTTGAGTCACCTAGAAAGCATGTGTTTGCACTACTGTGCACTAGCGCAGCCTAATGTGCATTTATTTAGTATCTCATATTGGAGGTACTACATTTAATACACATTAGGAAAAGCACATTAGTGCACACGTAGATGTGCCCACTGTATCCTGATATGAAACCTCCAAATACTGGCTTCCTCATGTCTAGTGCAAATCTCAGAGTATTCATGGGCCTTTGGGACCCTGCTGATGTCCAGCAAACATTGCTGGCATTCCTGATTTAGTCATGCTAACTTGCAAAGTATGCTGCTTCAAAACTCAGATGTAAGAAAGGCCAGGTTTGAAATAACTGAAGTGCAAGAGCATGCAGAAGTGAACTATATAGAGTAGTGTTTCTCTGCAGTGTGGTGAGGGGAAGCTTAACAGAGACTGTTAGTCTGTCATGAGAACATTGGGAAAGGAGAGAATATCTTTCACAAATAGACCAAACAAATTCTCTTTCTTCTTTGTAGGTGGCCATGGAGGTAGCACGCTGCTCCCACAGACTGTCATCAATGAATTTCCAGAGTATGGGACAATGGAGCAGCAAGGTGTGGAAGCACTGAAGTCTTCGTGTGAGCTTCAAGCAGAGGCTGTAACGTGCAGTCCAGGGGGGTGGGAAGGGGAAACATTGCCTTGCAGATCTTGTCCCAAGAGTGGTGCTTACGAAGATGAGTCAGGATCTTGCACTGAGACATTGCAGCAGTCCTCTGAAGAAGAAACGTTGCAACCTGATGAGAAGCGGACTGAAATGATGAGAATTTCTCAAGAGCTGGAAACTGCAAAGGAACCAAAGGGAGTGAAAAGTACTCTTGGTTCAGAGACAGAAATGGAAAAAGAAAGGAATACTGGCAGCCAAAACTTACAGACAGCCAGAGAACTGGTTTCAGCAGTCCAAGAAAAACCCTCAGACATGCCTTCTCGGTCTGAAGTAACAGCTGAGGAAGAATTATACTTGATCACAGAGAACAATTTGGCTTTAGTGTTAGGAGGAGAAAAGCAGTCAGAGTCCTTTCAAATTATCAGTAATAAAACTGGGGAGGACCACAAAGTGCAGGAGACTGGCTGTTGCGGACCATCTCTGATGAACCTGGAAGCAGACCGCAAAGTAGAAGGCACAGTTGGCGTTCTCAGGGAGGGTTGGGTTGATTTTGAGAAGGAGTTTTCAGCATATGAGCCAGGTGAAATGCAAATAGGTCCTGAGAGGAGGATATCGAAAGAGGCAGCTGCGAGCAAGCATGTAGAATTTCGAGGGGTGGAGATCTTATGGTTGCAGAAAGCAGAAGGGCAGCAGGGCATGAAACATTCAGTCCTAGAGGCTAACGCACCCTCACAAAAAACTGTGTATGTGGAAAGGAAGTCATTTTCCACAGAACCAAGCTACCCTTTTCCACCCGTGGTCTCCTCAGGGCAAGTCACGTTGCCTGAGGAGGTTTGGAATGAAGCCTGGAAAGATGTGAAACCAGGAAGTGGTTCTGAGGCTGTTTCTCCTACTTTGCTGGCCAAAGGTGAGGAAGATGAAGTCTTTGTGAAGGAAAAGAAGAAACATGCTGAAGAGAAGATCCCCAGGTCTGACAGTGGCAAGGAAAGGTAAGTTGGCTTTTGAGGACAGAAGCTGCCTTTCTTTGCGAGCTGCTAATTTGTAAATGACCCATCGTGTTCTGCATCTCCCTTCTAAAATATTCTGGACATGGCAATAGTGACAGAAGTGACAGTGCACGGTTAGTGTGCTCTTGAGATTTGCATGTAAAGCAGGACTAAAATTCCTCTGTTTCACACTTCTAATACTTAAATTTCACTTCCAAATCTGTCTGAAAATGTTGAAAAAACCCTTCTGTCATTTGCTTTTGCAGAAGAAAGACAATACTAAAGAATTTCATGAGCACTGTTATGTCCCAAAAAACTGTTCTTATTAAATAGGAACATTTAGGGCCTTGCTACCTCCATGTCCTGTCAGAAAACTGCTAGAGCCACGATTCAGAGCACAAAACCTTAAGAGCCACTTGATGCATCACAGATTATTTAAAGGGACGTATTCTTTTATGTATTAGCAGAGGATAAATTCATTGCATTTTAGTAAAATCGTTAGAAATATGTACTCTTTATTTAAATTGTGTCCTGTTGTCCTCGCGTTTATTGTATTTGCATAGTAAATATAGGGCCCCATCATCAAAGTGCTCGTTGACTAGGAACAGGCATTGAAACTATAATTTGTCATGGGCAAGTTGTGCCTGTGCTTTTCCCTGGACAGAAAAGTCCCAGGATTGCTGTGTACACACATCACCCTTGCAGTCAGGGTTCAGTGAGCGGCTGAATGCATTGCTGCATTTCTGCCATGAATCAATGACGCAATCCTTAGAGCATTGTTCAGATGCATTTTATAATGTCCTGGGAGAAACTGTTGGCACATCTTATCCTGTGAACGTTTTTAGGGTTTGTCCTAGGACAGTGGACATAGGTGTCTGAATGATTGTGTTTTGCCCCGGGATAAAATGGTTTCTTCTGGGAGAAATGCAGTTGCTTTTTGTAGCCTCATGCACACACAATCTTAAAACACTGGCTGATTTTGAGAGGCTGACATGAAAGGTAGTCGCCTTATTACTTGGGATCCTCTTCATTTTGCCAAGAGTAGCCATTGGAACTACTGTGGTCTTGCCAACTCTAGTGGCTGTTCACAAATCTTAAACTATTGGGCATGTTTCCAAAAGCTTCAGACCTTGGGGTTGTGTGATTGTGTGTGAATCCCAGCTTTTATTTTCTAGTGCAAATTGTATGTCTCTAACCCCTTGGGTTGTGGAGGAAAGTTTAAAACAGTGACTCATTTGCACTGTAGAGATTCAGAAACCAGAAGGTAAATAATAACAACCTCCATTGTATTATGTTTTCAAATTCTCCTGATTTTGAACTAAACTTACAATTTTGGATGATGGGCGAGGGAAGGGGAAGCAGGAAGTAAGGGAGCACTGTCTCATAATTGTTGAACCCTGAGCTTACATTTGGCAATCTACTTTTGTTTTCGGATACTACTGGGTTGGTTCCCCAGCTAGAGGCAAAATATCAGTTGGGGGTGGGGGGAAAGAAGGACTTTTAAAATGCTCTGCTCTGTGGTGTGGGGGGGTTTTTTGGTGATAATTTCCTAAGCATCTCTAGACAGGCTGTGGAAAACAGCGTTGGGGTAGCTTCTGGGACAGAGGTACAGTATGGCTTTGGAGGGCTGGGGTAAAGGCAACAGGCTGTATAATGAGGGGAACAGGTTTGTCACAAGTGAGGTTCTGGTAGAGTAGAGGGCAGGTCACTGGCTGTGTTCAAAACCTTTGGCATTGAGAAGGCTCTGCTGGTGGCTTCTTCAGCTCTTGGACACATTTGGTAGTGACTCCAAGGAAGTCCGTTATCTCCCTACAGTAGCATCATGGCATTAGTAGCCCCTGGTGCTGCTGCTCTAATGCAGCGATGAACATGGGAGTGTACCTGCTCTGACAACCTCCGCCCCGTCCTAGAGTGCCCAGCTAGCCATGTTCCCTGGCTGTACTAGCCAAGCACTTTTTACCAACTGCCTGGTTCCCACAGCACCATCTCCCTGGCCTGTTAAGTAGCAATGCCCTGGGAAGCTGAGGAGATGTGGGCATGTACACTCAGAGGCAATAGGAAGAGTGGGAATGGGGGCTAGGAACTGCCAGTGTTGGGTGAGGGGAGCAAAAGTAAATGTCTGGTTGTGCTTTTGTCATTTGGTATCCTGTCACTGGGCTGCTCATCGACTGCCTTTATAAAGCATTACAGCTTCTCTTCTACCACCCGACAGCCCACATCTCTTCCTCATCCTGTCACCAGGACACCAAGACAAGCAGTGTTTAGGTTTGGGTTCTGTCATTTCTGCACACAAAACCCTTTCCAAATTTAGAGCAGTTGTAAACTATGTTTCCCAAGTGCAGCAGAAAGTTACTCCTTCTGGCTAGCATTACTCCCTCACTCATGCTCACAAATACACACACACTTGCAGAAGGGGTACGGTTTCTGAAAGCCATGTCAGTCAGCTTGGTGTATTAGCATGGATGATACAAATAGGCCTAGTAGTAGGGTTTGGGAAGAAGGACCAGGACAGCAGCAGTGAAGGGTCCTTGGGTGTAGCTGCCAAGCTGCTCCTTTGAGGCCCCTGTGATAGGTGATGTAGAGGCAGAAGAGCTTTGTGCTCAGTTTGGTTTGTTTCTTAGAAGACTGAGGGTAACATTTTCTCAGAAACCAAAGACCTTTGTTAAAACATGCCTTGGGCTAAGTTTCTGACTCTTGATTTTCTTCACTTTGGAAGCTATTGCCTCCTGAGAGCCTGAGGGAAGGCTGCACGTTAAAAGATGAAGACCCAAACTGTCTTACTTTGGTTGCCATCCGTTTCTTATGTACTTCATCCAGCTTTGACTGAAAAAGATGGTAGCTCTGAGAGGGGGAGGTCCTGAACCTTGGTGTGGACATCTGCCAAATAGCAGAGCATATTACACCTTCATCTTGGTGCTTCTTTTGCTGCATGATTAACGCTGCCTTCTCTAGAATGCATTAATTTACCATGTTACTTTTGCATTCGCTTTCATCTCCGACCCCCAAATCTGCACTGTGATTATGTGGGGATCTGAGCAAGTCCAGCAGGCATGATCAGGACCTAAGGTTATTTGCAAAGTTTCTTATCCACTCAAATTTGCCATGTGTCGCTTAGGTGCTGAGAGAGAATAGCTAGACTCTTATGCAGGATAGCCAATGTTATTTCTTCACAAATATTGTTTTTTCTTTTACTCGGAGCAGCCTTCTGGCTTCCCCTTCTATCCAAAGTATAGTTTGTGAGTGAGAGAGATTGTGTCAGTTCTGTACCACAGCACAGCAGTGATGACTGGTATATCCTGTCCTTCTAACTGGAATTACGGGACATTTGGTCCCTTTTTTATGTGTGTGACTTTAACAGAGAATGCAAAGCAGATTTACTCTGTAGTTCATACAGAACACAAATTAAAGTAGCTGTTTTTGGTTAATTCCTAGGATCATGGAGGAGGTAGACGCATCCATGGGAGGATATGAAGATGTCCTTGGACACAGGCATGCAGAAGCCTCGACTGATGTGTACAGCTCACAGTTTGAAAACATTCTAGACAATGCGTCTTTATATTATAGCGCAGAATCACTGGAGACATTATACTCTGAGCCCGATAGCTACTTTAGCTTTGAAATGCCACTCACTCCAATGATCCAGCAACGTATGAAGGAAGGCAGTCAGTTTTTAGAAAGGACTTCAGCTTCAGGGCAGCAAGATGCCTTTAAGCTTCCCACAGATGGTGAGAGTAAGAGTCATTGTGGAGGAATCTCCAATGGCTTCAGGGAAGTAAGTGGCACACTCTTCAAAGGAGACGTCACCGAGGTTACTCATCTGGAAAGGTAAACAGATTGAACCGTCTCTTTTAATGGCATTTCCTTCAGCAGCTTAGTTCAGAATCCATAGATGAATTCCAAATGCTGAACTACTTTTAATATAATTGGTGTTTTGTTTCCACTGAAATTAAGGGATGTGGGGAGGGAGAGAAGGCAAGTGCATTTGCTTTTTATCAGAAGTTGGCAGATTTTACATTTCCAAGGACTTACAGGTCTAAGTGTGGTACTCGAGTAGCTCAGTGGCTCCTTGAATGTGTCATCTCAAGAAGGTGGTATTTTCTAAAGCAATGCAATGGCATACAAAACATCCATTTATACTACTCTGAGGTCATGCCGACCAAACTTTTGATCTGAATGTTAAAGACATATAAAGTTAACCATGAATAATGCAGCTGAAACCATGACATTTGTGAAATTAGCAGTTTTGCCAGTGGTTTTAACCAGGACAGGATTTAATCCGTGCTGTACCTATGGATTCAGAAATATCTAGTCTCCTTTCTACCTCCCCTCACAAAGTAGTCAGCTGCCATTTATTCCTGTATATTAGAAATTGTATAAGAGAGATAATGGGGTACTGCAAGATATGAAAATGTTAAAAAACAGGTTTTTTATGTCAGGAGGGAGATAAAGAAAACAAAAGAAGAGTGATTGTGAGGACTGGAAATTCAGGTTGCCAAAAATGCAAAAGGATGCTGGACATTTATAGGTATCCTCTTGTTGTTTGGGGAGCTTGACTCCAAACCTCACACTTGATTGGAGGCTGAAGGGTTTGGGAGAGAAAAGAGATGGTCTGGCTTAGAAATGCTAAATTCAGATGCTAGCTTATGAACAGTGGAGGGAAACCCCGCTGCTTCAAGTGCTCAGTACCCCCAGTTTCCAGATGAAGTCAAAAAGGGATCTTGAAGTGGTAGAGCCCAGAGAGATGTGGATATGATTCAGGATATGTCCAGGGGTTTTGCCACACAAAGCGAAGGGATGAAGACATGAGTACAGTGACATTAGATGAATGGAGGAGGGGTTGAAGCAGTGTTGCTAATGTCCTATAGATAAAACTGAGAAGGTAGACACACCTTGAACCCTGTTCCATTTTTTTTTTTTGCCTTGAATAATGGGAGGAAAGAAATATACACAGATAACCTGGTCACCATGCTAGCAAGAAAAGACAACCCCCCTACTCTAATTAGGTGGGTACAGGGAAATCCAGGTAGACAGCCCACAGTGTAGTGCTGCAGATGTGCACTACTTCGTCCCGTTGAACTATTTGAGTTGAAATTTCCTATATCTCAGGTTGAATGATATTGGAAAGCTTCAGATAAACAGTTTCAGTCGTTTTTGGGAATGAAATTAGTTTAAAAGATATACATATACATGGTTTTGCCAACTCCTTAGTGTCCTTCACCAGGCTCCCTGGCCAGCTTTGTCCCTGAAATTCTCCAGTAACTTCCACCTCTACTGTTGAGCTATTATAGGAAGTCATTGTAATGAGTTGATGGCTTGCGGTATACCAGGCACCCACTAGATGTCTCTATTTGCCCTGTAGTGTTCTATATTTACATTGAAGTCTATGGGAATTTTCCTGTCCGCCCCAGTGGGCCCAGGACTTTAGCCGTGATACAGTCCTCTAGGAAGGGACTTGTGTGACTTGTGGCTCCGGGGAGTGGGCTCTCTACAACCTGCTCTCTCGCCTATGTCCTTGATATTGTTTTACAGCAGATGGTCACTGAGTGAAGGGTATGCACTTCTGTCCAGAGAGTAATCTGAGGTCCCTGTACTTTGAAGGCATGTGTTCCTGCTTTTAAGCCTGCGAATAATCCTATTGAGTTCAATAAAACTACTTGCATATTTAAAACCAAGCATACAAGTAAGAATTTTCAGGGCTAGGCCTAAACTTTGGGATGTTAGGAGTTGAGAAGGAAGGGTTGTGGTTTTTGGAAACCAAGCCAGAAGGCACAGAGAAGATGAGAACAGTCAGTAAATTGAGGGTGCAGGAAAGGACAGTTCTGTCTTTTGAGCGGTAGCGACATAAAATATGTGAGTGGCAGTGGGGGAGGAGGTTGTGAGAAAATTATTGGCCAATGCTGATGTGTAGAGAAACAGATTGTAAAAGGAAAAATGATTCTTTTCAATCCAGTAAATAGCAAAAGGCAGAGGTTTGACAGGCAGGAAAAGGTTTAATGGTTCCCATGAAAATGAAAGTAGCCTCTCATGTAATAAAGGAGAAGCAGCCACTTGACACATCCGGTTTGTTTGCACAGGCAGGATGAATCAGTCTCTTCCGGTAGTTCAGACCTTAGCAGCCTAATTCCCATATACTGTATTTTCTTGTATACAAATACACTTTTTGTCCAAAATTCAGCTGTTAGAAATGGGGGTTCACATTATAAGCAAGAAAATATGGTAATAGTAGTTTCTGCCACTTCTGGGAAAGCAAAAGCACACCTCCTTTCCCCCCCTGCCAGGCTCCTTCTGCAGAAGGAAGGACAGTTTGCCCTGCCCAAATGGTTCATGGCTCCCATTATTTCTTTTCTGCCCAACGTTGCCGTTTTTGCTTCATTCTGCCTTTCAGAAACCAGGTGAGCATCTTATTCAGGGGTGTGCTGCATGTCAGAGAGTACAGTATATTGAAACGCCCTTGTCACCTCTATGGCAGCCTTTAAGGAGGCCCTAGCCTAAATGGTACTTGGGTCCTACATGTTGACTTGAGACCAGGCGATCTAACAGGGTTTACTTCATACCACTATTGTATTCCAGCCTTTTAATGAAAAAGCAGAAGGGTAGTATCCCTCAGGGAAGGGGAGGAAGGGAGCTACTTTAGTATGTGAAGGCTTTGAAATAATATTTAATAATAATTATAAAAGAGTAAAAACATCCATGCTACAAGCTTTTATAGGCTCTATTGTGTCTGGAGGTTTGTATCATGGTGGCTCAACCTGTTGCTGACCCTAGTTAGATTTGGTAAGTCCTAACCTGACTATGGAGGACACAGAATGTGGCCACTAGGACATTGGGCCCACTGCATTTTCTGATTGGGACCAGGGAGAGGGCCTCACCTTTGCTGGAATTGTCCAACTTGCCCATCTCACTTGCTATGTTGGACCTCTCAGTTGCTTCTCAGAGTTGTGTAGGGCCTCTCTGAAAACAGGTTTACTGGTTGAAAAAAGAAATTCTCTGAACAGGTTTGTTATACAGCTCTTCTTGCAGGCTATGCTTACAGTCTGATGGAGGAGCAGAGTGCTGGGGATGAACAAGACCTGTACACTATTTAAATGATTGGTGAAAGACTTCCACTTTCTGGTTACTATGCATGTTAATAGCTGGGAGTTTCTCTTTCCCTATTTTTGCCTATCTGTCTCTGTAGCCAGTGTTTCCCTACAAAGTGCAGGCTAGGTATAGTCAAGGAAGAGAGGGTTATCTTAAATCAGAACAATGAAGAATTGCTGGGCTGTGGTCTTTCTCTGTGGATCTACATTGTTCAGGTGTGGCAGGCTGCACAGCCTTTCAGAACAGTTAACCTAGAACAGTGGTTCTCATTTTTAGACTCAAGGCATCCCTTACTAGACTTTAAGGCACCCCTCATTAGACTCAAGGCATCCCTCCATACTTTTATGAATGGAACTGCACCCCATTTCAAAAATGAATTTATTACAGTGCTTTTACCTCCTTGCAGAGAGGCTGGGCAGTGGGCACGGGGAATGGCCAGGTAGGAATGAGTCTGAGCCTGTCCTTATCTCATTATTCTTAAACCTCAGGGCATCCTTCAAAGGATCTAGTTGCTGCAGATCACTGAACGAGAAGGTCTGTGTGCCTTTGCAGCAGTCAGACATTGAGCCTGATTCTCCATTGCTCTGCCTGTGGTGTAATCATTTACACCAGTGTAGTGTGGGTGCAAAATGCAGCTACTCTCATCTGGTCATATTTTATATCTGAGGTACGTGGTTCTCAGTGGCTACAGAAGTATGGAGAACCATGACCCTGGTACTGACAGTGGCCCTTCTCAGTTCCTTTGTTTCTGTTGTTGCTGAACTTGAACCCCTGCTTTCCTCCCAAATTATTTCTCTGTTTATTTCTCCTTCCTGTGTTCCCTTTAGGCCCAGTTGAGTCTATTCAGTTGTCTCTTTCCATTTCACATGCATACTGCTGATAGCAATAGAATGATGGGGGAAATGCATTTCCCTTCCTGGATCTTGAAGTCTTCCACTTCGGTTGATAATGATCCTCCAAAAGGTTTTCAAAAATCTGGGAGTCTAAATCCATATTTAGGCACCTGAATAAGTAGCCTGGTTTTCACAAGCTTTCAGCATCAAAAGGCTGTTGTTGCCTTCAAAGGGATTTGAGTGCTCAGCATTTCTGAAAATTAGGCCACTTAAATTCATATTTAGGCCCCTAGATTTCAGAGCCTGAATTGAGTCCCTTTAAATTTAAAAAAAAAAAAAGAGAGAGAATTGGCCTCCATATACTGTATTTTCTTGCATATGAGATGCCCTGGAGTATAATTGCCACCTTGCTTTTGAAAGGCAGAATGAAGAAAAAATATATTTCCTTACAGTAAGTAACAAAGTAGTAGTAGCCAGGGAGCAGAGCTTGTTTATTGTTCTGCTCCCTCTGAGTCATATGTAGCTTTTACTTCCACTTTTGCCCATAATGGGAGGAAACTCTTACAATTATTCTTGCATCTAGTACACACTACAATTTCTAGCAGCTGACTTTTGGTGAAAAGATTTTGTTGTAAGCAAGTATTAAAGGGGGCGGGAGGTGTGGAGTGGAGAAGAATAGCAAACCTGAAGATAATTTGTACATATCCACGAGATTCCAGGCCAAAGTTTCCAAGGTACTTCAGGCTCTGCTTAGTGTGATTTTGACTTTGCTTAAGAGACTTTGGGCTCTTCCACAGTTGTAATTGGTCACTCTTAAACCTTGTTCTCTCTCCTACTTGCTTGTTCTCTCTACTGCCTCTCCATTGGTTCTATCTATGGTTATACTATGTCCTGCCAGCAGCCTGGTTATCATAGCAATCATAGAGAAGCAGGACTGGAACGGACCTGAGAAAGTCCAACCTCCTGCCTGAGGCAGGAAAAGTTTGTTGTCCCATATAGGAATTGAACCTACAATCTTAGGAGGCTGACAGATGTGCAGTCCCTACTGTTACTCATGGCACTTTGCTAGAAGCACCATGAATTACAGTGATCCCCAAGACCCAACAGACGTTTGCTGTTGGGTCTGGGGGATTAGGGGATCAAACTGCAGTTTGGAGCAGCTGCGTGCTTGCAGCTGCTGTCGCCTAGCCCTGCCCACCCCGCCTCCCAGCTCCGGTCCATCTTCAGAATGGCAAGAGAGTGGAGGGAGCTTGGTCTGGGGTTTGCCCAGCCTGCACTGGAGTGTGCCGTGAGTGGATTTGTACCTCCTCACCTTGTGGGGAGGCTCCAATCCACCTGCCCCACCCTCCAGCACAGGCTGCTCAAACCCCAGACTGAGCTCCCTCTCCCATCCCATTCTGCAGACAGCACCCATGGCGGGGCGGGGCTGGGCTGGGCTACATCAATCCAGTCTGCTCCCAGCATGTGCTGACACAAGTTAATGAAGGTATTTCTTTTTGGAGCGTCTTCATCTGAACCCTCAAGTAATGAGGGTTCAGATTGTTGTGTGAGTGGGCATTTTTAAAGTGCTCTGCAGCCGTGCTTTTCTGTCAGGGCACAGTTGTAGAGTGCTTCAGGGACTGATCACAAAACACTGTCACTTCTGTCAGTGCCCTTAGTGTTATTAGCACTATGCTCTAACCAACTGAGCTAATCAGCCTTTGTTATTTGTGTTCTCTTTGTTGCCTCTTCTGATAAAAAAGTGAAGATGATAGATAAAATCAGGTCAGGTTCTGACTTTTCTTGATTTCCCCAAACTCCTGCCACTTATCATTAACTGAATATACAGGGTAATTTGAAGGGGGGTTGAACAGTGTTTTTGAAGGGGGGTGGGCAGGGATTGTTTTGTTTTATTTTTTTTTAATCTTGGGCAATTCAGATGAACTTTTCATTACAGTATTCACGTGAGACCACAGTATAAATGCTGGACCAAAATCCAGACGTCTCTCACATCCCCTTATGCTGTCTGAAAAGATTTATTCTTTGCAAATGCACAGTACTTGCTGTTCCATGGTTCTATTCCCCTATATTTATGCAGTGGGTTTTTTATCACTTGAAGTTTTTACTTGGGATTTGATCTATAACATGGTAGTTACCAGGATCACACTTATGACCTTTTTTGAGAACAGTTGCTACAATTGTTTTCTGTACAGTCTTAAGGCTTGACAGGTGGCAGGTTTATGCTGGTATTAAAAAAGGAGTGGACAGATTATGTAAATTGCTCCACTAGACTAAAGTTACCTGATCCAGTGTAGAACTACTCCTGAAAGAAATCAGGAGTTCAGTGACACTGGTATAGGTGTCATCTGTCTGCAGCTTAATCTGGGGTAGCTGTTTGCTCAAGGCAAGCAGGGTGTGAACTACTCTCCTGCTACTAACTGCTGATGCACTTTGGTAGTGCTTATTGCAAGGAACTACCCCAAAGTGATTCTTTGTGTGTCTGCTCCAGGTGCTGGTCTATTTTATAAGAGCCTATAAAACTTATTGTTTGCTGGGTAGCATAGGTGCCATGAAGATCACTTTTAAAGGGAGCACCTACCAATTTTATCTTTCAAGCTAATATCCTTTTGAAGGTGAAGTCAGAGGCACAGGTCTTGTCTGCTGCCCATCTCTGGGCTAGTCTTTCACCACTTGCCTTTCTACTTAACTCTGATCTTTGGCTTCTGGCTGTTACACAAAAAAGGTGTCCCTTTTTGTTTGATTTCTGGGTCTGCTTTCTTTTTTGAAAAAGTTGTTTATGTAGGGAAGCCAGAGCAATTTTTCACTTTGTTTCTGAACCCCCCACACCCCGCCCCCACCAACCATGCACTATCAGCAGTTAAGAAGCAAGCTCATCATGTTCTGTTTAGGAAGGTGTGTTGAAACAGTATTATTTAAAGGGCCAGATTTTGATTTCCCTCCCCCTTCATCTCTAATACCCAGGAAGCACAAAGGAAGCGGAAACTGCCCTTAGACCTCCATTCTCTGCTAAGTATTTCACCTGTTGCATGAAAGCCCCCCACGGATGTGGGATTTGGGCTATTCTTGCTTTGGCTCCTTTTGAAAATTCCAGCCTTCATAACTCCTGCCATAGTAGATGCTAAATTACCAGTAGCTTCTCAGTAGACAAGAAGTTACCTGATTTCAAAGAATACGGAGCAATTGTTGCTATGTGGGGAAAATGAATGCATCAAACCCATTAGCAACCAAAGAAGACAAATAGATCCTTAGACACTTGGTTACCCTTTAGTCAGTATTAATAGCACACTTGTATACAGCCAAGCTAATGCATCTGGCAATTTGTTTGCACATTAAAAAGTATAATAGATGTACTTTAGTTTATTAACATGAGTGAAGCAAATGCGGCAGGTTCATACCTGGTGTAAATTGTTTGCCTGATCTGCTGTGGTGTCAGGGATATATAATTGTTTAGAGAAGTGAAGGGTCCTGTCCCAGTATTGTTTTTCATTCCAAGAAATGGTTGTATCAGGACAGCTTCATAGATTTGGAGGCCAGAAGAGCTGTTATCTCTAGCTTTGAATTTTTTACTTTATATTGCTTCTCTGAACAAAAATTCCACATCAGTTAATACTGTATTTCTGACGCATGTTTGCTGAGGGTTTATAAAACTACTTAGACTTCAACAAATGAGCTGTTGTTTTATAAAATGACCCGCTGACTACATGGTTGGTTCTCAGCCTCTTCCCAAAATAAAGCAAGACAAACAAAATGTAACAAAATCCAGGAACTGACAAAAGGAGAGGGAGATCCAGAGGAGCTGGTCAGAAAGCAGCACAGGCCTATTCAGTGTAAAGCACAGGGGCCAGATTTGAAGCTGGCATGTTCTGGCACAGCTCCATTAAAGTGAGTGTCTTTTAGTTTGGTAGCCCATACTTTGTCAGACCACTGCTTGAATTTGGTGGATTTATTCCAGCTGAGAATCTGGCAAACTGCTTGCTTATCCATTAGAGATGCCCTGCCTGTCACTCAAGCCCCCTCTTACTGGTTACTTCGGCTTTTTCTCTGATGTCTTTCTTCAAGAGAAGCTGAATCAAACCATTGTGAAGAACTGTATGAGAACGTAACTCATCTCGTATGTGACTAGGTAGGGACAGCAATACAAAAAATATTCAAACTATTTGGCAGCCTAGCTGACTGGTCTTTCAGTTGGGGCAAAAAATAAATGAAAGTTCATTTCACTATGGGAGAAAAACTTGTATGGAAAATTACCAGCATGGCCCATACTATCTGCATGTAGTTCTTTTTTTCCAGGGAAGCCATTAAATCAGCGAATAATTGCTGTATTTCTGTGCATCTGTTTTTCTAGGTGCCAGCAAAAGAATTAAGGTGAAACAGCTGTACCATTAACATGGGCTGCCTGGGCTGGTATCGAAACAGTTAAACTGGTGGAGAGTCATGTATGACTTCATTGTAGGTATTTGAAGCAGATTTGTTGGAGGGAAGTTGTTGTAGGGAACTAGGAAGAGCAGGGGGAAGTACTTAAATTTCCTTCAAGTGGGGGATCCAGCTGCTGAGGAGCCTATGAAAAAGCTGCAGGGAAATGTCACAAGAGAGCCAAGTGTATAGTGTCTGGATTTCTTGCCCCAGCAGCAGCAGATGCAGGAAACTTGCAGTGATGGTAATCACTGCTGAACAAATGGGTTAGAAAGCGATTCCCCTGCACGTGCGGAGCAGTTATGGGCTGAGTGCTTCTGAACAGAGGTAACTTACACTGAATGCATTCTTTCTTGAGTGTTTATTTCTGCACTCATTGAGCAGATGGGTCAGATCCTAATGGACAGGAACAGGACCAGGCTAATTTACATTGTGAGTGTCTGACTCTGTATAGCCAATCTGCTTAAACTGTAAAAAAAAAAAAAAAAAAAAATAGAGACTAGACCAGGACAGTCAGAAGGGGCTTCATTTTTATTTACACTGAGTCTGCTTTGTACTTCTTTGGGATCTGGAAAGGCCCTTAAAAGTGTGCATGAGTAAAGGGCCCTTAAAAGTGTACATGAGTATAAGGTGTACAGCAGTGTAAAATAGTTCTCAGCTGCATGGAAATCAGCACATTATGTTTTCAGCACGTGTGCCCTCCAGGCTACAATCCCATGTGGCATCAGTTGTATTATTGGATGTACTGTCTGTTGGGGGATTCTTAATCCCATCTCTGAATACGGATGTACTTGCTGTTCTAATACTCTGATCCTACATAGGTAGCATTTGGACTTGCTGTAACATAGGTTGGCTACAAATGGCATTTTCTGATGTTTCAGGGACTTGCTTACTGCTTTTTGTGATTAGCAAGGGGTGTTTTTTCTAAAATAGCTAAAAGGGAGAGAGTGTGAGTGAATCAAGAATCCGGGTTTATTTTAGGTGGCTGAAAGTGATTTAGTTCCTGAAATGAGTCTCCATATGTATCTTTTTGTTTAAGATAATGGGAAGTTAGGATCATAGTGGCTTTTTATGTTCCTTTTTCTTGGTAATGTGACAAGTTTGAGTACTTGTTTCTTTTGAATGGCTTCTTGGTAGCTGCTCATTTAAATATCGGTTCATAGAAGTTGCCTTCCATTCATATCCTCACTATAGCTGTGCTTATGAGCCACCCCACAAATTGAAGTTGCAAGGGAGGGCAGCTGTACTGCTCATAGAGCACTGATCTACTTCAAAGCTTGTCTTTGAAGCGATTTCATATGTAGGACTTCAAAGCGTGTTAAATTGCGGACAGCCAAATAGCACAGTGAATCACCTACCCAGAAAAGAACTTTTCCTCCTGCATTTGTGTCTTGGGAAAGTCTGTAAGTATAGTTAATCAACGAGGTAAATCATTGTTTGACGTGAGTTTCTACTGAACCCGCAGGCCTTGGAGAACCTTCCGCCTAACAGATCGCAAGACGTTAACTAATTGTGAAACTCATTGTAAGTAGGATTGAAGCACTCTAGCTCTCTGCAGTGTCAGTCATTCATAGCAGGAACTGACTCATCTTGTTCTAAAGCTGCTTGGATTTTTTCTGCCAGGGCATTCCCTTGCACAGTCCTTCCTCTAGCACCCACAGTGTTTCGGCTCCCTTAAAGCATACACTTTCTTATAGCATACCTGTGCTCCAAGGTGGGTTCTGAGGCAGCTGGATAGCTCTCTCGCTTACTCGGTGTTCACTTTTCCTTGAAATTGTAAGCTGTTTTAAGCAGGGACTGTCACTTAGTAAGCAGTTGCATTGACTGGGCAGGGTTTTTCATCCACAAGTAGTGGCAGTTTTCATTGGGTTGACACTGACTGGAAAGGGACGGACGAGCATTTCTGGGAATCCCATCCACAGAGCCTGTGAAAGTGGGGTATCAGCCCCTGGTTTGGAGGGCCTAGCTGCCATTGCGGGGCCATTCGATTAGTGACAGATACAACTTCATATCCAGAGGTGCTTTGTTAAAATTATATATTAAAAAAGACTTAAACTGTATTCATTAAAAACAAACAAACTTGAGTTGCAGAGTATCTCACTAGTAAATGTTAAGCACCTTATTTGATAACTGCCACTTTCCTGGCTGTGATGGGCTTTTCTGACAGAAGCATAACTTACTTTGTCTTGAAAGAAAGCTGATGTTGTGGAAATGCAGATTTATTTAAGGGGAAAAAAACAACACACGGTTGTATTACAGCAACTCTCCTTGCCTCCTTACCTCCTCCACCCTTTCAGAGTTTTATTAAACCCCAGCCCTGTCTTCTCTGAATTTTCTGCACTAATTTAATTTCTCTTTTGGATGTGCATGCCAGACGGATTAACATTCCTGGGGGAAGGGCTGCATTGCCTCCAGATGAGACTGTAATTCAAAGGCATCTGCCACACAGCATACATTACACTGCCAACTGATAAGGGCTAGGCAAGCATGTTTGCTGGTACTGTACAAAGAGCTAGTCTGTGCTAAAGCAGCAATGGTGTTTCTCACCCACGTACTGTCTTGCTTTTGAGGCTGCCAGGTGTGTGGGGAAAGGGTAGCATTGTTCGCTGTATATGAGTACTGTAGCCGGGTAGGAAATATCTTTCCTATTTGATGAATGCTTTTGACACTTTGAACATATTCCCATTTTACTTAAGACACAACTGAGATCTTTTATGAAGTGCTTTGTGAAAATGAGGGAAGGAAGGAGACCCTCCTGGGTAGCAGTCTCCCAGGGTGTCAGAGACTTGGGTTCAAGCCCTCACTCTGAATCAAGCCAACCACAGTCATTCAGGTGAATGAATGCCCTAACTTGTAGTTTATTGGCTGTTCCTTTTTCTGTTTTTTGTGTGACAGAAATTGTATCCTAGACCTGAGAAACATTTTTTCCCAAATGGATACATTTCCATAGAATTTCAGTTTAGACTAATCAAAAAGAAGTTCATTAGAAAATCCCCAGCCAGCTCTAGTGTGCAGATCACTTAGTTCAGTGGAATCAAGATCTGTTCAGCCCTTTGGTTTCCTCAGTAAAAATGCTCAAAAAGGATGAGAGGGATAACAGTTATGGAAGGTTTCATAGATTTCATAGACATTAGGGCTGGAAGGGACCTTGGAGGATTATAGAGTCCAGCCCCCTGACCCAGGGGCAGAAAGTCAGCAGGGATCATAGGATCCCAGCAAGATACACATCCAGATGTCTTTTGAAGGCATTCAGAGTAGGTGCTTGAACCACCTCTGGCAACAATCTATTCCAAACCTTGGGGGCTCAGACAGTAAAGACATTCTTCATTATGTCCAGCCTGAAACAGTTATGGAGGAGTTTGTGACTGTTCAGCCTTGTCATCCCTCAGGGCGCTCTGGTGAACAAACGTTCTCCCAGATCCTGATAAGCACCCCTGATAAACTTATAGGTGGCCACCAGATCACCCTTGAGCCTGTGCTTTTCCAGACTAAAGAGCCCCATGGCTCTCAGCCTCTCATCATAAGGTGTGCTTTCCTGACCTCTTATCATGTGTGTGGCTCTTCTTTGCACCCTCTCAAGCTTCTCCACATCCTTTTTGAATTGTGGAGCCCAAAACTGGATGCAGTACTCCAGCTGCGGCCTCACCAACGCCGAGTACAGCAGGAGAATGACGTCCCGGGATTTGCTTGAGAAGCATCTGTGGATATAAACAAGCGTTTTGCTTGCTTTACTAGCAGCAGTATCACATTGAAGGCTTATGTTCATCTTGTGGTCAATCAAGTCCTTTTTGTCTGTAGTGCTAGCCAGCGTAGCACTCCTGAACCTATAAGGATGCTGCAGGTTTTTCCTCCCCAGCTGGAGAACCTTGCATTTTTCAGTGTTGAACACCATCAGGTTCTTGTCCGCCCATTTCCTGAGCCTGTCCAGGTCAGCCTGGATCACCCTCCTGTCCTCAGGTGTGGATGCTTTACCCCAGAGTTTGGTGTCTTTGGCAAACTTAGCCAGTCTGCTTCTGATACCAATGTCCACATCATTGATGAAGATGTTAAATAGTATAGGCCCTAGGACAGAGCCTTGAGGGACCCCACTGGTCACAGGGCACCGCGATGATTGACTTCCGTTAACCACCACGCTCTGTGTCTGACCATGGAGTTAATTCCCCAGCCAGCGGATTGTGGTGTAGCCGAGGCCGCAGTTAGCCAGTTGTACTAAGAGGTGATTATGGGATACCAGGTCGAAGGCTTTTTTAAAGTCAAGATATACGACATCAATCTCTTCTTCTTTGCCCAGTCACCTGGTTGTAGAAGGAGATGAGATTGGTAAGGCAAGACCTACCCGCAACAAACCCATGCTGGCCATCCCTCAGGATGTTGCCATTGGTCAGTCTGTTAAGAATGGCCTCTTTGATAATCTTTTCCAAGACCTTCCCTGAGATAGAGGTCAGGATGATGGGCCTGTAGTTTGCTGGATCCACTTTCCTCCCTTCCTTGAAGATAGGCACCACATTGGCCTTCTTCCAATCATTGGGTGGCTCACCAGAGCACCAGGAGTTCTTGAAGATCCATGCCAGGGGCTGAGCTATGATGCTAGCCAACTCCTTGAGTACCCTGGGGTGTAAACTGTCAGGGCTGGCTGACTTCAAGGTGTCCAGCCTCTCAAGGTGTTCCTTCACGAGGTCAGCATTGATGGGGGGTAAGGAATCTCCCTCATCCGGGCCTCCCTGTCCCGTAATGGGCAGGAGTGTCCCATGGGACAGGTGAAAGACCGATGCAAAGTACCCATTTAGCAAGTTGGGTTTTTCCTGGGCATCAGTTGTCCCATCTGGTTTAGCAGGGGTCCAATGTTGCCCTTGCTGTTCCTCTAGCTCCCCATATATCTAAAAAAGGAGACTTTTTATTGTTAAAAAGCTTCTGCACAGCTATTGTAATCCATCAGGTAAAGGTATTCCTGGAGGCATTTTCAGTCTGTATTTATTGGCTGTAAGACCATTAGGGTTAGTGTTACATATTGAATTTAAGGTTGTAATTGTTTATCATGCTGTTCAGATTTTTGATTAGGTACTGCAGCACACAGCTTCAGAGTGGTCAGATAAGAGTCTGAGAAGTCTGAAGCAGAAAGAACAGCATAGGTTGTGTGCTTTCTGCCAAAGACAAAAATAGTTTGAGCTAACTTAGTTGGTGACTTCAGCAGGATGGTGTGGGCCTGATGAGTTCAAGTTCCCTCTATTCCTGGCTTGCATAATTTCATCGATTTCGTAGACATTGAGTGGACATTGAGTCCAGCCCCCTGCCCCAGGGGTAGGAAGTCAGCAGGGATCATAGGATCCCAGCAAGATAAGCAGTCTAATGTGTCTTGAAGGCATTCAAGGTGAGTGTTTGAACCGCCTCCGGCGGCAGTCTATTCCAAAACTAGGGGGCTCGGACAGTGAAGAAGTTCTTTCTTACGTCCAGCCTGAAATGGTCATGGCAGAGTTTGTGACCATTGGATCTTGTCATCCCTTGGGGCGCTTTGGTGAACAGACGTCCCCCCAGATCCTGATGAGCACCCCTGATAAATTTATAGGTGGCCACCAGATCACCCCTGAACCTGCACTTTTCCAGACTGAAGAGCCCCATGGCTCTCAGCCTCTCATCATAAGGTCTGTTTTCCTGGCCTCTGATCATGTGTGTGGTTCTTCTCTGCACCCTCTCAAGCTTCTCCACATCCTTTTTGAATTGTGGAGCCCAAAACTGGATGTAATACTCCAGCTCTGGCCTCACCAAGGCCGAGTACAATGGGAGAATGACGATCCGGGATTTACTTGAGAAGCATCTATGGATGCAGGCCAGGATTTTGCTCGCTTTACTAGCCACAGCATCACACTGAAGGCTTATGTTCATCTTGTGGTCAATCATGACCCCCAAGTCCCTTTCATCTGTAATGCTAGCCAGTGTAGCACTGCTGAGCCTATAAGGATGCTGCAGGTTTTTCCTCCCGAGGTGGAGAACCTTGCATTTTTCGGTGTTAAACACCATCAGGTTCTGGTCTGCCCATTTCCTGAGCCTGTCAGGATCCGCCTGGATCACCCTCCTGTCCTCAGGTGTGGATGCTTTACCCCGGTGTTTGGTGTTGGCAAACTTAGCCAGTCCACTTCTGACACCAATGTCCACATCATTGATGAAGATGTTAAATAATATAGGCCCTAGGACAGAGCCTTGAGGGACCCCACTGGTCACAGCACACCAAGACGATTGGCTCACGTCGACCACCACCCTCTGGGTCCTACCGCAGAGCCAGTTCCCCAGCCAGTGGATCGTAGTGAGGTCGAGGCCTCAGCTAGCCAGTTTAGCCAAGAGGTGATCATGGGATACCAGATCGAAGGCTTTTTTGAAGTCGAGATATACAACGTCGATCTCTTCCCCCATGTCCAGGTGATAGGTCACCTGGTCCCAAAAGGAAATGAGATTGGTCAGGCAAGACCTACCTGCAACAAACCCATGCTAGGTATCCCTCAGGATATTGCCTTCAGCTAGTCTGTTAAGGATGGCCTCTTAATTTAACTTTCCAGGAAATGCTGGGTGAAATTTTGTGACTTATGATATGCAGGGAATTGCATTAGCTGATTGTTATGGTTCCTTCTGTCTTTAAATCCAGGGCTGGATGAAGTAAAGCCCATTACACATTTCTTGGGCTTACATCATGAACATTTTTTCATTTTTGTCATGTAAACTGCAGATGCCTCAGGGCCAGTTTCATTTATGCAAGGGATCTGAGTCCACCCTGAGTTGTCTCCCTGTAGATCAGGGACTCCCAAACTTCTCCTACTATGTGCCTCTCTGATTGTGGTATAGGACCTAAAAAAGTAACCCACTCGTCACAATTATTGCCCTGACACCTTTTCCAAAGCCAAAGAGTGACTTCAGAGTTGCTCCTCATTTATTTGTTTTCCTTCCATTTCCTCCTTCTACTTTCCTGTTCCTTCCTCTCCAGAAGTTTGTTGTATACTCCAGTTTGAGGAATGTGGTTCTAGCTACTAAGAACAGATATTGGACAGAAACCCCCACCATTTACAGTTGGCACTAATGGGCTATTAGCACTGTTGTCAGCCTGCATGTAACAGCCAAAGATGGCAACAGAGCAATTTTTCCTTCTTGTGTTACTCTGCTGTGATCTGTCACTTCGTCGGTAGATCTCAGAACACTTCACCAAGAGGGCACCATTTTTTCTGAGGGGAAAGCAGAGTAGTGAAGTGACTTGCTGAAGGTTATGCAGCAGGTTAGTGGCAGAATCAGGAATAGAACCCCAGTCTCCTCCTTTCCATAAGGGGTGATCCCTCCCCTATACCAGTCCATGTGAGTGATTTATGTTGCACTCAAAAAGCAGGTTTTTAAACCTAGTGCCTTAAGAATTGACACCACACCAGTTGATTAATACCAGAAAGGCTTTAATAACAATACCACAAGCAAGCTATAAAACTAAATGACAGAAAAAGATTCCTTCCCAATAAAACGAGCTACTACACACAAAGTCCTAGTACGTATTTAGCTGCAGTAGTGTTTTTTTGCCAATGCAGGGGGAGGAGGGAGGAAGCTGCTTCAGTCTTGCAGCCTTTACTGAGCAAGATTCTTTGCTGGTTAAGTTGGGTATGATGTTGTATTTTTTTTTTTGCAAAAATATTTGAGAGAGAGATATATATATATATTCCAGCACTCTGCCAGTTGGCCTCTGGTTCATTTGGCAGCTCAAAGCGCACTAACAGAGTTCATATCTGCATGCCCATGCACCCATCTCCATACCCTTCCCCCCACCCACTGCCCTCCTCAGAGGGCCTGCTCCTGAAAAAGTCTATGCCGGACCCCTCTTCACCATATGAGGTCTGCCATTTCTTTCCTGTTGTCCTCTTTTGTCTTCCTGCAGTACCAGTCCATTTCACTTAGTCCCATTTTAATCCAGTCTTCGACTGTGGGGTCTGAGTGTGTTTATGAGCAGGTTCCTAGCTTTCCACAGTGTATACCTGAAGCAGGATATGCATTGGTCGAAGTGGGCTGTCAGACTCCCTTGCTGTCTGGGCAGGTGCCCGTAGAGAAGTGCTGCCCTGGTCAGGTCTCTGAAACCTGTCACCACCAGGAGGAGTGTGTGTACTTTCTTTCACACCTCTCTGGCATATGGGCAGTCCCAGAAGAGGTGGTCTATCATTTCTGCCTGCCAGTAGCAGGTCTGTCTTGGGCAGTTGGATGGATCCCTCTTCCCTGCTGTGTTTTTTTCCATGCCTGCATGGTGGGCTGCCTGCCAGTTCAGGTCTCTGTGCTATTTCTTCAGGTCCTTGTGAAAGATTCACTCCCACACAGCCTGGCAGCTGTCACCAGGTGGTTTTTGTTTTGTTTTTTTTTGGGGGGGGTAGGGGGGATGAAAAAAAGATAGATATCGGTATAGTTATATATATATATATACAGGATCCTGCATAAGCTCTTCTTCACACATTTTAAAACGCATTCAAAACCCGCGCGTGCACCCATTACAAAAGACGCACCTGTACATCCGTACTACTGCTCACCAATCTGCAGTCCTTTCCCTTACACAGTCTCTTGGTTCTTGCCCCGATGGTTGGGATTTACATTTTCTGCATATTCACTGTCCTTGTTGCTTTCCTGTTGCTTCCGCTTCTGCTGTCACCTTCGCTGTCTCGAGGTCCAGTTGGGTCGCTGTCATTTTCGTTATCCTGGAGAGTCTTTGAACAGGCTTTGCCAAGTGTCCCTTGCCAGGTGGAGTTGGCTGCATCTTCTCTGTCCTCTGCCACCAATTTCTAGTAGTAGGACTGGAGTTCACTCAGAACCATTTTAACACAGTCTGCTTCCTCGAGCTCCATGTATCTGTACATAAGTAGGTTCCTGCATTTCCACAGGGTGCTCTTGACACAGGACACAAACTGGTTGATGTAGGTTGTTGGGGATTCCTGATGTTTAGCCAGGTGTTTGTACAGTGCCACCTTTGTCCTCATCAGCCTCTGACTCCTGTCACCTCTTCGTGGAGCCAGTTTACCTTTTTCCACACATCCTTGGCATAGGGACAGAGCCATAGGAGGTGGCTGATGGTCTCTCTTCCACCTTGACAGATTTGCCTGCAGCAGCTGGGTTGAGTTCCTGGAGTCCGCGGTGAGCTCTTAGCCAGAAGTGGGAGGAGTACCCAGGCAGCTGTAGCAGCACCAGGAGCAACCCTGCTGGGAAGCTGTGCTGGCTGTCCTGGGGGTGGAAGCAGGCAGGGCTCGGCCCCATGTGGAGTCCTGCAGGGGCAGCCGTGGGCTGGATACAATCAGTTGGAAGGCTGAGTCTGGCCCAGGAGCTGTACTTTTCCCCCATTTGCTCTAATCCAAAGGTGAGAGAAAGGAGCCAGCTCTCTTCTTTCCCTTTGTTCATTCCCCCTTTACTCTTCAGGTACTGTGCCAGCACACTGGCTAGAATCTTATGGTTGCTGTAACATGGTTATAGTTATGCTCACTGCATGGTGGTTGTTGGTACTAGGCACTGGGGGTTGGAGGTAGCATTCATTTTCATGGATAATGACTCCAGGTATAATGCAGATGTCATCTGTCAGGGTTGCTACCTTACAGGGTGATAAATACTGGCCATTATAAGGAGTAGTGGGGAAGGAGGGCTGTGATTTATTGGTGGTCATGCAGAGTTTGACATGGCATTGGAAACAGTGTCTGAATGTGGAAGGTTTGGCAAACATTGCCACATGGATAGTAATAATGTGGCAGCGTTCCTGCCTACCATGTGGGAGATCTGGGTTCAAGTCCCAGCTGAGGTGACTTGGGGTGAGTGAGATAACAAGAATAATTTGCAGCTTAGTAGTTTATCTTTTCTTTTGTTACACATTTAGGCGGAGGTATTTGAACCTGTCTATGGGAGTCAGATGCTGTCTATGCTTAGTATGAAAGGACAAGGGGTTGCTGGCAGAGTGTGTTTTGTGAGGGCTGCAGAACTTTGCAACTTGCTCTTTGCACTGTGTCTGCAATTTGTGCTCTTCTTTGCACGCTACAGACATCTGCTAGGAAAAGGCTAGGGATGTACTGCTTACTGCTGCGAAGGAGAAGAAGGGAGCTTTTGTGTATTATGGGTAGCCATCTGGTGGAATTTGAATAATGCTGGCATTAGAAGGCATTTATTAATCACATAATAGGTAGGGCTCTGACAGCTTTTTATGGTGTCTTTTTTTTATTATTTAAATTAAAATAAAACAAATCCCAGATGGATGTCCTGTTCCTGTAGATGCTTTGAAAAAGCTTAGCCTAAGATGGCAACTCTGAACTCCAACCATAAACGTGTACATTTGAGAGGGCTTGCCTTTTTGATTCAATTGTCAGTGAATCAGCAGGACATGAATGCAGAGAGACTCAATATAAAAATGCTCTGATAATGCTATATGGCATCTTTTTGTTTTAGTGTGTGTTTGCTAGTAGGTGAAGAAACGTGTAGTCCTCAGATGTGTATTCTCTCATGGCAGGTCTTTTCTAGTTTAGCAAGTTGGCAAGGATTTTTTGGGGTCCCGCTTAATGTGAGGTCCCATTTCTAAAGAGCTAATAATTACAAGATGCTTTAATAGATGACTAACCCATTGGTAGAACAACAGGTCATTTGGTTGTTTATCAACATAGCTTATAATGTCTAAAGGCTTGTAATGGCTTATGAAGCTATAACGCATTCTCTTTTGGTGCTTAGAAATCCTCTGTAATGCATGCTGCCCACATCTGGAACATGTTTGTAACAGCTGCTGTGACATTGTGTCAACCCTCTGTTAACAGAAGCTTAATATCAAGGGGTTTTTTTGTGGGAGAATTTCCTAAACTTTTTGTGTTGTTGGTGGTTGGTTGGTTTTAATGAGAGATCATGGAAGACCAAAGGCAGGATAACTGAATCTGAACATGGGTGCGCTGGTTTTTGAAAAATTTCTGCCATTGCATGTTTGGCTGCTGTGTGGAGGTACTGAGACTAGCACTGGCTGGAAGATGATTTTTTTCCAAGCAAAAAAAAAAGAAAGAAAAAGAAGTGCACACATACCCTTGCAAGTGTGTGTGATTGTGGGTGTGACAGATTGTTGATTTAACCTGGCAGGGGGAATAACGTGAAATGTTTTTCTGGGAGGGATCTTTGAGAGAGTCAGCTCTGAGAGAACTGAAACAGAACTGCCTGGCATCAGACAACGTCTACCAGCAGGGAGGGAGACTGGCAGAAGCCTTCTAGCCCCCCTGTCGGAGATGCAGGGAGCTGAGCACTCGGTGTCCCCTCAGCACACTTGCTGTAGGAGCTCAAGAGGAACTGAGGAAAGCCTCTCAGTCAGTCTTATTCCCTGCTCTACGTGCTGCAGAGATGGAGAGCTACAGGGCTCAGCCTCTCTGGCCCACAGCTAATTGGTGGGGAGTCTGAGTGCTCTGTTTTACTGCTTCTCTGGCCCTTGAAGTAGTGAAAAATGCTGAGAACCAAGGTGACAGTCAGAGTACTCAACCTTGGTAACCCTACTGTAATGCAGCTTCCCCTGAACCATCAGATTTCTCATCCTGTATCCTGCACCTTACTTGGCATCTTTTAAAATCCACGGTAGCTCAGAGGAGCTGTGGACCATCAATAGGTATGGACTCTACTGAGGCTCACAACAGTTCCAGAGGGGAAGCCAGTCCGTGTCTGAGAGCAGAAGTTGAGTGGGGGAGGAAAGCTTCCTGGGAAAGGGGGAGACTATGGAGCAGGTGACTTGGGGAACCAGGGGAGAGCTGTAAGTCATAGTAATGTTCCCTTTGCCCTTGTGGGTATATTAATAACTGACAGCTCAGCCATTTCCAGGTAGGTAACTCCTTTTGACAATTGTATGGGATGTGCTGGTTCAAGTGCAGCTTGTCAGGCATGTGCACGGCATGGTTAGAAGGACAACAAGAAATCAATACAAACAGCAGGGGACTCCATCATTAGGATCGCCCTGTTAGGCCTGATTTCCAGGAGTGCCAGGTACCTAATAGTTCCCACTGAAGTCACTGGGAGTTCTCAGGACTGTTGAAGGGCAAACCATAGATTTAGATGTCTAAATATAGGCTTAAGAACCCGGCTTTGAAGCTCCATGTTTGGGAATCTTGGCTTGTGGTATTTACTAACTAAATGACTCCACTGCAACCAGTTATTTAGTTAAGTGGGTTTCACTGAATCATGTAATCTTAGCACCGTAACATTAGCACTTTCAAGAAGACTTTACTTTCTGACTGGCTAGGAGGTGATTAAAGACTTTATTTTCCCCTTTCACATTCTTTCTATCTCATAGCCATGCCGGACTGAAGAACAAGCTCATAGACTCCAGGTCTGCCATGGGTAGCAATGAGTTTCTGGAGAAACAAGCCACTGAAAACTTAAGCACAGATCTTAGCAATGGCACCAACAGCAATTTGGAAGCAGCCAGAAGACTAGCTAAGCGTCTCTACCAGTTGGACCGATTCAAGCGCTCTGACGTGGCAAAGCACTTGGGTAAAAAGTAGGTGTTTTGCTTTGGCTTGTTGTTAAATGTCATTTGTCTGGTTGATTCTTTACAATAATAAAAGCAGCCAAAAGGTTACATTTTAATAACAATTTTCCTCCCCTTTTTATAGCAATGAGTTCAGCAAACTTGTGGCGGAAGAATATCTTAAGTTTTTTGATTTTACGGGTATGACGCTGGATCACTCACTCAGGTATGTCTTCCTATTCAAAATGTCATGCTCTTTTTCTTCTGTTGTCTCCAATAGAAAAAAAAATATCTATAGGAAACTGAAGGGATTGAAATTGAAGCTCAGGGAAAGATCAGTTTAGGTTTGGAGAATGTTTGTTTTGGCTTGCAATTTTAGTGTATTATCATAACCTTATTAAAGAAGTTAGCAATCCATAATATCGCCTTGGAAGGGAAACACTTCTGTTTAATTGCTAAGAGTATATATGCTGCTAGTTAGTTCTGAGCCTAGGGTAGCCTCTATTCCAGATCTGCTGACCAATCCACATTCAAAACTCCTTGGTTAGTATCCCCTGGTGGAAATCCAGTATCAAGGCCTGTAGTTGGACTTTTCCCTAGCATGCCATGCCATACATTGTATTCCAAACTCACCCAGGCTGAAAGCCAAAAAACAAGAAATTCCACAAGCACCTGACTTCTGGGCCTTTTGTACCCCAGTTTCTAGCTCTGCTGTCCCTAATCAGTTATGCATCAAAGGGGAGAGGAATAATTGGTAGAATGATTACTAGAAATGCTCTGCATGAGAAGCAGTAAGTGTGAGTGAAACTCTTCCAGGAATAAGTGTGCCTCTTCCTCTTTGTACTTCTGCAGTTTGGGGATCAGGATAGACGCATAGGCCATTTATAGATGTTACATTTTTCTAGGTTTAATCCAGACTACAGTTGTAACTATGCGCACGTGGGTGTCTGTAGTCCAAATTAAAACTGGCTCCAGTCCGAATTAATTGATCCTCACTGAATTTGGATCAAAGTTAATACAGACTAAGGCAGTCTGAATTAGGCAGTTTAAACTGTATTAATTAACATGTATATACAACATTGCTTTTAGAAAAAACAATCCTTAGGAACTCAGATAAGCAGATAAGCATTGCAAATATCAATCCTTCCCTCTCCCCCAGGGAAACTCAGTTGGGTTTTTGCAAAATAATAGATAGAGGCTATCAGGTACAAAGTAACATATTTACAAAGGCAAATGTGTCAACAAGACCTCACCCTGCTAAGTATCAAGTTAATTACAGGTTCTGAAATAGCACTTTAGATTAGTGTTTCCTGAGGATAACTGCAAGAATGTAGCAGTGTTTACATAGGCTTATTGTCACCTCCTGATTACTTCCAACCTCTGTTAAGGGGCTGTCAAGTGTATAGGCTCTGTATATCCAATGCCCCCTGCCATGATGGTCAATGATCGTCTATTACCCGTTCATTTGAACTGAAACTTGATTTGAACTGTCCAACACAAATCAGTTAAAACGGTTTAGAAAATGCTGAGCATGTCTACAAATAGCTGTAGTGATGCAGTGGCCCCATGAAAAGAAGTGATTGAGCCTGAAGAGGATTGTTATAGATCAAAAGAATAAGAGTTTTTAACAGCTGAATCATGAGCTAGTTTAAGATTTTGCAGAGGGTTAATTTTGGAAATCAGTCAACATACAGTCACACTGTTTACAGCAGAGCCTGTTTTTCAGAATAGCTCAGCAACCCATCCCAACCAATCCATTTTAGGCATCTGAGAACATTGAGAATTATGGGAGTGGCTTATACCTGGGCACTTTTGAAAACCTGGCCACTTTCTTTCAGTGCCAGTTTGAAAATTTGGCCCTAGAAGTTTAACATTCGGGGGCGGGGAAGGCATATATGATTAGCAGATTCAGGCCCCTGTCTTCAAGATTTTTTCAGGTTTTTTTATTTCGGGAGTTGAAGCATCAGCTCTTTAACTGCGTAGGTGAGATGGATGTGTACATTGTGGCAGTTAAATGGGAGGACTTTAAAAGAGAGAGATTTAAAATAAGATTTAATTGTCTGGTATCAAATTTGAATGATTATAGTTTTGTCATTTTTTTTCCATTGGCATAAACCAGGGGTGTTAAACATATGGCCTGGATCCAGAGCCACTCCATTCAGCCTGTCAGACACTGGTGGGCCACTGGAACTTGAGGATGTGGTCAGGGGAATGGCCTGCCAAACAATCCAGGGCCTTCAGACACTAGTGGTTAAAGATAAACCAGATTCCCCCAGCATCCCGGTGTGCTCTCTGGGCTGGACGGGGCTCTCTGCTCCACAGCAGGGCTGGCCTCTCCTTTCTGTTCCCTGACTGCACTCTGGCACAGACTGTGAACTGCTTCCCCCTTCCCCCTCACCACTCCCTGCTAAGCAAGAATTCCTCCCTCCCCTCTGCCTTGTGGAGAGGTGTCTGTGTATTAGCTAGCAGACCACATGTTGGCTACGGTCTGTGCTGAGTCAAAAGGTAGAATCAACAGGCAGAATCAACAGGTAGCTGGTAATGTCCCTTTGTTGTTTTCTTAATGGGGTGATAAACAGTGATTTAGGGGTGATAAGCACCGTTATCAGTTCCCTGCTAGGCTAATCGGAGCGTCCTGCCAGGGCCTGACCACATCCCTCCTCAGCTCAGTATTGTGGAAGGGAAGGGATGGTTGCTCTTGTGCCCCCCAGCTTCTAGCCTGAGCCCCTGCAGGCATGTATCTGTATGTCTGGGATGTCTGTCCAGTTACAGAGTGATTAGCTTAGCCAGGTGAGACTAACTTGCAAAGATTGAATCAATTCAAGCTCAGGGTTTTTGAATGTCTGTCCCTAGCTCAAAAGGACTTATTTAGCGAAATTCTTTTGTAGAACTCATTCCTGTAAGGTGTAAAGTAGTCCAAGGCATGCTTGGTCCACTGTCTCTCTCTTTACTATGGCACCAGATATCACCTTCCACTTCTGTGAACCACTGTCTGGTATTATCGCTCAGTGCGTGGATTCCTTCTGCCCTGTCTGGGCATTTGTAGAGATCACAACTTTCAATTAAGTGCTGTGCTGTTTATTGAGCAGCACAGTCACACAGGGAGCTGTCCAAGATGTTCATCTTGTAAAGTGTTGTTTTTAAGCATCCATATCCAGATCTCAGTCTGTTCAGCTTGGCCCGTGCTTCTCTGTCAAGGTTATGCCCAACGGGGGACTCATTTGATGTCGGTATACAAAGCTGTAGGAACAGGTCTGACCTTTCCCAGTGGTCAGCCCACTTGTTACTCCCCATAGATTTGGTTTCGCATCCCCAGTCTCTTTCAGGAGCTTGTGGGTTCCATGTACAAACAGTTTACGACCTTTTAGCCTCTTAAGCATCCATTTTTAAATACATAGGGGATAAAAAGAAGGTACCGGGTAACGCAGGGCCTCTGCAAGACATGCTAGGAAATCCGGTCATTGCACCAGACAGCAAAGCTAACCTATTTAACAATTTCTTTGCCTCCATTTTTCTGAGCAGGGACTGGCTCACGCCCCCCACCAGGACCCCCATAGGACCCAGGGAAGGCACACTCAGGCCTAGGGTCAGTGAGAACCTAGTCAGGGAACTTCCGGAGGGACTGGATGTATTTAAATCAGCTGGTCTGGATGATCTCCACCCTAGAGTACTGAGGGAATTAGCTGAGATCATTGCGGGACCCCTGGCACGGCTTTACGAGCACTTGTGGTGCTCTGGTGTGGTGCCAGAGGACTGGAAGAGGGCCAATGTGGTTCCCATTTCCAAAAAAAGGGAGGAAGGAGGACCCAGAAAACTATAGGCCAGTCTTACCTTGATCCTGGGTAAGCTTTTTGAGAGAATTATCTTGGCACATGTCCACGAGGGGCCAGCAGGAGAGATTATGCTTAGGGGCGACCAGTACGGGTTCATTAGAGGCAGGTCCTGTCAGACCAACCTGGTGGTCTTCTATGACCAGGTCACAAAATCCTGAGATGCAGGGTAGCAGTGGACGTAGTCTTTCTGGACTTTTGGAAGGCCTTCAACACTGTCTCTCACCCCATTCTCATTAAAAAACTAGGAGACTGTGGCGTCGACACCTACACAGTCAAATGGGTCACTAACTGGCTGGAGCGCCGCACCCAGAGAGTGGTGGTGGATGGGTCATTTTTGACCTGGAGGGATGTGGGCAGTGGGGTCCCCCTGAGCTCAGTCCTTGGGCCCACACTGTTCAACATCTTCATCAGTGACTTGGATGAGGGGGTAAAGAGCACCCTGTTCAAATTCACAGACAACACTAAGATGTGGAGAGAAGCGGGCATGCTACAGGGGAGGAATAGGCTGCAATCGGACCTAGACAGGTTACAGGGGTGGGAGGATGAGAACAGGATGGGTTTCAACACTGACAAGTGCAAAGTGATGCACCTGGGGAGGAAGAACCAGCAGCATACCTACAGGCTGGGGAACTCCCTTCTTGTCAGTGCAGAGACAGAAAAGGATCTTGGAGTTGTCATTGATGCCAAAATGAACATGGGCCAGCAGTGTGGGGGCATGGTCAGGAAGGCCAACAGTACCTTGTCATGCATCCACAGATGCATCTCGAGCAGGTCCAAGGAGGTGATCCTCCCCCTCTGTGACACTGGTCAGGCTGCAGCTGGAGTACTGCATCCAGTTCTGGGCGCCGCAGTTCAGGAGGGAACAACATGGAGAGGGTCCAGAGGAGGGCCACTCGCATGATCAGGGGGCAGCAGGGCAGGCCCTACGAGGAGAGGCTACGGGACCTGAACCTGTTCAGCCTCCACAAGAGAAGTCTGAGGGGGGATCTAGTGGCCATTTACAAACTGGTCGGGGGGACCAGCAGGCATTGGGGAGTCCCTGTTCCCCCACACACTCCCAGGAGTGACAAGAAATAACGGTCACAAGCTGGCAGAGGGTAGATTTAGGGTAGACATCAGGAGGCGCTACTTCACTGTCAGGGCAGCTAGGATCTGGAACCAACTTCCAAGAGAAGTGGTGCTGGCTCCTACCCTGGGGGTCTTTAAGAGGAGGCTAGACAATCACCTTGCTGGGGTTGTTTGACCCCAGTACTCTTTCCTACCAGGGCAGGGGGTCGGACTCGATGATCTGCTCAGGTCCCTTCTGACCCTACAAACTATGAAACTGTATGTTCGGGTCTTTAGTTAACAGTTGATGGAGCAGGTGATTTGCATCATCTCTTGCCTTTATTATCAGTAATGATGTTAGGATCGGTCTTATGTCATTTGTTCTAATGCCTGAGAGTATAGGAAGTACATCTGGGTATGTATAAGTTCATAGATTCATAGATGTAGGGTCGGAAGGGACCTAAGTAGATCTTCAAGTCTGACCCCCTGTCCTGAGTTGTGCAGCCAGTTATGAGTCTCAGCATGCTGTTAAGCACAGTGTCAAGCTTTTTAATATAACAACTTCTGGACCATTCAGGAGCACAGTATTCTGAGGGGGCGTATACCATTGCAAGTGCAGTGGTTCTGAGCACTTTGAAGTTGGTGCTTCATGTCATGCTGGCTAAACTTAACTACTTGTGTTGTAGGAGTTTCATTACATCGTTCTCTCACCTATAAACATCCCATCCAGAAGGTCAGTAGTAAAGTCTCTTAGCCTATTGAAGACAGTGGAACTACTCATGTGCTTAAGTGGAGTGGAGCCAGAGTTCTGAGTTTCATGTAGGACTGAGTCCTGCGTGGTGGAAAAATTGCCACATGTTTGATGTTTTGTCAGCTGGGCAGTGTGATACTAAATATACTTTGTCTTTTAAATGGTGGAACCCAATAAGCAATTACTTTGCAGTACTTACTTAGGAAGCCTGCTCTCTCTCTATAACTCTGTTAATATTAATAGTAGTGACCTTCAGTAAAATATGCTATGGCATGATACAAGCATTGCCTATGGCAATGCAGCATCAGGGTTGCTTTAGATTCAGGCTGACTGGCCATTATGTGGTGCCCAGAGGCATTGTGATTGTCCAGAGCCAAGCATGCAAAGAGGCTTATCCCCAGTTAGTAGACAGCACCCCCCCTTAAAGGGTTGTTTGTCACAGACCATGCTTTTTCTGTGTGCTCACAGGGGTATGTGTTGTAGCAAAGGGGAATGGGAGAGCAAGAATGGGGGAGCAATAGATGAGAACCCACCTATTCTCCTGGGTTTGGGCCTTTCCCATTGAATATGGGAAAGGCCCAAACCTGATCCCAGGCTCAGTCCTGATCTTTGCACCATCTCCATCAGCTGAACTGCTGTGCTGCAGTTGCCTTATCTGTCTTGTTTTTTACAATGATGTTCTCTGGGTTAGGGAATGTGTCTTACCTGTTTGCAAACACACAATTTAAATGTTGAGGAAACCTGAGCAGCACTATGAACTGGGGAGAGAAGAAAAGTATTGGATGGCACACTTGTCTTGAACTGGGCAATAGGTTGTATTAAAATGTGTAACTTGACTAAATAAGATAATTACTTGCCATAGCATATATGTGCATGTGCACATGCACATTCAGGTTATGGGCAAATGAAACCATTATATCAAAGTAAGGGTCTTTCCCTGTATCCAGTTGATCAGTGGTAAATTATTTTGTCTGTTCACAGTATTCTGCTGTAAGTGGAAGCTAAGCTGGGGCAGCTTACTCCTGCATGAAACAACTGCTGACTTTCTGTCATTCAGCTTCCCCTTACTGTGAAAAAGAACAGACTCATGAAATATTTAGAGTGAATCCACTTGACCCCCAGGAAGCCCCCCCTCCTTATTCACTCAGTATAGTTTGTTCCATCTCTCCGTACCCAAATATATAAAGGAGATGGTGCAGTAATATTGTAATATTGCAGCTTCCTTGATCAAGTTAGTAAATTCACTTAACCTTTAGTAATACTGTGAGTAAAAACGTGTATACTGATATAGCCTCATGCTCAGAAGTCATGAGTCAGGAGTCAAATCTTGTGTTCTGGAACCAAAACTCCTGTGATACGCAAAAAAGTGTCAATGTTGAAATTTATTTGATTTACCTCCTTGTTTTGAGCCTTGAGGGTTTGTGTCTCCATACTTTTTTTTCTACAAGTGCTACAGACCTGGTTTTTTAATGAACACTGAGATTCTGATGTAATCACTTGACTCTAGTCTTGGTTGCAGACGTTAAAAAAAACAACAAAAAACCCGGCACTTGAAACTGGGCACAGTTCTACGTTGAACCCAGGGTATGCCCAGAAGAGGCAGTGCTTTAGTTGGAACCAGCTCACCCAATGTATATCTGTATAGATTGGGTGCTCTTGTGGGATTTTTTTGGTACTTTTATCTAATAACTGATTGACTCAGCTTGAGATAAAAGCTCCAAAAAGCCCTGCTGAAGCACCTGATCTATACAGATGCTGGAGAGCCAAGTTGAAGTAATGTGCTGCTTCTTCCAGTAAAGCATGGTTTTGGGGTTTTTTTAAAACGTGCAGGCAGCCAGGATTTGAGAGTTTAAAGAATATACCATCTTTTGTTCTAAGATTTGCCATTGCTGGTAATGATTCTTGGGGGAAGGATGCTTTTGTAATAAAGAAACTGAACTGGAAGTTGAAAGATAAGTGTTCCCTTTCCCCTCACCCGCTTTCCCTGCCTCCTTCATGAAACTTCAGTTGTGACCATGGGGGTGAGTCTGTGCTTCAGTTTCCCATTGGTAACATGGGAATAGAGTGTACCTCCCTTGTGAAAGGGTTGTGAGGATCGATTCATGAGGGTAAGACTGCTCCTGGAACTGCTGTGCTCAAGTGTGGGAGCCACAGCCTCCTGCTTCCTTTCCTTGGTGCTGTGGTCAGCAACATTTTCTGCTGGTGGGCCCAGTTTGGGTCCAAGGCAAGCTGGCATTAAGATCCACTTGCTGCCGCTTTTCTCCACTGTCCAGCATAGATGAAGATGCCTGATGCCCATTGGCCCAATCACTGTTGCACTTAGAAAGTGGGTTTTTAAACCCAGTGCCCCAAGAATTGACACTCCACCTGGTTGATCAATAGCAGAAAGGCTTTACTAACAATACCACAAGTATGTTATAAAACTAAATGACAGAAAAAGACTCTTTCCCAATGAAATTAACTGCACCACAAAGTCCTAGTACATATTTAGCTGCAGTCATGTTTTCTCACCAATGCAGGCAGAGGAAGCTGGTTCAGTCTTGCAGCCTTCACTGAACAGGATCTGTTGCTGGTTAAGTCGGGTACAATGTTGCAGTGATCTCTCAAGGTGCACACACCTTGCTGGCAAATTTGCTTAGTTCTTATACTATTTAATTGTGTAGCTTCAAAGCACTTTCCCTTGATAGTTGGCTGATTAGAGTCCAAACAAAACAGAGACGAAAAGAGAGACCATCATCTTACAGTTGTTAAATTGCCTGGCTCCTGTTTTTGCATTTGTCTAGGTGTGAAACTTGTGTTTCTTTGCAACCCCTGAGGTTATAGGTCAGTTACAGGTGATGGGTCTTGAGTGGTCAAACAGGATGCTTATAGGTATTGGTTTCTGGACCAGTCTTTGGATATTTGTTTATCAATGGGGCAAATTTGCAATAGCTTGTACCAGTGATGGTCTGTTTACAAAGCTCCAGACATGTGTTGAACGATTGAGACATTTGTAAAACCTTTGACATTGGATGCCTGTTTTTGAGAAATGTGAGCAAGGTGCATTTGTTATGCACAGGACACCTTTCTTGTGCCGTTTAGAAGTTTCTCTTGAACCGCATATTAAGTCTTTCGTCTTCTTTAGTTGCTAGTTCAGTTGAAGTACGTGTGTAGTTTCCTTGCCTTCACTGGCTCAGCCTTTTTCTTTGGCTTTCTTAGGTACACACATATGGTGAGAGTGTCAGGTCTCTGTTAACAGTTTTCTTCATTTGACATAATTTAGCACAGAGAATAAAACCAATTGGGGTTGCTTTATTTTGTATGGTCCCAGCTGTCACCTTGCATTTTTTGTGCAAGATGCACTGTATCTCAAGTTGGTCATAAAGATTTTATATGTAGGCCTGGCTGAGCTGTTACTGTTTTCACCATCATCACTGCTTGCCCATGGCTTGGATAAAGCCCCCCTGCAACCTAACATTGCCTGAGCAGTGGCAGGGTCTGGGCCTAACTGATCATCTAGAACAGTGATTCTGAACTAGGGTGCTGTGAGACTTTGTGAAGGCTGCCATGGCATCTGGCCCTGTATGAGGTGGAAAGAGGTCATTTCTCCCCGCACTGTGCAACTTGGGACAGTCCCAGTGCATCTCATGGACAAGCAGTGCCCCTAGCACGCTATTCCCCAGGGCCCCTCCCGTCAGCTCCATGAGCCGGGTAGGAGTGGAGGAAGGTGCCAAGCAGTGCCAAGTGTAGGTCTTGTGTCAATCATCCCTGTGCTCAGAGTGGTGTGTGCTCTGCTATGGATGGGCAGGCAGATACAGGGCTGTGTTTTTCCACCTAGCTTGTTCTTCTACTCATTCAATGCTCCCAGAGCTCGTGGGAGTGCTGCAGGGACAAGTGACTCCAGGCTCTGGCATTCAAGTCCAAGGAGGACCAGCCGTAGCACTGTGTTTGCTTTAAATAGAGGCCCCTATCCAGCATGACAGACTGGGGACAGGGAGGGGGCAGATGGCAGAAAAAGCAGGGCATGGCAAGCTCCTGACCCTGCCACCTTCACCTGGTCCCAGCCTCTGCACCTCCAGTGGCTGATGTCATACCCTTCTGCCTTCTACAGGGACAGGGGTTTAATGACCCACCCTCAAGCTCCCCAGTCTGTCTTGCTGAGAGGCCCCTGCCAGCGCTGAGCACTGATACCAACCCCTTTCATATTCTCAGTGGTGACCTGCCTGCTGCTACCCATCCTGCCACCCTGTGAGATTCTTTTAAGGGTGCCATGGGGTGAAAGAAGGTATGGACTATAAAAAATAAATCAGTTTTTAAATGGGGTGCTTCTAAATTCCAGAAAGTTATGGAGGGGTTGCAGGTACTGTGAGTGTAACAAAGCTGAAAAACACTGATCTAGAGAGCAATGAAGAAAGATCTTAAAAATTACTTTGTCCATAATAATGAGCCCCTCTAACAGACCTAGGGGAAGGGGACAGTGCCCTTAGTGGTGCTCTTGTATCTTATCCTTGTTGTGTTCCTTACCCCTAAAATATCTCCCCCACGTTCCCCCCATTGCATCCTTAAAAGAGGAGAAGAAAATATTTTACATGTTTTAATATTGTATTGGCATGTTTATCCTTCTTCCGAGACCATTAGTAACTTACCTACCTCTCGCCCTTTATTAAAATGGGATTAAATACGCATGGAATCATTATCTAGTTGGGTGTTCTTTTGTAAGAAGACTCTTGGAAACAAGTTGCAGACATGAAGTCATTTATCCCTTACTTTGAATTGTGCTAAAATCTAAATGCTGTAGCTGCCAGTAGAGATTTACATTTTTAATTTCAGCTTTCTTTATCTTTTTAGGAGTTTCTTTAAGGCCTTTTCACTTATTGGAGAAACTCAGGAAAGAGAGAGAGTTTTAATCCACTTTTCCAACAGATATTATCAATGTAACCCCAATACTATTTCAACTCAAGGTAATTTTTACTTCTGCTCACTATAAGGTCATGTGCATTCCTTCTTCTTGAGATAACTGTGTGTGTTAAAAACATAACAAAGAATGTATGTAAAAACATACTGGTTGTAGAAAAGGTTGAGAAGCTTGACAATGGTGAGGATGGAAATTCTCTTATTTATCCATTCAAGACACCTAAAGTGCCCCTGCTTATGTCAAGCATTGAATTAGATTCTTTAGCATGCGTATAGTCCTGTGTACTTCAGTGTGGCTACTTGTATGCTGGTTGTTTTAGGTGCCTAAGTACCTTTTTGAATAGAGGTCCCTATCCAGCATGTCAGAACCACTAGCTATCATATGTGAAAGACTGAGCAGGCAGTCTGCGCAGATTGGCATAAACTATGCCAATCCCTGCAAGTTGTGGGGGTGAATTTTGGGCACAGTATTCAGACCCTGGAATGATTTCATTTAGGCTGGCTAGCATCAGCCAACAATCAACTTTCTAACGTTTTCAGTCAATTTGAAATTGGAAGGAAAACAAACAAACAAAACCCAGGGAAGAACAGGGAGGAAAGAAGAAAACCATGCTTGATGATAGTGTCAGGAATCTGGTCTGGAAGTTAAAGAAGGGTTATGCAAGGATTTAGAGTAAATGTTCATGGGACCAGAAGGCTCAAAGGGACCTCAAGTCAGTCATCTAATCCAACACTTGGCACAGATGCAGGATTTGGTGTTCTTAAACCATCCCATACAGATGCTACCCTGACTTTGAAAAACTCGAGTGAGGGAGATTCTTAGGTAGCTTATTCCATTGTCTTGCTGTCTACAGTTAGGAAGCTTTTCCTGAGATGCAGTTGAATGTTGCAGCAAAACCGATTTAAACTGACTAGGCACTAAATTCATTTTTACCTTGAGAAGAGGGGAGTGTTAAATTAAAAAAAGGTAATTTTTAGTCAAAACTAAAGGCTTTGATTGGTCCTTGAGGATTGAGCCTACTTAAAGGGTAACAGGTAACCCTTGTACCCTGTGATGGTGACCAGGAGAGTTGTCCCTCAGAATGATTGTTCCTTTCTTACTTAGTGGGAGTACCTGCACGAGATGTTCACTGTAGGGGTGCACTGATAGAGATTTTGGGGGCTGATACCGGATAGCTGATTTTTAAGGAGGCATATTGGCCAATACTGATCTGATTTCTGATACAGCTGTGGGTGGGTGGTAAGTCTGTTGTGGTGGATGGTGGCGGGGAAAAAGCATGGGGAGGAGGACAGATCAAGGCCCCTGCAGTGAGGAAGGGAGTGGGGCAGGGGCTGGAGCAGGTGCTGGTCAGCCAGGGCAGGGTGGGGTGGGGCAGGGCATGGGTTGGAGCTGAGGCTTGTCTGGGGGGGCGCGGGGTGGTGGGGCAGCTCCTGCCATTGGGTGCACCCCCGGGAGGGCAAGGGGTTGGGGGGGAAGGTAGGTGCTGTGGATATGCATGGGAAGGGCTGCAGCTGTGGGCTGGGCCTGGGTCTGCGCTGGGCTCTTTCCAGTGCATGGGGGCTGCACTTAGGGTTGCAGGGCCATGCTTGGGGCTGTGCTCCCAGCACACTGGGGCTGTGCTTGGGGCAGGCGGGTACGGTGCTGGGAGAGGTGTTATCGGGGTGCGCTGTAGCCAAATTTAGCTGTAACTCCCCCATAGTCCCCTCTCAGCACCACTGCCACCCGTTCCAAGCGCACCCCCCAGGTGCTGGGAGCACAGCCCCAAGTGTGACCCCACGGCCCCCATGTGCTGGGAAGAGCCCGCAGCTGCAGCCCACCCCACTCCCCATGCAGATCTAGGGCACATGCCTCCATTCCCCCACCCCTCCATGACCCTTCTGGAGTGTGTGCAGTGGTGGGAGCCACCCTGCTCCGCGGCTCTGTCCCGTACCTTGCCCTGCCCTGGCTTGGCAGCGCTTCCCCCCAGTCCTTGCCCCACTCCCTCCCTTGACCTGCCCCCCGCATGCCCCTTCCTTCCCCCCTCCCCTTCTACCACAACAGACTTACCAGCTGCATGCAGCATTCCAAGGTGCCGGGCTGTGCTCCTCAATGCCTACATTCTGTGCTGTGGCTGCATGCATGCACGGGCATTTTTCAGCCAAATTACCGGGCACAACAAGCCGATTTTCGATGCAATCAATTTTCTTTATAACAGTGCCGATCTGTTATCTAACTGATGTATCGGTGCACCTCTAATTCACTGCGTGATTGACTAATTAACTGCAGTAAACATCTTGGCTTGTACATGTGCACCCCTATTAGGACACACAAAATGAATAAACTCTGCAGCAGGGTAGTAAATATGAGTACTGCCCTGCTGTGGAGTTTTTTCATATGCAACAGTGCATGTGCAGATGCTTTCCCAGCCAGTTGAGGCACAAGGTACTTCAGTGCAGGGCAAACCAGTAGGGAGCCCCCGCACTGAAGCACCCTTGTGCCACAGTCAGCCTATCCACTGCACGTGGAGTCCGGTCAGAGCAGCCCTGGGCTAGCAGGCTGACCCCCCTGCCATCCTGGGTTTCTCTGACTGGGATCCACATACACACAAATAAACTCTGGAGCAGTATTCTCTGAAGTTTTTTGCTCTTGGGCAAATGTTTAAACAGCGTGCTTTGAGAGCAAAAAACTCCAGACCAGTAAGCTCTGGAGTTTATTCATGCTCATTAGTCACCCATGTAGACACACCTGCTTATTCTACCTGAGCACAGAAGAGTAATATTTGCTGTCCTCTTAAACGTGTTTGACTTTTCTGGCTGGTACATTGAGGGTCAGGGCTGTTATGGCTTGGCCTACTCTTGGCTGTCTCCATCCCCTTTTTAACCCCTTTCTCATCTCAGGTAGTACATGTAATTCAAATTACCACACCACTTGTGGACAGAACTGATGATTTTCAAATAGTCTGTGGCACATTGTAGGTTTTTTACTTATGAGTTTTGTAGCTGTAGTGTGCAAGAGGGGCTGGAATAGACACTCCCATGTGAATTCTTTTGGGACCTGCTAAATGATTTTGTTCTTGGTTGTTTAATTGGGCATGTCTTTAATGGCCCTTTCACCTTAAAGAAATAAACAGATTCAGTTAGCCAGCAAGGGTCCAGGATGGTCTGAGCTATCATCAAATACACAGCTCCAGGCAGCACAAGGCTGGGTATGATCTTTTTTATGTCTGTTTTGCCAGATGGAGTCCACTGCCTCACCTGCGCGATGATGCTGCTTAACACGGACCTGCATGGCCATGTGAGTATGCAAGATAAGAATACATTGTCAGAATTGTGCTTTCAAGAAGGGAGATACCTCTGGTGCTCATACCTTTCAAGTATATCTTGTTTTTCGTGGCACTCCTCTTTCAGGACCAGGCTGACTCTGGCTGCTATGCATGTGGCAGAGGGGGTGTCAAACTCTCAATTACATTTGCATATTCTACATTTCCTCCCCAGGGCATCTCAGAGCCCACAGCCCTGACAAGCAAATCCAGCAGTGCACAGATGAGGAAAGGAGTTGTTCTCCTGAAGGACTCTCATGCTGGGCATGGCTCTCCTGGGTGCCTGTGAGCTGCAGGCAGAGATTGTACTCATTCCCTTAACTGAGGCTGAGTGCAAATAGTATTGCACCCAGGAAGAGGAAACTGAAAGCTCTTCTCCTCTTAATGCCCCTTTTTAATAGGCTAGTCCTACCAAAGGTCAGCAAGCCTGTTCAGGACCAAAAGCTGCACTGTTCTTTGGCTTGTCCTCTCCAGGCCATGAAAGCAGCTGGGGCAATAAATGAAAGAACATGCAGAAGTAGGGGATGATTGTTTGGGAAACAGCTGGTCAGGGCAGCCTGGGAAGCCACTGGGGAAGAGAGCACGTTCAAGCAGCTGGTAGTGAGTTGAAAGCCGATTGAGGGATCTGATTGTAGGTATCAAAACACCTAGTAAGCTGGTAAGGGTGGCCAAAATTTGGAATGGGCTTCCAAGGGAAGTGGTGCTCTTCCCTACTTTGGGGGTCTTTAAGAGAAAGCTGGATAGGTATCTGGCTGGGGTCATCTGACCCCAGTACTCTTTCTTGCCTAGGCAGGGGGCCAGACTCAATGATCTGTTGAGGCCCCTTCCAACCCTAGCATTGATGAATCTAAGACAGTGGATGTGCCCAGTCACTGAGCGTCACAGGGGCGTGCATGTTCCAGTGAAGTGTAACAACCCTGTTGCATGTGCCTGTTATGAGACATGGCCACTTTGAATTTTTACCTCTTTTCTCAACATTTTGGGAGTCTTGACTGTGCATCTAAGATCTGTTTCAGCAACCCTAGCTGCAAGTGGAACTGCATTAACTCTCAGGAGCCTTGGTTTCCCTGTTTGAAAAAAGACACCTACCAGAAACTGAGTGCACTTCCATAGAATACTCAACAGCCACCAGCCACTCCTGGAGCAGGCGCAGTCTCACTGAAGTTAACAGAAGCTTGTGCTTTGTGAAGGACAGCAGCATCTCTTAGGTGCCTGTGGAAGGGGGTTGCTTTTGTTGGATGCACGCCAGAAAGTTGCAAGAGCTGTAGTGTAAAGGCTTAATTCAGGGTTCTGTCAGACATTGGCCCATGTTGGGGAAGAGCCCCCTGAGGAAAGCATAGCAGCATTTTGTTCTCAGGGGAGATTTATGGAGTCCTCAAGGCCCGCTTCCTGCCTCCTGGGGGAGTCTTGTGCCCAGGCCACAGGCAGAAGGAACAGGTTAGTCAGTCTCTTGTGCAAGGGAAGGTCAGACCCTTCACATTGGCATATAACAGGTAGGGGAGTGGGCCAGAGCTCTTCATAATCTAGTCATAAATATAATATAGCCCCCACCCACCTCATTTCTCACCCCCCTTTTTTGGTTTGGTATCATTGTAGTCCTGGCCACTAGGTGGCAGGGGATGACTAGCATGCTCAGGAGGAAGCTGTGTTTCACCAGGTCAGCCTGTCTTGCTATTGAAATTCATTCCTGGCCACAACCTGTGCATCAAATGCTCCTCTCACCTTCAGAGAGGTGATGTGGCAGGAGGCAGAGATGCTGCAGCCTGGGCAACAGAAAAGTGATAAAGATTTGTATGATACGATGCCTGTAGCAGGCACCCAGGGATCCCTTCCATTGCTGTGATGCAAAGCTGCTTCATTTGTATTTGAGACTCTGCCAACAATGTAGGGAGACCTGCTTTTGTATGCCCCAAGCACCAGCTCCAACGGGTCTCTGAATGGGCAAAGGGGCTTGGGGCAGAGCTGTCCTTATTCTGCTGAGGAGTGCCTGGGGATGGGCCTCAGTGCAACCATGAGAAACTTGAAGAAGTTACCACAAAGCTGCCAAAGGAATTTTGATATCCACCTCTCATGAAATTTGATGGGGAGGAGTCTTAATCCATAAGGTGGCTTTGCAGATCTCTGCTGACAGGGTTAGATAAGGCAGCAAAGTTGTGAGCCCACTCTGTTCTCAGAGGGCCCAAATTTTGATGCCCTCTCATGCTGAGCAGCAGCTCAGTACTCAGCTGGACGGGATGTCCCACAGAGAGGTGCAGAGTGAGTATGGGTAAGGGAACCTACCCCAGCATGGATATTATTGCACTGGTCCTCTGTTTAGCCGGAGATCCTATTTGTGCCTTTCTGTTGCTGCCAAAACAAAGTGGTTTCCATTTCTCTGCTGGCTGTCTCACCCTGCAGATGTGGTCTCTGGTACCTGTAACACTGTTGTTTGCTTATGGAGAATACAGAATAGCTGTTGCAGGAGCTAACAAAATGCATCACACACATTTCTCTTGTTCTGTAATCCCTTGGATGTCTTGTAATATGTATTTGTTTTTGCTTTGCATTTTCTGCCTAGGTGGTAAGTTTGGTGTTTCTAATTTTGAATGCAGCCTCTTCTGCATTTATGATGAATGCCTGTTTTTCTACTTATAGTATGGTGCTCTAACCTGTTAGCATGACTCTGCTATGCAGTCCAGCCTACTAAGTAGCAAATTAATGACTCCTGGGGCTTGTCTACACCTAGAGTTGCTCCTGATTAACTGTTTTGGGATAATTTCAGGCATGCATACTCTCATTCCTTCAATTTTGCACCCTGTTTTAATCCCTGTTAACCATCAAGTGTAGACAAGCTCTTATCCTGCCAATCCTTTTTCTTCTACCCTGCCTTGTTGCCTCTCATACCCTCCTTGTCCTAATGTCATTGCTGTGGGTTGGGGAAGAGTGTGTATAAGAGGGAACATCATCACTAAGTGGGGGCAGGAAGTATAACTTTAGGGTCTGACTATCAAGCAGGAGCCTAAATCTGACTTCTAAAACCACACTGGTATCCTTGAAGCTGAACAGCACCAGGGTGGAGGGTTACAGCCAGCTGGTGCTGGTCATACTCTGGCCTGATCCAAGGAGTGGTGCCATTTGCATCACTTGCAGGGTAGTCCCAGGGGGAGGGGGGGTAGTGTTGGTCAGAGGTGTTCCCTCCTTCCTCATTTTCTCTTGGCTCTGGGGTAGACGGTTAGCAGTTAACTGTTGGCCTACACGAGTAGCAGGCTTCAGCATTGCATGTGCTGTGTCACCTGCACTGCCTGACCTGTTGTGGGGGTAGATTTGGGTCTGCGCCTGCTTTCTTCCTTTTCTCCCTCCTGAGCCATGGACTTTTAAAGGAAGTGCAGTTCAAAGACCTTAAACTACCACAAGTCACATAACAGATCAAGCTCTCTCCATCTCTGTCTTTGCTGCAGTTATCTTGGGCCATGACACAGCAGCACCACATACAGCACCACAGACTTTGTGTTGCTGAATGCTCTGCTCAGCTGGCATGACTGGAGTGTAGGCTGGAAGCTGAGGTACTCACTTGGGGTGGTAGTCCACCTGCTTTGCAGTGAGGGTGCGGACTAAATTATAGTGGTGCTGCTGGCTCTCCAGCACTTTTCCGCAATCCCTCTGGGCATCCAGGATGACAGAAGAGTTCTCCTGCAGGTCACTGGGCAGGAGTCCTGGTGCAGCTGGCTTACTGCAGCCCACAGAGCCAAGGAGTGTCACGGTCTCACACAAGGGTGAATGTAGCCTTAGTGAGGACACGGTAATTTGGGCAGGGCTGTGGTGTGTGATTGCTCATACCCAAGTCAGGCTAACCAGGGCACTCAGACCAAGGTGTGATAACGTGTGCTAACTCATCAGTGAAGGAATACTTTTGCTGTAGGGCAGGCTTTTGCAGACCTATCTCCAGTTTTCTGTGGGACCCAGAACTGGCTTCACCAGCTTCCTCCCTGTGCTCTATTTGTGTCTTCCCATGTTACATGTCTTTTCATGTGTGGAGCTTCCCCAGCCTGGTTGTTGAGAGAAGTAAGTGCATTCCCTCTTGCAACTCTCCTTTCTCAGAGGCTCCTGGATGCCATGTGCGTGGGACTTTCCTGCTCTTCCACCCTTCTGCCGGCTTCCTGCTTGCCCAAGTAGCTGCATTTCGCTACTCTGCCCTTTGCCGGACTGGCTGCCTTTGGATTCCTCCTCCAGAGCAAAGGCCTCCAGATCTACCTCCCCTGCTGTCTAGAGCTTTCCTGAGGTGAACCAGAGTGAAATTCACACTAGGTTCATTGCTGCCCTCAGGTATCTGAGCTGTAGCCACAAAAGTTGACAATAAGTCAGTCAACTTTCACTCCCCAGGGAGCCGGTGGAGGCTCTTAAGTAGCAGCAGAAGCTGTGGAGCAGTCTGCCTGCCAGACCAGCGGGGGAGAGCTCTCTGTGTCTGTTATACTGTGGCCATGCTTGGGAGTTTGATCTTGGATACTATCAGGGCTAGAAACCTAATATGATTTGTAAGTGAATAATTAGGTTCTGGTGGCATTCCCCTGGGAAAAGATCTATTTGCCATGTTTATGTGGTAGTGGTATGCGTGTTGTTTTTTTCTTTTCGAGCCCTGATTGTACTTTTCTTCAAATTTGGTCAGTGCCTAGGTAAGCAAATATTGAAGTTCCTCAGTTGCTTTGCATGTGCCAGCTGGTAAAAGAAAACTAGATAACCTCTCCCCCCACCAGCCAGTATTCTCACATAAAGTTGCATTTATCTTCTGCAGCAATCTGTAGGTAGTGCTGACATTAAGCATCCGTGCCCATTAGTCATTTCATAATGATGAGCTCATTTGGAATTTTTCTGGTCTTTGTTCTGGTGTTGCCAAGTTCTCGCTTATTTCTTTGGTTTTTAGGGAAGGGATAAAATGATAATGTACATCACACACACACTCTTCCCTCCAAATCCATGCTTGTTTCACAGTGTGCTACCCTTCAAACTTGTTCTGCTATAATTAAAAGCAGTTTATTCAAAAACCAGGCTGAAATCCACAAGGCCTATATCACTGCCCTGCATCATGCTGCAGCTTATGCTCTGAATGAAGTAGGCACCATGCAGAGAAAATATTAGGACCTGATTTTTGAGGCTTATCTCAGCAGAGTTGGTGGAGGGCGAAGGGGAGGAGGGGACAGTTGGAGCAGAATTGCTTGCATCACTTACACTTGCTCTCAATTGACATCTGATCTTGAGGTTCAATATAAAGTTGCCTCAGAGGTCCAGTCTGAAGCAGATCCAGACCTCTCTCTCCCCAGCTGCTCAACAAAAGGGCCATTCCACCTGCCAGGACCCAGCTGGGTGCAGCTTGTGCCAGACCATGCAAGTCCACTTTGGTCACACCTAAGCCCAGGACTGACCCTGGAAATCTTCATCCGGGGACATGAAAGTTTGAGCTGGGTATAAGCAGGGATAGGTTTCTTTAGAATGGAAATGTCACTGTGTCCTCTACTATGAGAACTGCCCTGCAGCCCATGTGCAGTGACTTATGTGGGGTACCCTTGCCAGGAGTGTGGCAATGATTTTCCTTAGGAGCAAGACAATTGCTACTGAAGGCAAGGGTTAGGGGTGCCATGGTGCGAGTAAAAGCCTCCTTTCTCCATCCATATCTCCATTTATAAGCCTGGTATTTGCCAGCTTCCAGACTGCTGCTTTAGCACCAGAGCCCAGCATTCTTTCAAGTCAGACCATAAAGTTCTTTTGAAAGGTCTAGAGATCAGTGGATGAAAAAGAGCACTGTGCAGATGCTAGGAGCCATTACCACCATCCTCCTCCTCCTCTCCATCATTTCAGGCATTTGATAGCCACTGTTTTTCTTTTTTGAAGGGGGTTTGGGCTGTGAATGCACCTTTCTTCTGTCTGTCATAGTTGTGACCGCACAGGCACGCTTGCATAGGAAGTTCATGCAGTTCTATGAATGCATGGGCTTGAAACAAAGCAAGGAAATGAAATCCACTCTGGCCTGGATTGCTGAGACTGAATTGTTCTTGGAAAGCAGCATGCAGTAGGGTCAGTTGTTTATGGCATGTATCTTTTGGCCCCTTTCAGAACATTGGGAAGAAGATGACCTGTCAAGAATTCATTGCCAACCTTCAGGGCATGAATGATGGAAAGGACTTTCCCAAGGGGTTGCTGAAGGTAAGGGATGTTATTAATACTTGCCCATGTAGAATACGAGGCTTAGTTTTGCCCCTACTGGCTAAGTTGCAGACAACACAGGCCAAGTGATTAGTGAAGGCCTTTCCAATCTCAGAATCCTGTCTGTCACTCATGATTAGTGATGGGATGGCTCTTTCCTCTCGAAGTACCCAAACATTTTCCTCCTGCAAAATCCATTCCGTAGGAATCCCAATGAGAGTCTTCCAGTGCAGAAAGGTAAGTGCCTGCATTGGTCTCTGTATGTTTGGAGCCGTAACTTCTTTATAACTGAAAATGAGGTTGTGGTACACTAGTGTTCTGTGATGATAAGTGCAGGCAGAATGTCTGACTGTTCTTGCTACTGAAAATTGAAGGGCTGGCCCTAGGTGGGATATTTAAATACAGATTTTTTTTCCCATGCAGTTCCATTAGAGGTGCTTAGGGGTATTCACACAAGAGTAGAAGATGTAATTTTAGATTACATAAAGCATTTTCTGGTATGGAGCTTCTTTTTCTTCCATTTGTTTGTTTAATTTATGCCCCTAGTTAAATCTGAATAACTGCAAAAGAGTCTAAGCAGGTTGAATCTCATTTCATTTATCAATGAGAATGGGAGTGCTTCCTTTCCTTTGTCTGTGTGCTGGCAGAAATCATCAAGCTGTTTGAATGATGATGAGAAGGTTGCTTTAGAGCTTATGAAATGTTTGGCAGGGGGCTAGTGAAAGAATCTTGCACTTAGGGCCTGATTCAAAGCCTGTTGAATCAGTGGAAAGACTCCGAAGATCTTCAATCGACCTTGGATCTGGCCTGACAGAAATGTTGAGTGCACTACCTAGCTAAGGTCTGAGGCCCTTTTCTCCGGTCATGTGGTAGAGACTTGGTATTGGCTCCTTCTGGCTTTGTGTAGCCCTCTCCCCATAGTCCCCCTTCCTTTTTTCTTTTAAACCTAACCTGAGTTATTTTCAGTTGGAACATTGCCAAAAGAAAGTTTCCAAGGAAGCTGATTTCACATGTTGTTGAGAGGAGCAGTGGGATTCCTTTGCAGACTAATTAGAGGTCCTCCTTGACCAAACTGATCTCTAGGGTTGCACTGAAATAGCACACTTATTGTGAGAGAGGAAGGTTCCTGTTGTGCTCTCCTGCTCTGTTTTTCTGCTCATAGAACAGCAAAAATAATAGGCTGGGCTAGTCCCTGGCCTACAGCATTGATCTTCAGCACTGATCTTCAAACTCCTCTCCTTGGGTAGCCGTGAAGCTGGAACAGCAGGCTTTGTGGGCAGCCCAGCTCAGCACGAGGAATGTCATAGAGCCAGCCTGGGTGTGTTTCAGGGACTAGAGCTGGTGGGCCAGAAGGCATTGCACTCCTGCATTCCCTGCCACTGCCCCCACTCCCTTTCATAGGAACATAGGACTGGAAGTGAACTTCCAGGCCATTACGGTGGTTCAGACAGCCACATAAAAAAAAAAAAAATTGCCCCAAGGGTCCACAAGAATGTTACTCTAGTCTCTCTTTCAAACCCCAGTCACAAAACAACCTATGACAGTAGAAATAAATCACTTCACAGCATGTCACAGGAAGAGAGAAGGAGAAACAGAAGTGCAGCAGTGTCTTTTATGTGCTTTGACTTGTGCTGGAGGCCATGGGTTGGGTGGTGTGTATAATGGGTGGGCAAAAAGATGGTGTAGGGCCTCTCTTACCCCTCATGCTCTCCTGAGACCCTACCCTGGCTCAGATGGGGATTTAACTCATGTCATTTTTGTGTCTTAATGAATCCGACTGGTGATAGCCTTGCTGTTAAGATAACTAAATCTGCAGCTGTCAGCTTAACACTTAAAAGCATTGCGTGCACAGGCTGTGATGCAGCAAGATATTTTGTTTCACTCTTGCAATGACTGCTCTTAGTCTCTCTCGGTTAAAAGCAGATTTGGTGTCCCACTGAGAACCCCGAAACACTCCCTCCCCACCTTGCTTTCTCCTGCCTCTGTTTTTCCTTGATGTTTTTATTCTGGTAGAGATGTGCCATCACCACAAGGTGGAGCAATGCCACAGCTCTCTGGCAACCATGACTGGGTTTTCACATACCAGACGCCCACCTCTTATTAATGCAGCAGGGGTCAGGGAAGGAATTGGGCTTCTCTGAGTCACGATTCTCTGCTCTCCTTGTGGCATTGAGCTCAGTGGTTCTCTTCGCATGGGCTGTATTTGTAGGCACAATCAAGTCCTGAATCAATGGTTAATAGAAGACAGGCTTAAAGGAAAAAGAAAATTAAAGTCTTGAGAAACATCCGTCCAGGACTCTAGGAAGCTGTCCCTTACATAGACTGAAAAATGGGGTCTGGAATTGCTTGGCAAGATCCACAGATTGAGACACTGTTAGAGTTACAAATCTTGCATTTCCACCAGGTGTCTGAAATGGGCAAGGTGCAAGCAGAAATAGCATCTTGCTTTTGAATATGCTTGGTCAAGCCCCAGTACAGCAGAGAGCAGAGTGTGGGCCAGCCTCTTTATTTTTGTCTGTGTTGCAAAGAGCAGTCTTTGGTTTGGAGACCTCATGTTTGCTGCTCTCTGGGATACATGGTTATACTCTTAGGAGCTGGCTCATACCCACTTTGTTATCTGCCTTAGAAGATCTCTGAGGTGGGATCCTGTGAGAGAGGTCTCTTGTTTTATTAAGCTTTCTCCGACAAGCCGGTTGCTTTGATAAACGGTTTTGTAGTTACGATGCAAGTCTCTTTGATAACATTTCAGGAGCTGAGGTTTAATGATCCTTGGAAATTGAAAAGAGAAATCGAGATATGAGCTCCAACACCTTGTCTCTTATGTGTATTTGCTCATTAACACTTGACTAGAGTTTTACTGTGATATCTCAGCCTGTAGAAAGAGCCATCTCTCTTCGTCACCCCCCTTCTCCCCCACCTGGTTTGTCAGGTCTGATGTGCTTTGTCTTTAATGATAGATATCACAAAGGCAAGCATAACTAAGATGCAAAGCCAGGTTCCTCATTGGATTTAATTGTGGTATTTATCCATTTGGTACTTTACTAGGCAGGGAGAGACATTTGGCTTCCCTTGTATTTCATCTTTGCTCCAGTAAGACCGTCTGTCACACATACCTTCCAGCTGCCATCAGCAACTGATGTAGAACAGAAATGGTGGTGTTCCTCCTTTATCTCAAGGCTCCTTCACAGAGCCCTGTTAGTGGACAGAGGCCTTCCAGCAGGTACAGATGTCACTGACAACTGCTCTGGGGCCTCCTCCTGTTGCCAGGCCTCTGTGTAATAGCAACTTGGGACTCTAAGTTGTGATTCTCTTTTCACATGCTTAAATCAAGAACTGCTTCTTTGTAGTCCACAGAGCTACCTGATATGAGTTGAAAAGAGAATCAGGCCTGTACAGTCCTAGGCAGGGGTGGACCTTTTTTCCCTGATTGAATTTTTCAAAGGTGTTGAAGCTTGTGGAAATCCTTCGCCCTTTGAGCAGTTATACACCAAACACACAAGCTATGTTGCCTTCTATCAGACTGTTACAAGACAGGTCAGTCCTGAATTCATGGCAGCGTGTCATGCTCAGACCATTGAAACAGTACATTTTCTACTTCCTCCATCCTTGTAAGTCTAAAAAAGTTCCTCTATAATGAATATGAAATATCAGTTATGACTTTTTCTGTGGACTTCCCCCTCCCACCTGCATGATGATGCCTTCATATAGATAGATGTTCAACTTGCTCTCGGAGCAGATCCAGAATCAGACAACTACATGAAATTTACAACTCTGGAAAAGTGACAGGTTGACAATAAATGGAAAAACCTAAGGGACTAAGCTCCAGTGCAGACATACTTGGCATTCTGAGTAGCTACTGTACATGCAAGGATGTGGGTAGGCAAGAAGATTCAGAGGGCTCTGCCCACCTTAAACTGGTCAACAGAATGGCAGATGGCCGGCAGTATGATGTGAGGAGCAATTCAGAATTTCAGTTCAGACTGATTATCAGGATTTCTGAGCTTGGGGCTTGTGAGCAAAATGTTCTTCCCATCTTGCTTAATGGGGTGAAGATTGTGGCTGGCTAGGAATGGACACCTAGATGAGGGAAGATTTGAGCAGACAATACATCTATACAGTGCATCTTACAGGAGCTCTTGCTCATATCATCTTTCCAGTGATGCAATTCCCCAGAGTTCATTGAAGTTTGAGATTTAAAGTGGCATTACTGAGGTCCTACATGTCCTTGGAAGTGTTCTGCTGCCTGTGCAGCAGTAGTCACAGAATCAGTAAGTTATCTGGCTGTGCATAGTAGAAGTGAAAAAAATATGCTGCTCTTGTATAAATTGATTGTCTTGTTCATCTTTGCCTTGAATACCATGTACAGCTTGGTTCCTGCATCCCCAGATAAGCACACCAGACCTGACACAATGACTTACAGAGGCACCGTAAGAATGACTAGTGATATGGAAAGGAAAATATTTGGCTTCTATACATGGACAGTCAAAGGGGCTTTTTTTTTTTTGGTTTAAAAAGGGGGTGAGTTTAAACCGGGGTGATCTGCCTAGAGAGCTCAATCTTTTCAGAGTTATGGCACCCCTCCATCACTTTTTTGAGTGATGTTGTATTCCCAGTTGAAAGCCACTGTTTGTGCTGCCTTAGCTTACCTTGGTACTTCTCAGCTGGGCTCTGCTGCCTCCAGGTAAAGCTGCCCTGTGTGCCTGCTGCACAGCCAGACTGGAAAGGGCTGTGGCACATGTCCATGCTCCTCCAGCATTAGGTCGCTCTGATAACCTGAAAGCAGACAGGACAGCTGGTTGAGGTTGTAGCCCTTTGCCCCCACCATGCACATCCTAGAAACAGAGGTTCAAGGGACAGTACCATTTGTGTACCTCTGTTTCCAGGAGGAGTGTGAAAGGAAGGGCTACAACTTGCGCCAGTTCTCTGGTTTGTTTTAAGGTTATCAGAGAGTTCTAATACAGTGGGGTCATGTGCATGCCATAGCTCTGCACATGGCTGCAGTGGCAGTACCTGTATTGCAGCAGCCCTGAGGGCATCTTATGGTATCTGGGGTGCTAGGACTGCCTTGGTGAACACCACTAAGCTAGAGACTAGGAAAACAGTTGTAAATCACAGTGGCATACAAAGAAGGGCATTTTGGTGCTGTGACAGTTTCCTATGAAGCATTCATTGGGGCTGCTCTCAGAGGTGGGCTAGTGGACTAAATAGGCCATGGGCCTGTTCTGCTGCTACAGCTCATTCTCACATTGAATGATCTATGTCAAGGAAGCTGCTTTTGTAAAATTGAGTTTTGTGTCATCCTGCGATAACAAATGAAGAGCTGTCACAATATGCAAATGCTCCACCTCCAACAAATGAGGTGCAAAGGTTTTAGCAGATTTCTGTTATGTGGAGAGGAAAAATACCTATTTCACCTGTAGGGGTACTGTATGAGCAGTCATTTCCATACAGAGGCATGGCTGATCCTCACCCAGGAAGCCTGGCTTTAAAAGGAAACAATTAGGCTTTCATTCAAGGGAAAAACATTCATTTTTGGGACCATGAGCTAAGATGACCCCTGGGTATGTAGAACCTGTGGCTGCACATAATCTTCTCTGGACCTGTGTGGTCATTGGTATAATGTCCTTAGAGATAGAGAACTGGGGACATTTGTTGTGAGACAATCTGTGGATGGGTGCCGGGGACCATTATAAAATTTCATATTGACGTGTCTGTTTTGTTATGTGAACCATGAATTTAGACCTCAGCAGATGACAATGGTAGCCATATTGTTCCATATATAGAAGAGACGTGGGCCCATTGGATAAATGCTCAACAATTATGGTTCTGATAGAAGGTGCTGGTTGTTCCCAGGGCTGACATGAGAGCCTTGTAGTAGACTACCACTACCACACAGAGAAGAAACAGATGTACAGCGTGTTGCAGGTTTTATCTGTATAGTCAACAAATTTCTACATGATCTTGGATTCAAGTCTAGCATAGTGACTAGAATATTTAGAGAGATTTTTCAAAGCTAGCTAAACTCCCACTGCAAGTCCTTCTGAGCTAGCATGGTTAAAGCACACCAGTTCCAGTGGCATACAAAGTGGGGATGTGGTTACATTGCGTCCAGCTACTTTTCACTCCCCAGTCTGAATGACCAGGTTTCCATTTACAGCTGGAAGCTACTGGGTGTGGCCTTTGGCGTAAGCCCAAACAGGATTTGAACTCATGTCTCTGGCGCTAGAGTGACAGACCTTAAGCACTCTTCCACCACCTTTAGTTCAGTTCCTATAGAGGCATCTCAATGTAGCCAGTTCTTAAGAAGGAATGACTGGGTGCGGAGCTCTTTTGAAAATCTTGCTCGTTAATTTCCTAAATCATATGAATACTCTATTAGACTTCCTGGGATGTGCAATTTCCTATGGAAGCTGCAAGGTAGTGTTTATCTCATTTTGCTGTCAGCTCCTTGCACTTTAATTAAGGATTTGTTTTTGTCTCTTGTCTTTCTGTCTATCATGTTCTTTTCCAACCCTCCAGAGCAAACACTTGATTTAAACAAAATTACTGGCATCTAGCTTGATCCAGTCCAGTCATTTCAGGTGGCTAATGGAGAAAGGGGGCGAGATCGTAGTCCTTCCATCACTCCTCTCTTATTTACACAGAGGAAATTATGCCAGCCATACTTCTGTGCATGCATTAATTGCTTTCATTTGTAGTCTCTGCACTCCTTCCCTTTGTTTACAGTGCAGGTTCTCCAGTGAGGGGTCGCAACCCTTCTGCTATTGCTAAATGGAAAGGGGAGGCTGACTAATTTACAGCTCAATGAGAAGAGAGCTCTAGTGGAGAGCCAGTAGGGAGGAAGCTGGGAACCTCTGGATGACAGTAGGAGTTCCTAGAGACCTGCAATACCTCTGTTGCTATAGAAAGTAAGGTGGATTGCAAAGGAGAACAGCCACAAACCTCTATAATAGAGAGCTTATTTTACCTCCCCCATCCCTCCTCTGCCCAGTGGAGATGTTTGATTTTCTGCAAAGCCATAGTAATTTTTCCCTTAGCAGGGGCAGGATTTCTAGTCCTTGCATTGTCCCTGCATTGTCCTAGACTTGTCCTTCCTCATTCAAGTATGGAAGATCCCTTACAGAAAATTATTTTAGTCTGCTGAGGGGTAATAATGCAAACTCAAATGTGTGCAAGCTAGAAAATGCAGAGTAAAACCATCCACCTACGTACGTTGTCATTGTACCAACACTTTCAAACACACGCTGTTCCATCACCTTAATGCAACACCACCTCAGCAACTGAAGTCACACCCAGGCAACCTTAACTCTGCCCTTTGTCTGCTGCCAGTGCTTCTCTCAGTTTAATCCTTATTTTCCTGCAGTTCGTGGGTTTTTAAGTTGTGAAATTTGTAACACTCAGGAACCTTTATCAAGTAAAGCAAACCTGTTTGTTTACAACAAAGGACTGCAAAGTGTAAAATGATATAAATAATTGTATTATAATTAGCATGCATTGTTGTGGTAGTTTCTGGTGAGCAAGATTCTGATACCCCTATGTCAATGAGTTCCTTACAGTAAGGCTAGGGACAGAAGTTGCATATAAACCAGTTTAAGTGATCAGAAATTGGTTTAAACCTGTAACAGAACAGAACCTCAGTGCACGTAAACCAGTTTCAAAATAGCTGAAACTGGTTTAAGATGAACCTGGTTGCATGTAGTATCAGACTTAACTGATTTGGGTCAAACTGGTTTATGGAACTTCTGTCCCAGACCCCTTCCTGGTTCCAGCTAAACCAGAGTCCTCCAGCATCCCAGCATGCTCTGCCTTTAAGGCAAAGTGGGCAGGGAAAGGCTTAATTCTTCTCTCCTTCCCCTTCACTCCCTTCCCACCCCTGCAGCAGTTGGGGTTTACCTGTTTGTGGGGGGAGGCACAGGGGGCGGCTGGGTTGCGGCTCCCGGGGCAGAAGGGACAGAGGGAAGAATTAATGAGGCCATGCTGGGATGGCATTTGGCCACACCCCCACTGCTGGAGGGGCAGGGAAGTGGCAGCAGCCTCTGTCAGGGTGCCCAGGAGGGGGTTTATTCCCCCCTCCCATCCCTGTGCCACTGGCATGGACTGCAGCCGTCCCAGCATCATGGCCCCATTAAGGCTAAGGGGGCAGCGAGGGGGTTGATTTCCCCCCTCCCTCCCAGCAGAGGACAATAGCTGGGGCAGAGCAGCCCATTTCCTCCTGCCACCCCTCCTCCTTCCCCCACCCCCGCACTGCCACAGGGTGGGGAGGGGCGCTCTGTGCAGTGCTGCCTAGCCTGGCCCAGCCTGGGTGTGGGGAGTGGCTGTCACTGAGTTGCAGCCACTGGGGATGGCCCCGCCCCTGTGACCTGGGCCTGCCTTGCTTGGCCCCCAGCCAAGGCAGCTGCATGGCTGGGCCAGCTCGCAGTGGCACAGGCCTCCCTGGCAGCTGTAGCTCAGCGAAAGCAGCCTGGCTGCACAGGTGGCGGCTGGCTGGGCCACAGGCTACTCAGGCTGGCTCGAAGGGGCTGGCAGGTGTGGAGCACAGCTGCTGCCACAGGGTTCTGGCCATGTCCCCATCTGGCCACGCTCCCTCTTCCCCCACCATGCAAACCCTGCAGGCCAAGATGGGGGTTTATACCCCTCCTCAGTCATACTCAGGCCTGCCTGGGTCTGGCTGCTCACCCCAGCTCAGGTCAGCTTCCCTGTGGAAGGGAAGGGAGGGCTGCTCTAGCACCCCTAAGCTTCTGGCCTGAGCCACTGCAGGCATGTGCCTGCATTTCTGGAATTAAAAGTGAATGTCTATCCACTTGAAAAATCAGTTCAATCTCCACAGATTAGAGTAACCTGCAATGATTGAATCAATCCAGGCTCAGGCTTTTTGAATGTCTGACCCTAGTCGAAGAGTAGCCTTGTTGAAATGCAGACATGATGAAGCTGGAAGAACCTGGCCCTGAGAGAGATATTTCCAAGATTTTCTTGTTGTCGCTGATTTTCAGATAGATGGTTGGGAGATTGTCAGATGCTTCTCCGTTGTTTTATTTCCAAATTCCTGGGCTTCTAGTCAGAAAATCTCAAGGCAGATAAGCCCAGGCATTGTGTCTAGGAAATCAGTGTAAGCCAACTGCAAAAGTGTAATATTAATCTATCAGCTTTATGTTTCTGAATACATAAAATAAAGCCTTTTGAACAATGACCTCTACAGTTTACAAAATGATCTTTCATGATTGTACAGAAATACATAAACTCTTCTTTTATGTTCCAAGTGTGGCCCAGTGGGTCGGGGGCTCTGGCCTAGGAGTGAGGAGACCAGGGCTCTAGTTCTCCCTGTACTCACTAATCTGCTGTCTGTCATTCACTCCTTGGAGCTACTCTTTCCCCTCTTACCCTTACCTAACACTCCCTGGGGAAGGAACAGCTTCTCACTGCATGTGTTATGCAGCACTGAGCACAATATACCTTAACCTTTCTTTGAATCTGTAGGTGATAAAACAAAGAGAGAGAGAGTGAATTAAGGGTAAGTCTATGATGCTTCCATAGTGCTGCTGAAAAGCAGGCAATGACTTCTCACTCTTCCCCTGCATGCCCAAACCCAGAAACGGAGCAGCGAATCCCCTCTGAGTCTTGCCCCTCAGCCCCCCACTGCTGCTTTCAAGAACTGAGGGGCAGTATGGCCACCTCATTTCTGGGTCTGTCATGTGCTCAGCAGGAGCATGTTGATGGGATGTGGTTTTTGCGGGTGTTCAGGAGTGGTACATACATGTCTATCAGTATCTTGGTAATATCTGTGTAAAGTCTCCTTAGGGTATAGTCTAAGGAATGATCATTTAAGTGGACTTCCTCAGGTGGAAGTACACGGCTTTCCCATCCTGGTAAGTAACAAAAGCTTTCAGTTACAGACAGGCTTAATGATTGTAATCTTAATGATTGTAATCTTGGGTCCTTTTAGAAAGCATGCATAATGAACATGTAAAGCTTCACTTTAAGGCCTCTTTATCACTGATTGGCAGTTCAGAAAATATGTATGGTCTTATTCGGAAATAGCACGTGCTGTCACTTTAAGACCAGAATTCTGGGATTTTTCAGAGCTGGGAAATCTCTAATACAATGTCACACATACATTTTGGTCCCTGTGACATCTTACTCCCACCTCCACGTGGGTAGAAAACAAAATCTGAAAAACATTCTTTGATCTTCCACCCACTGATCTGCTCGAAATTTAAGTTCTGTACTGCAACTCAGGGGAAGGAGGAGTAGGAATATAATTTATACCATATTTAAAAAAAAGAAAGAAAGAAAACACTATTTCTATTGGATTTGGAATTATTGCTGTATAAATCTTCAGTATCCCTGCATTCTGCTAGTTGTCATGCTTTTAAAATGACACCGGGCTATTCTCTCTGACCTACTTAAATTATTTTCCTTTCGAATGAGAACATTGGGTTACTACTTGCATCTTGATGTTTTCCTTCGGATGGTTGATGTTAAAGGGAACATTTAGTTTCCTTTGCAAGGTCATGTTTCTGCAGATGATCAGAGGTGTCAGTTTTTCATAGGATCTGGGTAAGCGGTGAAGAGCTGCCTTTGGTCCCAGTGTGCTGCTGGCATATTGGGATCCTGCAGGGGGAAGGGGCAAGGCAGGGTCCTTTTGGAACAGGAGCATCATCAATGACTCCATTTTGCAGGCCCAAATGTAGGGAAGTTATAGGTAGTAACTTATTTAGGGGGATGAATTGGTCACCAGTCTTGGGTGCTGATTTAGAGGGGGCACCAGAATGGCTGCTCCTAGGAAGATGGGGCTGCTTCGGCCAGTGTGCAGTGACCCTGTCCCCCAGCCACAACGGCTTGAGCCTCTTCTACAGGGGTGGGCAAAATGTGGCCTGAGGGCCAGATGTGGCCTGCCAGGCCATTCTATCCGGCCCGTGAGACCCCTAAAAAGTTTAGAAAATTAATATTAATCTGCCCTGGGTTGCCTGTCATGCAGCCCTCAGTGGCTTGCCGAGACTCAGTAAGTGGCCCTCTGCCCAAAATAATTGCCCACCCCTACTCTACTACCATAGCAGTGGCTGCAGTAGTAGCAGCTGCCAGCAGAGTGTAGAGAGCAAGGGCTATTGCAGGCAAGACTTCACCACCCTGGTTCTCCAGCAACTGGCATAATATCTCTTCCCCTTTCCCTTTCCACTCCCCTCTGCCCAGGGCATTGAAGGAGCTTGCTACACTTCTGAGAGGTGAGCCCAAGGCTAGGGAAAGGTGAGTCTGGTGGCAGGACAGGGATTGAGTGGCGCTGTAGTGTCCTCTGGCGGTCACTTGACTCCTGCCTTCTCCAGTCACTTGGCCCTTTCCCCTCACTCGCTAGCCATACCTTGATGTTGTTTGGAAAGAAAGGGTTGGGAGGCCAGGTCACTCTCTGTTGGTGTCCTTGAACACAAGATGCCTTAAGGGCTGTATTTGTGGTCTCAGACCTGCCCTACAGCCATACCGATTCTACCTGTGCTTTCCTCTTCACCCCTTTTGTAGCCATGCCCAGTCCTCCAGGTTTAACTATAACATAAAGGCAGGTTATCGCCTTAGGGGTGTATTTGGTAGCCGTGTTGGTCTGCGACAAAAAGACAAACAAAAAACTAGAACTCTTGGTTCCAAAAATGATACCTTTTATTAGACCAACTGGAAAACGGCAAGAAAATTGTCCTTTTCTGCAAGCTTTCGGGATCAAAGTCTCTTCGTCAGGCTCTGGGAAAAGTGTAGGTGGTACAAGTTGGTAAAAAGCCCCCATATGGGGGACTTTTCACTCTAGGTAAATGCCAGAGCCATGCTGCCCTGAGTTCTCATCCCTCTACTGGAGGTGTCCTAGCTCCTGCAAGCCTCCTTGGGTGGCTGCTCTAGTAGCTGCTTTTTCCCTCCGGAGAGGTCTGCTCCCAGCCAATGCAGGCCTGCCTCCAAGTCGTCCCCCCTTATCCATCTCCTGGTTGCCACCTTATCTGAGTTAGGTGAGTCACAGGCTCCTGCAAGTGTTTGACCTTAGGGCTGATGATCCCCTCTGTCCTTCCCGCTGCTGCTTGGGTCTTCAGCTCTTTCCTGCCTGTAGCAGTCCAGTCAGTGGTGTTTCCCCCTTTTTAGTAACAGGACCTCTGTCTCCCTGTTATAGTACATCTATAGCAGGGATAGGCAACCCCTGGCACAGGTGCCAGAGCATGGCATGCAAAGGCATTTTGCTTGGCCATGGGGCAGATGGTGGGGAAGGGGCTGGGGCTGTGCTGCCACAACAGAAATTATAGCTCCCCTTCTATCTGACCCTGACATGCCAATATCTTACAAGTCGAGGTTGTAAGTGTTTTTGGTACTTTGTCCAAAAATGTTGCTGACCCCTGATCTATAGCAAAGAGTGCTGTAAGGGATTCCAGGCAGCTTCAAAGTAGTTCTGCGGAGGCTGCTGTAAGGTGATATCATGCAGTTTACCTGGAGTTGCCTTAATTTAAGCCACAGGCCAGTTTGGCTCCCACAAGAATGCGGAATTTGGAGAGTACAGAAATGTCATAAATCCAGCCCTGGTGCTATGGCTTCTGTGTTGCAACTCTTAGGAGACCTGGCAACTCAAGCCATTGCAAAAGCAGCCCTGTTTTGGTGAGTTCTGCTCCGCATGTGAGCCAGAACAAGTCTTCATGCACAGTGGTGTGAGGAGGCTTAATGGATCATGTGCTTCATTCAGATTTTGTCATTACTGTGATTTGTTTCTCATAGGTGCAGAGTCAAGGTTGTTCATGTGTTGGTCTAAGCTGTTACCTTCAGTGGTTAAACTCCAACCACAGAGTTGGTTTCTGAATTGTTTGAATAGGTTCTGTTGGCAATGCCTAGATTTTTAGTACATGAAGATTTATTTTCTTTTTCCAATGCTGTGTTGAGCAGTATGTCTTCCCTTGAGTTGCAGTTGGTAGCTTTTGACTTGATGAAATTTTTGGTGTTAGATGATGTGGCAGTACTTTTTACAGCATAAGTTGCACTGAGTAAGTATATGTAGGGGATATTAGAATGTAGTCATCAAGCTAATAGAATAACAGGAATTTGTTTTCCTGCTGATTATGCCCTTGTTAGTGGGTGCATCTACATGTTCAGTTAATACAAGACAATAAACTCTGGAGTTCCTAATTGCTCCTGAGTTTATTGCTCCTGGGCACATCATTTGAACCTGTGCCCAGGACTGCAATATGGTGAGCTGGGTCAGAGCAGTCCCAGCTGGAAGGGGGCCCTGTGGTCAGCCTGCTAGCCCAGACCTGCTTCCCCCCTGCTGAACATGCTGTGGAGGGGGTGGCTGGGGCACTAGGGTGCTCCAGTGTGGGGCTAGCCAGCAGGCAGTCCCTGAACTGAAGCACCTTTGTGCCCCAGCCGGCTAGTGCAGCATCTACATGTGCTCTGCTGTGGAGTAAAAAACTCCACAGCAGGATCATACTCATATTTACAAGGCCGCACGTGTAGATGTGAGTTGTTGGCTGCAGGGCAAATTAGTCTACTCCACAGTAAATGTTTCATGTAGACGTGTCCAGTATAAATCAAAATCAGTTTGGTCTGCAGTGTGATGTTCCTGTGGGATGGGGAACAGGGTTAGTTAGTTCGTGGCTCCACCTCAGCTGTATTTCCAACAGCTTTTCAGGGCAGTAATTTTGCATGTGAAATACTCTTTCATGCCAAAGAAACTGGTTTTCATGATGGTGGCAGATAATTCTGAGTTCCCCTCCCTGCTTACCTTCCTCTAAATGCCATTGCACTCCTTAAACCAAAACAAGTTGCTATTATAAAGGAGTAGTGGCTCCCAGAAGATGGAAGAGCTTGAAGTCTGATTCTATTCTTACACCAGTGTTGTGCTATGACTTCAAGAGATTTACTGATGTAAATTGTTGCGTGTATGCGATATCAGAATTGGTATCAGGGTCTCATATACCTTCCTAATTGGATTCAGGTGCATACTTGGTATACATATACCCTTCATTTTAACCCAAAAGGAAACAGTGTGTCTGATTGTTCTGCATAGAGCTCAGGTGGAATAGAGTGGGGGTTGTCCTTGACTTTTCTGGGAGCAGGATCAGACTGCGTGTTCTGTAACCATTTGCTATAATATGCTTCAGTTGGGCGAGGATTGGTGGATGTCATGAAGAGAGGAAGAGAGAGAATGTCAGAAAACTATATGGATATCCATCATGCATGAAACATGCTGTCATCTTTGTGTGGGCCTTTACCTGGTTGCTTGTGCTTGCAGCAGACAAAGTAGTTGTTTTTGAGAAGCAGTGTTTGCTGCATATGTGGTCGACAGCCAGAGACATTAAGATTTAATTTAGGTCATCAACCTCCAACTGGTCAGCAGACCGTAGAAATCGTTCTCTTAATATCTCTATAATATCACCTCCCCAACGACAGTTGATTGCTGATTACTTTTGGGGGGCTGTAGTTAAAACACTAATTAAATATGCTTTGTTCATCCAACAGAATCCACTGCAGTGCTTAGATGGAAAAAAACAAAGAACAAAACAGCTCTTGAAGGGAAATCTTCCTCTGGGGGATACGTGCATTTACTTAAAATTGTTGGTGTTTCCCTGAGTTGTAATCATCAGGCTGCAAAAACATGTCATAGGCTTCTATTTCAAGCAAAACTCCAGTTAATCTGGCCTGTTCAAAGTGTGCACAAAGATATTGGCTGAGTTTTTTTTTTGGTGGTGTTTGCTACTTGTTTGACGGCAGTGCCTGGGACCACCAGCCACGGCCCATCCCTGCTAGTTGTTCCACAGGGAAAACCCCACAGGTCGATGGGAGAGGAGGTTGGTCCAGAAGAATGAACAAGTGATTGTACAATAATCCCTGGTTTCTCAGCTCAGTACACCTAGGTTTGTTGAAGGCACTGTGGCAGAGGCAAGCTCTAAACGAGGGGTTAAAACCATAGGAAGGTAGGAGCTGTGTGGACTCTTCACTTTGGTCAGAATGACTAGACCTAAGTGCCTTCTGATTCTGGGTGCAAGCTACATATCCTAAAGTCTGATTTTCAGGGCTGGTGATTTATTGCTTTCAGAAATAGGTTCACTTCCTTATATTAGCATGTCTGTCAAGCTGTGTTGTTCTCCATGACAGAAGTCAGCATATTTAGGCCCCACCTGCTCTGTACTAATCTCATTGTCCCAAAAACCCCATCTGTCTCAGCTGGCAGCGCCCTGACTTTGACTAACATAGAAACAATTCAGATCCTTTGGGCAGCTTGATTGACTTTGCTGGAGCTGTGCTGATTTATACCAGCTGAAGAGTTTGGTTCCTTTTACTTCCTTGAAATATCTCTTAATGACCTGAATTCAGGTGTCTGGAGTGGCTCTAGGGGCAGATTTTGGCTTCTTGTTGCACCATAAGGTCTTCTGTGATAGACACTCCTTCAAGTTTGCCATCATTCCAGCAATGTCAAATTCCCTCCTTCAGGAGAACCCTTCTAATTTCATTAATTTGCACCTGTATTTACATTTACAGCCCTTCTACCCCTTCCTCCCTTCCCCCCAAAAACCCCACTTTGGATGCAGCTATGTTTGCAAATGCAAATCAAAATTGTAGGATGCTGCTCATTTTTAAGGGTGCAGTGTTGGTTGCCCAGAGGGAAAAGTGCACCAGGTGCTCCTACCCTGGGGGTGTTTAAGAGGAGGTTAGATGAACATCTTGCTGGGGTCATTTGACCCCAGTATTCTTTCCTGCCATGGCAGGGGGTCGGACTAGATGATCTGCTCAGGTCCCTTCCGACCCTACAAACTATGAAACTATGAATATCTATCTAGTTGCGCATTCAAGATGAAAAAATAATATTCTCTTTTGCAGCAGAAGGGCAGGCAAAGCGATAAAATAGCTGAATTTCCTGAATTTTTCTGATGCACAGGATCTGCTTTTTATTTGGGGAATATAATTATAGCGACTTTGGTTTGAGGGTGTTTGGGAGGTGGCCTTATAAATCTGAGTGCAAAAATAGCCTGCTGAGCAGAGGGCAGGTAGGCTAGTGAATTATTTGTGGCCATTTATGTGGTACATGTCAGGACCTGCTGCTCTGTTTGTCTGGAGCTGTATTCTTGCATTGAAAATTTCCTCCAAAGAAACATTTCTTTTCTAAAAGCCATTCTACTACTGCAAGGAATCTCTTATGGGGTAAGTCACATGTAAATGGTTTCTGGAGGTGGCTTAGGTAACTTGTGGTTGGTAGTGGGCTGCAAAGATGTTACCTCAAAGGCCCCTTCCTGTACACTAGTGGATAAGGGTACTGGATTTGGAGTGCAATGAGAAGTCTGAGGAAGCCTGTGTGCTCTGCGGCTGGCTCTCATAGAGATCTGTTGATATTCTGCATGATTTATTGTGGGAGTCTAAGAATTTCTCTTTTAGAAGAGGAAAAAACTCTTCTGATTTTCATGGAGGGTACAGTCTGGTTCCTCCCCTAAGTAGTTTTTATCTAGGTATTCAGGACCCTCTGTATGTATCTCACTGAGGGATCCCAGCTGGCTTTCAGAGGACTGGATTCAGTGACCCAGCCCTGCATCCTTTAAATCAACATCTGCATCAGTGGGAACTGTGGGGAATCATGCTAGACCTAGACAGGTTACAAGGGTGGGCGGACGAGAATAGGATGGGTTTCAACACAGACAAGTGCAAGGTGATGCACCTCTGGAGGAACAACCGGCACCATACCTACAGGTTGGGGAACTCCCCTCTTGTCAGCACAGAGGTGGAAAAGGATCTTGGGGTCATCATTGACTCCAAGATGAACATGGGCCGGCAGTGTGGGGAGGCAGTCAGGAAGGCCAACCGCACCTTGTTGTGCATCCACAGATGCATCTCGAGCAGGTCCAAAGAGGTGATGCTCCCCCCTCTATGCGGCACTGGTCAGGCCGCAGCTGGAGTACTGTGTCCAGTTCTGGGCGCCACACTTCAAGAGGGATGTGGACATCATGGAGAGGGTCCAGAGGAGGGGCACTCGCATGATCAGGAGACAACAGGGCAGGCCTTATGAGGAGAGGCTATGGGACCTGAACCTGTTCCGCCTCCAAAAGAGAAGGCTGAGGGGGGATCTTGTGGCCTGTTATAAACTAGTCAGGGGGGATCAGCAGGCATTGGGGGAGTCACTGTTCCCCCGAGCACCGCCAGGAGTGACCAGGAATAACGGTCACAAGCTGGCCGAGGGTAGGTTTAGGTTAGATATCAGGAGGCGCTACTTCACAGTCAGGGCGGCTAGGGTCTGGAACCAACTTCCAAGAGAGGTGGTGCAGGCTCCTACCCTGGGGGTGTTTAAGAGGAGGTTAGATGAACATCTTGCTGGGGTTGTTTGACCCCAGTACTCTTTCCTGCCATGGCAGGGGGTCGGACTAGATGATCTGCTCAGGTCCCTTCCGACCCTAGAAACTAAGAAACTATGAAACTATGCTAGAGAGAAGATGGGCATTTTGGGAGGGGAGCAGCTAGTTTTGTTTGTATAACACTACACGAGCTCAGCTTCCCTCCCTACCTGCCCTTTAATGTCTCAAAATTTCCTGCTCTCTTCTCTCCTCTTCCAGTGCCTCATTCTCCATTCCCGATGTGTTCAAACTCAACAGGAAGTACTGCAGAATTTGAGAGTGCTGTAGGAAGTTCTGTGGACTGCATCAACTCTGGAGGCTTGAACACCAAGTCTGGAGATGTTTGTAGTGAATCCTGAGAGCTGCAGGAGCGGGTGGGTGGATGGGATTCTGCCCTAAGGGCAGAACAATTGTGGAAGGAAGGGTTGGGGAAAGGAAGAGCCCTCCCCCCACCCTCCAGTAGCTTCCAGGCATGAAAGACCCTGTCCTGGCAGGATTCCTATAGGAGACTGAAGTTTCAAAGACCTTGGGTGAAGTAGGGATAAAGATGAAGGAGAGCAAGCCTTTAGGGCCCAGAGAGCCTGTTGCTGCTCCACCGGGCAGCTGGGGTATGGGTATTCCACAGAAAAGCTGCATGCTCATTCCACCCTGAATGGAGGGGTGTGCAGATGACAGTGCAAAGGCAGATGGAAAACATGGGGCCTCCCAGAAAGGGAAGTGGAGTTAGGATCCCTCATATATGTAGCTCTCCAAAACCATGAGTGAAGCAGTGAGAAGCGTTTCAGGTTGTTGTAGCACGCCACTTCCAGCCTGCCCATGGGGGAACTGACAGCCCCTAGTGCTGTGAAAGGGGCAAGGGTCTTGGTGGTTGGGAGGACTCACAGAACGGTCCTGTGGCAGGTGTAGTGCAAGCCTTCCTTGGGCACCTCTGTGCCAAAGCCAGGAGCACCACTGGCTGCTTAGTCCTGCTCCACAAGAGCCAGCCCACTAAAATGATGTGGTGCAGGCACCTTAGAGCAGCCTTGAGTGTACTCCACAGCTTGGCTCTCAGACTTTGCCCCATGCATGCGTCTTGGTGCACACCCAGGGCCACTCTAAGATGGCTGCACTGCCTTGTTCCCTGGCTTTGGTGCACACCGAGTGGGGGTATGCTTCTTGTCGACTTTCTGGGGACAGCATGGAGGCAGTAGAGACCTACCCTACGACAACTGGCAGCTAGGGCACCTTATGCCAGCTGGTCAGAACTGAAGCACCTCACCAGTGCAGAGGCAGGGCAGTGGGAGGGTGTGACAGGGAGCCTGTTCATCCAGGCCTTTTTCACATGAAGATTTCTTCTTCCCTGGGGGAGTCCAAGGCAGTGATGTGTTTTTCTGCCTTTGAAACATGTGACCCCCCCAAAGTGCTTGTTCACAGCAGCTGTGCGTCCTGTTTGTACATCACAGCCAGGTATGGGGCCATGGTGTGAGGCAGGGTTCTGCCAATGTGGGCAGTGCTGCGGGCACACAGTGGTGTCCTCACCTGTTGGGATCAGGGGTCACTGAGCTTTCCCTCCCGTTCCCCTCTGTTTACAACTTGGTTATTCCTCCTGGGTCCAGGCCTGCACTCCCCCTCCTCGGTCACATTCCTCACTTGTGCGAACTGTCTACCTGCTTCAGCCTGTGCCGTCAGCTGCTACTACCTCTGTGCCAGGCATAGTAGAGATCTCTCTCATCTGAACTGGTTGCTATAGTGACATACAGTCTGCTGTGTTCTGGGTCTCCAGGAGCCAGAAACAACGGTGCTTGTGCAACATTTAGGTAAACATCTCTCCCCATATAGAAGTCCCCCTCCCCACCTCACCCCTAATGGCTGAAAATCACCCCTGCGCCCAGCCCATACATCACTGCAGCCTACGGTGTAGGGCTCCGCTCGGGTAGGATTGAAGCAATACCTCTGGCTTGCATGGGTTCTGCAGGTTGCCCTCTGATTGCCTGCTGGAATGGATCTGCTGGGAGAAGAAGGTGCAGTTTGAAGGGATACAGTCCCAGTTAGCAGATGCTCCTGGGAAGCTGCTTCCTCTCTCTTGTTTAACTGCCTGTTTGCTGCAAGGACAATTAGGTCCTTGGCTTTCTTTCCCACCTCTGCCACCTATTCACCAGATGACCTTGAGCCTGTTGCTTATTTTCCCTCCACTTCAAACCTCATCTCTCTTCAAGGGGGGACAGCAGTGTTTAACCCTTCTTTGGAGAGTTCTGTGGTGTCTCCCTCAGATGTACTGTAGTACTTTGTCATTCATTTAAGGGCAGCCAGTGGCTGGAGACTGCCTCTGTATTGCTAGCGTGCTTTCCAGAGCCCCGCCATTGGTTTTTATTTCTCTTCAGCATTCTGGAATCCATCAGCGTTTTTCACTTGTAACGGCCAGTGCCTGGCAGGTTCCTTAAGGCTTTTATTTGTGGTGTCTTTATTTCATTGCAGACATTAATGAGCTTGGCATGACATCACAGGAATAAAGTGCTGCTCTATGAATTGGAAATGAATTGCTTGCTTGGTCCACTGCCATTTGTTCTGGTATCTGAATCTCTCTCTCCCTCCTCGTGTTTGTGCCCATGTTGGTGTGCGTCTGGGGCGGGGGAGTGGAGCAGGGGTGGGGTTTCTGTCTTTTTTTTTTCCTCCCCCTTACGGCCAGTGACGTGAGCAATGCCTGGAACAATCAGGCTGGCTCAAAACAGTGTAGTTGAAGATGCTGGGAAAAACAGCCTGGTGCATTTTAAACCAACACTGATTGCTTGTGCCTAAGCTCCACGGACAGAGTTCTTCCTGATTTCTCTTCAGGGGGCTGGGAACTACTCCTAGCTTTCCTTCCCCCCTCACAAACACACACACACACACACACACACACACTCTCTCTCTCTCTCTTTTGGAAATGATTGGAGTTAATAGTGTTCAGAGCACCAGCAAGGTCCGGGTGAGAGCTACAGGTTCAGTAAAATACTCTCGAGAAGACTCTCTCTGGCGACAGTCCCACCGGTCAAAGTCAATGAAAATCTCCAACTCCTCTGAGTTTTCTGCTAAAGAAAGCAAGGTAAAATAACAAATCCACAATGTTTCTATCTGCTATGATTAGGAATAGGGATAGGATTAAGCCTTGTGATGTTTGAAGTGAAAGGCAATTGACAGGGCTCTGGATTATCCCTGCAATTGTTGAATTGCTGCAAGGTTAGTAAGGATCTGGTAGCTGGAGAAGGTGAGCAGGGCTGGTGGTGTGTAGAGTAGTAGATTTGACAGGGATGCCCAGGCACATAGCTTGGTGCAACAGTAAGCACTGCAAACTTAGTATGTGGAATGCTGATCAGAGCTGTGTTCCTGAGAAAGCTGCCGATGTACGTGTATAAATTCTTTCTCAGATATTTTATGTAGAAAATGATTTTTTTAAATGCATTCTTTCTTCCCCTCGTTGCATGGCTGTGCTTTTGTCTGTGTGAACGTTAGATAAAAATATCCCCTTCCTTGTACTGCGTGATTAAATATTGCCATAAAATATTGATTGGGAAGGCATCGTTGCGCGTTAGTAGGAATGTATAATTGCTGTTTGCTTAATGTGGATGTAGCCCCTGGGTCTAACTGGCTGCTACAGGAGGTGAGCTTACTGGGTCTTATAGTAGCCTAGCACAGTTGCTCCTGTCTGTAGGCAAATATACACGTATCCTATGCAGCAGTGTCTCCTTCCTCATTCCACCACTGTCTGTGTATCTTATTACAAGAGATACTGCCAACCTCTCCACTAAGAGCTGGGTACTCCACACCTTCCCAAAGGTACTTGGCATCTAGCAGAATCAGGATTCCTGTGTGAGCAAGGTGCTCTGAGCAACAACCTGTTTCTGCCCCCACTGCAAACTGATTAAAACGCAGTTTAATGCCCAGGAGTACGGAGGTAGAGAGGCTGTCTACTAGGGAGTATTGAAATGAGATGAGGCTTAAAAGGTTCTGAAGAACACACAACGGCACCTGACTATGTTCAGCATGTGTGTGCACCCATGTTTACATGTGTGCAGCTATGCACCCTCTCTCTGTAGCCCCCATTCCTTTATTCTAGAGACCTCCCTGTCCGGTGTCTTTTGCGCCAAATCCTAGGCTTCTGCCTGGATAAGTCCCATTTCGGCAGGCTTCTTTAAAGGAGTGCCATGATAAAGTCATCCCTACCCTGCACAGTTTTATGCTTTGCTTGGCACATTTCATTTGCCCAGTTCTTGAAGTCCTTGTGAGGTGACCGGCTTAATGCAGTTAGCCACAGGGTGCTGCAAACTTTGCCAGATGCCTTTCCTTGCTTAAGACAGTCCAGGCAAACCAAGCTTTGAAAGATGCATTCATTTAATATTACATGGCCAAACTTGTTTCAAGAGAAGTAAGATGATACGGCTCATTGGGCCATTACGGGTCCAGCTCTGAAATGAAGACTACACTTTGCAAACACATTCATCTATGAATTATTCTGCTGAATTTGGCAGATCTTTTTATATGACTAAAGTGCTGGACTGGGAATCAGGAGACCTGGGTTCCCTTTTCAGTTCTGCCAGTGAGTTGCTGTTTGACCTCAAGCAACTCACTTCAGCCATCTGTGCCTCAGTTTACCTCAGAAGGCAGGGTAGATTTGCAAACTTAAAGACTAACTAAATTACAGATGTATAGCATAAGCTTTCATGAGCCTGAGCTCACATCATCAGATGCTGTGAAAGGACTTCAGATTAAAGCAGTTAGCTGTCTCTCTGTTTTCCTCACTCTTCCTTGGTCTTCCCTCATCTATTCAGATTGTAAGCTCTGCAGGGCAGGGACACTGTCATACTTTCATAGTTGTTAGGGGCTGGAAGGAACCTTACAGATCATCCGGTCCAGCTTCCCTGTGCCTGCTATGTTTGTGTAGCACCTGGCACAGGGGGCAGGGTGTTGGATCTCAGTTGGGGCTTGTAGGTACAATACTCCCATTTCTGGTTCAGTAATCTGGGAAATGAGTCTGTGTCATTTTTTTTAATTTATGGTTTTTTCTTTTTAAAAGTGAATCATCAGTTCTTTACAGCCCTCACCATTTATCGCTATGTTATCTCTAGAGGGCCCTGTAGTGGGCAAAAGGCTTTGCAGACACGCATCTGTTTATAAGATCTTCCAGCACAAACAGACTCTAAGTTCAGGCAAAGAGGAGCCGTGCCCAAAAATGATTTTTCAGTACAGTCCTTTTTTCTGTCGTTTGCATTTCTATCCCTTCCCCCCCAGCTTTTTTCCAGCTGCAGGCATTTTGCCTTTTGTCAGGAGAGGCAGTGCAACTGAGCAGACACTGGATCACTTGGACTGGAATCCAGGCTTCTGTTTCTGGCTCTGCTAGTGACTTTCTGTGTGGCCTCAGGCAAGTTGCTTTTCCTTGCTGTGCTTCTGTTCCCTTCTTCCCCTTTGTTTGGCTTGCGTGTTGACTCTAAGACAGTAGGGACTGTCTCTCACTGTGCACCTGATTGATATGCACACCAAAGCCCGTCTCCCCAGCTCTGGCAGTTGTCAGTGTTGACAGGCTTGAGCATTAATATTAAGGGACTGGCTGGGAGGGTGTGAGGAGGCTGATGGCCTCCTTAAGGTAACTGGGAATCAAATAGTGGGTATTTATATCATGCCAACACAAGGGGCCCCACTCTTGACTGAAATCTAGGCCCTGTTCTGCGAGAAATTCACTCTGTTCTTCAGCCTGAGGTTATTTGCCCTTCTTTGTACATTCGCTTTCTCTCAGAGACTTATTTGTATCAGTCACATCATACATAATGGGATTAAAAAACCGAGAGCCTGTCACAGGACTGCAGCAGAAGACTCAGGCTCTGCAGGTGTCTCTTCCCCACAGGGGCAGTGGCATCTGCAGCACCAGCCTCTTCTTGTGCCAGGAACAAGCCCCTTCTGGGATACTTTGCACTTATGTGCCCATTTCAGGATCTTGGTGTGCTTTGCTCAGGTGGGTGGCATGAGCCTCTCACTTTGTGGTTAAAATACATGAGGTGCGGACAGACTGTGTAACCTGCCCCATATCACATACTGATTCAGGGGTTGGGTTGGGAGCAGGACCCAGCTGGTCCAGTTGCCACGTATCTACTTTAAAAACACCACACGTGCACACACCCGTTAGGCTCACCATTAGCTAATACAGTATTGATGTGACTAGCTACATCTGCAAGTGTGTAATCTCAGGCCAGTGTAGCTGGTCCATAGGGTTAATGTGTCTTTATCACCTCTGGGGGTGGCATTCAAAAATGGATCAGATATATAATAAGTGGAGGCTCCAGAAGGTTCCTGGGATCCTGCATGCCTGGCATTCTCTTCTCCAGACAGACATGGGTGTGTTTTGCTGTTCAAGAATGAACTGCAAAGCACTTAAATCTGTCCTGCCTGCAAATGCACATGGGCCAATAAAAGGCACAAAATAGTTTTTTGAAATATGCTCTGCAGGTGCTCTCATAGTCTGAAGCATGTCTGTCTTTCTGTGTTGCCTCCAGCCAACCAGCTTCATTCTGAGTAATGTGGTAAGGCCCCTTTTAACCATAAGTTGATTAAACGTTCAAGCAAATGCAGAACAAATCGCTCTGGCCAAGCCAATACATCAAGATTACAGAGTAAAGATGCTCTGCGCAGCAGCCTTGCTCAGCTCTGAGGAGCCCAGCTAGTTCTCCAGTTACGTTTTCTGGTGAAGATACGGATGACACAGGCTTTCTTCTATGGATGTAATTTTTAAAAATGGTTTAAAGGGAAGACCCGTCAGAAATGGTCTGCCTGAGTTGGTGACACGTTCAAAATTACCTCAGTAAAATAATTCTCCCCTTGCCCCACTCCCCTCTAATTACACCCCCCTCAAAAAAATCCTCATCAACCCCATATTCTTTCTCTCCACCCACACCAAAAAACATTCATCGGTTCCATATGCTGTTGAACGGCTGTGTGCTGTTTTATGAATAATGTATGCCGGGCTGTTGTAAGAATGTTTGTTATAGGAATTGATGGAATTTGCAGTTGTGAGACATAATGGCAGACATGTCACCCCGAACATGATGGCAGGCATGCCATGCGGTGGACTTCCCTAGGATACCAGTGCCCTTTGGAAAAGGGAGATGTGATTTTAGGAGCATGGAAAACCTGGGCACTTGGAATATTCCAAGACCTTACAATAAGTGTATAAATCATTCCAGGTGTGTATGTAGGGATGGGTAGCAGGGCAGAGTTGGGGGTGTGTGTGTGAAATGACAGGACCTAAATCATTTTTGGAGGGAACAGATTAATGTAAATCCATAGACAAGTAAACAAGACTGGAGAAGCCACAGCCCTGGAGAGTGGGAGGGTCATTGCTGGTGGTTGGAGGAGGCTTCCAGACAATGAGCAGTGAATATAGCCCAATATAGAGGAGGGGTCCTTCTTGCTGCATCCAAAATTGACAGGAAGCCGTGATACAGAAACACATGTTGGGACAAAGAACTGACAGACATGGGCAACATATCTGCCAGGACCTCTTCTAGAGGATGGGTGATACCTGGCAAACTCAAGGATGTCCTTGGGCTATGTGCTGTTGTGTTTCTCTGATCTGCTTTTGTCCTAAGTGGTGCTGTGCTCTGGGAGGGGTAACTGGTCTCTGGTTAGATGTTATAATTGCAAGGAGGAAGCAGGCACAAAGTTGCCAAACAGAATTTGGGGCTGTTAGGGTAAGAGCCTGGAGGGTGAGAGATACAGGTTCCTTTATGACAAAGGTGGAGAACTTGAGACTAAGTGGAGTGCCCTTGAAGGTACCTTCAAAGGGGAAGAGGAACCAGTTTACCCTGAAACTACATGTACACCCACTCACTCCCCTAAAATCAATCATTGATCCTTTCATCCCCCAGCACCTCTCATCACATCATGATTCTCCCTTTCCCTAGCTAGCATCTTTTTTGCAGCAGCAGTAGAGACATCCTGCGAGCTCTTTATGGGGTGGGGGGGGCGCGTGTTGAGTGAATCATTGGGGAGTAAGTCCCCTTCAGTTCTCCATGAGGACGGCATGTCCACTAAGTTCCTCATGTTTTTCCTGTGTGGTGTTGTGCTGAGGATGAGGACTGTGTTTACCCAGGCTACTCAGGAGAGCAGGTTTTCTTGTGTTAGTGACTGCCTGTTACAAGCACTAGCTGGGGATGGCTGGGTGAGTGCTGACAGAGGACTCCTTTGCCATGTAGCAGTTGTGTCATAGCCCTATCTTTGTCTTCTTTCTTGTTCTGCACTTTTGGAGCATCTGGCAGAGACTAGGGGGGCTCTTTGGAGTATCTTTTATAGACTACTGGCAGTGGTGGGTGTGGGGAATGTAAGAGAGGTTCCCCTTGCAGTCTAGTCATTAACTGCTGCAATCACGGTAGAAGCAAGGTGTCAGCAGAGAGGCTGGAGTATGTTGACCAGTAAAGTCAGCTTTTGTGGCTTATGAAATTCTTTCAGCAGTTCAGCCTGTTACAGACAGTTTTGAGTCAGCATTACCATGCCCCAGTGAACATTGGGTGGGAGAATCAGGAAGCAAATCCTTAGGGGCACATCCCAAGCTGAACTGCTTCATTTGATACAATTAGTACAATGCCCTTAGGGCCATTAAGCTTACCTCCAACCTAGTGCTGCAGAACCAGTGCCAGCTGTGTATTCCTTTCAGCCTTCACACTCCCTTCCCTTTAGCCAACATTAATGAAAGAGCATTTATCAACTTAGTTCTGGAAGTAAGGAAAGCCAGAAGTCACCTTCAACAGACTCAGAGGCTGGCTTATTCAGAAAGGCACAGGGCCCTGCCTTCAGCCCATCAGGACTCTGGGCCCTGCTGATCAGTGTTCTTTGCCTTGGAATGCCTTGCCCAACTCGATGGTCTTACTAGCTAATGATCTACCTCTTGCAAATCACCAGCTGGGTAACGGGTTACATGCATCTTCTTCCCCTCTCCATTCATACAGGTGTGCAGATGCTGTAGACTTTGTTTTGAGCCAGTGATTCAATTACATTTACACATAGGCAGGTTTTTTGGGGTAGAGGGACAAAGGCAATTTAGCTATCCTCTGGATGTTAACTTATTTCTTTAGAACGTTCAGGAGTTTCATAATGGTATGCTTTAGTTGATTTAATACATACGTAGCTTGCTTATCATGTGCATATATATGCTTGTTTGCACTAAATGTGTCTGAAGCAGGGCACTAAGGTGCCTGCTACTTGAAGAGCAGGAATGGCCACCAGGTGCTGGTTGCCAGGGCAACCAGGAGGAACTAGGGGCCCACACCTGTGGCGTCAGCTGACCGGAAGGGGCAGGGCTGACTTCTATAAAGCACAGGCTGGAGGCCGAGAGAGGGGGTCTCGGCTGGCAGCCAAGGAGAAGCAGTGGTGCCTGACTAAGCAAAGGGGTAAGGCGTGAACACAAGCAGTCAGTTATGCTAGTGAGTGATGGAGCATCCACAGAGGGTGGCTCAAAGGAGGTTAGCCGAGCGGGTTAGCTTTATGTTATAGCCAAGGGGCTTGTGTTGTTGTTGGTGGTGGTTGTGGTTGTGGTGGTGGTGTTGTTGTTGTTGTTGTAAGACTGGAGGACCAGGTGAGGCTATAAGGGGGAACCACATCAGTGTGGGAGTCCCAGCCCCAGGGAGTGGGCAGCATGAGAAGTCCCCACGGGGGGGCAGCGCGAGAAGGCATCTAATAAGACCGAAGAACGTCCAGTACATCTGCAAGGCTTGGGGTGCGATACAGGGATGGTTGGAGCCACGCAGAGCCTATAAGGCTGGGGTGCATCTGAACCCCATTCTGGAAAATGGGCTCAGTATAGGACAGGAGAACTGTGACCAGGAAGACTAAAGGTAGCGTGCCTATAATTCACATAAGACCAAAGATGTGGTGGGCGACATTGCGAGGTGCAGATAGGCAGCTTGGTGCGATATAGAGGGTAACTAAGGGGGAGCATGGCGACCCCGAGTTCCCGTCCTGTCACAGTGTCCATATGCATATATATCTATACACATAGATGTAATAAATATGTATAATATATAGATGGCAATAGTATGCATTATATACAAATGCATATTTTAAAAAATATATACAGTATGTCTCCCATCCATATATGTATGCATTGCACATACGCACACTGAGGGAGGGATGGGAGAATTTTCAGTGTCCCTTCCTGTTAATCTAAGTCTGTTTTTGATTTCAGTAAGAGCAAAATTAGGTCAGTGCCATGGGATTTTGGAAATGCATAGAATCACTCAGTTTCACCTCCCTATTACCTTTAATGAGAGTTGTCAAAACCACCCTTTCCAAAGCCTTCAAGCCTACATTTCGCCCACTGACTCATCAACTATGGAAGGGGGACAGAAGGAATTAATTGGGCAGTTGCAGCAGAATTTACGTTTTGATTTAAAAAAAAAAAAAAAAAGTATCTTTTCTTTCTCAGTTAGTAACCCTAAAGAAACATACGCTACTACATTCCTGAGTCTGCAGAGAGTCTGTGATAGGATATCAGCAGCTGATCAGAGCTTTGGCAAGCAGCAACACAATGAAATTACTTATAGGATGTTTTATAGTTTTAGGATGCTTATTACTGTTATATTCTGATCTATATTGCTGTTAATTTCTTGTGTGTGAATTTCTCTTCTGAGTAGTAGGGGAGATGGGCAGTGAAGGAAAGAACCCAGAGGTTAAAGACTGGAGAAGGGTAAGGCACAGGAGGTTGGGTGGAAGCAGGCTGTAGGAAAATAAATTTCTTCCCTGTAATAGCCCCGAGGCCTTGTAAGATGAAGAAGAGAGACGGTTCTCTCTTCCTTCCAAATGCTAGAGCAGGGTGGAGCTTGAGAATGAGATTGGTTAGCTAGACTAGTGCTGGAGTTCCCCATCTGACTGTAGTCCTTTGGCCTAGCTGGTGTATGGTAAATTTGCCTAGCCCTGCCTTTTCTGCCATCTTTACTGACAGCAGATGACAAACTTTAATTTTATCAGTTGAACTCTGACATGACAGAACAGCAATGCTTTTTGTTTTAAAATGCCAGAGTTATTTCTTTTCAGAAAGTAAAAAAGGTGATGGAAATCACCCACATGATTAGCAAAATGCTAGTGCAAGCAGCATCATTGTTGTAATCACTGCCCAGTTATGACCTGATGTAGGGAAGCTCTTAAGTGTGTATATAAGTCTTATTAATCTAATTCTACACTTAAGTAGTGTCCTGAATCAGGTCCTGAGGTAATAGCCATAAAATAGCAAAGCAGGCCCTTAGGCAGTGTGTGTTGATCTGCTACTTGCTTCAAAATATGAGGATGAGATTTTTTTTCTAGATAATGAGGAATCCCACAGGGCACATGACCTAAGTCAGTGGGACACTTAAGAAACTGAAGGAGTGTGAAGCAGCTGAAACACGTCAGCAAACCCAGCTTAGACAGCACAGGGCTAGTAGGAGAGAAAGTTACTCTTCACTTCTGCACTGTGCCCAAAGATAGGCAAATACAGAGGTTACCCTTAAAAAGAAACCATCAGTCATTTTAGATATTCCTAACTGTTTCTTTGGTATATTCTAACTGTTCCCTCCAGCAAGAACAGTGAATACTGCATCTAAAACACTATGTATGGCAGCTTTAGGACCATTTTAATGAGGAGTCGTGTGACTAATGTAGAATCCAGGACCATGTCTAGCTATATAGATTCTTTTTTTTCTTTGCAATGCCCTTGTGAGGGTAGGGATGGGCTCTTTTTCCACACTTCACAGGTGGGGAACAATAGCACGGAAAGGTTAAATAACTTGTCTGAGGTGGCACAGGAAGCATGTGGCAGATCCAGGATTTAAACCCACGTGGCTCATAGCTGAGACTATTGTTCTGAGTACTGAACAATCCTTCCCCTCTGGAGTAACAGCTCTGGCAGTGAGCTGAAGAAAGGCAACAGGTTTGAATTAGTTTTCTTTTGATAAATAACAAAAACTGTCGGTGTTGTGAGGGGAGTGTGCATGGACATAGTTTCATAGTAGCTAGAGTCGGAAGGGACCTAGGTAGATCATCTAGTCCGACCCCCTGCCTTGGCAGGAAAGAGCACCGGGGTCAGATGACCCCGGCAAGGTGCTCATCTAACTTCCTTTTAAAAATCCCCAGGCTAGGAGCCTGCACCACTTCCCCTGGAAGCCGGTTCCAGGCCCTAGCCGCCCTGACTGTGAAGTAGCGCCTCCTAATATCTAATCTAAACTTACCCTCCGCCAGCTTGTGACCGTTATTCCTGGTCACTCCTGGCAGCGCACGGGGGAACAGGGACTCCCCCAATACCTGCTGATCCCCCCTGACCAGTTTGTAGCAGGCCACAAGGTCCCCTCTTAACCTTCTCTTGTGGAGGCTAAACAGGTTCAGGTCCCGTAGCCTCTCCTCATAAGGCCTGCCCTGCTGACCCCTGATCATACGAGTGGCCCTCCTCTGGACTCTTTCCATATCGTCCACGTCCCTCTTGAAGTGTGGCGCCCAGAACTGGACGCAGTACTCCAGCTGCGGCCTGACCAGTGCCGCATAGAGGGGGAGGATCACCTCCCTGGACCTGCTCGAGATGCATCTGTGGATGCATGACAGGGTACGGTTGGCCTTCTTGACTGCCTCCCCACACTGCCGGCCCATGTTCATCGTGGAGTCAATGACGACTCCAAGATCCTTTTCCATCTCCGTGCTGGCAAGAGGGGAGTTCCCCAACCTGTAAGTGTGGTGCCGGTTCTTCCTCCCCATGTGCAACACCTTGCACTTATCAGTGTTAAACCCCATCCTATTCTCATCCGCCCACCGTTGCAACCTGTCAAGGTCAGCTTGTAGCCTATTGCACCCTTCTAGTGCACCCACATCCCCCCACATCTTAGTGTCATCAGCAGACTTGAACAGGGTGCTTTCTACCCCGTCATCCAAGTCACTGATGAAGATGTTGAACAGTGCGGGCCCGAGGACCGAGCCCTGCGGAACCCCACTGCCCACGTCCTTCCAGGTCGAGAAGAACCCATCCACTACCGCCCTCTGGGTGCGGCCCTCCAACCAGTTGGCGACCCATTTGACTGTGTGGGCATTGACACCACAGTCTCCCAGCTTTTTGATGAGGACAGGGTGAGAGACAGTGTCGAAAGCCTTCCGGAAGTCCAGAAAGACTACATCCACAGCAACCCCTGCGTCTAATGATTTGGTGACCTGATCGTAAAAGGCCACCAGGTTGGTCTGACAAGACCTGCCACTGATGAACCCATGTTGGTTGCCCCTGAGCATGCATTCCCCCGCAAGGCCCTCCTGGATGTGTGCCAGGATAATTTTTTCAAAGAGCTTACCCGGGATTGAGGTAAGACTAACTGGCCTGTAATTTCCCGGGTCCTCTTTTTTTCCCTTTTTGAAGATAGGGACCACATTGGCCCTCTTCCAGTCCTCCGGCACCTCGCCAGAGCACCACGAGTGCTCATAGAGCCGCGCCAGGGGTCCCGCAATGACCTCGGCCAGTTCCTGTAGAACCCTAGGGTGAAGATCATCTGGACCAGCGGACTTGAACACGTCCAGCCTCTCCAGAAGTACCCTAACTAACTCCTCGCTAACCCCTGGCCCAGGCGTGTCTTTCCCGGGGCCCGAGGGGGGCCCAGCAGGGAGGTGGCTGAACTGGTCCCTACTTAGGAAGACAGAGGCAAAGAAATCGTTAAATATGTTAGCTTTGTCATCTGGCGTGATGACTAAGTTGCCCATCGTGTCCTGCAGGGGCCCCACATTACCCGGGACCCTCTTTTTACCCCCTATGTATTTGAAGAAGGACTTCTTATTGTCCTTAATCCGGGAAGCTAGTCCTATCTCCATCTCTGCCTTGGCCTTCCTGACTGCCCCCCTACATCCTCGGGCGACTGTAACATAGTCCTTCTTGGTGATGACCCCATCCCTCCATTGGGTGTATGTCTCCCTTTTAGCAAGGAGACATTCCCGGATGCTCCTAGTGAGCCATGGGGGTTTATGTGCCCTCCTGCTCCCTTTGACCCTTGTTGGGATTACCTCCCTTTGGGCATGGAGGATCGTCTCCGTAAGGAGCAACTACTCACCTTCGACATCTGATTCCCTTCCCCTCTGGGTCCTCAGCGCTTCCCCAACGATCCTCCTTAGCTTGTTGAAGTCAGCCCTCCTAAAGTCTAGGGCTGTTGCCTTGCTGCAGCCCTTTGCCACCTTACGCTGGATGGTGAATTCCAGCAAGCGATGATCACTGTCTCCCAGGTGGCCCATCATCCGCAGCCCCCTCACCAGGTCGTCACCCGTGGCCAGCACCAGGTCCAACAAGGCGTCTCCCCTGGTGGGACTGTGCACCTCCTGGGTTAGATGGAGGTCCTGCACTCTGGCTAAGAACCGATGTGAGCGATCAGACTTGGCTGACTGCTCCTCCCAGCAGATGCCTGGAGCTCTTCTTCCTCCTCATGCATACGTTTGGGTTGATGATATTTGGTAACATTTTTAAATCAGGAGCAGGTGAACTTGCTCATTAATAAAAGCTGTTAAGGGCAGAAACTTGTTAAGGGCAAAAACAATCTACTCCAAGCCCCAACTTCTGGCAAAAAGGTTTGTGAGGTGGTTACTACTGCAGCTCTATTTCTCTTTTGCCTATTTTGTAGGAAGTCTGTTGGTCTGAACCTAGCAGTACACCAATACGTAGGTCCAATATCGGATTGACACCGATATAAAGAAAATTGATTGTATTGGAAATCGGCCTGATGTGGCCGATAATTTGGCTGATAAGTGCCTGGAGCACAGCCTGGCAGCATGGAGAGCTGCTTGCAGCTGGTAAGTTTGTTGTGGTGGAAGGAGAGAGGGCAGAGAGGGTGTGGGAGTGCAGATCAAAACCCTCCATGGTAAGGGAGGGAGTGGGACAGGGACTGGGGCAGGTGCTGCCCAGCAGGGGCAGGGCGGGGTGTGGGACAGAGCCGTGGCTGGTCTGTGGGGTGGCTCCCATCGCTGCATGCACCCTGGGAGGGCATGGGGGAAGGCGGGTGTGCGCCCCAGATCTGTGTTGAGAGGGTAGTGTGGGCTGCACTTGCAGGCTGGGGCTGGGGATGTGCTGGGCTCTTCCTGGGGCATGGGGAGGATTGGGCCAGGACTGCACTCAGGGTGGGAGGTGGTGGTGCTGGGAGTGGGGGCTACAGCAAAACTTGGGGTGGCTGCAGCCTCCCCTGTAGCTCCCCTCCAAGCACTGCCACCGCCTGCTCCAAGCGCAGCCTGGCCCAGCCCCCTCTGGGAAGAGCCTGGTGCAGCCCTGGCCCCAGCCTACAGCTGCAGCCCGCCCCGCGCTGCCCCACAGATCCATGAGGCACATGCCCCACCCCCCCATGCCCTCCCAGGTGCATTTAGAGGTGGGGACCACCCCCTACCCTGCACCCCTGGACAAGCCACAGCTCTGTCCTGTCCCTTGCCCTGTCCTTGCTGGGCAATGCCTGCCCCAGCCCCACTTCCTCCCTCACTACAGGGGCCTTGATCTGCCCCCAATCCCCTTCCCTCCCTCCTCCCCTTCCACCACAATGGACTTACCAGCTGCAAGCAGCTGTATTGGAAATCAGATTGGTACTGCCCGATAATGCCTCCTTAAAAATCGGCTATTGGTATTGGCCCCCAAAATCCCTGTTGGTGCACCTGTGTCCGAGTCTACTTAGTGCAGGTGTGATCCTGGAAGATATTTAGCAATAAGCCTGTAACAAGCAGCACTGAAAAAGCGCAGATAACTATTTTCAGGTTTTTAGCATGGCCAAGTCTATCTGGGTTTTTGAAGGTGAGAACAAAGGGCACCTCCCTAACCCTGGGCCATCTTCTTACCAAGTTTCAAAATTTCATGTCAAACTGTGAAAATGGAAGAGGTACATACCAACAGGCTTGGCACTGCTATGCTTACTAGCACCACAACCAAAAGGGACTTGGGGGCCTTGATTGACCACAAGATAAATATGAGCCACCAATGCAATGCTGTGGCTGGCAAAGCAAACCAAATTCTGGCGTGCATCCACCAATGCATCTCAAGCAAAACCAGGGAAGAAGTCATCTTCCTGCTTAACTCAGCCCTGGCGAGACCACAGCTGGAGTACTGCATTCAGTACTGCCCCCCCCCACCTTTCCCCCTTTCAGGAGGGGTGTGGCAAAGCTTGAGAAAGTCCAGAGGAGAGCCACTCATATGATTCAAGGCCTGGAGGGGAGTCGTATGAGGACACGAGACTCTTTAGTCTGGAAAAGTGAAGGCTCGGGGGGGACTTGGTGGCGACCTACAATTATATAAGAGGGGTACATCAGGACCTGGGAGAACAGCTGTTCACTAGAGCTCCCCAAGGGATAACAAGATCTAACGGCCATAAACTCCAGGAAGGCCGATTCAGGCTAGACATAAGAAAAAAGTTCTTTATGGTACGGGTGTCCAGGGTCTGGAACAAACTCCCCCCAGAGGTGGTGCAAGCACCTACTCTGGACTCCTTAAAAAAACGTGGATATATTTCTTGCTGGGGTCACTTGCTCCCAGCTGACTTCCTGCCTATGGTGGAGAGGGGGGGAGCTGGACTCAATGGTCTCACAAAATCCCTTCCAGCCCCTAATGTCTAAGAAATGTCTATGAAATCTATGAAGGAGCTCTTCAAAAATAAATGCCCTGGGGGGAAAAATATTACCCTTGGCAAAACTGTCTATTTTCCCCCCTTCACTTTTGGAAGTCATTTACCTTTTTAATTAAACCTTTAAAAAAACCCAAAAATAAAACTGGGCCAGAGAGCAAACATTGGAACTTAGTCTGAACTGCTGTAACCTAGCAAAGTTAAAAGAAACTGGGAAGAAAAGGCCAGAATGGAAAGTATCAGTTCAGCTAAAGAATATGAAAGAAGGTGCCTTTCTACTAGGTCCTGTTAAAAATACAACTTACTGAGTTATGGACTAGTCCTACCTAGTATACAAGCAGATCAACACGAATCTTGTCTTCCTCTCTTTGTTGATTAAACTCACTTGTGATTCCTCATCTTAAAATGAGGCAAACTGCATGTGCATGGCCAGTTATTCTCCTTCACTGACTTCTGTCTAAGGGGGGACCAGAAGGGTTTAGGGGAGACGCTGTTTCCCCTAGCAACCCCTGGCATGACAAGGAATAATGGACACAAATTATTAGAGAATAGGTTTAGATTAGACATCCACAAGAACTACTTCACAGTTAGGGGAGGTGGGAGCTGGAACCAACTTCCTAGGGAAGTGGTGCTGGCTCCTAACCTGGGGATCTTTAAGAAGAAGCTTGATGACTACCTGGCTGGACTCATTTGAGTCCAGTCTTTTCTCTCGCCCAGGCAGGGGATTGGACTTGAAGATCTACAAGGTCCTTTCTGACCCAAATTCTATGATTCTATGATAAGTGTTTATTTGTCCTTAGTTTTTGAAGTCCTTGGAGCAGATAACACCTTCCCTAAAAGCATGGAAAGCTTGAGGCAGATGAATGGTAATAGATTGTAAACCCCCCAGAGCAGAAAATGAATTGCCCGTTGTCCGTAGCAGTACAGTGGAGATTCTGACATCTTCTGGGACCTCTGGAAGCTGGCTTTACACAAACATGGTGCTTCTGTGGGTGCTACCATTGGCTACTTTAAAATAAGAACAGCAGTTTTATGATCTTGTTTGGGACTTAAAATAAAGATACCATGGCACTATGTTACTCTCCTGGCCTAGCATGGATTTCCCACATGAGTTGGGGGTAGGAGAACCCGTGCTTTGGCACTTATCCTACAAATGGACAGCATCAAGCTATCAATGTTCTATGCATCGTAGTTTTACCTCTTTCAGGAGGACCAAGTATAATGTAAGCTACGTAGTCAGCATATGTGAAGTTTATTTTGGGGCAGAGTTAAGGCTGTTGATGCTAGCCAGTAAGACTTGTTCTATTTATAGGTGCATTTCAGTTATTTATACAACTTTATCTGGTGATTTTTGTATATGTGCCTTTTTATTTTGGTAACCAAGGGTGTCTATACATATGATCTGGGGGAGGGGGTGGCATTTTAATTAGAACAGCTCCTGGAGAGCCGTTCTAATTAAAACGCTGCAGCATCACATGTATTCAGCATCCTCTGTTTCAAAATGGTGTTGCGGGTGCTTTAACTATAGCTCATTCAACGAGTTTTAGTTAATGTACCCCCACTGCTATTTTGAAACATGGGATGCTGAATACACATGACAGTCGGGCCTGCTGGAGAGTTCTAATTAGAATGCTCCAGATGACTCAGTTAATCGAGTCTGCTCTGACATGTTTTAATTAAAATGCGATAGAGCACATATAAAGGCACCCTATGGGTACAACCATGTATATCCTATTTTGAGATGCACTTCCTCTGGACACCACAATTTAGGGAGAAGAATGAGTTTGACTGAAATGAATCCCTTCAGTAATTATCTGGAGGAGGAAGTATGTATTCATATATGTAAAGATCCCAAACGTGGGTTATAGGCAGTGCTAAAACCTGGTCTTTCCCATAACTAATAACATAAGTGCCAGAAACATGTTCAAGCAATAACTCCATTAGCTGTTAGCAGTAGCTGGTTCTTGTCCACTCTTGGGAGCAGCCACTTGAGGAACACAACATCAGGCACACTTAGCCAGTGTATTTCCCATGCTCACACTCGTAGGAAACACACCTCCCATCTCTGATATACATGGGAGATTTCATCCTGTACAGGCCTCCATTTTATAATGACCAGCTACCGCACACTGAGCACTTAGAAAATATGAACTCTTCAGTGTCAAAGTCACTGGCCTCTTTCTCTTAAATTAAGAGCAGCTCTGTTAGTGAACAGCTGTAGTAGATTGTTCTCTTAAATGTGTTGGGTGTTTCCAATTTATTTAACATGCCTTCACATACAGGCTGAATGTCTTTATAAATGCCTTTGTACTATAGGATGGAAGGGTTTATGTATATTTGGGGTTTGGTGATTTTGGTGCGTGTCACCAGTAAACTATTCTGTTAGTTTTTTATTTTAATACCAGATTCTGACCCATCAGATTTATTTGGAAAACTCCTATTGTCTCAATGGAGCCATGATTTTATCTGAGGTGCAGGCTGTTCCCTGCCGTTCAAAAGCTTGTGGGATAGTGCAAACCAAAAATATTTAGCTTAAAAATGTAGCTGATCTTTCCACCCCTATAGAAGAATAGGACCCTATCTCTTGATATGCTGTTTCCATCTTGAGCAATATTATGCCTCCTACTTGGGTGCAAATGTTGTCACGTGTGGATAGTGTACTTTCTTGATCAGAAGGAGCTGGTTCTTGGCCACTTTTCATTGGCATCTTAAAACTTATGGCAGAGTCACAATAATAATTCTGTCTTGTCTCTTTCTCTTTGCAGGCTCTCTACAATTCAATCAAGAATGAGAAGCTTGAGTGGGCAGTGTAAGTGTTCTGCGTAGAATTCATGACTTTAAAAATAGTACCTTTTGTGGTAATCCATTTAGTACTCGTGTCGCACTATGTGTGAATTGTGGATTCTGTACAACCCCCCCGATTGGCAGAGTCTTAGCTCAGTGGACATAGAACACTGGTTTCACTCTTCCATTTATGAATAGCAATGTTAAACCTTCCCCCCCACACTCCCGTCCGGCCCTCCTCCTGCTACTGTAAGGAAAATCGTTAATGATAGAAGGAGACTTCATTTGTCAGGAAGGAGGACATGTCATTTAGTAGGAAACTTCAGCCTGAAAAGAGAGAAATTAAATCCTCTGTTTGTTCTATGACTACATAAATAAAACAAATGTTGAATTTTTCCTTTATCTTTCAGTACATTGTGTTGGAACCACTGAATGGAAACACAAGTCTTGGATTGAGTTTCCTGCTGTTAGGTTCTCTAGTGTTGTTTCTCTGAGCTATGGATAACTTGACAATAATATGATATTAAAGATAATTAATTGAACAAGGTCTGATCTGTTTCCCTCTAACTGGTTTTGACAAGCTACTGCTTTACTAGAACTCAGTTTTATTTTCCAGCCACATTTTTACGCTACATGTAAAGTTCAGGAACTAATTACTACCAGAAAATTGTAGAGGCAGATATCATAGAATCATAGAAAATTAGGGTTGGAAGGGACCTCAGGAGGTCATGTAGTCCAACCCCCTGCTCAAAGCAGGACCAGCCCCAACTAGATCATCCCAGCCAAAGTTCTGTCTAGCTGGTCTTAAAAACATCCAAGGATGGAGATTCTACTTCTCTGGGTAACCTGTTCCAGTGCTTTATTACCCTCCTAGTGAAAAAATTCTTCCTAATATCTAACCTAAACTTCCCTTGCTGCAACTTGAGGCTATTGCTCCTTGTTCTGTTATCTGTCACCACTGAGAAGTCTAGCTCCATCCTCTTTCATATGACCCTTCAGGTAGTTGAAGGCTGCTATTAAATCTTCTCAGTCTTCTCTTCTGCAAACTAAATAAGCCCAATTCCCTCAGCCTCTCCTCAGAAGGCAGGTGCCCCAGCCCCCGGACCATTTTCATGGCTCCCCATTGGACTCTCCAGTTTTGAGCCTCCACTACAGAAAGGATGTGGACAAACTGAACACAGTACTCCAGATGTGACCTCACCAGTGCTGAATAGAGGGGAATCATCACTTCCCTTGATCTGCTGGTAACACTCTTGCCAATGCCATTTGCTTTCCTGGCAACAAGGGCACGCTGTTGGCTCATATCCAGCTTACTGTCCACTATACCCACCAGGTCCTTTTCTGCAGAGCTGCTGCCCAGCCAGTCAGCCCCCAGTCTGTACTGGTGCGTGGGATTGTTTCATCCTAAGTGCAGGACTTTGCACTTGTCCTTATTGAACCTCATGAGATTTTTTGGTCCAATTCTTCAATTTGCCTAGGTCTGTCTGAATCCTAGCCCTACCCTCCAGCATATCTACTACTACCCCCAGCTTGGTGTCATCTGCAAACTTGCTGAGGGTGCACTCTATAACCAGGGTCAAAAAGGGATGAGACAAATTTAAGGTATGAATAGGTAGCTATAGGCATTAAATTAATAGATATTAAACAGAATAGTCAAAGATGCATCCTTGGCATCTCTGAGCCAAAGAGGGTGGATGCTAGGGAGTATAATAAACTCTAGATATACCTGGTTCAGTGCTTTCCCTTTAATGCATCTGCACCTGCCACTGTCAGAGACAGGGCACTGGGCTTGATGGACCATTGATCTGACCTACTATGGCGATCCTTATGTTCACATTAATTGACATTTTCCCATGTTTGATTTCTTTGCAGTATAGATAGACCCTAGACGGGTACTCTTTTCAACTAATAGTCAAAGGAAGGAGTCATGTTCTGTAGTAGTTGTGGTTATGAGAGATGGTGAGGTCCATACACTTGAGGATGTGCATCCCATCACTGTGAAAGCTCAGTTTCAAGCAGAGCAATATTTATGCATTGTCTGTCCTTTTCTCTGCTTTGGAGGATTTAAAAGAGGGGTCCCATCACTCAACTCTGTGTCCTCCATTAGGTTGTTACTTGGAATCTATGCAGCTAATCAGCTGTAAGAGGCCCTAGCTATGATACTAAGTGATCACACTGAATTCACTTGCATATTACCGCACCTCCTCTCCACCAGAAAAATCAGCCCTCTGAAATTGGGGTGTCTCTCCTAAGCAGGGAAGCTAATTTGTCTTTGCTGGAAAATTAGACGCAGGCAGAAGCTGCTGCAAGATGGTTGCTGTGATCCCTCTGCCAGCGTCAGGGAAGGAGAGCGGTGGAGTTCATCCTTCATGGTCAGCGACAGCCTTAACCCTCTCACCTCTCCAGCCACTTCAGTCAGGATCCCCTGCAGTTAGCATTTAGCCACGACTGGAACAATCATCTTATTTTTTCTGCCTTCCCCAACCAAGGGGTGTGCCTTATTTGGTGGCATATGAAATGCAAGAAAATATGGTGCTTTCTTTTTTGAGCATAACTTGCAGATAACCCAATGCTTGGTAATTAAGAAACAGACCCAAGACCTAGAGGAGATGACTTTGGGGCACCTCACATGAGTAAAATTTACAGGTGTCCTCTCTCAAATGGAATCTCAGGTCTAGAATACTCTTGTGTCAGACTTTCTGTATCCCAGCAGTAGAGACATGCACTTGCAGCTGTCTTAGACCTGGTGGAATGTGCTAGGAGACCTGTTGGTATCAGAATTTCATCTAGTTCTTGGCAAGAGAATACACAGAGTCGAATCCATTTGGACAGTTTCCAGGTGGAAATTGACTGTTTCAATCAAGATGATTTACGCAATAGCTCAGTTATGTATGGATAGACAGGGCAAAGCAGTTTCTGCTGATAATGACCTGGATTTGGGGGAAAACACAGGCAGGCTATGCAGGGAAGATACAAATCAGAGACCCCTTAGTGTCAGAATTTGGGATTTAGGCCAAGGGTTGCTTTATCTGTAGGGAATACCAGCTGTGACTGTTTTTCTTGCATGCAGTCTATGCTGATGTCAGAACAACTTCCAGCACCAGAGGATGCCAGGCTCAAATTATGGTTCCCTTCATTTACAGCTGGACTTGGAGCACAGACCCTGTGTAGGGGGAGCTGGAGCCTCCCCCTTTCTGTATTGCTGTGCAGTTGTTGTTCACTCTGGGGCCCATTCTTGGGCCCCAGAGTATGCAAGGCAACTCATTCTGAAAGGACAGAGGTGCTGGCTCATTCTGCCACACTCATACACTGGTCTGCAAGAGAGAGATTCCCAGTATGTCCACCTGGGAATCCATCCATCAGCTCTATCATACTGGGCCAGAGTGGCTTCTCAAGGAACAGTCCTTTGCCACTGCTGGTGAAGCTTGTGGGGTGGTAGGCCACTTGGGAGAGGGGTGTTGTGTGGGGAAAAGACGAAAAGACATCCCAGCATAGATGGACCCTGGACTTTCTGCTGGTGATGAAATGCTGTTAATCTGGTCAGAGCTGCCTTAATGATTCAAGATTCTGTTTCTGTGGGCTACACAAGGGTTTAAGAGCTTACAGCAATCATTACTGGGTGGATTAACGGTCATCAATAAGTCCTTGGGCAGAGAAGGCTGAGACAGTGATAAATTACACCTGGGGGGGAGGCTGCTACATAATTCTTGTCTTGTTCTTTATCATTCATTGCTAACTAGACTTGTTCTCATCCTAAAAGCCATGCTGTCCACAGCACAATTACATGGCTTGATCCAATGGCCTTGGAGGAGAGTGCAAAGGCTGTCACTGCTTTTTATGCCCAGGTCAGTCAGATACAGCCAGATCCTCTTCAGTCCTGCTTCCTATGTGCCTTAAGAGTCGTATACCAATTTCATTTAATAGTGAAAATATTTCTTTATATTTCTATGAGCGTGGCAGAGTAAGTAAAGCTCAGGGAAGTATAGCTGATTGCTTTCTTCCTCCTGCCTCATCTACTATAAACTACTAACTTGGTTCCAAATACAAGTTCACCTGGCTGTCAAACCGAAACGTATATTGTGATTTGGAAAATATACAGATTGGATCTGACACTCAGAACTAATAAATATGGGAACCTGTGTTTCTTTTCTTTTCTTTTCTTTTTTCCTTCTCCCCTGCCCCCCACTCCCCCCGGAGCTCCTCTACCAGGGAATAACCTCCCCTTATTTTATATGATCAGTTTTCCCCCTTGCCTGAAATATCATTTGGTTTCCTGGAAGAGAAGTGCCACAAAGATCAGTAGATGTGGTTATTATGGTCTTTTCCCTTTTCCCTTTTTCTGTATTTGCATATTTAGCACTTTGCAAAACATACTTCCATATCTGTATGAGCTGTTTTTAATGTTCAGCCTGTATTTCAGAGGGTGTAGGGGAAAAGAGTGTAGTCTGACCATGTATATAGATGGACAGTAATTTTGCCTTGTGTTTCTTTGTCAGTGGAGCTGTATAGATTCCTGTTTTCTAGGGTGGGAAAAGAGGAATAACAACAAATGTAGGCAATGAAATCCTGGTTTTATTGATGTCAATGACAAAACTCCTGATGACTTCAGTGGAGCCAGTATTGAATAACTCAAATTTATCCTGGGTGTAACTGCAGTGAGGTCACTTGAGTTTCACCTAGGCCTAATTCTTCCTCATAAGTGGTGTAATTTCCCATCATTCTGTAGACTTCAGCTTCCCCCAAGCCCCATGTGATTCTTGCACATTCAGATGTATAGTAGGATGTTAACATCTCAAGAGAAATGTGAAGTTTACCTTGCTCTATCTTAGAGGTGGAATAATATAAAGTTGAATACATCTCATTTCTGTGCTATTGAGATAGAATACAGAGATAAACATTTTCCCCACTTCTTGTCAGATGGTGTTTGCTTCTGTATGCAGGCAGTAGAAATAACCACATACAACTGTATGTATGGAAGCACAATATTAAAATATACAAGGCTTAAAGCACTGTTTATAGTAGAAACTACTGTAAAATCACTGGATGCATTAAATGTATCTGTGGGCCATATCCAAAAAAAAAAGGGAGGCAGGTACCTAAAACAGGACTAAGGTAGATTTTTAGCATCTAAGTTCACAATGGGAGTCCAAAAACTTTGTCTTGCTGCTGCTTAAGCCTGGTGGCTCTTCAAAACACAAGGTGCATCCCTGCTTAACCTAAAAGTCCCCTAGGTACCTGCAGCTCTGCCTTCTCTGCCTATTCAGGGGTCATCAGCCTCTCTGTACATGGTCCCCTCTTCTGATCTAACCCTGCTGTATTACACCTTGACACATCCTACTTTGCTGCCCTTTAAGATCTTCCCAGCCTACAATTCAGCTCTGCCTGTCTGTGCAAGACTTGCCCCATGACTGCTGTGTCTTGGCAAAGGCCCCAGGATACTGCTGTCTGCAGGCCCTTCTCTCAAAGGAACTATAAGGTGAAAGAGGTGACACTGAAGTTCTTCCTCTTGGCGAGATCCATGCAAGCAGTGCCCCACTCAAGCACACCTTCAGAGAAGCTCCTGATGCTGCATCTGTTTCATCAGACCAGTGGTCTGGTGAGCTGCAATGTACTTCCCAGGTCCACAGCTGCATTGCCTAAGTCCTGCTACTCAGCCACACTGCTGCAAATAGTGCCAGTGAACTTAAAGCTGACATAGCTGACATTGATGCCCCACCCTCCATTAGAACAAGGCTGGAAAGCCTTTTCTAAAACTTTGTGTAGCTTTATCCCTGTGAGGATGTGGAGTGCATCTTGATCAACCAAAAGGTCAAAGTAAGTAGTCTGTAGAGATGCACAGAGAAGGCCAAGAAAATCTGATACGGATAATTGATTATTAACCAACCATATCGGCCAACACAAATCCAAGAAACAATTTACAGGCATGAAGCTGGGCAGCATAAAGAGCAGCTCCCTGTAGGTAAGTCTGTGGGGGAAAGGGGGATGGGGCATGGTGGGGCAGATCAAGGCCCTCACGGTGAGCGAGGGGCTGGGGCTGGGGCTGGGGCTGCTGTCCAGCCAGAGCAGTGAATGGGGCCAAGGTGGGGTGTGGGACCGAGCTGTAGGCAGCTTGTCCAGGGGATCAGTGTTCTGGTGCTTACAAATGGTGGCGGCAGTGCTTGAACTAAAGCTTGTCCAGTGAGCTTTAATTCAAATACCACCACCACCACCACCATTTTTAAGCATGGAGATGCTTTTTAGTGGAGCTGACTGGGGCAAGGGTGGATGTGAGCTGCCCACTCTAGGCTTAGGGCTCTCCTCTCTGCTGCTGCCTTTCTCTTGGGAGCCTCATGCTAGCCATATGTCCCCTGCCTAGACGGGCAGCAGAGTGGAGACCCCTGAGCCCACAGCAAGCAGCCTGCATCTGCCCTGCACACCAATTGGGGGTGGGGTGGGAGGGGCATGCCCCCTGGACTAGCTGCTCATGGCTCCGTCCTTCTCTCTGCCCTGCCCCCATTCACTGTCCTGGCTGGGCAGCGCCGCCAGCCCTGTCCATGCCTCACTCCCTTCCTCACCATGGGGGCCTTGATCTGCCCCCCACGCTATACCCCTTCCCTTCCCCTCCACATATTTACTTGCAGAGCACTGCTCTTCACAGTGCCTTGCTGCATTCCTGGCCACGTGCATGTGTTTGCCTGCTTGCATGCACGTGATGTCCAGGGGCCCTGGCCAGAAGGCATATTCTATTTATCAGTGACGTTTTTGGCTACACCTGCCAAAAAAAGCTGAGTGCTGACAATGTTCATTTTCCTTTTATTGATGCCAATCCGATATGCAACAGATATATATCAGTGCACCTCTAGTAGTCTCCCTAAGAAACCACCTTACACGTAAATATTCAATAACTCACAGCAATGAGGCTGTTATGCAAAGCTCCCTCTCTCCTCTTTAGGAGCCTACACATACATATGCTCACAGATAAAACGGCAGTGATACATAACTTCAAAAGACAAAGGCAAGCAGGTCTTCTTCCCCTCTGTCAGGAAGCTGTGCGTCTCTGGAACTGGTGCATCCGTCATCATGTTATTCTGGTAGCTCTGTAGCCCCTTAGTCTCCAGAACACCTTACAGATGACCTCGGAGGAGATCTGTTCAGGAGCTACAAGAGGCCCTGGAATAAAGCCTGAGCACTATGGTTCCCACCTTAGAAAGGGGAAATCTTGCAAGGAGAAATGTTTGCAACATGTTACAACATCCAATACCAGCTTCCCCTCAGACACTTCACTAATCCTTTGGGCACTTGTTCTGATGATCCCCTTTCCACCCATTCATGAGTGGGGGTTGTTCCTGACCCTTTTGTCTCTGGTTATCAAACACATCTCTGCCCTTGTTCTTGCTGCATTGTAGGATACCTGTTCCTGTTTCTTGGAGAGCTAACAGCACTGGTCTTCTCCCCACTTCATTCATTACCTCTTTTGTGGCTGTTACAGACTACAGCTTACACCATGATATCCCAAGCTTGGAGAAGACTGAGGCAGGATGCAAGCTGGATTGTCATAGCAAGAACATTAGGCAGGCAGCTTTTTTTCTTAGCAGTTGTGTGCTTGACTGTATGGAGGTCTGTCACCTTACCATCTCTCTCAGATCTGTTCTCACAAAATAGTGGTGAGCTCCTTCACCCAGGCATCAGTATCTTTGTGTTGATTGCCTAGAGTGCTCTCTGGGTGACATCTGCAAAATGAGACTGCTTTCTGCAGTGCAAAGCATCTTGCTTCACTGCTGGAAACCCCCGATTAGGTTGGTGGAAGAGATTCTTTCAGTGATGCAGTGTCATCTTTTGCCAGCAGCAGCTTCAGTGCTGCTTATACTGCATTGCTTCCTTTCTTTCAAGCACTATGTCTTGTCCTTGGTTTGGTACAAGAGTACCTGGCAGTGATAGCTCTGCATCCTCATCTATTGCTTTCTGACACATTATGGTAGCACAGTTCCTAATGGGATTTGGACACTGGTTCAGACCAGTCTTCTTCTTGGGACCACATCTCAGTGTTGAGGGAACTCAAAGGTGTTTCTTGCTCCCTTTGAACCACTCACCATCTGCTCATTTTGTCACCTGTCAGTGAAGACAGAAGAGGTCTTCACATCAGCTAGGAAGATAAGGGAAATTCACACCTCCACAGTGGGAGAGCTACTATAAAAAATCACCTCTGGTTATCCTGTCAGCCAGCCTGTTCACCTTTGCTGTTCTTTCCCCAGCTAAATTAATTCTTTCCTCAACTACCCAGAGTGAAAAGAGAGTTCCCACATTGGGCATTGTGAGAGTATTATTCTTTTGCTTGATTAGGACATGACAATACAGGTGTGCCCACAGGCTCTTTGTTGTGTTTGTATATCAAGTTAAGGGACGACTTCTGCCTTAAATGAGTCAGAAATGCTGCAAAGACTAATCCGTCCTATCAGATTAGAGTTCTTTCCACATGAGCTCCAATTTGACCTACAACTCGGTAGAGAAACATCAACAGATTGGATAGGCACAGAGTACTGCAACCTGAATTTTGATCCACACTTTTATTACTCATTATTTGTCAGTGCAAGTTTCCAAATAGATGCTTGTTTTAATACAAACAGGCTACAGTCACTCTTCAAGGAGTCCTCAGTTTGCCTGCCTTTTTGGCATCGGGTTGACCACTTATTAATTACTACAAGTCAAGTGTGTGTGGACATCTGCTTGAAAAAGACAGTATAGTTTCTCATCCCAAAAGTACTGTGGTTCTACAAAATATGTATATCAGTGAAAGAACAGAGTGGTAGTTTTAGCTGCCCTGCCTCTTCTGCTTTCTCATATATTGAGAAGGTTCTTAGAGCACAAGGGTGATTCCAAGGGACACTGCTATTTAAAATAATTCAAATTCTTGATCATGAGATGCTGGCATATGAAGAATAGGACCTATATGGACAACAACTCTCAAAAACTACAGTCACTTGAAGGCAAGTAACTAGTCTTTCCCAGTGGTCCAGATCCTTAGATCATTCAGCTGTCTGATCTTTGACTAAGAAAAGGCATAGTGGTATGTACCAATCTAACAAGAATGTTTTCCTTCCCATCTATATGAAAGTGCCTAATGGCATCAGGCCAGATTTTCAGAAGAGGTCAAAATCCAAACATCTTCACTTTGGCACCTGAGCAAATGGGCAGATTTTCCAAGGTGGAAACAAGGGGAACAACTTGATGTTTGCTATATTTGAGCTCAACGGTCTGTTTATTTAGATGCCTCAATAGCAAGTGGGTTATTTTGAAAATCTGGTCCGTAATTCAGTCAACTACTTAATAAGGCATCTAAGTCCCTATTAACCAAGCAAAAAATCCCATTGAGTTTAAAGTCAGGCAGGTATTTAAATATTTTGCTAAATTAAGGTGAGAGGTCCCAATCAAAAACGATCTGAAGTTTATAGGAGTTTTGCTACTGACTTGGACAGGCTTTAGGACAATCCTATAAGTAAAATGGGCTGGTAAAAATAACCTACTAAGACAGGAACATTTAAAAAACTGGGTAAGTCATGAAACTTTGAGGCATAGGTGCATAATAGACATCTAGTTTTTCATCTAAACTTTTTTATTTTCACATATTTTAGAGATGAAGAAGAGAAAGAGAAAAAAAAATCTCACACAGATGGTACTGATGAAAAGGATAATGGCTCCCACCCAAAGGCTGTCAATCGGATTGGCAATTCCAATAACCCATTCCTAGATATTCCCCATGACCCCAATGCTGCTGTTTATAAAACTGGATTTCTGGCTCGGAAAATCCATGCAGATATGGATGGAAAGAAAAGTGAGTACCTATTATTTTATCTCTTTGTGCTGCTCAGTAGTAAAAGGCCTTAGGCCCATAAGCGAGGACACTTCTGTTGCATCAGGGGATATTGAAGGAAGAAGAAACAAAATAGGGTTTTGATTATCACAGCAGAAAATAATATTATCAGGCAATTATGAGGACTGTTAAGTGGCCACTGGCCTAAAAAGTTAATGATATGTACATCCTTTTGCAGTTGCTGTGTTGCATTTGCACAAAGAAATGTAGTGTTGGACAATAATGTGCATCTTTTGTGCTTAAAGAAAATGAAGTTTGTGGTTTACAAAGCTGAAAGCCATTTCATCTGAAGTACCTAGAGGTTCTTTATCTGCCTTTTCTATATATGATACTAAATTACAATAACTAACGTTTCAGGATTTTGCCATCATTTAGCTATAGGGGAAAAAATTGTTCTTACCCCTTGAAATCAATTTGCAGCAACACTGGGGCTCACATCTGTCACTAGATAACCAATTAGTCAGTTCCCACAGATATTTATTGATCTTTCAGAGTAACCCTTTAGTTTAGGATAGGGATGGCCAACCTGTAACACAGGGGCTGCAAGTAGTATGTGCAGCCTTGTGGGTCACTTGGCAGACCTGGGAGAGGACAAGAGCGCAGGGGCAGATAGGGTAGGGAGCATAAAACCAAGCAGCAGGTTGAACAGGAAACACAGGGCAGGAAGCAGAAAGCAGAACAACAGACTGGTTAGGAAGCAAGAGAGGGAACAAAGGAGAGCAGTTAATCAGGCAGAGGAAGGGGATTGGAGTGGTACTCAGGGATAGTGTGGGACTAATTTGTCGCATGTCTGCCGAAAAGCTTGTCCCCTGCTGATCTAGGAGGTCATTCCTTATTAGTGGAATATAATTCTCCCCTTTAAATTAGGTATTGCACCCTTTCATATATATAGATATACATACACACGCACACAGTACAGTAACTCCTGGCCCCCTCTTCATAATAAATCTGCAGCTATTCCAGGTTACATTTGTTGCTTTTAATGTCATGTTTCCTTTTTTTCTGTCCCAATTCAATAATGAAGGAAGAATTATCAAAGACCTCTTATTTATGTGTCTGTATTTATCATGTCTGCAATTTTTTATACTGTGGTTAGTAACAACATCTGTGGGGGGGTTTTTTCCCCATTTTTTTATTAATGTACACCTCATGTTGATTCATATTATATTTGCTGGTATTAAGACGGGAAACAAAACCTGATGTTATTACAAATTGTGAATGCTTGCAACTCTTTTTCAAAACAACTCTTGCATGACTCTTGGAGGACTGCTAGGAGGTCTTTGGATATGGCTTCTCAGTACAAGGCATAACCATGCAGTGATACTCTATGCTGGGTACAGAACTCAATATAACCACATGAACAAAACACGATTCCTGCTTCTCTGCAGCACTAATTAGCTCAGGCACCGTGCCATGACAATGTGCTATCCTGTTTCTGGTTCTGGAGCGAGAGTGTGCAGAACTTGCTTGGGTATCTCTGCATGGCACTGCCTTGTGTGTATATACTCCTGCAGGTCACAGCTAACTAGTGGGGAGGGTCTCCACACAGTACTACATTCTGATGTGTAGGTATACACTTAGTACCTAAATGTTAAGACTAGCGTTTGCAGTCAGATTTCTAAAAAATAAGCACTAGTACCTATATTTAAGTTCCTAAATGTAAGGTACCTTACTATTTCTGGTGAACTGATGATTTTAACAGATTCTGAGTGAACATTTTGACTTAATATCCTATGGCAGGTTTATTAGTGCTGTCTGTTGCCTGTAGTGACTCTTAATGATTAATTGTGTGCTTGCCTTTGTTGTGTTATCTGTTTACAAAAGACTTCTTGCTTAATGGACTGAATTTTAGGGTTCCTGTGGCAACCATACCCAATTACGATAAAGGCATAGGGGGGCAGAATCTTTCCAGTTCACTCTGCAGTTTAGAAGCCAAAGTCCCATTGAGTCGGTGGGTCCTGGGCTTCAAAGTTGCAAAGGCATTTTTGAAGAGTTTACTTCTTAGCATTTGATCATTCCAGATAAACTACAGCTTAATTTTAAAGGTTACTGTGAAGTTTTTATCTGTTTTTATGGAGTTGCTATAGGGCAGAGGGTGTAGAAGCCAGAAACCTGGCAACCTGATTAAAGCATCTGATTTTCTTCACAGAGAGAAAATACTGAAGAGGGAAAGGCTCTTGGCTTAGCTGAGAAAAGCATAACAAAAAGCAATAGCTGAAAGCTGGAGCTAGACAACTTCAGATTAGAAATTAGGCAGAACTTTTGTTATTAGCCAAGATAATTAACCATTGGAACAAACTCCCAGGGGAAGTGGTGCATTTTATCTGTGGATATCTTCCAACCCAGACTGGGATGCTTTTGATTAAATTCAAGAGTGGCTTGGTGAAGTGTCATGACAGTGATATGTTGGAGCTGATTTAAAGCTTCATTTTGTCCTGAATCTTCCCTAAACCTATGAATTGTACATATTTGTACATTGGCATGTTTAAATATCCATTAAGTCTAACTTTAACTCTGAATTTCCCAGATTTGTAATGCCTATTTTGGATTACCATATTTACTCGAATACATGATGGGGTTTCCTCCCCAATCAGCATGGGGAAAAAAGCCCCTTGTCTTGCATTTGTATACAAAGAAATCTCATTAAATACACTGTCAATCATTAAACTACTGCCAAAAGCAGCATGTGCTCAGCAATGGAAACCAACTATGAAGTTGATTAAATACAGCCAAATCTGAGGATGACTATAAAACACATGGCCCACACTGGGCAAACATACTGATGGGAACCTTTAAAAAAAAATTCTGGCCTTTAAAAATAATGGGCAGGTGTTCCCTCCACAGGGAACTGGCACTGGTCCTGGTTATACTGTAATACCAGGCTGGCACCAGGAGGGCCATAGCCAACCCTAACTCCTTTTTTGATTTACTTACATTTGATCTTAGCTAAAAAGGTCACGGCATTGATGAGAACCTACTGCAAGGATAGGTTAGCGTAGCTGATATGGAGGTATAAGGTAGTGCCCATTGAGCTCAGTTCCCCTCAGTGCTGAATTTTTTTCGAGTCCTGGTGGGCTACTACATGGCTTACATTTTGACTTCTTCAGTTCCACAGATGAGCTGCACTTTTCTTTTCCATTTCCAATAATTCATGTTCACTACCTTTAAATGCCTGGCAAACATCACCAAATGGGGCCCCAAACAGTTCCCCCAGAATCCTTCTTTCATTCTTTCTCTCAGCCTGCCACGCATGATTAGTGTTGCCCTACTCTCTATGAGGTGGAGCTGGACCAGGTTATCCTGCTCCTCATCTGCATATACACTTTTTTTGGAGGATCCCAGGATTCATGACAAGAAAATCTAGTCCCAGTCATGAGTGGTGGGGCTAATTACCACATGGATTCCTTGCGGGGAGTATTTGGAGTACACACACATACTGAGCAGTATTGAGCTTTGGGGTCACTGTGGCTGCAAAATGTTTACTTTGTGGGGCCAGCCCAGTGAACTATATGGTAAATCATTAGTTTTTTTTTGCTCTGGGCTAATATACATAGGTCACATGGTATCTAAGTAGGTAAAAAAAGCAATGCTTAAAAGTGTGTTTGTGACATATGTACACTAAAACTTGCAGCAGTTTCAAAATAAGTAACGTATCAATTCTGAATGAGCTAAGACTATAGGTACTTGTAGCAGGGCACTAGGGTGCCTGCTACTGAGAGCAGTAATATGGGCTCAGCTGCCACTCACTAGGGCAGCACAGGTGGGTTGCTAAGGCAACGGATTGGGTCAGCTGACCGGAAGGGGGCAGGGCCTGGCCTTCATAAACAGCGAGGCCGAGGCCAGAGTCAGTTCCCCTCTGGTAGCCTAAGAAGCAGGAGCTCTGCTAGAGCAGAGCTCTGCGGGCCTAGTAAGGAAGCCGGATGGCTTGAGCAGTGTTGACATGGTGATACGGGGTGGAGAGGACCCTGACAGGGATGTGGACGAAGGACAGCCAGGTTGGCTTAAGATTTGTGTTATGGCCAAGGGGCTTTGTGTTTTCTGTTCTTGGTTGTGTATAAGACCGGAGGACCGGGCGAGGCTGTAGGGGTTGGAGGAGACCTCAGGGGAGCTCCCCAGTAATGGGGGGATTCCTGGCACTGGAGAGGGTGCTGTGTTTTGGGGTGTCCCGACCCTGGCCCCAGTGTGGGCAATTATCGGGAGGAGCCCCAGTGGGGCGTAGGACCCAGGAAAGGGGTCTGGGAGCCAGGTAAGGCTGAGGCCACCTGAGCCCCAATTGGGAGAAGCCCCAATGGGGCATAGGACCCAAGAAGGGGTCTGGGGGCCAGATAAGGCTGAGGTTGCCTGAGCCCCAATTGGAAGAAGCCCTAGTGGGGTGCAAGGCCCCAGTGTGGGCGGGGAGCGCGAGCAAGGCCCCAGTGCGGGCGGGGAGCGCGCACGGAGAAGTCCCAGAAAGGGGCGAGAGTGCGAGGCCCAGGCCCTGGTTGGGGGGGTGAGAGTGCGAGGCCCAGGCCCCTGTTGGGGGGCGAGAGCATGGGGAGCGCGAGGCCCAGAGCAGGTGGCGGTATAGAGGCCCCGGTGCGGATGACAGTTTAGAGGCCAGCCCAGGGAGGGCGACCGTATCGAGGCAAGGCCCCAGTGTGGGCTACGAGAGCCTTGTGAGACAGGCCCTGGTGCGGCGAGGACCGCGAGGGAAGTGAGGGGGCACCCGTGAGGGCGACGGTACAAGGGCAAGGCCCCGGTGCGGGCTACGAGAGCCGCAGGAGACAGGCCCAGTGTGGGCAAGAGCACAGGAGGCAGGCCCCGGTGTGGCAAGGGAGGTGAGGGGGCATCCATGAGGACACAGGCAGGCAGTTGGACAGAGCCCCAGTACAGTAAGGCACCGTGCCAAGGAGGGCAGGAAGGCAGCCTCCCATTAAAGATATTTACCAGCAAGATGTGGCAGGCAAGATAGAGGGTGTATTCGAGACCCAATTTGGCACGGTAGGTAGGGGCGCTAGGGGAGGTCACGGCACCCCTAGAGGCTGTGCTGCCACAGTATTATATGCAAATTATTATAGGTATGCCTATTTCAAGGTCAGTGATGCATCTACATGTGCAATTCATGTGCATGAATAAACCCTAGAGCTTGTTACCCCCATTTACTGTTCCTGGAGTGTGCTGTTTGAACTTGTGCAGGGAAGCAATAAAATCTGTAGCAATAAGCTCCAGAGTTTGCTCCATATGCTGCAAATGAATAGAGTCAGAGCAGCCTGGGCTGGCAGGAGGTCCAGGGGTGAGCCTGGGGCTGCTTTCACCAGCTCAGCATGGGGAGGGCAACCAGGTCCCCACCTGGGGCTGGTACCCCAGCTTAGCGTGGTGCGGAAGGGCTGGCTGGGGCACGAGGGTGCTTCAGCATGGGGCTGGCTAGCAGGCACCCCTGCATTGAAGCACCCTCGTGCTTGAGCCAGCCAGGGCAGCATCTATATGTGTTCTGCTGTGGAGTTTTTTTTTACAAATACTATCCTGCTGCAGAGTAAATTAGTTTACTCTGGCCTACTAGGGGCCAGACGCATGATGTTTACTGCACAGTGAATTAGTCAACTGTGCAGTAAACATCTCATGTAGATACGCCCAGTGTTTTCAGGTTTTCGCCTAACTTCCATGTGTTCAGGGAGAGCAGGGTCTGACAATAAGAAGAGGGAGAAGGGGCTGTGGCGGGGGGGGAAGAAGTTGGGGGTGGGCAGAGGGCAATAGGATACCTGGCCCCTTAGATTTATTTTCCCTGCTGTAGCAGTGGGATGGGGGACAGATTCATGGCAAACCTTCAAAAATTAGATTCTATACTTGAAACATTATGACACATTAATACATTTTCCATATATAGGATCTAATTATTGTGGAGGGTCATCTTATATTTGAGAAAATATGGTAATTCTATCATTTAAGTCACTTTCATTTTATCTCTTGCTTAATGTAGAATTTTCTTTCTTCCTTTTTCTGGGTTTTTAATCAGATTCCATCTTTTTCACTGTTTCTGCAAGCTCTGGAAGGTGCAGGAGGACAGGAAGGAGTGAGACCTCACTGCCAGCATTGTTGTTGGCAGCTGCAAGAGGAAATGATACTTCTTTGTGCCATGCCCTACTGAGCACTCTGTGGTGGTCATGAGTGGTGCCTGCCAATGGAATCCAGAAGGGGCACACTCCTGCTGTGATCAAGCTTGCAAACTGAGAGATGTTGTGTGTGCTTTCTGCATGAGCCTTGGTGCCTACTGAGCCTGTGCTGTAGCTGTGACTTCTTCTATTTCCCCCTACAGCAGTCACTGAGCTGTCATGATGGCTAGCCACATGCTTCTTTGAATAGCAGAATACAGAAAAGACTTAATTCAGACCTAATTCAGGTTTCCTGTTGCTTAGACAAAGTGTAAAATGGGTTTCTTTGGTTTGTTTTCTCTTTAGCTCCCAGAGGGAAACGTGGCTGGAAGACCTTTTATGCTGTTCTGAAGGGAACAGTGCTCTACTTGCAAAAGGTAAAAGAAATATGTTTCTTTGGGAAGCTAATTAAAGATTGATTAATGCTATGATCCTCAGCCTTCCTTCAGATGAGCGTACCCTCTGCTACCCACACAGCATGTCTCTCATCTGTAATCAGTAAAAGTACTTGAGTCACATGTTCTCACCCCCCCCACCCAACCCCCCCCTCAAGGCCATAAGCTGTTGTCCATGGTGCTGATCTCAAACTGGCCTTTTCTGTTCTAGTTCTGTTCACTAATTCAGGGGTAAAAAAAGTTCTAAATTGGAGCAAAAAACTAAAATATCTTAATTTCCTGTGGAGCAATTTTAAAAAAGTCAAATCTGAGTCATATATGGTATAGAAATACTCAATATAATATTATATTGAAATACCAAATGTAACATAAAGGTCAGGAATAAGTGAATTGAAACAACAACATTGCAATGATTCATTTAAATGACTTCTCTCAGAAATTTCATCAAAATGAACACAGTCACATAAGATCCTGATTTTGATTAAATAGTGGTTTCCCAGAGAGAACTCTTGATTCAGAAATATTTTGACCAGCTTCGGTCTGCGCTTTCTTTTTATGGCTACTGAGCAGACAATTTTCAATGTGTATAAATATGGTCTAGATGTGGCTGTGTTCTACTTCTCTCCCACCATAGCCATTTGTTTCAAAGGGGCCAGATTCCAAATGCTGTTGACGTCAAAGAGTGTCCTTGGGTTAAGTTTCATTGGTTTTTTCGCTTTAAATTTTTCAGGGCAGGTACTTTATGTACAGTACCTATTGCGCTGGGGTTACTGCTCCATAATTGGGACCTTTGGGTGCTGCCCTAGAATAGCTGTATAGCTGAATCTTGTATCCAGAGTATATGCTATGACGCATTACTTCAAGGTGAAGGCATTACCATATGACCATTTCTTTACACTGTCATAATAATAGTGTAACAATGCCTAGTTCGTGGTGTGTAAAAGCTAATTCTCTGCCCCTTAACTGCCACTTGGGCTGTCTGTGAGAGGACCACCAAGGACCTTGGACCTCATTGCCTTGCTACGTCAGCCCAGCTTTGAAGAAGTTAGCAAGAGGAGCCTTTGGGAGAGGTTGAGAGGAGTAGATCCTGTGTGGGACAAAGGGTATCTAGAAAAGGAGATGATCATAGAATGAAGGAGCAAGGGGAAGCTGGTGGAAGACTGAGGAGGAAATGGGGGATGAAGGAGGAATATCTTTTTGTCAGGTGGACTGGTATTAGCAAAGGGCGCCCATCAGGGTAACTAGAAACAGTGGCCACAAACTGAAGGAGAGCAAATTTAGACTGGACATCAGGAAAAATACTTGACAGTGAGGGTTGCCAAAATATGGAATATGCTTCCAAGGGAAGTGGTGCTGTCGCCTTCCTTGGAGGTCTTCAAGAGGAGATTGGACAAACACCTGGCTGGGGTCATCTGACCCCAGCGCTCTTTCCTGCCCAGGGCAGGGGGTTAGACTCAATGATCTGATAGGTCCCTTCCAGCCCTAAAATCTATGGAATCCATGAAAAGCTGGACAATTGTCCCCCCCGCCCTCGTTATAGGAAAGCATGTAGTAAGAGATGATTGATCCATGCTCCAAAAAGTTTTACAGACTAAATAGAAGAGGTAGACAGAGGATAGGAAGAGAAAGTACCACAGCAAAAATTGACTGACCCAGTGTCACACAACATATCAGTGGCAGGGCTGGGAGTAGAACCCTGGCATCCTAAATCTTAATCCAGTGCCCTTTCCTGTACTCTTATCAGTGTGAGTCCCATATTATATTAACCTAAAATTCTTGACTTGTCCAGAATGTTACTTTTAAATGAATGGCAACCACCTTCCTCTGGAATTTGACTTCTGGAATAAATCGTTGTTAGCATTTGCTTCAAGAGGCAAAGCGATTTAATAACTGACTGAATTGCTTTATGTAAAGTTGCAGTGTCTATGGGGCATGATTTTATTTCTTGACATGTACCTGAAAGGGGAGGATTCACTTTAAGCTTTCAGAAGCTTATTAAGTGTTAAGCCTCTCCTCTCTATTTTCATATCTTACTAAAATGCTGTTGGGGTAGTGTTAAACACTTTGTATTTCAAAAAATAAATTAAATACTGGAGTGTAAAGGGATATTTCCTGAGGACCCTTTCTTCCCCTTCATCCTTTGGAAACTAAGAGTAATCTCCCATCATCTAGCTCCCAAAACAAAAATGCCTTGATGAAGCTCACTTGTCTTTTGTGTCACTTCAACCTCAGTTGGCAAAGCATTAATATTCTTTTATAGGAGTTGAGTTATCATGGTGTTTTACTGCTTCATCCCGATTTCTTTAATGCATTTCTTTCATTCCCATAAATCCTGCAGTGAAAAATGGGGCTTCAGGAGATGTGTCAATTCATAGCTTAATTTTTAATAAATCCCTTTTCAAGCCCCAGAGGACTTCATGACATGTTTGAGAATTTTGAGCTTGCTTGCCCCAAGCTTATGCACATGATTCCCCTGTGCTGTCACAATTAAGGATTGTCTTTTTGACTTGTCACCTGACTCAGCAGAGCTTTGCATGAACTTTTAAAATGAACCCTCCATCTTCAGGGAGAAAGTAAATATGGTAATTATTAGCCTACATTCTTTGCTGTTTTGGGAAAAACAAAGGGTTTAAAATTAGTTTGGCAAGTTCACCAGTAGCAAAGCCTACTGAGTTGTGGTTTCCTTCTGCAGTATATTATATTAAGGTTATCCTGACTTCTAGGAGAGCCGTAGAAATCCTGGTTTCCATGGAAGGTAGTCTGAGAAATGTAGTGCCCTGCTACTGACCAGCTCTGTGATCTCAGGAAAATCATTGCCTTTCCCTCTGCCTCCATTTCCCCTTGCATCTTTTGTCTACCTCATCTCTCTGAACTCTGACATCTTCAGGCACTCTCTCCCTCTGCTTGCACAGCCCCTAGCATAGTGTAACCCCAGTCGTATCTGCTCCCTCTGGATCTTCTTGGCATATAAATAATACCTTATTTATTTGCATTTCACTTGTACCTTTTTAACAAAAATTAGCCATTCAGAATGAGGATGGGCAGTGTCGTAAGTGACAAAATTGATTTCTGCACCAAAATAGAGGCATGGGGGTGCTGGAATGGCTGTGGGGGAGCTGTGCTCAGCTCTCAGCCTCATGAAGTCAGGGTGGTGTCTACCCATCAGCATCATGCACCTTGTACCTTCTACAGTTGCATAGCTAGTGATTTAACCCTTTCATAGCTGCTGCTTTATTAGCAGCAGTTTTAGCTGACAAGTGGACTTTGGTCCTGCTCCATGCAGGCAGTGTTCAGCCATGATTCAGCCTGTGCTGTGGCAGGTAAGATTCTGGAAAAAATCTTTTTTTTTCCATTCTGCCTTTCAAAAACAAGGCGGCATGTGGTATGGCATGTGAATAAATCCATTAATTGTTAGATATCTTGCCCTGCCAGAGGGTAACTAAGCCCTGATTATGTTCTCATGACATGGGTATGGATGTAGAAACCATTTACTATGGGGACAGAGTAGGGTGAGGCTTTGCTCTTCACCATCTGCTCCATAATAACTGCCCATTTGTATGCTCTTACCCCACGCTAAGTGGTAGCTGAATTGCAGCGGTTTAGCCCTTGGACGTAAGTGACTGTGTTCTAGCTTCTGTTTAACATCAGTTAAGGACATGCACAAAAGCAATTACCACAGAGAAATGACATGCAGAAAAGCTCCTCCCCCATTTATCTGGTGGTAAATTGTTAATATGTACATATCATATTTTTTACCAGTTTATCTCACTATCCCTGTTTCTTTTTAAAGACATTTTCAGCAGTGGTATCTAAGTAACTTGTATTGAGATTAGCATGGGTAGACTCAGACATTATGCCCACATATCTATTCTGTGGAATCGCTCCAATGCTAAACTGTTGTACTGCATATTGTTTCATGTTTTAATGAGTGATTTGAAAGGGATGGTTTCTGAATCAGTGAGCAGTGAGACTGCTGGAGGGGACTTAGCTGAAACACTTGCAATTAGCTAGCTAAATATGTTTGCACAATATTATATAAAATCAGAGATTTGACATGTTTGTGATGTCTGCCCTGTTCGTGGGCATCTCCAGGCCAAGGTTAATTTCCTGCTCTCTGATTATAATCTGATAGGAATTTAGCAGAATAGGAAACTGTCACTATTAAACTGAGCTGAAATGTGATGTGCCTATAGAAGACAGAGCTATAAGGGAAGAATGGTAACATGAGCTGGCTTGCAAGAAATTTTTCCTCAGCAAACAGTGCAGTAAAGCAGGCCTTAGATTTTCCTTTTGATTCGATTTTGTTTTCAGCGATAGTGTGATATAACATCTCTTTATAATGATATGGGCTTTAGGAATACTCCTTATAACTACTCATCAAGTAATAGAAATGAGTTGATACAAGAGAAAAGTACACACATCCACAGGAGGCCTCAAATGCCTCTACACAAACACTCGTAGTATGGGTAACAAGCAGGAGGAACTCACCCTCCTGCTGGCTGACACCAGCCCGGACACAGTGGGGATTACGGAAACATGGTGGGACACAATGCATGATTGGGCGGTGAATGTCAAGGGCTCTAGGCTGTACAGGAGGGACAGGATAGGAAAAAGAGGCGGGGACGTGGCACTCTATATTAAGGAGGAATACACATCCTCGTCAATTAGCAAGGAGTCAGGGGAGGGGCACTCTGAAGTGCTTTGGGTTAGAGTACAAGGCAGTCGAGGGAAAGAGACTTAACGGTGGGGGTCTACTACAGACCTCCCAACCAGGGAGAAGAGCTTGACCAGGAATTCTTGGGTCAGCTCACAGAAGTAGTGAAGGCTAAGGATGTGGTAGTCACGGGGGACCTGAACGTCCCTGACATCTGCTGGGAAGAACAGTCAGCCAGGTCCGAACGCTCACGTAGGTTCTTGGCCAGAGTGCAGGACCTTCATCTAACCCAGGAGGTGCACAGCCCCACCAGGGGAGACGCCTTATTGGACCTGGTGCTGGCCACGGGTGATGACCTGGTGAGGGGGCTGCGGGTGCTCGACCACCTGGGCGACAGCGATCATCACCTGCTGGGATTCACCATCCAGCGCAAGGTGGCAAAGGCATGCAGTAAGGCAGTGGCCCTAGATTTTAGGAGGGCAAACTTCAACAAGCTAAGGAGGATAGTTGGAGAAGCGCTGAGGTCCCGGAGGGGAGGGGAGCCAGGTGTCCAAGGACAGTGGTCGCTCCTTAAGGAGACGATCCTCCAAGCCCAAAGGAAGGTAATCCCAACAAGGATCAAAGGGAGCAGGAGAGCACACAAGCCTCCATGGCTCACCAAAAGCATCCAGGAATGTCTCCTTGCTAAAAAGGAGGCTTACATCCAATGGAAAGAAGGGGTCATCACCAGAGAGGACTATTCTGTAGTTGCTCGGGGATGTGGGGGGTAGTTAGGAAGGCCAAGGCAGAGATGGAACTGGGACTAGCTTCCCAGATTAAGGACAATAAGAAGTCCTTTTTTAAATACATAGGGGGTAAAAAGAAGGTCCCGTGTAATGTGGAGCCCCTGCAGGACGTGTTGGGAAATTTGGTCGTCACACCGGACGGCAAAGCTAACATGTTTAACGATTTTTTTGCCTCTGTCTTCCTAAGTAGGGACCAGAACAGCCACCTCCCTGCTGGGCCCCCCTCGGGCCCCGGGGGAGGCACACCTGGGCCACGGGTTAGCGAGGATTTAGTTAGGGGGCTTCTGGAGGGGTTGGACGTATTCAAGTCAGCTGGTCCAGATGATCTCCACCCTAGAGTTCTAAAGGGACTGGCCGAGGTCATTGCAAGTCCCCTGGCACGGCTTTACGAGCACTCGTGGTGCTCTGGTGAGGTGCCGGAGGACTGGAAGAGGGCCAACATGGTTCCCATCTTCAAAAAAGGCAGGAAGGAAGACCCGGGAAACTATAGGCCGGTTAGTCTTACCTCAATCCTAGGCAAGCTGTTTGAGAAAATTATGCTGGCATACATCCATGAGGGGCCAGCAGGGGACTGCATGCTTAGGGGCAACCAACATGGGTTCATCAGTGGCAGGTCCTGTCAGACCAACCTGGTGGCCTTTTACGATCAGATCACCAGATCATTAGATGCAGGGGTAGCAGTGGATATAGTCTTCCTGGACTTCCGGAAGGCTTTTGACACTGTCTCTCACCCCGTTCTCATTAAGAAACTGGGGGGCTGTGGTGTAGATGCCCACACAGTCAAATGGGTTGCCAACTGGCTGGAGGGCCGCACCCAGAGGGTGGTGGTGGATGGGTCCTTCTCAACCTGGAAGGACGTGGGCAGTGGGGTCCCCCAGGGCTCGGTCCTCGGGCCCGCACTGTTCAACATCTTCATCAGTGATTTGGACGAGGGGGTAAAAAGCACCCTGTTCAAATTTGCTGATGACACTAAGATGTGGGGGGATGTGGGCACACTGGAAGGATGCAACAGGCTACAATCAGACCTCAACAGGTTACAAGGGTGGGCGGACGAGAATAGGTTGGGTTTCAACACCGACAAGTGCAAGGTGATGCACCTGGGGAGGAACAACCGGCACCATACCTACAGGTTGGGGAACTCCCCTCTTGTCAGCACAGAGGCAGAAAAGGATCTTGGGGTCATCATTGACTCCAAGATGGACATGGGCCAGCAGTGTGGGGAGGCAGTCAGGAAGGCCAACCGCACCTTGGCATGCATCCACAGATGCATCTCAAGCAGGTCCAAAGAGGTGATGCTCCCCCTCTGTGCGGCACTGGTCAGGCCGCAGCTGGAGTATTGCATCCAGTTCTGGGTGTCACACTTCAAGAGGGATGTTGACAGCATGGAGAGGGTCCAGAGGACGGCCACTCGTATGATCAGGGGACAACAGGGCAGGCCCTATGAGGAGAGGCGACGGGACCTGAACCTGTTCCGCCTCCAAAAGAGAAGGCTGAGGGGGGGATATTGTGGCCTGTTATAAACTAGTCAGGGGGGATCAGCAGGCATCGGGGGAGTCGCTGTTCCCCCGAGCACCGCCAGGAGTGACCAGGAATAATGGTCACAAGCTGGCAGAGGGTAGGTTTAGGTTAGCTATCAGGAGGCGCTACTTCACGGTCAGGGCAGCTAGGATTTGGAACCAACTTCCAAGAGAAGTGGTGCGGGCTCCTACCCTGGGGGTGTTTAAGAGGAGGTTAGATGAACATCTTGCTGGGGTCGTTTGACCCCCTGGCATTATTCTTTCCTGCCATGGCAGGGGGTCGGACTAGATGATCTGCTCAGGTCCCTTCCAACCCTAGAAACTATGAAACTATGAAAAGTAGGATGTGGAGTTATTGTCACAGAGACCCAAGTTAAGTGTCAGCTCAGTGGGAGTTATGGGACCTTTGAAAGGAAAGAATTTTGGAACTATGACATGTTAACTCAATTGGTTTGTCCATGCGTTGCACAATAGCTTGTAAAAATTAAAATACCCTGCTTTGCCTTTCTTAATCCATTAGTAATGAAGCACAGACAGTGGGTCAGCTGAAGGTAGAAGAGTCATTTTTTATCAGCTACCTGAGACGCCAAAATACATGTTCAGTAGGACACCAAGGAAGAACATGGCATTCACAAATCCATGGGGTTCTTAGTGATGTCACAGCTCCTGGCAAGTCTTCAGAACACTTCTCTTGCACTACCTCCATCTGACATGGTTTGGGCTTGAGCCAGCTGCCATCCAGGCGCTCCTATCTCTTTCAGACGTTAGATCATCGGGGGGAACTTCCTTCAGTTCCTGTTTGAAAGAAATGTGTAGCTGGATATTTTCCAAATACCAGGAGCTCTTCAGTACAAGTGGTCTTACAGCATGCCAGTCACACAGGATCAAGGACTTCTGCTGAAGAAGTTTGACTGCCCATTTCAACCTTTAAGAGTGTTTGCATAAGTGAGACAAAGTAAAATAATTCAAAGCAATTTCAAAGATCTTGGTCAGGGGTTTTAGGCAAGTTAATGGAGCTGCATAATCCATGGTAGTGTGGGTTGCCAATCCGCCTGTTATGATTAACATGGATGTAAGAAGGGATAGTACATCAGTGAAGCCTGCTCAGAAGTGGTTTAGATTGCTTCAGGGAGTCAGTACACAGTTGGAGTTGACTTGCCATCATCTTTTCAAAAATCTTTTGCAAGAAGATGGGACGTAAGACTAGCAATAGCTGTCAGGATCATTGATGTACAGTGCCAGCTGCTTGAATGATGGCCAGACCACCATATGTTTAAGATTTAGCCATGCTTGTTTGTCTCCATTAAACATCATTTGCAGTGATCCCTATTACTTGCCACTAGCTTTCAACAAACTAGTCCCTTGAGGCAGCATCACACAAGGCCTGCTTGGTTGCCCTCTTCTGCTCGCATCTCATTTGCATGCAGACTAGGACCCAGATCCTGTTCCACCAAGTAGGCACCTAAGTGTGACCCTATTCCACCCTGCTCTAGTCCATGAAAAACAGCCATCAGAAAAGGTGGGTGTGTCCTTCTTCTATTTGTTACCTTTTGTAAATCAGTGTTAAGAGATCAGAAGGTCAAGTATAAAATGTTGATGCATCAGTATTTTTTCAGGGACTTCAGTCTTGTGGAATAGACTCGCACTTAGGTAACTACCATATTTTTTGCATATACCATACCCTTGAATATAACATTCTCCCTATTTTTGTAAGGCCTTTAGAAATGAAAAAAATCTTACCATGGAGTTTGGGTAAGTGGCAGAGGACTGAGGTCTCCAGGACTGGGAGCTGCATGGCAGGACCCAATCCAACATGCTGGTTCTGGGACTGAGCAGCTTGGTAAGGCCCAGTCTATCATGTCAGAGTTGGGGCCAAGTGACATGGCCCAATCTGGCATGCCAGCTCCAGAGTAGTAGGGTAGCCCAGTAAGGCCTGAGCCAGCAGGCCAGCTCTGGAGCAGTAGGGTCTAATTCAGTATACCGGCTCTGGGGTCATGGGGCCTGGCAGGGTCCAATCTAGTATGCTGACTCTGAGGCTGTATGACCTGGTGGGGCCCTATCCACCATGTTGGCTTCAGTTGTGCAGCAGGTCTGATCCTGCACACTCACTGTGGAGCCACATGCAGGCTCCAGGGCTGTGTGCTGGGTTGAACCTGGCACTGCAGCCATAGACCAGCCCCACACACCTCTGCATGGGGGCAGAAATTCATGGCAGACGGGTGGAAAGGGAGGGACCAGTGGTTTCCAGCACTGCAGCAATTAATACTTGTACCACTCCACTGCCCTACCCCCAAATTAATTTCTGGACCTGTAAGAAGCCCTTTTCCTTGCGTATAATGTGCACTCCAATTTTTCCCAGCTGGTTTTGAAGAAAAAGGTGAGGGCTAAGGTGAGTATGATTAAATATCGCAATAGGATGAGGTGCTAACTGAATAAAGGTTTTTAGGGTGAGTGCCCTGGCACAGTAAGCATTTAAGAGCAAATCCAGGCAAAGATTATCTTGGTTCGTTATATGGCCAACTAACTAGAGCAGCTAAACTGGTCAGGATTCTGCAGGAGCTAGAGTAATGGAAGAGGAGGTGAGTTGCCTTCTTGCACTGCCACAGCATAGGACCATGCAAACTCCTTATGCTGCATTTACTTAGATTCAAAGGTGTTCTTTTGCTAGCAAAGCTCCAGTCTTCTACCATTTTATTTCAGCCATTTCAGGTGGAGGGAAGATGATCATGACTTTTACACATGGTAGGGAAGAGTGATCTATGGGCTGGTAGATTAACTGGTGACTGCAGATGTTTATAAATGCCTATCTGCTCCAGCAGAGCATTTGATTTCGTTTCGGCTGACTTATCGTAGGGGGCACCAAAAAGTAAGTCTGCTAGCTGTTGTGCAAATGAACAGCTCTGTCCATATTCTGGGGCAAGTAATGATTCACTTGTGGGATTGGTGTCACTCACTACACCTCCAGCACAAAGAACACGTGAAGCCTGTGTCCCTCAACATGATCAGCTCAGGAGGCCACCTGGGAGAACCACAATGAAATTCTAACCCAATGCACCAATGGGCCAGTTACCCATCCCAGAATGATGAGTTTTAGAGAGACCCCATTTAGCAACAGCTTCTTGGGCTCTGAGTGTAGGGAGGCTTGTACATCCCCAAAACAGTGGCTGAAGCTTTCCCATGCACTGTGGACTATATCTGCAGGAGCTGAGAGCTGTACCAATCTGTGCCAGCTGAGGATCCATTCTCTGTTTAAAGCCATTCATCTATGCTAAATTTGTCTTTCCTAGAGCAGGTCTCTGACAAATACCCAGCACTAGGTCAGTGCCTGACCAGCCCCCAGCCCAATAGCTATTGGTAATCAGGGTGACAGATCACGCAGGGTCTTCTCTGATTTCTTTACCCTTGCTCCAGGGAAGGCACATTTTGTGGAAATTATGTATCATGCTGCTTAGTACTAGGAAGCTGAGAGAACAATAAAAGACATTCAGGTTGACTAGTGTGAGCTGGTTGTAGGTTAGGAATATAGAAAGGTGAAGGGCTGTTTAGACCTTTGTTTAATAAACACTTCTATCAGCTTACCCCATGGCAGCATTGCCAGCAAATGACTTCTTCCCTTCACATGCCCCTTTTGTTACTTGGCCATGAGGTTATTTAGGCACCTGTGCCTGGTGGACTAGAGTCTTTATTTCTCACACTGCAGTGCTCCAAATGGCACTTGGAATACTTTTTTTCACTGACAACAAGAACCATGATTTTGATTTAACTGTGGCCCTAAAGCAATTAAGAACAGAATGAGTTCCCAGGCTGAAACTTGCAGTACTGAGGAATTTAGCCTATTGTTGCTGCAGCATCTTCAGTTATGGGCCAAGACCTTATTGTGCCATTGCTGTACAAATACAGAACAGAAAGATGGTTGTTGCCCTGGAGAACTTATCATGTACATATTAAATATGAGTACAGGACAGGGCTTATTTGAGGTGGTTGCCTAGAAGTAATCTGGAAGATCTTTTTCAGTCCCATGTTCCTGTCAGAGACAACAGAACAAAAGGAGTGGATTGACTTAGGAGTACAAGGAAACCATGAGGGAATGTTGATCATTCTGGTGGGCAGTGCTTTTAGCATGTTTGATAGCCTGACCATTGTCAGTTGTTTTGTAGCATTACAGAAAAAGAGAGGTTATAAAAGAATATACGGTGTTAGTTGGGGATTCGTAAAAAGAGCTCCTCCCAAAGTAAAGAGGCAGTATGTGGGGAAACGTCAAAGTACTTAGAAGTAAGTGATAGGAGCTGGTGTCTTGTGCCAGTCAGAGAAGAAAGTGAACTTCTTGGTGGTGAAAGCAAGGGATAGGCCATGAAGGGCCCTGAATATTGGTTCCTTGATGTGACAGAGAAGGGGACAGTTTGTGGAGGGATGCACAGAGATGATTTATCCTTTCCATGATTCCATCCTTTCTGTTCTTCTCTCTTGTTGGGAAAATGATGGTAGAATTTCTTCACATCTTTTGTAGAGAGACTAAAGAATATGAAAAGGTAGAATTTTAATAGCAGGGAAGGCACATGTTTTAGGGCTGATTAAATTAAATTTCTATCTTTTAATGTTGCTGATGGCCCTATGTGGGGCAAGACTTTATTGCTGTTCTTAGGTTAAAGAAAGAGATTAATAATATAGAATAATTTATACTGTCTTTTCATTTTTAAATCCTGCAGGATGAATATAAACCAGAAAAGGCTTTGTCAGAGGAAGATCTTAAAAATGCAGTGAGTGTACACCACGCGTTAGCATCAAAGGCAACCGACTATGAGAAAAGGCCTAATGTTTTAAAGCTCAAAACAGCTGATTGGAGAGTCCTGCTTTTCCAAGCCCAGTGAGTTTGCAAATTTATCATTTTGATATGGGTGTTTAATTTATGGGAAGCGAAAAGGTGGGAACAGAGGGGACCATATTTTTTTTTTTAACATTCTGGGATGGAGACGATCAGCATAGATTTGTGACTTAAGGGTTAAATCAAAAGCTTAAAGAGCTTGATCTTTTTAGCTAATCAAAAATAAGCCCAAGAAGCATTGATTATGATGTATATGTACTTCATGAGGAGAAAATGCTGGGCACAGAAAATCTCTTTAATTTAGCAGAGAAAGGCATAACAAGAAGTAGCAACTGGCAGTTGAAGCCAGATGAAATGAAAATTGGAAATAAGACGCGCACTTTTAACAGCAAGGGTGATTAATCATTGGAACAAGCTACTTAGGACAATCTTGGATTCTCCCTTCTCCTTATGTCTTCAAAATAAAACCAGATGCCTTTCTGGGAAGTAAGTTCTATTCAAACATAAGTTTTCTGAGCTCAGCACAAGAGTCCCTGGCTGGAATTCTTCAACCTGCACTATACATGAGGTCAGAATTGATGATTTAAAGGCTCCTTCTGGGTTTAAAAATCTGAATCTATGCCTAAGTCCTGATCTTCCACAGAGAATTTCATGGAGCTTTGTGAGGGCACAGTAGCTTTCAAGCTAGGTGTATAGGTTGTCAGCTTTCCTTGGGAAGCCAAGAGCTGTAGCTTCAAAGAGAGGAAGCTCGCAGTAAAGGATTCTAGCTTGGTCTTAATACTTTTACTTGCAACTTTAAATGTTGCTTCTATCTCCTGGCATTGAAAAAAAAATTGGATTAAATACATTTGGTGTTGTTCTGGCCCACTTGCAGGTGGCCCCAGCACATTCCTAATATACCAGGATATGATGCAGCTGTTTAATCCAGTTATAGATCCCATGGGGTGCATCTACATGAGTTGTTTACTGTGGAGCTGCCTAATTAGCTCTGCAGTAAACTTTCTGTGTCCACAAGTGCAGCCCTATTAGGTCGCAGTAAACTAATACATGCCACTGTAAGTTAGTACTTGTACATACAAGTACTGTCCTGCTGCAGTGCTGTTTACTGCACAGCAGGGCATGTGTAGATGCTAATGGGGCTGGCTGGGGCATGAGGGTGTTGTCTGCTGGCTAAACCGTGCACTAAAGCACCCTCATGCCCCAGTGAGCTCCTCTAGCATGTTGAGCTGGGTCAGAGCAGCCTCAGGCTGGCAGGCTGACACCCTGGACCCCCTGCCAATCCGCTCAACATTCTGCAGTCTCAAGCACACATGTAAACGCGGCACCTGACAGCAATAAACTTCGGAATGATATACAGAGGATAGAAGACTGAGGGGAGATTTAATAGTAGTCTTCAACTACCTCAAGGGTGGTTCCAAAGAGGATGGAGTTAACTGTTCTCAGTGGTGGCAGATGACAGAACAAGGAGCAATGATCCCAAGTTGCAGTAAGGGAAGCTTAGGTTAGATATTAGAAAGAACTTCCTCACTAGGAAGGTAGTAAAACACTGGAACAGGTTACCCAGAGAGTTTGTGGACTCTCTGTTCCTGGAGTTTTTTATGATCTGGCTAAACAAAACCTTGTCTGGGATGATCTGGTTGGGGCTGGTGCTGCTTTGAGGAGGGGATTGGACTAGATGGCCTCCTGAGGTCCCTTCTAACCCTAATTTTCTATCATTCTATGATTAATTGCACAGGTAGATGTACCCCTGGTGTGCTAAAAAGAGAACATGTTCTTACAAGACTCACAAATTCAAGCTTGAAAGGTGCTGGAGGTTCCTTTTAGATAGAACAAGCAGCAAAATGAGTTTGGAAACAGTAGGCAGAGAGATGAACTCAGTCTAATACTTTAGGGTTGATTTCTTTACATGTAGGATCCTACCACAAGGCCTAGTCTGATGGGGTTTTTGTCTTTCTGAAACAATTTTTGCATCTTTTTCAGCCAGTATCCTGCAAGGTTTTAAGCACAGATTTTTCTGTATGCGGTGTAGGACTACTCACATTGCATGGAACCGTGCTCACAGGAACTGGGCTTTAGTTGGAAAAGAGAAGAAGAATTGACACATGCTTTATTCACATGTAACTTTGTCCCAAACTAGATTTTATACTATCCAGTAGGCTTTTCTTGTCTCCTTCCTGTCTCGCCATCATCATTAGTGCTTCATTTGGTGGCATTCCCCATACAATTTTTAATTGACCTTGCATCTCCCTAGTATTTAAGAGACTTTAATTGAAAGATCTTGGTGGTACTGCAGGTCCTGGCTTGGCAGTAATCTCAAGACTATTCTAGAGAAGCAAGTTGGTTGGGAAAGAACTGCATTTATGCATATTTTTCTACATTAGGAAGCAAGGGACAGGGGATGGCTGAAACAGTCAATTTTTTTTGGCAAGGGCCAATATTTAGGTTTAAATTTAATCAAGAAGTAGCTTCTGCATCTGTACTCTGTGACTGAGTGGTTGATTAGGGAAGGGGAGTGTTTACTGATCAACTTAATGGCATAGCTATTTGGGGTTCAGTGAAAGCAGCTAAGGGCAAAAAGAGAGATGGAAAAATGAGGAGTTAGAGCATTTTGACTTTTCAGGGCACAGGCCAGCCTCCGATCAAAGTGGTGTGAAAGAAACGTATTTGTTGTGTGTGCCTCTGAAACACACAACGCTAATCATTATTGGAGACAGGATGCTGAGTTAGCTGTTCCACAGGAGTGAGCTCATGAGCCAGTCCCTAGGTGTCACACTGATGGTGAGGAGGTAGTGGGAAAAGCAAATGGGCCCACAGATGTCCTCATTGATATTTGTCTGCATTCCTCAGAAGTCAAGATGAAATGCAAGCCTGGATTGACAAAATCAACTGTGTCGCAGCTGTCTTTTCTGCACCTCCATTTCCAGCTGCTATTGGCTCTCAGAAGAAGTTCAGCCGCCCGCTTCTGCCTGCCACCACGACAAAGCTTTCTCAGGTGAGCTGCCATTCTAGCGAGTACATTTCCTGTGGTAGTGATGCCTTTGGTTGGCAGTAACCTTGGAAAGGGAGAGCAGGGGCTACACTATTTTCGTGCTATTCCAATTCAGACCACTATGCACGAAGTGGTGCTGGAACTTAGAAATAATGGGGATTCTTTTTGGCATGAGAAAAAGCAAATTTTTTGCTTTTTGGCATGAGAAATATTTGCAGAGCGGGGCAGGATTGGTGAGGGAGGGAGACTTTGACAAAGCTTATTTTCCTGAAGGAAGGGATCTTGTAGCTTTATATTAAGTTTATATTGGATACAAAGCCCTTATTCCATGGGAACGGCTGAATGTATAAGAACAAAGAGGTTACAGGCATGAGATATATGTTCCTATGAGATTTATTTGAACTATGCCTTTGAGCCCCCTCCTGTTCTAAAAACAAAGGTATGGGTATTTTTTTTTTTTTTTTTTTTTTTATAGGTACATATTTTCTTGGCTCTTACTGACTTGCTAGAAAACTGCAATGCTCAGGACTCTTTGGGATTTTTTGGATGATAGAATTGAGTCTGAGCCACTTTCATGGCTCCCTGATCTAGCTATGAGGTGGTTCATCATCATCAGTCACCCGCAGTCACTTAGAGCAGCATCAGAAGGGCTCTAATGCTGCCCAGGCTGCTAAATAAAGTACTCTAAATGCATGCATCCACCCTCTTCTCTAGGACCTCTGCAGGTGATTTGCATCTATTCACCACTTGGGATTCCTCCAAATCGGAGGACTTTCTAGAATGTAAGGTAAACCAACTTTGTGCTTCCCTGACACTGTGTCAGCACAAGTGTATTGCTTACTACCAGCTTTCTGAGACATGAATGACTGGTGCCTCCTGCAACTGTGTGGGCACCATGGCAGCAAGCAGAGACCACCCTCAGCTGCTGCCTGTGGTGTTGTCTGTGAGCGGGGACTGCCCACAGCTGCCCCTGGCTGTGGAGGTGGGTGCTAGCAACAACTGTCTACAGAAGCTGGTGGCAGCTTCAGCGTTGGCCAGTCTCGGGGGGGGGCACATGCCCTCCCTATGCATCGCCTATGTAGTTGAGATTAAATTTGTGAGATGCGATCTCCCTGATCTTGATTGCTCTTTTTCATAAATTTTTAAAGACCTTTTGCCATCATTACAGCTTCCTGATTCTGATTAAACGTAATTCCAGTGCTCTCAGCCTTTCCTCATATGCTAGTTCCTTCAAAGATGGTGTAATTTTCATCAGCTTCCATTGTACCCTCCTTAGGGCAATAACATCTTGCGTCAGGGTGATCAACTTCTCATGCCATATGCAAGGTAGAAATCTAAAAAGTGCCTCTATACCAATGTAATGTCAACTTGTTTTGTTCTGGGTTTTCATTCTGTGGATACAACCTAGTATCTTGTTCAGCGTGTTTTTGGGTTTTTTTTTACTGTAACTTTGGTGGTTGTTTCAGTAATTTTCCCCCAGTAACTCTAAAAAAAATCCTTTTACTGATCACTGTGCTGCGTGATTGTTCCACTTAGCATGTAGTTTCCTAGATGCATTATTTCCATTTTATCTGGAAAAAAAATAATAATGGAACAGAACCCCAAGGTCTGTGTATTGGAGAAAGACAGACAGGAGGAGTGGAATATGATAAGCTATTTTTGCTAGGGCAAAAAAGAATGTTAAATTTTCAACGCAGATAAATTCAAAGACAAGCAGAAACCTGTCTGCTTTTATCTGCCAGCTTGGAGATGTTGCCAGCAGGCTGCTTCTCAGTCTGCAGAAGGTAAAATATGAATTGTCAACTTCCTCTGCTTGCTGTTTAGGATTTTGTAAACTCACTCAAAATCCCTCTTATAATGCATGCTTCCACAAGGCCTGATTCTAGACAGAGGGAAGCTTGTGCCAAAATTCTCATTGATGTCAATGAGTGCAAGATCAGATCTTAATTGTAATAGGGGGTAGGGTGGAGGAGAGGCACCAAATTCCTTCTCGGTTCTTATGTCCTGTGTTTGGTAAGTTGTGGGTAAGAGGGGACATGATTAAAAACATGGTGTCTAGAGAAGGTGGATCAGAAATGTCTCTTCCCATCTCTTAGTGTAGGAACAAGAGTACACGAAATTCAAAGGTGGCAAATTCATAACTGATGAAAGGAGATGCTTCATGTCACTGGGCATAACTACACTGTGGAACTCTCTGCCACTGGAAGTCATGGAGGTCAAGAGTTTAGTGGACAGAGGGGAGGAACATTTATATCTGGATTATTATCAATGACTACAAGAACTCTGGAAGGGACTTTAAACCTCATGCTTTCCGGCTTAAGCCAGACTCTTAACTTCAGAGATCAAGAGGAGGCTTAATACGGCTGCCAGTTTCCCCACATCTATAGGGTCTTCATAGGTTCCTCAGAAGCTGTTGGTACTTGCCACTTCCAGAGGGGGAATCTTCCAGACCTCAGGTTTGATCCAGCCTGGGAGTTCCTCCATCGCATCAGATTCCAGCATTTCTGCTCTCTCCTGCAGTATTAGCTCACTTGGCACTAAAGACCAATCAAGTACATTGAGCATGAAGCCCTGATTTAGAGATGGCCATAAGTCTGTCCTGCAGGAGTGAGGAACTTCACAAGCTGCAGGAAAGCACGCTGAGAGCTGCAGAAGGGATGCCATTCTTGACACAGATGGACTGGAGGAAGCGAGTGGGTTTGGGACTGTGGCAAAGGAAATTGTCTAGAAAGAAAGAGTAGCAACTCCTTATCTTTTCCAGCTGCCCAGGGGAATAAATGAGGAGAGGAGTTTAACCAAAGGAAATAAATCTTCCAGAGAGGACAGCGCATCCTCTTCCCAGGAGAGCTTGTGCCTGGAAACTGCTCTCAGCAAACGGATGCCACAGGGTGGAGAGCATCTACTGATAGTCATGGTGGGGAGGTGTCTTTATAATGATGCCAGCTCTGCCTCACAACAGGCCTGTGTAAAATTGTCAGGAGCTAAGGCTTTTACTTCTGCCCCACCTAACAGCACTGGTTTTGGCACAGGATTTACTGGAGTGTGAGCACTACATCTTCAACAGTGCTGTGCTGCCAGAATGTCCCATGGTTTTCTTATATGGGAGGAATGATGGATTTGCCATAGGTCTGTTGGGAGTGTAAAGGTGCAGAGAATCTTTAAAAAGTAGGCTGTTCCATTGCAGTTCAACAGGAGCTGAGGACCAAGGCTTGAGGACCTGACCCATATGATTTAGTGGCTTAGTTAAAAGAAAAATATTTTGTTTTTAATGCTACTTGGTAGAATCTTGGAACCGGGGGGGTTTTCCTGTCTCTACTTATTACATGTTTTTGATTCTGACACTTAAGTGCTTTGTATGTTTCTGAAGGATGAACAGCTAAAATCGCATGAAGCCAAGCTGAAGCAGATCTCAACCGAGTTAGCTGAACATCGCTCCTACCCGCCAGACAAGAAACTGAAGGGCAAGGAAGTGGATGACTACAAACTGAAAGATCATTATCTGGAGTTTGAGGTAGGTGTGGGCTACTGCTGCGAGGGCAGTTGGTGAGGCATCTCTATTGAGGAAAACTGATACTGTGGTAGAAATTATTGTAGAACTAAGACACTGAACAATATGGCAGTTGTTTTTCTAAACTGAAAAGGACTCTAAAAGTAGAGATTCATCTTATCAACACTCCTACAGGCAGATCTGTATATCAGACAGACTCTGTGAAGTTTTTCTTTTACCTTATTAACACTAGTTAACAAAGGTCTGACCTACCTAACCAAAAGAAGGCACTTCAGTTTAAAATATATGTGAACAGATCCTTCCATGTAAAATATGGTGGATATATTTTAAACTGGGGATTTTGGTCAGTGTACTTGCGCATAGCTTGACACACAGAGATACAAATGATGCTAGTGCCACACACATTTGACACAATTCTAGAGATCTGACTCCAATTGCTTGTTACTTCATTGGGGAAGATGGTCTTGCTATTAAGGATAGGGTCTCAAGAGCTTGGGATTTAGTTTCTTCCTTTGTCCCATCCATTTAGATCATGAGCTGTCTTCATGGCAGGGACTGGCTCTCACTAGATGCCTATACAATGCGGTCTTAGTATTATTTGGTAAAATAAAGGACAGTAATCATGTTTCATGCATATACTCTAAAGGAAGCAGCCATTCTGAACTTACCAAAACTCTTGGTACAGGGTAAGGTTACCTGCACCATGTGTAAAGTGGGAGAGGAAACAGATAAAATAGGATAGTACGCCTTGTTCCACAAGGTAGACTGGAGCATAAAGAGATTGGTGTTGTGTCTGTGACAGACAGAGAGAAAAGTCTCCTCTTTCACCAGAGCATCTTCAGAGTTTCAGCTAGCAGGACTGTCCAGGGTTTGGGCAAATAGCCAGGGGTTTTCTGGTCTCTTTAGGCATGCAGTCCTGAACATTTCATACAGAGACCTTCCTCTTGTTTTTTGCAGACAAAAGCACCTGGGTTCAAAGCAGAGATCTCATGGTGACCTCTTCCATGTACTCTCTGAGTGAAGTTTTGAGGGTGCTAAGGCCTGCAGCTGTGTTCTTTCAAGTAACACTGAGTCCTTTATCAAAGGACAAAGTAACTCCCTTTCTTCAAGGAGGAGAGGTACTTTAACTTTCCAACAAGCAATTGTTTTGTTAGGCCTTGCATTGCATGTTGTCTCTTGATGCTGATAGTTACTGGCCTGGCCCTGATATTTCATTTTTGAACAAAAGATCAGGGTTAAAGCACGGGGAGTCAGTTTGGCAGACCTGTATGTGACAGATTTCTTTGGCCCCTGATCACTCTGGTTCCAGTTCTGGTTAAGGTCTGAAGACAGCCCTGGTTCGATGTTTTGAGTCTCTTCTCTTGGTGGTAGATAGAGGCCAGGCTTCTTTACTGAGTCGTATACATCTTTGATGTCGTTAACCTCTGTGCCTCAGAGAGGTAGTCAGACCTGGGCTGTGAGGCCACCAGAGCGATATTTCATTGGCTTTTTTCCTTTATGTCAGAATGCAGAGAGGAGCGTTCAGTGGGTGCTTTCTCTCCGTCTGTGTTTCTGTTCTGTGTTACTACAAGCTTTGCTTCTGTTGCCTTCTCATGCAAAGTGTATGGTGAAGCCTCCAGTTGATAGGATCCTCTGTGCTCAGTTAACATCCAGCTTTATGTTCCATCAGGCCTGGCTTGCAAAGCTGGCGAAGGCATGGGCTTGGTTAGGAGTTAACAGGCTGAAGCTCCATCCAGATAAGACAGACATAATAGTTGTCCCAGGAAAAGCCACCAGAAGAAATGGTGGGGAAATATGAGCCCTGTTCCCTACCCCCTCAGTCCACAGAGTGATGGGGATTCTTGTTGTGCTTTGCAGTACAGAAGCTGTTTAATCAGCGGTCGCTCCTAGCGTCACAGGAATTTGTCTGTCTCCACTTGCATAGAAAGGTCACATCTACTGGTACTGGCTTAGGGCTTTGTTATGGCCAGCCCAGCCTCTGCCTCTGTTATTGTCATGTACTCCACTGGGGACATACCCAAGGATCAGCTTGTGCAAGATGTGGCTTTTTGTGGCCTTCCAAGAGGGCTGGCTAATAAAACACATTCCTTGGGGGTTCCAGAAGCTGTGTGAATTTCCATGAGCTACCTTAATGTGTTGATCTGTATCTTAAAACTGCCTCTTTATACATGCCTTGTCCTCAGCAGCAGACATCCTTTGGATCACCAGAGCCAGGCCAGGCCAGGTTGATTTTGCAAGGAGGTCTTTGGAATACATAAGTCCATCAGCATTTCCCCTCTTGGCCAGCAGAGCACAAGCCTGATGTCCCTAGATTTTTAGAGTTTATGGAGAAGGGAGTTATGGTATTTAGGAGATGAGAGACTTTTTGGAGGGCTGATTATGGTTGACACTAAGACCCTTTTACTGCTTCTCTGATAGCTTGGTGAGTCAGGGAGAACCAAGCTCCCGTGTGATTATAGCTTAGGGAGTTTGTTCCATGCCTGGTGTTATATTTAGTAATATATAGCATTCAGGAATCTAGAGAAACGGCCAGGGGTGTTAATACAAATCATAACTGGAACAGCATGCATTTAGGTAAAAGGTAACTCCTTCCTTAGAGAAAATCGCAAAGGACAGTTGAATCATGCAGATGAAATGAAATATGACCAGTGCTGTCAAAAAGGGCCCATAGATAAATGTTCTTGATTGCATATACTTTAATTGCATGAGAGAGGTGATTTTAACCTACTCGCAGGTGAGGACGGGTTATCCTCATGCTTGTAAAAGATTTCACAGAGCGCATAAGATTGCTGGCAGACTATAAAAAGCATAAGATCGCTGTGAAAAACCTGAAATCAAAATGTTCCATTGGATTTCTTATTTGTCCCCATTCTTGGAGCAAAGTCACTGAGATTCACTTGTGAGCTAGCAACTGACCTCTCCAAGGTAGGGGCAAAAAGGCTGCTGGCAGGTGAGAGTGCAACCTGAATTGTCCTCAGGTTAGTGGGAACAGTAGGTGGTAAGAGAAGGGAAAGGGAAACATGGAAGCTTAGTGAAAAGGGGCCTGATGTCCCATAGGAAACAGCATGGTGCCTTAAGGCAGAGAGGAGGCCAGATTCTCTTACTTCTCTGGCCACTTTTTCCCTTTCATCTATCAGAATTCCCCTCATTTTTCATCCTGTAGAAAATAGTGCCGCTAGCCAAGTAGTTTCTCTCTTCAGGTAGGTACTGAAGGTTCTTTACCTTTAAATGTGCTTCAGTTGTGGCCAAAAACCTGGCATGTGGTTACATTGTTGCATCCAATAAAGAAGCAGAGCTGAAGGCAACTTAAAGCATTTGAGTATTTTTCTATTTAACATTAATATTCTTGATTTCTTAATGTAATTATCCAGGGATCTTATATATTTTAAATGAGAAAATATGATACCCATTTGCAGAAGGTCTGGCCTTGTGTGTCAAATTGTCTGGGTAGAAAAAGAGCTGTTTAAAAGAGATGGACAACAGAGATGAAATCCTGGCCCTATAAAAGTCTTGACAAAGCTCTTTGATTTATATATATGGCAAAAATTCAGCCTGTATTCTCTTTCTGGCATTAAAATTTGCCTAGTCTTGTACCCTCACATTTATTTTAACTGTAGGTACACATGTGTGGATAGAAAGAATGCACTTTTCCCTTGATAAATATTGCGATGACCCCACGTTTGTAGCAATTTTTCCTTCCTTTTGCAGTGAATCACTCCTCTGCCCAAGGCATCATCAGAATTCTGTCCGATGGTTCTCCAGGTTTTTTGAGTGACGCATCTTACCTGTTTAATATATTTGTCTCTGCAGCATTCAGCTGAAGCTGTAGATATGGAGTTGATAAGAATGCTTTTCTTCATTTAATTTTTAAGTGGGTTTCTCTGTGATCTTTCTCTGTAAGAATCTGTTCCTTCAAAGTACTTCATTGGAATCCCAGTCACGTTCTCTTCTTTTACTTTTCCTTTTTTTTTGTGCTCTTCAAATGGTTCCAAAGCCCTTTTTTCTTTGTGTTTTTTCCTTTTTTTCCTTGTTTTTTGCACTCAAATAAGTATTATTATTGTCTGGACTTTATTATTTTATTATAAATTGAGAGAATTTTCATTAAACATTTTTGCTTGGTCAGAAACATAATAATTTGGAGACTGTTTTGTTATTTTGAAAAATGGATTAAGTCAGCAGAAAGCCTTTTTCCCCCTCTTACCCCCTTCACTTTAATTAATCACTTTAATTACAATGCCAGCATTCGCTTACTAGTGGGTGTGTCAGAGACAGGTTATTAAATGAATCACTTCTGTTGGGGGGGTAGCTTGCACTTTTCTCAATACCAGCCATACTGGCTATCTTTTCTGAAATCCTGCAGGGAATGCCTGTTAATCACTATTCATTCTTGTTGATGGCTAAGTTATTGTGTGTGTGAGAGCATATTGTTGCCCTCTGCAGAGCATGATTTTCCCATATCAAATGGAAATGTAGCAGTCCAGACACTGTACAAATCAGACTTTGAGCATAATGACTTGCACCTCAACTCGTAGAAATGCTGGGGTCTGAACAGGCAACAGACTTCTGGTATTTGGAAAGACTGCTCCCTTCAGAGGGAAGATCTACTACCCTTACAGCCCACGCCCATTTTTAGTGCTCAGGACTTGAACAGTGGCCTTCCATGAGCTAAGGGGCAGGTAAAATTACCCTAAAAATGCTAATGTAAAGCCTGCCTTCTCACTCCACATTGGAGACAAACATGGATTGTATACGCACTTTGTGAACCCCTGTTTTTTGTCGTTTTTTGTTTTTTTTTTTTTAAAACCAAGTCCATGTGGAGAAAGCAGAGCCTGAAGGATCACATGAGTCTTAACTATAGCAATCTGGGCAGTAGCCACTTGTGTCCTTCTGAACTGTTTCTGATTGAGCATGCTCATGCTAAGCTGCTCCCTGAGCAGCCCCTTTTTTTTTTTCATTGGGTCTAATTATGGAATAAGATACTACTCACCAGGAGTAAGGCTGGCAGCATCTTGTTTGGTATATTCAGAAATTGCCGTGCAGCACGTTCATTCAACTTGCTCTCTGATTGGCCAAGTGCCATCGTTAGTCACAGTGCAGGAATTTGCACACTCGAGAAATGAGAGTAGTTCATTTTGCAGCATTCCTGGGTTCCAGCTGGTTGAGACAGTTTATGTGCAATAATGGATGTTAGCCATATTCATATTAGGCTCCTGGATTTTAGGCTAGAAAGAGTGAAGGTGACCACCTGCCCATCATAACCCATAGAATTTCATGCAGATTGATTCATTGCCTTTATTTTCTTTTGTTTTTTTTTTTCCAGAAAATTCGCTACGAGATTTATGTTACCCTTCTGAAAGAAGGGGGGAAAATGCTGCTGAGCAGTAACGAGAATGATGGGCCAGGACTGAAGAAATCTCACTCAAGTCCTTCCTTAAATCAGGAGTCCCCAGTTAGTGCCAAGGTGAAGCGAAACGTCTCAGAGAGGAAGGACTACAGACCAGAAACACCCAGCATTAAGCAGAAGGTTACCTAGGGTGCATGAGACAGCAGGAGGAACAGCCATGCAGTAAAATGCCGGTGGTCAAACATTTCCTTTGATAACCTGTCATTCACAAAAACAAGCGCATCTGCCTGAATGGGGTGTTAGTGACATTTTCTATTGTATATTTTGTTGTTCCTGTACAGATTGTGGGAGATGTCTTTGCTCCTGACTTGCTTTGCCTTGTTAATTTATCAGTTAGCAATTGAAGTACCTCTTCTTAAGTTCAAGGATTGGGAAGGGGACTAGGACTTTGTTTCATGTTGCTTCCCCTTTTACCTTTTTCCATTGGCACATGACTTTCATCTCAAGTCACTTGTGACTTTTCTGTGGTGGGTGGGAAAAGTAACTGGATGAGTGTTGCAGCCCAGTGAACTCCAGCTGCAGCTACACACAAATTTTGTACAAGAATTGTTGCACAGCTGCAGAGGTAGGGCTGGCCACTTGCAGCGAGAGGTCAGTTAAAATCTGACACTGGGAATAGAGATTTCCCAGTGATGCAAAACATGTTGGTACTTATGCTCAGTGTTGGGAGCTGTGTAAATAGACAGGTTACAATATTGCATTCATGCTAGACCTGTAAATATTTAGGGGCTAAACCTGAAAATTGTTGGGAACATTGAGATTCCAGAGTTGAAGTAGGGTTTCCTTTTTGTCTTTCAAAACAAAAGCTTGGGGTACCAGGCAAAGGAAACCCACTGCCATGTTTCTCTTGGTGGTTAGAGAAGATTCAGCCATTTATCAAGCAGTAACCCATTGTAGAGGTCACCCTTCACTTTATGTTTAAGAAGCAAGAGGTATCCATATATTTCTTACAACCTGTTGTCTCATAGCTGCTATATAGAGAGCCTTAATGTACATTGTGCAGCTGCACTTTTTTCCCTTTTCCTAAAATTTGCTTCCTGCTTAGTATGCCCAGGTGGCCTGCATTCTCTCTGGTATTAGCTGAGTTTCTTTCCCTCTTGAGAAGGGAATCCTCCCCAATGATCCCTTTTAGTTTCAATCACTCTTAGGAAGTCTGTGTTGGAACAGAAGTCCTCACGTCTTAAGGACTTGATAATGGAATTGAAACATTTTCTTCTGAGGGCCAGAAACTGTCCCTGTTATAGTCTCCCCCTGCCTAGCAGCCAGAACAAAGCAGCCATAGTCAGCCAGCCCTGCCCCCATGAAATCATCCAGCATGGCCACTTCTGCCTAATCCCTGCTTCTGCCTTCTGTACAGGAACCTGGGCCCAGGGAGAGGGACAAGGTTTCATTCTGTAGTATTTTGCCTAGCACAGTTCATTCCGCCTGTGAGCTCTAGTCCTTAATGTCCAGAGGCAGGCCATCTTAACAGCTACTTTATTAAGTAGCCCATAAAGAAACATGCTGGTGCTTTTAGATCAGTTCTTATGAGGGCAGGTATTTACACGACAGAGATCACCACTCAAGTGGGTAGGCAGGCTCCACAGAGAGGCCAGAACCAATCGGTCAGAGAAACCAGCTTACTCTAGACTACTGAGCTGCCAGACGAGCAGACAGCTGAGGGAGGATAAAGACTTTGTGGAGCAGCTAAATCATTTTTCTGTGCCAGTTTCCCTTACAGTAGACAGCTATGAGATCACTACCCCAGTGCTATGCTAATTGTGGACTGCTGTAAAGATGCTGTGCCACCAGTGGCTGTAGGATTTGGTGAGGAGGTGGTGGAGCAAATGAATCGTCGTAGTTGCAGTCAGCACAACAAGAGGGTACTGATTCCAACAGTTTTGACAGGATTTATGAAGTCACAGAATTGATAACAAATACATGTAATCTGTTGTGTGCTAGAAATCTAGAGCAGGGGCTGTCTAAAGTCTAAGTGCCCGGGGAACACGTGCCCCCCTAGGGTGCATTGGTGGGGGCAGCAGCAAGGTGAGCCACTGTCCCCTTGGGCTGCACGCCACTTGGGTGACACACTGCTGCATGTGACACCCCCACCAAACTGTTCTGTGCACACATGCCCATGGGAACCCACTGCACCATGCACCCATGGGTGCCTCTCCCTCCCAGCCACTACACTGTGTGCCCACACAGCTCTGGCCTTACCCTCAGCTCTTCATGCTGTACTGCTCTGCCGTGCCCCCCTGGGGCAGGGCTTGAAAGTGTATATTGGAGGGGGAGGGAGAGCCTAGGGACTGCAGCTCTTGCTGCTGCCAGAGCAGTAGGGGAGTAATGGCTGGATGGCTGGACAGAAGGCTAAGGGTCATATTTTAACTGCTTGTGGGCCGCAAGCAGTCAGTTGGACAGTCCTGATCTAGAGGGTAGCTAATATCCTGCCCGTCTTTAAAACTAATACTGGGGCAGACTGGGATTCGAAGAGCTGCGAGTAGAGATGACTGACATTTTCCCCATTTGTGTTTTTTTTTTTTTTTAATTTTTAGCTTGAACTGAAGCACACACAAAAATGCTGACCTATGGAGGAATGTCTTCCTGAATGAAAGCCAAAGATAAATGCGTAAGCAGCATGCTGGGAGATGAAGTTCAGTGTAGACAGGTGCATGGTAATGCACGTTAGGAGGACTCATTTCAATTACTCACTGTTGTGTAGTAGATTAGCTACTCAGGGGAAAAGCGTAGGCATCCCTGCAGCTGTTCATTATGTAGTGGTGGTATAAAAAAAAAAAAAAAAAAAATGAGTTAAGGTTATAGAGCAAGAGAGAATAATCTGGGAATGTTGAATGCCCGTAAATAAGGAGGTGACATAGCTTTTTCTGAGAGTGGCATTTCACTTCCCAAAAGTGAAACCAGCAAAAGTCCAGAGCTGCCATTTGATCCTTGCTCTGTTACTGGGCCAGTACAGCTCTTGGTTGACCTTGTTGAACACCCCCACCTGATTCACTGGGTTTGCAGACAGGGTGCAATGGTTTAAAAAAGCAAAGATGTGACTTTTGACCTGTTCAGTTCTTGTGACTTTTTTAAAATACTCCAGCTCCTTCAAGATTGCATGAAAGCTGGTGATCTTGCAAAGTACCCTGGTACCAAACTGGCTAACTCATGGTCAAGACCAGAAAACTCATTGCAGTTGTGGGGAGCAAAATCCACTTGAAAAGTTGAAGACAATGAGTTGCAAAAATACTTTTTGTTTATTTATTTATGTTTCAAATGCTGTTTAGTTTTGATTATTTATTGTGCCACTCCAAGGACTGGGATATATTTTGTAAAATGTAATGGGTTTTAGTAAAATGTGATTTCTTTGTGGTTTCTAGCTATCAAATAGTTGCTGGGCTCCAAATGGTGTTGGTGAGAACTCTGAGGCCTACGGATTAGTTAATTGGCAATTTGTGAGCTTCTGTTAGATTTGTAACTGGCTTTGCTTGAGTCTGTCCCTTTGCTAATGACCAATGTAGCGAGCTCCTACATGAATGCTTTGATATGCCCATTGTTTTACTGGAAGGAGAAAAAAATCTTGCTGCTTTTGGAACCACTGGCAGAAACTCACAGACTTCACTGAGGGCCAGATCAAATGCTGAGTGGCACTTGTAGATTGCTTTCCTTTTAATGTTACAGTATAGTTAGAAAGGGTGGGCCAGACTCTCGGAGCTGTAAATCAGCCTGGAAAACCAGGGAGCTCTGCCAGCACATGCATCTCTGGCTTCATGATTTCCTGGGATTTTCTGAGTGTGCTGTTTTCCAGCTTCTGAATACTGTTTAGCATATCTGTTTGTCCAGTGTAGTTATCCAGGCTCTCAGCTGCTTACATTCCAGCTCATTTGTGGTTAGGGGAGAATCGCTGCCAGGCTATTGATCCCATGGGGCTGGTAAAAGAACCAGAGGTTAGCATGCTGCAAGGCAAGCCCAGCCATTATCCCAGATATCCCCCCTGTGCTGACTGCAGGAAGAGGATGTAATGGATGAGTGGGATGCTGGCTTTATGTATATCATCCAAGGAGTCGCTTCCTAGAGGGTGGCTTAATGTCTATACCCAGGTGTATTGGCTTGAGGACTCAGTGCCATGAGAGTATCAGATCACTGGCCCAGCACAGGGCTGAATGTAATTCCAAACTTGGCTTGGGCTGAAGGTTTCTATTTTGGCACCATGTAGCCTAGGTGGCTTGAAGCTCCTGTCAGCTATGGCTGACAAGGTCATTCCAATGCAGGAAGAGCTGTTTTTCTTAGAATTAACCCTTTGCACTATTTTTTCAGTAATTAAAAACAAAAAATCCTTCCAGGAATTGCACAGGTCTCCAGATAGAGGCCCAGCGGTGTTTGCTGAATGTTTACTGTCACCCACTTCAGTAGCAACAAGCTGCAAGTTAGGATGAAGCAAAGCTGAAACCGTAGGGTGCCTAGACATGAGTCAGGGTGCAGGTGGGCAGGGTGGTGGATTTTAATTAGAGCAGCTCTTGGACTTTTTCAAGGCTTCTCTCCTATCGTCCTCAGCAACACCTCTTACTAGCATCCCAGGATGAATGTGAGAGTGTCAGGATCAGGCCTATGGTAGGCCAGGCAATCTCTGCAGCCTTGTGCTTAATTTACTCATCATGGGCTGGATTACCAGCTCTAGCTAGGCAGAGGATGAGGCTCCCAGTGAGTCCTGCTGACAGCTGCAAAATTCCAGTGCTCATTAGGCCTCAGTGGAAGCCTGGGGCTAGGAGGCTTCCTGCTGAGGGTCTTGTGCCCTCCATCCAGCTTAAAAATACCTCTGCTTGCCCCTAGCATGTGCACAATACTCTGCTCCAGGGAAAGGGAGATGTTTTGGCAACCCCTTAGAGTTGTCCAACCAGCCAAGCTGAGCAGTGAGCAAAAGGAGGAGGGAGAGAGCAAAGCTAAAAAGCAGCCACTATTATCCCTCAGAGGCACAAGCAACCCATCCCTCACATTCTCGCATCCACAGCCAATCAAAGGGCCAAAATGTCATCCTGGGACCCAAATCTCATTGTGGTCTGCATATAGATAGGGCTCTGGGATTGGTTCATTCTAGGGTCCATAGCTGGGAAGAGATTGATACTACTAGGCTGGATTGTGATGAAGTGCCTGTGTGTGTTTGTATGTGTGTGCATGTGCACGTATTTGGAACATGGATAGGGTGACCATACATCCTGGTTTTGCTGGAACAGTTCTAGATTTTGGAGCACCCCATGTGCAGGGCAGGGAGGTGGAAGTGGCAGGAGCCATGAAATAGGAAGCTGTAGCAGACAGCAAAATTGCCCTAAAATAGGTTGGTATGATTAATGGAATGACCATTAAATAGGGGAGATAATGGTTAACACCTGTGAAATAAACAAGAATGGGTCATTAACCTGCCATTGACTCCCTTAGCTGCCTGAATAGTAATACCAGAGCTGCACCATCACCACTGACCCCTGTCTCTGCCTGCAGCAGCACTGTTGACTTGAGAGGCAGTGGGGGGTGGGGAGGACCGTGTCAAGGGTTTCACATTGTCACATATGGGCACCCTAAGCTTTTCAGACCCATCTTGTTGTTTCCTTAATGTTGGGTAGATTGGTCATTAAATCAGCCAGCTAATCACTGATGATGAATCTGGCTGAGTTTTTGGGGGCTATAATTTCCCTGGAGTGTAGGTCACAACTTTTTTTTTAGAATAGCTGAGTATTTGGAAATTGTTGAGGGATTGTTTCTAAGCATCACAGTAATCCTTTTCTGGAGAGGCATCTTTCTGTTTGTGTCCGTTTGTGGATTGAACTCCTCTGTGTGGATAGAAGCCTTTTGGAGAGCCTACAAGTCTCTTCTCCTCGCATGGACTCAGGGGGGCTAAGGAGGTTCAAGGCCCACATTTCCTTGCTGTTTCAGCTTTGTCCTTTTCCAAGGTGAGCAGCAGCTTTTCTCAGACAGTATTCCTGGCCCAAAGCCAGCAGGCCTTTGACAGGACAGTCGCATCAGCAACAAGATGGTGAGATGCTTAGAAGGAGGGAAGATGCTGACAGCACCCTTTCACTGCTGGGAATTGCACTGGAGTGTTGTTTTGAGAAATGGGCAACTGCTTTCCCAACAGGTGGGGAATTGGCTCTCTGCACGTACATTTCACTTCCCTGTGATCAGTTTTGCCCTATTTACCATTGCCCAGCTTCCCCTCACCTTTTTCAGGGTGCACTTTTTACTATCTCAGTGTATCCTGTGCCCATGGATGGTTCTTTCAGTCTCATTCCTTCCACTGCCACAAAATGACTTTGACAGCTATGGTTGGCATCTTCTCACCATGAGAGTGCCCATTCCCTGGCAGTACTGGAGCCAGTGGCTACCAAGGTTGACAGGCTCAGCATCCTATCCTTTGGTGCTGTGCTCTTTATTTGGCGTACTGCTCTAGGCTACATTTCTGATCACAAGCCCATCTGGGAGGTGACTAAGGACTTCCATAGCTGGTCCTCCTCTTGCTGTAGCTTACAGAGACAAAAGGTGCCCACTATCTTTACCCCAAAGTTAGACCCAAGATTATGTCCCCCCCCCGTGAATCCCACCATGATATAGTTTCATAGTTTCTAGAGTCAGAAGGGACCTGAGTAGATCATCGAGTCCGACCCCCTGCCATGGCAGGAAAGAGTGCTGGGGTCAAACGGCCCCAGCAAGGTGTCGTTTGACCCCAGTTCTCTTTCCAAAACCTTACTCTCTCTCAAGCAACAGTATAAACCATGTGCTAGTTGTGAAACTAGGGAGATTTTATTTTGTTTAGGTCTTGGGTATTTCAGAATTGGATGTTTTGCAGCCTTGGGGAGTCAGTGTAAGATTGCTATTTCCATTCATCAGTCCTCCAGGCAGATTAGGCGATGGATAGCGAAATACTAGATAAATTGTCATGAGTCCAGGGTCAGAGGCCTCTTTTGACTGTCTACAGCTTGTGCCAGCAGCATTTCCATCCTCTGCTACTTGCTTGTGTGCTTACCCAGTGCTGAAGTTTCTGTGGGGCATCTGGAGCTTGCTCTTAGACAGCAGGCTTGGAGCCCTTGTTCAGCTGTCCCCTGGGGGTGCTTAGATGTGTTTTGCACTGGATTAGAATTCCTGAGCTGAGTCTTATGCAGGGCACCAAGTTGCCCCAGATGGAAATATGCAGAAACTGTCTCAAGAAAGAAAACCAGGTATTTGCAATAGTATTCTTGGTTCCAGGGGGTCAATTTTTCTGTATAGGCACGTGGCCTGCCTGCCTTCCCCTGGGAAGTCTCACACAGTTCTTGGGTTTAGTACAAGGAATGGTAGGACTTGGGTCTTCACAGCCCTTTTTACTCTGACCTGAATGCTTGCTGCAGTGAAATGGGATATGTACAGCTGCAAAAGGTCCTGCTCTTCTGTTTGAGAGGGCCAGCAGTGAGAAGGAAATATCCCACAGGAGTGAGCACAGAAAACATACAGTGAACCACTGCTCCTCTGGTAGGTAGCCATTTGTGCCCTACTGAATTGTTGATTGGAACTCAGGAGCCTGGATTTTATTTCTGGTTCTACCAGTGGCCTGCTAAGTCATGTTTATCAAGTCATTTCATCCATGTGCCTCATTTCACTCTTCTTAAAAAATGGGATAGTGATTCAGACTTCCTTTGTAAACTGCATTGAGATCTATTGTTTAGTGCTATGTAAGAGCCAGGCATTATTAGTGTTCTCTGACTGCACTTCCCCCTACTCCCAACTCCAACACATACGCAGAGCAGCACTTCTTTTTCAGTATTATAGGAATTAACAGAAGAGCTAGAAAAATGTAGCATTAGGAAGCCTTCCCGTGACATCTATAGCAAATGACAGAAGGTTGCTAATTAGCAAGCGAACAAACGTTGAAAGGAGCAAGGCTTATGCATGATGAAATGTACCTTGTTTGTTTGTTTTGTCATCTGCACTGAGTTTATTTTAATTATTTATATTGTAACTCTCCACAGAATATTAGTGAATGTAAGCTAGAGTTTGGCAAAGCATTCGCCATTTACTTGACTCTGCTCCCATAGTTTAAGGGAGTTCAAAATTATTACCTGTATAGGTAGGGTATTTTGGAAAGCTAGTAACTTATTGATAAGGAGAGGCTTGTGACATCTAACGTTCAGATTCATCTGTGATTTGGATAAACAGAGACCCAACATTTCATTTGCAGAGAGAACACAGCGTGTGGCTGAATGAGAATTAATGACATGCTAGTGCTGCGATAAGAAAACAGAGAGGGCAGGATTCTCATCTGATTTAACCCAGTGCTAATTGGTGGTAACTCCATGATGATATACCCAGATACCGCTCATGTAAGTGACATCCAAGCCAGGCCCAAGGCCCATATTCTCAGCCTTTCATTGGTCAAATCAAAAAAAAAAAAAAAAAGGTAGGCAAAATGTTCAGTCCCACAATGAGCCAAATGAATCCCTGACATGATTCCATGGCAGTCAGCCAAGTCGCAGTAGAGATTTATTTGACTCAGAGCTTTCGTGCGCCTTGATGACGCCATCTGCTGAAAATAAGGAGATCCTTTAAATCCAGCCTGCAGCATTTGGGGAAAATACACACAGGGACTTTCAAAAGGCTCAAGTGACTTAAGAGCACAAGTCCCTTTTTCCTTTAGACGTAAGCCACTTCCAATACTTTTGAAAACCCCACTTTGAGTTCAATGAAACTGAAAAGTTGGAGACTGGAATGAGGGCCATTTTGTATTTGTATCTATTTCATGGAGCTTAGAGCTATGAGTGACGCTGCATAACTCAGGGAGGAAACAGCCTTGTAAAAACAAAACAAGAATTTCTTGACAGCTTTAAATCTTGGAGATAGCTGCTTGTCTCAAAGTACCAGTGGAGATTAAAAAAACCAAGTTACATGACATTGCCTCTTGAGTATCTTTATGCAGAATGCACGTGTGTGTGTGTGTGTGTGTGTGTGTGTGTGTGAGAGAGAGTTGTGATATATGGCTTCTGTGATTGAACTCTGCAGAGTTTATGGCTTCTTTTCTGATGCTTCATTCCTACCCAAACAGTGTAATAGCTATGAATTGTTATTGGAAGTTGCTTGTTTTTATTGTTTATTGGTTTTAGTTAAACGGCTCTCAAAGCTTCTGCAGATTTAGCATATTCCTTAATTTGTCTTTGCCAAGCTGTGGATTTCAGCAGGAGCTGGCATTTGTTCAACATGCTTGAAAATGAAGTTATTTATTTAGGAGCCTGAATAAGGAGGATGGGTGAGATTTAGAAAAGCAACGTTGTTGCGCTGCTGGCTTTTGCGGATATCCGTCATTGACTTCAATGGGACCAGAATTAGACCAGCACTAAGTACTTCTGAAATTTCCACCCAAGAAATCTTGATTTCCAGCTCCTGTTTTCAAAGATATTGGCCTAACTCTGTGAAGAGTCAACCCAGGGTAGAATTTTCCGAAGCGTCTCAGTGACACAGGTGCCCAAGTCACTTGATTGTGCTTGTGTGAAAGTAGCAACAGCTTTATTTTTATTGTGTTTTTATTTCATTTAATTTTATTTAAACTATTGCAGAGATTGGCCTGAGAATCCATTTGGTTCATCAACAGCAGAGTGGCAGAGGTCATATATTAGCCTTGGGCATTTTCAGTGACTCCCATATGTTGCCTTTGGAAAGTTTAAGCAGTCAGAAGAAGCTGTTAGCCCTGGTACATGCGTCATAAAAGTCATTGGCCTTGCATACTAACATCTAAGCCATGTCAAAACTTCTGGAATATTAGAATGGCCCCAAACAGTGGAGGGGAAAAGAGGATATAGGGCTGGATCCTGTTTTGACAGGCAAAGCACTTTTGCCTGCACTTAACTTTAAGAGTGTTAGCAGCCACACTGAGGCCAAGCCTAAACAATTGACTAGATCAGGGCCAGGAGCATCCACAACTTACTACACCTGAGATGCTGTGGTCTTTCTTTCTGTGGAATAAGGAATATTGTTGAGGTCGCACTCAGTACCTGTGTAAAAGTTTTAATGCTCAGTGGAAGCACTGCAGAAGATGCTATATGCACGTGCATGCACATGTGCATGCACAGTCGCATGCAGTTAAGCAACCCCACTGATACAGACCAAACCTTACTGGTACTGGGGTCTGAGGCATCAGTAGTGAGTAGAGCAGGGTCAGGGGTGGCCCCTGGTGGGCCCAAGATGTCCAGGCTGTTATCTTGTTCTCCAGCTGTTAGACTGTGCCCATTTGCTAGTATAAGAACCTCCCCTCTATAATCACATATCATATTTGTTTGCTTTTAATGTTGAGGTCCCAGTGAATGTGTTTACATGGGCATGTTAAAGAGATCTATCCCTTTTTCAGCACTCACTGCTCAGCTGTTTGGTCTATAATGGAGCAGAACTGATGGGATCTCCAGCCCTTCTTCCACAAAATAAAACCTGCTGCTCCAGCCCTGGGTGCAGCCTCTATTTCAGGCTGGTGCAGGCCCTGTCCAATAAACATGGATAGAGGTACAACAGCCCACTTTCAACTCAGCAGTCAGTCAGACCTATGCAGACCAGGTACTGGCCCCAATTCATGAAAGCATTTTTGCTTTTGCTGAAGCACCATGGGTGTACATGGGCCTACCCATGTACCTTCTTGAATAATAATACTTTCCTGAATTGAGGCATTACTTTTTTTCTGTTGGTACCATAGGACACCCTTGGATCTCCTATGCTATTCCACAGAACAGGTACTAGAATGATAATTTTATGACAAACGAAAGCACTTATAAAATGTCCTCTCTCCCGCTGGGAAAAAGGACTCAAGTGGATATTGTTATATCGTTTAAATAATATTTTGAAATTAAGTTTACATTGCTTTATTTTTCATTCAAGGTGACTGTAAATAAATATTTCCTTCCATTTTATCATTGCTGGAGTAAGCCTATGGTATGCAGACAAATAATTCACCTCTGATGTATTGAAACTGTGAGACATAGTAGAGTTCTCTCTTGTGTACATGTTCATGACTATTATTCTGTTCCTCTGTGTTTTTATAAGTCGGAATAATGTTGCTTTAGAGCAACAAAGAGTCTACAGCCTTCCAAATGATTTTTATGTCATTGAAATTGAGCGAAGCAGTAAAGGATTTCACATATGTATATGATATATGTATATGTACAAACTTTAGAGAGAAATAAACCAAATGTATTTGACCTGCTGGATTTGAATGCTCTTTCATTGAAGCGGTTGTTGTTTTAATGTGTAGTGTAGTAGCACTGACAAGTCTAAACCAGATCACAGCCCCCTTGCGGTAGATCCTGTAGAAATATATGCAACAACGACAATCATGTTTAAATTGGATACAGAGAGGTAGTTAGCCATATTTGTCCAAAGCTGGTAGAAGACAGGGTGAGGTGGCACCCTTTAGATTAACTGAATGAATTGGTTTATAAGGTGGTAACCTACTCTGCTTTCTGTCTAAATAGGATACTGCAGCTAACTACTGGGCTGCAATGGAGAATGCACTTGATTCTTAACCAGTCCCTAGCAGTAATCATGGGATTCATCTTGCCCAGTCCTCAGCAGATGCCATGTCTGTTACTGCCAAGGTGTACTTTAGAGGGCCCTGAGGGAAGAGTGTGGTGCTGATTTTTCAGATTCCAACTGGGATTTTCCATGGATGAGAGAGAGCTGTGAAAGTGCGTGCAGTCCAGCCCTGCCATTATTGCTGGAGCAAACAGGAACTGCTAGGGAACCGTGCAGTTGGTTTCTCTCTTAAAACTCCTCCTTGTGTTTCTAGCATTCTACAGCCCACGGCTGAGAGAGCAATTCATCCCACCCTTTGGAGAATGACAACCACTGTTAACAGCTGACTGGATACTGCTGCTGTACCTGCTGAGCAGAGGTGAAAGGCAAGGGTGTGGTAAAAGGCAGGGAAAAGAAGGCAGAGGTTGGCAGGTTTGAGGAGCTTGGAGGGACGCAGGATGATTTTAAGGGACTACTGAACACCTGAGAGGGGTGGAGGGAGGCACTGGGTGGGAAGCCTCTTAGCCATGTTGATTGATCATTGGAGAGCAGAGTGGCAGAACAGGCAGGTGGTATAAAACCAGGATACAGGAACATTTGAGGGGTGTGGAAGGAACACAGATGATGCAAGGGCATATTATGGAATAGGCAAGTCTGGAATTGCTGGCTAGTGGTATCCCAAGGCCAGATTTCATGAGGCCAGGTCAGGAGTTGTAGACAATGTTTCACAGCTCAGCCACACTGAGCAGACTGTTTTTTTTTGCAAGTCCCCTACCTAGCTGAACAGCTTCCTGTATAGTGTGCCCAATTAAAAGCAAAGGCACGACAGCCAATGAGCCATAGGCATGGATGCATGAGTCACCCTACTGCAGGTGAAGATGAGTCATTGCAAAGGCACAGAGGGGTTCTTTAAATTAGGGGTGTTTGAAATGTTGAGAGTCAAGAACAACAAATACATGTATGTTTAAAGGGAAAATCAGCATTGGTTTAGCAAGATTTCTTTACAGGTTTGAGTGTCCTAAAATGTTTTTTTTTTCTGCAGGAGCTTTCTCAAGCTCCAGAGTGGTGATTCTCAACCAGGGTGCTGCAGTGTGCAAACATGATTCACAAGATAAACCCAGAGATTTCAAATAGGTATCCTTCATCCTTAAAACCACTTTGACCTGTTGTGGTGTACTGACTTTTTTTCTAACAGGAAAATTGATCTATTATGTTATTGTATACAAAAAGCAAATGAAAATGAAGAGCTGGCATTTTTGAGGGGTGCCTAGAGTCTATTGAGGGGTGGCTTGAGTCTGAAGAGGTTGAGAGCCACTGCTCTAGAGACGAAGCAGAGTATATTAAAACAGTTCAAAATGCTTCCATGTTTTTTCTGATCATATATAGTGCTGTAACTGCAGGCTTGTTAAGCCTATTCCATGGTAATTGCAAAGCCCCATACAAAGAAGGAGTGAGGACCTGAAAATAATCATCCTGTTGATTCCTACCCAGAGTATATCGATAACACTGGTATAACCAAATATGATCTGTTGTACAAGTACAGACCTGTACAGGAAAAGTCTATGTAGAAAATACATCCAGCACCTCCATATAAATACTGATGACTGTTTTAACTGTGTCTGAAAATATTCATGTTCTTTATGAATGTTCCTGTCAGTGCTGCTCACCCTATCTTTTTCTATTTTGTCTTTCCAGCTGACAAAGTCTATTCTGATAAGCGTTTTCTGCTGATCCCTTTCTGCTTTTAATCTTTAGTCCCATCGCGTTGCTCGCAATGCATTAAACTAGAACAAAATGACAAAACAGAAGCTTTCCCCTGCAAATTGAAAAACAAATGCATCTATATGCTCTTGTATTGTCAATGTTCATCTCAGATTTCCAACTCAGGAGTATAGTGATGATTAGAGATGCCTGAAAGGGTTAGGTTATGTATGCAAGTGAATACCCAAAGTCCCTGCTCTATCTAGGGCTGCTATGGTTGTTGCGAATGTGACCCATTTATAAAGAATTCAGCAAGAGGTAGCGACTTAACCAGTAAAGGTAAGTGTAGACCTTTGATGAAATGAGGCTAGCAACTGCACTAACCAACCTAGCAACAATAGCACATCCTAATATAGTAACTGAAAGGGGAAAATGTCAGTTTGAGATACTACCAAGTACTGCACTCAGGATAGCTGCTGATGAAATTCACCCATCATGTTTCTGTACAGGATTTTTTTTTCCAGCAATGTGTGAGTTCTTCTTTGTCTCATTTCTGGGCCTGATTCAGAGCCCAGTGGGAAAAACTCTCTTTGACTTAAGTGGGCTTTGGATTAGAAGTTTAGCTCTCCTTTCTGTGTTGGCCCCCAAAGTCCTTCCTTTTACCACTGAAACTTCTGCTGCTTTGCATGGAGGAAGGGTTCAGAGCAGGACTTTTTCCACCCTTCTCCAAGAAGTCAGAACTCTTGGTAGAGGTGATATCTTTTATTGGACCAACTAGACAGTTGCAAAAAAAATTCTTTATTTGCAAGCTCACGTGCCCTTCCTCAGGCAAAGGAGAATGCAAAGATTGTAAAATTTTTCCTAGGTAGAAATGAAACTTCATATTACACAGGAGAATTGAGGGATGTTATAAGATCCCCTAGGTGGAAAAGTTCATGTTATGGAAATTAGGCTTGAATAAAAGTTGGCGCAGTCTATTTACCTCAAAGGTGTCTGATGGCAAGCAGGATGTTGAATTTTGCCTCTTTCTTGGTAAGATGTTTTATATTGCACAGGAGAGTTAGTCGATAAAATGTTTCTCCCGGCTAAGGCAGTTCTGTAGTGTAGATGTTGTTCTGCAAGTGCAAATTTGGCCTGAATAAAAAGCTGAAGCAGGGATGTTAGCCTCCAAGTCTCAGGGTGTTTAATTTTACTACTTTTTTGTAAAAATTACAAAGTTTTCATTTCAAAATGGTTAATTACAATATCTTCCATGTTTTGGGGATACAGGTTAACTTGTATCCCTGAACCCTTCCCAAGGACACTCCAGGAGCACTAGGTCTAATGACAACCAGGGGTGGTATAGGTCTTGGGACAGAAAGAGAGTGTATGTGACAATTTGCAAATGATGCAGATGCTGATAACCAGTGCCCAAATGTTCTAAGCAGAATGGGATGAGTTTTGAGAATGCAAAATAATAGGAAAGGAGGTGCTGCCAGTTTTGCAGAATTAGAAACCCAGGGGCAGTGTTATCTAATGGACACATACAGAAGTGTTCATAATTGTCCTCATTTGAGAATAAAAGTGCTGTAGTGTGTAGCCATGCTTTTAGGTGTGCAAACATGTAGCTGTCCATATGCAACCCCCAGCTCATGCGCGTATGTCAGGATATTCAGGCACCCAGGCAAGCCTGCGTGGAAGTGTACCTATTTGATTGCTTGCATGCACTGGAGACCCAGTGCACTGCTGAGGAAGTCTTGAAAATCAACAGAAAGAGAAGTATGGTGAAAGCCTGAAAGCAATAAGAAAGATGGCTCAACATACAGGAATTCCTCTGAAAAAGAATAATGTAACAAATGGGACATATCCTATGTCATGGCAGTGAGGGAATGTTCAAAGGCCTGAGGGCTAGAGGGAAAATCCTAACCATGCTGTTAATGAAGAGTATGGCAGGCATCTAAAGAAAAATATGCCAGTTCAATTCAGACTGAGAAAAAACCATAGCAAGTTAATGCTAGTCAAAGTCTCTTAGCCTGGGCAGCGCGCACACACTAGCCTGGCCTGTCAAATACAAGCCCCCTAACAATTTCCATAGTAAACTTTTTGTAATTTTTAGTGTTCTGATATCTGCAGAATTTTCAGTGCATTTTTTAACATTGCCAGGGGCTTTTGCTGGCCTCATGAAAATCCATTCAGATTTAGCAACCAAACGTTTTCCTCCTGTACTTGCAACAGAAAGACTTGGATACAGTAGTCTAGCATGGAGCAGGTTTTATATTTTGGAGCGACCCTGAGCTATCTGAAAGGCTATATATATATATATATATATATATATATATATGGGGAAAGGAAGAAATTGAAACTCCTTTTAAAAAAAAAATCATTATCACCAGAAACATTTCCATCTCCCTTGGGTCATGACCCCAAAAGCTGAGAACAACAGTAGGAGAGCAGCTCGGTTTCCAGTAAAGGCAGGTGAATATTTTTAGACCGTTTTGAGCCAAGAAAGTCCTTGGGTACAGCAATACTTCGAAAATCACACGTTTCCCTTGTAGAATAATTGTAACTGGTGTTTTGTTAGATAAAATACAGAGCAGGTAGCCAACATCTCGAAGTGGAAACTCAGTGTAGACTCAGCTTTCAGAACAGATAAGAGCCTCTGGTTTGAAAAATACGGATTTTGATTTACATAACTGATGAGGCCTGGAAAGCTATGATCTGAGACAGTGCAGAGGATATTTTTGTCAGGCCAGCATGTGTAAATAATCACGCATTGTGTGCTGTGCATGGCTCTTGGGGTGTGACCATTCTCCTTCTTACCTCCAAGGACCGCCTCTGCTGGGCAATTTCAGGCCTTACTGCACTGATGTTGGGATGGAAGGAGCCATAAGCATCTCCCAGAACATCGCAACTAGTTGCTGCTTCCCCCTAGCCTCCACAGCCTCTTCCAAATAGGTTTTCATTAAGGGATGGGGGTGTGCTGCAGTGGGCACTGCCAGGAGAGGAGGGAAGGACTGCACCTAGGACCACGTGCTGTGCCCATTCCCTGGCAGGTGCACCTCGCAGCTAGGCGAGAAGAGCGAGCAGGGTGAAGAACTGTATTCTGGTTACCACAGCAATGCCCACGTCCTGTTTCTCAGGCAACTGAAAAACTTACGGTGTGGGCGGCAGTTAGTGATTGTAATTGTTTCTGAAAAACAAAAAAAAATGCTCTTTCTACTTAGCTATGATTTGTGACTACACTTAAGACAAATTGACAGGATCCAATTCTGGTTGGGAGGAAGCCAGATTCCCTGGCATGTTCATTAGGGAGCTGTTGCCCAGGCTCTGGGTGTACACAGCAACACCTGTTGCAACTTTTTGCTTTTGTCATGATTTCTTTCCTTAAACTGACTTTAACGGTGCCTCTAGTTCAGTCAGCCATAGGGTCTGAACCTGGGAACTTTGGTTTTTACACTCAGGTGCTGGAAGCTGCTTGAGCTAAAACCATCCTTATCTGTTAGTGTGCAAGCAAGACATGAATTCATACACCTCTGTGCATGGTCTAGTCACATAGCGCTGGAGCATGTGTTTTGGGGGTGCAGCCTGAAGGGCATCTAAGTATTCTGTGCTAAAGAGATTCGTCTTTACAAACCTCTCCCCACCCCACTCCTCAGTAACTGGACTCTAGCTCGGATCTCCAGCCTGAATCTAAAATGATATTCAGTTGCCTTGATTTCAGTGGGAGTGAGGCACCTGTACACTGTTGGAGGATCTCGGGGTCAAACAGGCCAAAACACTGTGAACTCTTAGAAACTCCAGGTAGCTTAAGTCATTTCAGTTCATGTCCCTTCTTTGCATGGGCAACTGCTGCCTCCTGAGTCTGGGTGGCACCAGATCACTGACGGGGGGGTCCCCCACCAGCTGATAGCTGAGCCAGCAGCGAAACTGGAAGTGCAGTTCTGCCGGCACTTCCAGTTTTGCGGCTGGAGCTTCCAGGGGGTGCACGACTGATCTCAGGGGGTACATATGCACCTGCATGTACCCCTAATGCTTCTTTGAGTCCCATTCCAGCTGGGTTGGCTCTACCCTGAGCACAGTCTGTGGAGGAGTCTCTTAACAGTGCTCCCGCTCTGCCCACGAGACTGGTTTTGCTTCATACACCTGCATGGTGTGCTCCCTCCCTCTCTCTCTGAACTTGTCCCAATTGGTTTTCACGGGATGCTGGGTTCATACTCTTCACCCCAGTCTAAGCAAGCAGTGGCAGCCTTGGATGCACTGGCAGCGTGGAATTCGAAGGACATCTATTTCCTAGTTGCTCTGTTATGAATTATTGTAGCTCATTTATTAATCTTTGAGTCATTCTTAGGGCTTGCCTACCCAAGGATACTCAGAGGAGTTAACCCGGTGCATTTCAAGTGCATTAAGCCCCTATGCAGACACTGTTCTTCAGAATTGAAGTGACTTGCATTCTCTTCCAAAGGGAATTCAGTTACATTGAATTCTGGCCGCTCTGGCTAGAAACAGAGGTTTAAAAAGCCTGAGGCAGATTTGAACTAACTTTTTCGGCTTTTTCTAAGTGCCCTAGATTAGTTCAAGAGTCAACAGGACTCGCGTTCACCCTTGGAGTGGGGGCATGGAAGCAGCTTCCACTGGCCAAGGCCAGTGGGCAGGGGGCACTCTCACGCCTCCCAATAGGCTGCCAAACAATTCCTGACTGGCCAGCACGGCCCCAGCCTCACCCCCATGCCAGCTGTCGACTGTCAGCAGCAGCTCGGGAGGGAGGTACAGAGCCCCCTGGTGTGTGCCCCCCAGCTATGCTGGTTTGGGGGCTGGGGCTGAATGGCTGTCCATCAAGCTGGGAAGTGGGGGGGAGGGGAAGTGGAGTCCTCCCAGCAGGCAGACCCGGCCCGGCCCCTCTGACTCCGAGCTAGCAAGCTGAGGGGCTCACGGGGCAGGGGGCTCCACTCCTCCACCCTGCCTCTGGTTTCCAGCACCACAGCCAGCGTGCAGCTCCTGCCTGCAGCCATCAGGGGAGTTGGGCAGGGGAGAGGGGGGAATCAAGGCCCTCCTGTGCTGGCTCGGGGCTGGGGCTGTACAGCTGTGGGGCTTCGTTCCCCCACACACATCTGGCCATGCAGGAAGGAGTCAGGCTTTTCTGGCTCCTGTCTGTGACAGCCCGAGGGTGGGGCTTGCCTGGAGCAGACAAGCACTGGTTGAGGCTAGCATGCTGCCCTGTGCAGGACACCTGGGTGCTGGAGGACAGTGAACTAAGCTGATTCGCTCAGAGATCTGGGACAGAAGTTTGACATACTGTTCTAAGCTGAACCAATGAAGTGTAATTCATACAAAAAACTAGAACTCTTGGTTCCAAAATGATACTTCTTATTAGACCAACTGGGAAATGGCAAGAAAATTGTACTTCAGTGTAATACTACATCCATCCAGGCCTGTCGTAGATAGGCTTCCACCACGTTGGAACCAGGCTGTGTGCTGAACTTCTGTTCTGCTGCAGATTTAGACCAGTTTCCAATCCCTTATACTGGTTTATGTGTAATGTCTGTACCAAATTTTGAATTCTGAAGATCAGTGTCCCTACAGGGGTTTCATGAAAGTTGAATAATCCACTTTAAAGCTAATTTATCTTAACTTTCTGTTGTGTTCCTGTGGAAAGAAATGTATAGATAGGATCCGCTGCTTTCATACCCTCTGCCCTGCCTGTATGTCACCAGGCAGTTCTGGAGGCCCTTTCTGGAGTATATCTGGGATGGCAGGCACCTCTCACGAGACACTTGGATTTGTGAGTGCACATTCCCTTGCCAAAGCTGAGCAGGAGGTCCTAGAAGCAAGACACCTCATCGGCCAGATGGCCCAAGAAGTACACAATGCATGGGTGTCTTGGAAGGATTTGATTGGGGTAGGCAGGAGGGGTTAAGTCCTCAACTTAAAGCATCCATGCTCATCAGCAGGGCAGTACGGTATATTGATGTCTTAAGCTTGCTATATCAATGCTTGGTAGGCAGAAAGATCTGGCCTACAGTCGTCAACTGGCAAGAGAGTTACTCCAATAGGGCACGGTGACCTCATGGGCATGAAGGATTCATCAGTTTATCCATCTCCTTAATATGGTGCCTCAGCAAGGTAGGCAAACAAGCATCTTGGTCTATCCTGGCCTTTTCTTGGCATGGGGGTGGTCTGTAAATTAGACACGTCCAGTAGTCAGTGCTCTTGGGCCGATGCACCTGCTCTGTCTTAGGTGGCTCTACTCAAAGCATTTGACTTCCACCTCTGGCTCCTGGTCCTCCACAGGGTCAGGAACTTCAGAAGACTGGGCCCTTCTATGGGTAAATAAAGGTGCATTGGTCAGCATGTAAATGCCCTTTGGGCCAGTAAACTTAACACATCTCCCCTACAGCTTGGCTTGTTGGGCACTTAACTGAGTGGTCTTTTCTGAGTATCGCAACCCTGTCCTGGTGATCACTGAGCCACGCACAGATTGGGCATTGCACACTCACCTTGGCAACCTGTAGGCCAGGACTGACTTATCACAGTCCTTAGTGCTCATTCAGCTGGGTGCTTGAGCAGATAACACATTGGTACTCTGTGGGCCAAGCCCCTTGAGTGATCTTGCTCTTACCTCAGGGTATTGACCTTGAGTAAGGTCCATTGCAGTTTGATGAGTCTTTGTTCTAGGAGCCTTGGTGCATCATGTCCTAGGCTTGGACCTTCTTTCCTCATCTAGTTGGGTTTTGCCTCTTGATCATCAAATTTCAGGTGGGATTTCCAACATGGCCAGCCTCTACCTACCTCCGTTCATGCTGAAGTCTGTGAGAATTTTACCTTTGACTTCAGTGTGGGGAGAGAGGCCAAAGATGAGAGCTTGTATCCATTCTGCCTGTACTGTTTATATTGTAAACTGTCCAGGCAGGGGCCTTGTCTTGTCTGTATAAATTACACAGTAATAAATACTAATTTGCATCCCTGGTAAGCTGTGAGGCTTTCAGGCACCAATATTTTAAAATGCAAATCAAAAAGGCCTGGCACAGAGTTTTATGAGCCTGGAGAGGGCTTTACTTGTTCACACTTGTACTTGGCTTTAAGTCACAAGGAGCAGTCCTTTCACTGACTCATGAAGGCTGTCTGATTACTTGAATGTGAGAGGTGTAAGTATCAACTTGAATTTTCATCTTGAGTCAAGATTTTAAAAGTCTACAGAAAACATTTTAGAGGCCAGGGCCTCCACTGGTGGAAACTGTCCCAGCTCTAGTGAAGTCAAATGAAGGTTACTTTGATGTTAAAGTCACCTGGGAGCCATCCCGGCTTATACAACTTGAGAATCTGGCCCTTTCTGAGGATTACTGCTTAATAATAAGGTAACAAGTCATTTTCATGCCAATTTTGGAAACTTTCCCCAAGGTTTCTGTGCTGTTCTTCTTGTCTAAGTGCCCAGTTTTTTTGAAAAAGTCCCCAGAAAGGGATTTTCAAGCTTGCTTTTCAGTATCTAGGAATTATGCTTTTGTTGCATAAATCTATTGTTATTGTTCTTATAATTTAATTTCTTTTTTCTTGCCTATGTGGGTCACATCTTAACAGTGATCTTCAGCATGGTTTTCCCCAACAAACACACTTTGACCCAGGTAGGTTTCTACAATTTCAGATGCATCACACCTCAAGGTAGAATGCTTGCATCATGTTTATCACTTACCAAGGCACATGCAATAAACTTGAGTAGATGTTAATGTTATTTGGTTTCTGATATTGCTAGCAACATCACAGTGCTGTATCAGAACTCAGTGGGTAGGGATCAACTTTCTAATCTTGCTGATCTGTAGCATTTAAAGCTGCCTCTAGGAATATCTATGTTGTTTCCAGGGTTGTCACTGAGAAATGTGCCCCACGCGCTTGCTGCCACTCACTGTGTGCCACAGCCCAGAAATGCAAGCTGAAGTCCAATTTGGCTTACTTAAAGCAGCACTGACTGGGGGCCCCAATGCTGCTCTCAGACTTTGTCTCAGGGATGCTTCATGATCAGGGATCTGGGTTTTCTGTTTCCCATGGAAAAACAGAGAAAACCATGTATTTCCCATTTTTATCAGAGAAAAAATGGACTTTACTTTTTACCAGAGAAACCCGTGGATTTCCAACTTTTGCAAAGAGCTCTGCAGGTGGTAGAGTCACAGCCTGCAGGAGCTGATTGAAAAAGGGGCAGAAAACCCCCAACCCTGCCCAGAGGGCGAGGCTTGAGGCTCTTAGTTACCCAAGGCTTGACTCAGGCTCCTTTTCCTTCCTGGAGCCTGTGAGGTAAGCGGGGCTTCCAGGGGACTGGGGGCTGCAGGTCAAGGCTGGTGGCACTGGCAGGGCTGGTGGGGAAGCTGGCTGGGGGCTGAGGAGCAGGGAGGTGTTAAGCAAAGACATGGAGTGCCCACCCAGCCAGTGGCATGTGGTCCGCAAGTGGGGCGCTATTGGTCTGAACGGGCTCTGCACCTCCATGTGCTGCTTCTCTGAAGGGCTGACGCCATGCTGCTCTAGATCCATGCACCACCATCCTGGCGGGCACTCCATGTGGGGCTTTCCCCAACACCTCCCTACTCCCTCAGCCCCCAGCCAGCTTCCCACAGGTGTGCTCACCCTGCTGGCAGTGCATGAACCTGGTGTAGCGTGCTGCTGATCCTTCAGGGAGGCTGCACACGGAAGCACAGAGCACACTCAGGTTGATAGCATGCAGCAACCAGTCCATGAGCCAGGGCCTGAGCTAGGCAAGGCTGGCCTGGACTGGGTGGACGTCATGCCTCCATGTGTGGCTTCCGCTCGGCCAATAGCATGCAGCTCCCAGTGCACATACCATGGGCCGGGTTTGTCGGGGGCCGGCTCCTGTCTGCAGCGCACAGTCCTGGGGGGGGGGGAACCCATGCCCCCCAGATCTGTGCAGGGGGACAGGTGTAGGGCAGGTGTGCACTGCAGGCTCATGCTCCCCACCCTGCTGCCCTGCCCTGGGGCCTCTGCAGTACAGCGTGTGAGACCCAGCGTGGCAAGCACAGCTGGGCCATGCAGGAAAACTGCTTGGCACTGCAAACTCCTTGCTGCCCTGGTCACACTTCCCCGGTGTGCACAGGGGCAGTGCAGGCAGTAGCACAGGGTTGTACCCTTCACTGCTGCCCCCACCTGCAGGGGAAGTGTCGCCATGGCACTGCAGAGCTTGCAGCAGCAAGTAGCTTTCCTGCACATCCCTGCTGTGCCCTGCCCTGCTGGGTCACACATGCTACGCTGCGGAGGCCCTGGGGTAGGGCAGCAGGGCAGGAAACATGAGCCCATAGCATGCACCCATCCTGCCCCCATCCCTCCCACAGATCTGCGGGGCGTGGGTCCCCCCTGTCCACCAAGACTGCAAACTACAGCTGGGACCCAGCCTTGCCCCCACCCGAGCCTGCAGCAGGCAGGCAGTAGGAGGGAGCTAGCTCCATGCTCCTTCTGCTGCAGCAGCCTCTGCGTTCTGTTGGGGGCAGAGAGCTGTGGACCTGGGCCCCTGGCCTCACAGCCCTGGCAGCTGGGGGCCCCCTCCTGCAGGGCTGGCGGACAGGGGCTGTGGGTGTGGGGCAAGGAGCATGAGCAGGGGGCAGGAATGAGGGACAGTTGGGCTGGGGGGCTGTTGTGGGGGGAGTGAGGGGCATGAGCAGAGAAGGGGAGCTGTGGGGGTGGTAATTTTAATCACAGATTTTGGGGGTTTTATCAGAGAATTTGTGATTTTTTTTTTTTTTTATTATTATTTTTATCAGGGTAAACCAGGATCCCTGTTCATGAGGCCCACTGCATGGACAGGGTGTACCTTTTGGTGGTGCTCATGGGCTTGGCATGGAGGCAGTGCAGACAGGGGCTAAGACTTGTACTACTGTCAGAGCACAGATGGTCTACAGTGAGTTTATTCCGACCAAATCCCAGTATGAAGAGATGAACTATTAGACACATTTTACAGTTGGGGCACCAAGGCACAGAAGGGCCAAGAGACTGACCTGTGATCATGCAGGAAGTCTGCCTTGGGGGAAGAAATTTGCCCAGGTCCGAAATCAGCTTGTTGAGCCATCCTAGCAGAAATTGTCAGGGTTTCCTAACACATTTGGACATCCAGTTCTCTTGGGTAAATTGGGTGTCCAAATCCCTTAAGTTGTTGTGACTATCTCAGCCTAGACTGACAACATTTGGCAAGAACTGGAAAGGCTGCGTGAAAGATGCATCCTTCATTCTCCATTGCAGCCTGCCAAGTTCTGAATTCTCCTCGAAACAACTGGTGCATCTGACTGAATAATCATCTCATACGTCTAAGCTGTCTCTTGAACATATGTAGTGCATCTTCCTTATTGCAAAAAAAGACAAATACATTGCAATCATCTCAATAGGATGGTGACAGTCACAATTATTTGTGTTACAGTAGCTCCTAGAAGGGAGCACGTTGCATATGCCCCAAGAAGGCCCAGTGTGAGAGTCCAATCAGACTAAGATTTTTGCACAGCTCATCTTCATCAGTACCCTCATTGGACGTAGCCCTGACCTCATGGAAGTTAGTGGAAAACTTGCCATTGACTTCAACAAGACCAGATCTTCACCCATTGACTCCAGTAGTTCTAATCTCAGTGCAAAAGGTTTGTATGTAAAAATCTTGGCAAGCACGAGGAGTAAGCAGACAAGACAGATAAGGAAGAGGAGGGAAACAGAAGCATGGAGAAATTAGTGACACCTCCAAGGTCAGAGGATTGTTATGGTTACTTTTTCAATTATGCAGAACAAGTCTTCTTTCTAATTGCCTGTAAGTCTTCTTTCCTTTAAATGTGTTCTTGAAGGGAGGAGGGGAGGTGGGTATGCCAGTGTTTTTTTTCTTACCTCTGCTAGATGAGAAATGGAAGATGCGGCTTTAAAGTAAACTGTGCTTGCTACCCCTATTTTTGCTGCTGAAGAACTGCATAAATAATACAACGATGGCCAAATCTTCTTATTAATTTTATTTTGTAAGCAAACATGAAACATTTAGTTTTCTATAAAATATTCAAACTCTTCTCTGATTATTGTTGAAACTTTGATGTATAATTTAAAGATAAGTTGGGGGAGGGAGGGATAATGAGCCTCACCTCCTTTGTCAAGTACTTTGAGATCCACAGTGCTCTACAGGGGGCAGAATCCATTAGTTGGCCCAAGGTCCCAAACAGAACAGGGGGTAGGATTTCACCTAGTAATTCAGACATGAGTGGCTGAACTAGAGCATCTCTCTGACAACGGGCTGGGCAAGACTTCAGGGGAATTCAAGGGAATTCATCACATCTTTTGGAAGGGTTTCCAATGGTTAATTTCCCTTATGGTTAAAACTCTGTGCTATACTTCCAGCTATCTTACATCAGCCACACACGTCCCCTGTATAAAAAAAAGCCTTTTGGATTGCTGTCAAGAACGGGCAGACAAGAAGTTCAGTGCAAAAGAACCCCAGGACCCTGCAATTTGTTCAGGTAGGAGAAGGGTGAATCTCCTTATTCCCAGCAGGCATTTTCAGGCTGTTGTGTCTTGAAGAGATATGGGAGGCCCCCTGCTCTGGGCTGAGGACATGATATATTACAGAAACAAGGGCAGCATGGTCCCTGCTGCCTGCCAGTGGCTGGTCCCTGCTGCCTGAAGCACATGCGCTACAGCAAATGTTTATGATTGTTGTGCTTCCTGTCAGCCCAAGCAGCAAGCAAGGTGCTGCCAAGATGCCTCAGTTTGGGATCCAGGCTTCCAGTGGATGAATGCAGTTAGAGGCAGCCCATGTCCTCTCAGAACATGAGGGCTACGCTCCATTTCATGGAGGCTTGGAAGATTGCTTCCCAGCTGTAGGCCCCTCTCCTCCCTCCTTGGTGCTAAGCCTCTTTCTAAAGCTGCTTGTCTCTTTGGCAAATGACTCCCCTTCCCTGGCTCCTCCCTGTACCACATTATCTTCCTTGCCTGAGGCTACCAGTGCTCTTTGGTGCCAGCTAACCCCTCCCGCGTGTCCTTGTGGATTCTAGATGCTGCTGTTCCTGCTTTGCCTGCTCTTGTGTTGAGGGTAGGACATCCTGATTTTAGCCCCAGATGTCTGCCCAAGCCAAACCCCCCTTTGCTCCCATTTTCTTTACCATCCTGCCTCTCCAGCCAGATTCCCTACTGCCTGTTGAAGACTGTAATCCTGGTATCTGTCCAGGATACTGTCCTATCCCCTGCATAATACCAGGCTGCTCCATTTGAGCACAGGTAGTCTGAATTCATCCATCTTCTTTACTGTCCACCTAGGATTCCCTTCACATCTCCCCCATGCCTTGACTCTAATAAAGCCTGACACTCCCTTAGCTGCCCCTGCATGCCTCTGACCTGCTTGCTTCTGGGGAAGCATTTGGGGAACTTGCTTTCTCCTGTTCCAACTGCTTGGGTTGGTAGGGGTGTGGAGCCCTGAAGAAGAAATCTCTATTGTCAGCTGCACAGATTTTTGTATTTGGCTCTGCAGGCAGCACTGCATTCAGATGGAAACCTGGCATTAGCTGGTGTCATTATGTCCGTGCTGCTTGAATGGCTGCAAAGGCCATACCGGCAGCAGTGCTGTTTCTGATAGACAGAACATCTGCTATCCGGAATACCTGGAAGGCAGCTGTAGGACATTGTCTGTTATGACAAAAACAGGCTAGAGGGAGTAGTGGGTGGTGGTGTCACTGGTGCCCTTGGTGGGAGGTTGGCACACATGTAAAAACAGAAATGAAAATATTCCATCGATGCATATAGCTCTTACAATGGTCTGGTGGGCAAGGCTCTGAGGTAGGAGTTGGGACACATGGGTTCAAGTCCCATGTGATATTCACCTGCTGTGTGACCTTGGGTATGTCACTTCCCCTCTCTGTGTCTAAGTTTTCCCTCTCCACATATTCCAGAGGAAGATATTTGAAAGGAAATTGGAGGGGAGCAAGTCCAGAGATAACAAAGGAATAGAAAAAGGTTGGCAGGGAGAGAAGGGGTAAAGTAAGAGTGTGAAAAGCCACTATGCTTAAAGGGCCATTCCCAGAGCAAAAGAATAAGCTTGAGGGGGCAGGCAGAAGACAAGGCCTGACAGAAGGCAGAGTAGACTTGCAGCTTAGGCTAGGAACAGATGTTGACTTTCTCCCTGAACAAGTTGTCCCTGTATTTGTTCCAGAATAGACATATCCTGGGATTAGCATATACACACATCATCTTTGTAATGCAGGTTTAGTGAGCAGCTGAATGCACGGCTGGTTTTTTTCCTTTTGTGTCCATGATGAAATCCTGGGGAAAATCATTCAGATGCACTTTGCAATAAACTGTTAGTACTTCTTATCTTTTTTTTTAGGATTTATCTCAAGACAATAAGCTTGGATGTCTGAATGACTTCACTTGGTTCCAGAATAAAATGGTTTATCCTGGGACAAAAGCAATGTCCATTTCTTGCCTAATAGACTAACTACATCAGAAATGCATAGCATAAGTTTTCATAAGCAGCACACTTACTTCATCAGATTCTGTGAAAGGACTACAGAAAGCAGAGTGTCTAAATAGAAGAATACAAAAGGTAGAGAAGGGTGGGAGAGAAAAAAGGAGAGGCCACTGTTGAGACAGGTAAGGTGGGTGGAAGAGAGAAAAACAAAACAGTTAATCCATTGGCTAGGGACAGACATAAACCAGTTGAAGTGATCAGAAACTGGTTTAAACCTGTAACAGAATAGATGTTCAGTGCACATAAACCAGTTTGAAAATGGCTAAAATGGTTTTGAGATAAAGTGGGTTGAATGTAGTATCAGACATAACTGATCTGAGTTAAACCAGTTTATGCAATGTTTGTCCCAGACCCCTTCTTGGTTTAAATTAAATCAGAGTCCCCCAGCATCCTGGCCTGGGTAGAGCTCTCTGCTCCAGAGAGCTGGGCTGGCTCCTCCCCTGGCTGGAGCTCCAGCAGAGACTTGCAGGCACAGCATCATCTGCCTGGCTTCCGCTTCCCTCCCCCTGCCCTCCTTGCTGCTCAAGTAGGGATCCCTCCCTCCTCTCTCCCACAGCATGGAGCATAGCCAGCATTTGGTATGCTAGCTAATGTTGAGAGGTGTCTGTGTAAGGCAAACCGGACAGTGTTGGCTTAGGGGGTTTTGGAGCTAATCAACAGGTAGCTGGTAATGTCCATCCCTTCCTTCCTTGGAAAAAGTTGTTTAAGAAGATCTTGAACTACTGAGAGATGCTTTGTTTTCTGATGGGGTGCTAAATGCTGATAACATAGCTGATAAATGATCTGTTATTGGGGGGCACTCCTCCTTAATCAGTGCATCCTGCCTGGGCCTGGCCATGCCCCCACCCCCTCAGCTCAGCATTGTGGAAGGAAGGAGGGCTGCTCTAGTGTGCCCCCCCCACCCCACACTTCTAGCCTGAGCCACTGAAGGCATGTGCCTACATTTTCTCAGTCCAGAGGGGATATCTGTATGCTTACAAACCGGTTCAGCCTAGCCAGGTTAGACTAACCTGCAAGGATTGAATCAATTCAGGCTCAGGCTTTTTGAATGTCTGTCCCTAGCCACTGAAGGATACTGGGGTCATAAAAGATAATTCGGGTAATGAACTAATCTGTAGTCTTGGTTTAGACCGTAATTAACGCAGCCCAGTCTGTGGGTGATTTCTTATTCTGCAATTTCCTGTTCAAATTTGTTTTTAAAATGTTGTTGTGTAAGAATGGCCGCTTTGAAGTCAGGAATAGAGTGTAAGGGTTCGGAAACAGGGTTGGACTGATAGCCGCTGAAGACAGCAAGAGAACCTCAGTCAGCCACAGTCAGGTGGCTCAGGGGGTGGGGGGAGGCATTTGAGTAGTAGGCATCAGGAATATTTTCCAAGCCCCCTCCTCAGAATTAGAGTGCAAACCAGCATGTGAGAAGAGGGGGTGGGTGCATGAGAGCCTGTCTGGAGATAGGTTGAGACAGGAAGCAGTGGAAAAGGGCAGTGATATGAATGAAGAGGGTTGGGGGTATGTGCATGAAAGACAGAACAGGGGAGCAGACAGAGATGGGATGAAGAAGCAATGAGGATGAATGAAGATGAGAGAGTTGAGTGGTTCAGCTTGTGGAAGAGGCAGGAGCCTGGGTTTGAGAGAGTGTGTGGCAAATCAACATGAGAATGTGACACGCTCCAGCCCTGCACGCAGCCTGGGGACACCTGTGAAACACCCTCTTGGGGTGTTTCCACAACTTTGTGGTGCCCTTCTGCCTCAAACCCCTCTCTGCTGCCTGTTGCTTGACCACTGAACACCAGATGAGATGTGTCAGAGGCTAACTGCTTGGCCTGTGGTGCCTCAATCTTACCAGTCTGGCTCAGGCTTTGCTAGCCCTTAGCTGGGCAGATTTTGCCAGCTAGAAGGTTTACACCCTTGTCCAGTCATGGACTCAGAAAAAGATGGATCGCCCCCTTCCACAGAATGGGCAAGCCCGTACAATCAGTACTCTGGAATCACAAGTGTCATTGGCAACAAGTAAGTAAAGATGACAAGCAGATTTATTATAAAAACCAAGAACCAGAATAAGAAATCAGTAACCCCATGTTAAAATACAGAGATATACTCTTGTAAACAAACAAAAGAAAATATGAGAACAATAACCTGTTCTTAACCTGCACCTTAAATCCAAGGATATAGTCCCCAGCCAACTTCAACAGGTTAAAATGCAGATTTGCCCTCCCCATAGCTTCTTGCCATTTATCCCCTGTCAACATCTTTATTCAGCCTGCTTTATTCAGTCTCAGGGCTGTGTGAAGCTTCAGTAGCCAATTCAATTCAGAGGAGATTTGGCCTGGTTTGGTGACTGAATCTCTGAACCGGAACTGAATTGGGAGACCCGTTAAAAGATCCAAATCGAATTGGAAGCCTCTGAATCGATTCAGAGATTCAGAAATCATAGGAAGAAGAAACTGAGATGAGAGAGGTGATCTTCCATATATGGAAAAGGCTGAGATGGGGAGAAGGACTTCTCTGATATTGACACCCATAGCTGGCCAGTGACTGTGATCTTTCTCTGAGTTCCCTTCCAATCACAGTGTGCTGGAGGAGGGATGTAGAAACAACATATAAAGCTGTGTCTGAAGCGATCTGTGCCTTTTGTGAGCAGCAGTGATCTGTGTCTCTCTTGGAGCAGCAGCGTCTCAAAGGCTCTGGCACAACATATATTACACACACACACACATTTTGCAGCACACCAAGCATTATGAAGCATGCTGGAAAGGCAGGTGCCAGGTCTTTTGTCAGGGAAAGGAGAGGGGGCAGAGGTAGAGCTGTAAGTTCCCCCTACCCCAACCATAGACACACCTGGCAACGACAAGCCTTCTGCTGCTAGTGGGAGCAAGGAGATGGTAGCAGTGTTTGCACCTGCACCACCACCACTAACACCACTGACCAGCAGCAGCATGACATTTTCCACCCCAATTTCAGTTCTCAGAATGAGCCTTCCAGTGCCAGAGGAGGACCTGGATCTGGAAGCAGAGGAGCTGAGGGCCTTAGAGAAGGAAATTCTGGGGAAGGAGGGGGAATCTGAGTTTGTGCTCCACACCCCTCAAAGTTCCCCGAGAGGCAGGTCTCCTTCCCTGGAAGGCACTTTGGAGGAGGTTGTGCAGGCAGGTGGCTCAGCTCCCCCTGTTGTGCCTCTGCCTGGTGAAGAGGAGGATAAGGTAGGATCCCCACCCTCAACCCAGAAGTGGGTGGGTAGTGTAGTGTGGGATCATTTTGAGGTGGCAGATTATCCCAAGTATGCTACTTGCCAGCACTGCTGAAAGCAATCAGCTGGGGCAAGGAGGTGTAACACTTTGCCAGCATGTTGATGCTGCTGCATCTCAGGAGGCAGCACCCCCCTCCCCTTGTTCCTTCTCAGCCTGGCACCAGTGGGAGCATGCCCAAAGGGGAGTCCCCCTCTCACTCCAAAGTCTCCATCCACAAGAAGATAAGACATGCCACCCTGGACCAGTGGGGGAAAGGCGGAGACAAAGGGGGGCATGTTCTGAAGGCAAGCGAGGTCACCCAGAGCATTGGGGAGATGTTTGCTCTGGATGGCCAGCCCTTCTCCTTTGTCAGGGTTCAGGCGGCTCATGGCGCTCATGGCCCCATTGTACCAAGTACCCACATGCACCACCTTTAGCATGACGGTGGTGCCCTCCCTGTCTGAGGCAAGGGAGTATTTGACAGTGGAGCTGCGGAAGGCAGGTCCATAGGTAGACCCGCACTTCACCTCGGCCATCTGGAGCACCTGGGGTGGAGATCATGCCTACCTCTCCCTCACAGGGCACTGGTGTGATCAGTCACGGCGTTGGTGAGCTCTCCTTCAAGCAGAGGTGATAGATAAGTCCCACACAGCAGGAGAGAGCATGGTGGCTATAAACTGCATGGTGCAGGGGTGGCTCATTGGGCAGGGCGAGCTCACCCATGGGTGCATGGTGACTGAAAATGGGGCTAATGTGTGATGCCAACTTTGTTGGCATCTGCTATGTGGCACACAAGTTTCACCTCATAGTCAGGGATGCCTTGTAGGGGGACAGGGCTCCTACTGATGATGTCATCACTACCAGCCAGTTGATTTCAAAATGTAGGAGGGTAGTTGGCTACTTCCACCAGAGCATCAAGTCAGGCAAGATGCTGCAGGAGAAACAGTCAGAGCTAAGCATCCCTCAGTGCACAACCATGCAGGATGTGGAGACTCGGTGGAACTCCACCTACCTGATGCTGGAAAGGCTGGTCGAGTAACAAAAGGCCTTCCATGAGATGGCCTTGGTTGGGGAGATTGGGATCAGCGGCTCCCTCAGCAAAACAGAGTGGGATACCATCTCCCAGGTCTTGGTGGTCCTCAAGCCATTCCTCAAGGAGACTGAGAGCCTTAGCGCTGGTGGTGCCCTCCTTAGCCAGGTGATCCTCATAGCGAAGGAGCATGAGAATGAAATGGAGAAGTTCCAGGGGGTTGATGTTCCTGGCTGGGGTAAGCTGCTTTCATCAGAGGTGCAGGCACTGGTGAAGCAGCTGGAGGAGGGCATCAAAAAACAGCTGGATCCATTGCGGTACAGTATGGTCCATGTGCTGGTGGGCATGTGTGACCCGACGGTGAAGGGGAGTATTTGTAGCAGCAAAAGCAGCAAAACCCTTGATCACTGGACAGAGGTGCTGGTGAACAGAGTCAGGGAGGCAGAAGGGCAGGGGCAGGGGATGGGGAAGAGGGGTGACTTTCCCATGTCAGCACTCCAACCATGAGCCAATCTCCTCCACCATAGCCACTGCCAATGTGGGTCAAAGGCATGGCTTCAATGTTGGGGTTCAGAGGCACCAGACCCCACTATCAGGTAGGCAGTGTGATGGCCTTGGTGGCTACCTATCTCGATGAGGACATGGAGCTGATGCACTGCGAGCCTTGGCTTATGGGGTAACCTGCAGCCATGTATGGCAGGATCTGGCCACTTGCCCAAGACCACCTGTCCTGTCCACTGACGAGTGTGCCAAGCGAGAGGGTGTTCAGCATTGCTGGGGATATAGTGACACCCCACTGCACCTCCTTGGATCCCACTTTGGTGAAGCAGCTGGTGTTCCTGAAGGTGAACCTCCCACTGCCAGGATTCCCCACGCTTCACCTGCAAACAGACTGAGTGCCGCCCTCCTCACTCCGCACCTATTTGCTTTCAGAAATTTGAGGTGCAGTTTCACAGAAACCCCTGCACCACTCTGCCTGAAACCTGTCAGGCCTCATGCCCGCATGTAGGGCTACCATCCCTGCAGTTTTTATCCCGCTCTGCCTTAACACACATAAGCGATACGAGTTTTGTTTTCAACAATTTGAGGTGCACTTTCACAGAAACCCCTCCACCTATCTCTTTCAAACTTGGCAGGCTTCATGCCCTCAGAAGGGGCTACCATCTCTCCTGTTTTCATCTGAATCTGCAAAAAAATGACAAAGTTCTAGGTATTTTAGTGATTCCCCATGATAGTCTATGGGCAAATCTCTGAATCAGCACCAAATCTAAATTGGATGAGTTGAATCGGGACAGTGATTTAAATCACCCAGTCAAATCACTGTCCCTCTGAATTGGCCAAATCCAAATGTGAAGCAAATACTTGCTGCTTTGCACAGGCCTACCAGTCTCTTCTGTATCCAGAAAGACTCAAGTCAAAGCCATGCTCGTGAAGCAGTCTTAAGTACATTTTCACCACCTGTTGGATTCTGAGGGGGTCCCACACTGTGCCATTAACTTCTTGTTCCCCAAAGCTGCATGTTTTCCAGACTAAAAAATTTTCATGATTTTGTTAAGATCAGGAGACTATATCCAGCCTTTCACTAATCCAATATACGGTCTCTCCCTGATAGTTTGACTAGCCAGGTGTCAAACTTCTTTTAAAATTTTAAAACAACCTACATCCCTGAAACTTCTTTTAAAATGTAAATTCAAGGCAGTCAGTAAACAGCTCAAGTTAAATGCAAATTCTAAGCCATTACTGTTTTTCAGCCATCCTAGGTGCCTAAGAAACTCAACTTTAATACTTTATATAGTCATTATCAACTATTAAAGGTAAATAACACCCCTTTGAGTCTGGGCTCTCGCTGCCAATTACTGCTGCCACTAATAATCAAATACTCTATAGGACAGGGAAAGTTCTGGCATTAGTCTTTTATTTTTGCTACAGGGTGCTGTGAGGTTGAAAAGGTGGAGGTGGGAGAAGACACCACAGGATGGAGCTTAATGTTATTTAAGGGGAGACTTCCAGCTGTTGTGGCTGTATTAAATTCACTGCCTCAGAGGCAGGCTGGGCATTAGGCTACCACAGGTTCAGGTCTTCAAAAGAGTTCAGTATCAGAGCCAGATTTTCCAAAATACTTAGCTCCCAGTTAGGTTCTGAAATAAGGCAGGATTTTCCAAGGAGCTAGGCATGCTGCAACTCCCCTTTCTGCCAACTGGAAGCAAACACTGCTGAGAATCTGGTCTGTTGCTTACCCCTTTGTATTTGAGATCTGATGTGATTGCAGGTGCTCCTGGTACAGCAGCATCAGAAGTTGAGAACTCCAGTTAGGCAGCTGTTTTCACACCAATTAACAGCAGAACCTGCTCAGGAGCACAGGGAGCAATTCCTGCGAGGCTGATAAGGAAGGGGAGTGCAGAGAAGTCTGCACTAACATCAGTTGCTCCCAATAAAATCTTAATTTCTTCTTCCCCAGCAGGTTTCTGCTTCAGGGGAAAGCAAAAAAAAGAGAGTCTCCCTTGTATTACAGATGCAATTCTTGATTGCAACGAGAAAGCAGCCCCTGGTGAAACACTTATCATTCAAGCCCTGTGTCTGGTCCACAGAAAATTTCAAAGCTTAACATTCTTTTCAAGGAATGAGAGGAGGGGTTGGAAAACATAGTGCATTTTAAACAGTTCAGGTCTTGAGCTGAAGTTTTATGTTAAATACCTTGATTCATCTCTATTTATGTTGTTAAGCAATGAGCAAGCAGAAAGTCTAACAGCTGAATTGATGTGCCTGAAAGACTCCTGGCAGGCAATCCATCAAACAAGTATTGATTAGTACCGCCACATCAGCCATTTTGCACAGTAAGACCTTTATTCTTTATTCTGACAAATGCTCACTTAGATGTAAATTAGCTGAAGGTGTCCTTCTTGCCATGCTGTGGGGCTGAATCAAGAATGAGACTTTGCTCTCCAGCAGCAGAGATGTAAAAAAGTGCATTACTGTTAAAAGCAAGGGTGGAGGGAGGAGGAAATAGCTCAACTTCCAAGTCACAAAGGGAAGGGACCCAAGCAACTGGGAAGGCTCTAGTATTGTGGAACTGAGCCATTCCTAGCTGGGCTGAAAGTGCCTGAAAGGAGCAGTCAAGGGAGTAACTGACAATGGTGGTTTTCTTCCAAGCCCTGCCTACTTTTTAGAGAGTTTAATGATGGGATTGAAGATTAAGCCATGTAATCTACTCTCCAGGTGTGAATTTGACTCATCATTCCTGGTACTGGGCCCAGTCACTTGTGTTTGGCCAAAGTGTAACATCCAGGATGGCACCTACTCTAGCTATCTGAAACAGAGAAGTTGCCTTGGTAGTTTGTTCCAAGGCTTAATCCCCCAAGGATTAAAATGTTCTGCCTAGATTCTAATTGCAGTCTATCTGATTTCAGCTTCAAGCCACAGATCCTCATTGTGCCTTCCTCTGTTTGATCCAAGAGCTCTTTCATGCCTAGAATTTTTTTTATGGAAGTTCCTCTACCATGTAATCATGTTACCTTCTGCTTTGCTTTTTGATAAGCAAAATAGATTGAGCTCAAGTCTCTGAACCACAAGGCACTTTCTTCAATTTTCACATCAATTAAAATCATAGAAAATTAGAGTTAGAAGGGACCTCAGGAGGTTACCTGGTACAACCCAAACTCAAAGCAGGACCATCCTCAACTAGATCATTCCAGCCATGGCTTTGTTGAGTCAGGAAGGAGATTCCACCCCCTCTCTAAGTAACCCATTTCAGTGCTGCACCACCCTCTTAGTGAGAGTTTTTTATAATATCCAACCTAAACTTCCCGTGCTGCAACTTGAGACTATTGCTCCTTGTTCTGTCATCTGGCACCTCTGCCTCAACTGCCAATCTTCCTCAACTAGACCTTGAGCCACTGATCGCTACCTGTTAAGCCTAGTGACCCAGCCAGCTTTCTATCCACCTTACAGTCCGTTCATCCAACCCATACTTCCTCAGCTTTTTTGCAGGAATGTTGTGGGAGACTGTATCAAAAACCTTGCTGAAGTCAAGGTATATCATGTCCACTGTTTTCTCTGCATCTCATCACAGAAGGCAATCAGGTTGGTCAGGCATGACTTACCCTTGGTGACTCCATGACTGTTCCTGATCACTTTTATCTCCTCCAAGTGCTTAGAAATGGATTCCTTGAGGACCTGCTCCATATTTTCTGGGGACTGAAGTACTTCTGTAGCTCTTCTTTGTAGCTCTTCTGAGCTACTTCTCTAGCTCTTCTTTGTACCATCTTCAGTTTTCCAACAATCTTCTTAAAATGAGGACACTAGAACCAGACCCAGTAATCAAGGCTGTATATAAGGATAAAAAATACCCTCTTACTCCTCTGTTTGTATATCCAGGGGTCTTTCTGAGATGCCAGAGTGCAACACTGCTCATGCTGCATGGCACAGAAGGTCAGAATAGGAGTGCATGTTCTCTCTTCTCACCATGGCTCAGTGCCTTCTCAATGGAGCTAATATGCTGTTTGGCTCTGCTAGGTTTCTTAGCCTTGGTTCCTTTCTACCTGGAGATTGGGAAACAAGTGGTCTGTCTCCCAAATGCCAGTTACTCATGGCACCAAATTCATAAGTCACTCACAGTTGACTCTGCAGGTTTTCATGCTATAGTTGTCCCTTTTTGACCTGGGCATTTAGCTACCTTGAAGAGCCATGTGCATTGTTGGGAGGTTGATGAGGAAGATGGGCATTTCATTGGTACAATTCTGTTGGTTAAAAAACCATGTACAAAGTCCCACTTCCCTGAACACAAGAGGAATCAAATAGGAGGCAGTTCCTTTGTTCACAGCTCCCAGCCTTGTTCAGTGAGCGCCTTGTCCAAAAATCTTTCTCTCTCTGAGCCCTACTCTACAGGTTGATTTTGATTGTCTCTTTTGGGGCTCTGCTCTTTCTCTGTGTCTGTTTCTATGATATTTCTCCTTTCTTCTCTGTCACTCAGGTGCACCTACACTGCATTCAGATGTGTGATTACAGCAGACATAGAAAAACTGCTGCCAGCTTTAATCTAGGTAGCCTGGGAGGATGCAGTGGCATAGGCTTCACCTAGGCTAGCTGCCTGTGTATGTGCCCCAGGATCCCTGATAGGCTGGTGTATTGCATACTGCCAAATCTTTCTGTCCTTTTGCCCCTTGGTGAGTAGCAGCACCTCAGTGAGCTGAATGAGGAGGCTGTACTATCAAGTTCACTGCAGACACAGGCCTTGATTAAACTTGGGTCACATTTTCAAACTTTTCTTTACAACCATCAAGGCTGGAAGCTTCCTTTTTTCTTTTAAGTGAAGGCTCACATTCTAGATGATGTGATGGCAGCTTAGAAGAAGTGCTAGACAGCTCCTTTTTTTGTACCTCCCAATTAGATTACTAGGAACATCAATTAGAGGGACATTAAAGCCTTACTAAAATCCCAAGGAAAGGGAGAAAGAGAGAGGAAGAAACCAGTAACAGTGTTGGCTGCTTCTTCCAGCTGTCCTTGTATTATACAAGAAACCAGAAGGCTTTAGACAGGCTGGTAATGATGCTGATTTATAAAGTCACTTAGCAACACACGTTGCCTCCTCCATTTGAATGAGCAAAAGACAATTTTGTTTGGCTCAACTGTAGTCTGATTTTCATGGATCACTGAGGTTTGGGGCCTCCTATTTCCTTCAGGCTACAGGAGAACAAAGTGGGAAATTATGTGTGTGTTGTTGTTTTGATCATTAACCCCAAGAAAGGGAAAATAACCTTGCAGGGAAGGGCGAAGGAGTGGTACTTACGGATTCTAAACCTAGAGGCCAGAGCTTTAGCAAGTAAGAAAATGATGATGCATTGGAATTAAACCTTTCTTGTGGGAATGTACTAGCTGAGATGAACCTTTTGGTTAGGAAAGATTTCTCAGGTTTAGGATGGTGTTTTTGTGTAGAGAGAGAGCATGTGGATTCATCCTAGAATAGCCTGTTGTCTGCAGTTGCATATGTGCCTGATTTAGACTAAGGACTTGAATCTTGGCCTCATCACAGATGAGGTTTCTGTCCTGTATGTTTATCTGATATTCTCATGTGGACCTCTTTCAATCCCTCCTGTGGGGCTTTTCAACTGAGTTTGTATGAATAATTAGATATCCCTTGGGTGGAGTCCTGAATTTGAGTCTCTTCTATTTCAGCTGAATGCCTAAGCACCAAACCATTGCCTAGAGAGGCATTGTATCTTTATCATTCTGGCCCAATAAGACCTTTGTGAAATCCTGGACCTTTTCATGAGGCTGGGAAAACTATTTTATATCCTGCTCTAGTTAAGTCCAACTTACTGGTTTTTCAGAAAAAGCAGCACAATCATTTTGGATGCATAATACAGTTTTGGGTTGTTTTCTGCCCTTTTTTGCCTTACTGAATGAACTGGGATGGTGACCCATGTTGTAGCGTGATATGACGCATTAGCTTAGTGATGACTCATTACTCGTTACTTTTTTCCAAGAGCTGCTATATGTAGGCCTTCATCTTGTGCCAGAATTAAAACTTTCCCTTTTGAGTGGCATGATACAACAAAGATGTAAGGTAGTAACATTAGTGGAACTAATATTTGGCTATTTACAAAAGGCAGATAAATTACTTCATATTGTTTGTATTGCAATAGTGTTTAGAAGGTGGAGACCAAATCAAAGCCCCATTGTGCTCAGTTCACAGTGAGAGTCCCTGCCACAGAGAACTGACAGCCCAAACAGATGGAAGACACACGAAGAAAGATGAAAACAGGGGTGAAGTGACTTGCCCAAAAGCATGGCTGATTAGGGACACAGCTGTAAAAAAACCCAGGTCTCCCAAGCCCAAGTCCATTGTTTTACCCACTGTCATACCCAAAACTGTAGCTCAAAATAAGCCTTTGTGCCTAGAGATAATTGTGTACAAGCAGCTTACAAGAGCATTTGCTTTCTCTTTGTGGGCAGCATATCCTGAATAGTTAGCAATTAATTCTCTCTCCCCCATTAAAATGAGTTAAATGTTGCCAAATCAACACTGAGTTATAAACCTGTATGTGCCGTGTTTGGCTGTGTTAGATCATGTAGTGAGTCAACACACTATAAGCATCCACCAACAAAGTGACACACCAGAAAGCTTTCTCTAAGGATGGGGACCACAGCCTAATGTGTATCAGTCCTGACCTTGAGCCAGTTTTGGGGACGTTTTTGAGAACCTCCAGTAAGGAGGCAGGAGTGTTTAGAAGATGCCTACGAAACTATGAACTTGACATACCAGAGTATTGGTCTTGGTGGTCATCTATTGTTTTAATACTGCAGATGATATCATACATTTACACGGCATGTGGTGAACACAGATGAGATTTATCCCCTGCCCCAAGAGGAATGAAAACTAAATAAATCACTTTGGAGCTTGGTTATTTATTTTGTGTATAAGGCTTTCCTACCTTGATGACTTGTGCAGTGTCATAAAATATTGATGAGAGCTGAAGAGGGACTCACCAGCAACAATCTATCTACTTATACTTAATTGACAGCTCAGTTTATTAAACTGCATGGGGAATGCCTATATTTGATGGCTGTGGACCAGATCTTCCATTGATATAAATAGATGGAGATCTATTAATTTTAATACTGATTGATACTGAGGCTGTTATCCTTCTTTTTTGCTTTTGTTAGGAATTTCAGAGTTGGAACCATCCTGCCTTTGTAGCTCAGTGCTTTCAGTGCATACCCTGTGATATATTCATGCTTTATTTCTTTTACTAGGACCGAGTTAAAGAGGTGCCAGGCCTAGGCACACACGCATGGAGATACCAGGGAATCTGTGCTCAGTTTATGAATTCCGGTTGATGTTATGAAATTATGATAAAATTGCTGCATTGAATCCACTGGGTTGCACTCAGTGCTGTGTCACATCTCCCCCAGACCAGGGGCAGTGCTGGCAGTTACATGTAGTGGTCAGCATACAAGAGGAAACCAGTTTCAGCAGTGGGTACTCTAAGGAGGGGGTTCAGGCTGAGAAACCAGTTTGTCTGCAGGGAGGGGGTTTGGAAAGTAGAAAGTTACAAAAAGCAGAACAAAAGAAGCCCAAGTGTTTCTAAGGGGGATATGAAGAGACTCACAGAACTGCATAAAAAGCTTGGCTAAGAGGGAGGGCTAGGTAGGCACACTTTCCTAGTGACGGTTACCAGGCTGGTTAAGCTGATTTTTGCTTGTGTGTCCAGAGAGTCCACTCCCCAAGACACCAGAGTATTTTTTCTGTGGCCATGTCTTATACTTAGAAAAATATGCCACGCTCAGTAATGACTTTCCAGGGGAGTACCTTATCTTCACTTTGTAGCATTGCAATCTCAGTAATGTGAACTGAAGTTGCTTGAGTGCACTAATGGAAACAGCAGGAAAAAGCCACTGCTGAGTGCATTCAAGCGGCTTCAACATATGTTACTGAAATTCCAGCGCTCTGAGGTGAGGCTAAGATATTGCCACTACCTGTAGCAAATATGCTGAGTCTAGTGCATCTTCCAGAGTATAACACAGATGGTCTTGGGAAGTCAGAAACAGAATGTCTATAAGTTACATTATATTGTGACCTGACTACCTTTCTATCATGTGTCCCAAGTGAGCTGGAGGGATTAGGCCATTGCAAAGAGCACCCTGAAGCGTTCCCTTTCTGTCTGAGCACATCCCCTTTCTTATGTCTGTCAGAGACCCATGTCCTGGGCTGCTGGTTTTGCTTAAGTGCTTCTGAGCCATCTCACCGAAGCACTTGTTGTTCTATTGGGTTGTAGTGCTTCAGGACTAGGGGCTTGCTCAAGGTTTCCTTTCCTTTTTCAAACACTTGGTCTTAGGCCTCTGACTGTTCTGCAGTGTGGTGTGTTAACTGTTTGCTGGGCTTACAGGCTTCTGATAGCTGCATGCAGAAAGCTAGATGGTCAGCTCTAAAAATGATTGGACTCCCTTCACGTCCTATAGTCTGGCCATTTCCTTAATAACATGTTCTTGCTTTCCTGATGTCTGGCTGGAGTCTCTTGGAGGCCAATGCTGGACACTGCTGTCAATTTCTGCTCTCTTCAGATTCCTCCTGTCTGCAGTCAGCCTGATATTCTGCTCTCAAGACCTGCCTAAGAGGTACTGCAGCTTCTCAATGGCCCCAGATAGCCGCTTCCTAGAATCACATTAAAACAGAGACAGAGTTTGAAGGGATCTTGAAAGGTCATTTAGATCAACCATCTGCACAAGGCAGGAACTCTTTTGTTGACATCTATATTTAGAAAAGCATCAGCCATAGTCTTGATGCACAACCCTCTGGCACCTGGTTCAGTTTATACTGGCCCACCTTCTGAGCCAGATTGATGCTCATGGACATTTCTACCTGATGGTACCTGCTAAAATGTTGGCCAGGGGAGCCTGGGGACTGAAATAAGAGCTGTGCAAAGCTTTGGTAGCCAGTTCGATCGGAGAAGATTCAGCTCAATTTGGTGGCTGAACCTCTGAATCTGAATTGAATTGGGAGACCCATTAAAAGGTCCGAATCAAATTGGAAGCCTCCGAATTGATTCAGAAAAGATTTGGTGCTGATTCAGAGATTTGGCCATAGACTAAACAGGCAGCAGTCCTCGACCATGCTGGAAACAGCTGCTTCCAGCTGGTAAGTCTGTTGTGGTGGGCGGAGGGGGGAGGGAAGGGGTGTGTGGGGGCAGATCAACACCCCCGCAGTGAGGGAGGGATTGGAACTGGGACTGGGAGAAGCTACCCAGGTGGGGGGACGGGCATAGGACTCAGGGAGTGGAGCTTGCACCACTGTGCAGCAACGCGCACTGCCGGTTCAGGAGGGCATGGGAGCAGGCGTGTGCCCCTGGATCTGCACAGGGCAGGCTGGGCTGAGCTGTGCTCTGGGCAGGTGGCAGAAAGCACTGGAAGCAGGGGCTCTGCCCTGCAGCCGCTTGCCCAGCCAGAGTGTGTGTGTGGGGGGGGGATGTGCAGGATGCAGGTGTGGCAACGCTGGGAGTGGGGGCTATGCCCTGCTGCCACTTGCCCAGTCAGGGTGGGGAGTGAGGGGGCATGATGCAGGCATGGCTTGCTCTGGACAGAAGGCGCTGGGAGCAGGGGCTATGCCCTCCCGCCGCTCATCCAACCAGAGTGGGGAGGCACAGGATGGTGGTGCTGCTGCGCTGCCTCAGACAAGCGACATGCAGTGGTGGAAGCCACTTCAGCCTCCCTGTGCCTCCTGGACAAGCCGTGGCTTTGCCCTACCCCACCCTGGCTTGGTGAGCAGCAGCAGGCCGTGGGGGCAGGCACCTGGACTTGGATTAGGAAGGGGCCAGTGGCAAAGGGCTATGGGGAATTCTAGGGTGGCTGCAGCACCAACATAGCCCCCGCTCTACTGTGCTCTGCAGGGCAGGAAGAGCCAGGGCTGTGCTCTGGGCTGCAGTGGGGGCTAGCTGCCTGGAGCGCAACCCTGGCTCCACCCACCCCATGGAGCACAGCCTGGCAGTGGGCAGCTGAGGCTACCCTCCCAGAGCACAGCCCAGCCCAGCCTGCCCTGTGCAGATCCGGGGGCACACGCCCGCTCCTGTGCCCTCCCAGACCAGCGGTACACAGTGGTGTCCAGTGGTGGGAGCCCACCTCCCTGAGTCCTGTGCCACCCTGCCCTGGCTGGGCAGCTTGTCCCAGCCTCATATCCCTCCCTCACTGTGGGAGCATTGATCTGTCCCTCCCGTGCTCCTTCCCTCCCCACTCTGCCCACCACAACAGACTTACCAGCTGGAGGCAGCTGTGTCCAGTGTGGAGAGGACTGCTGCCTGTTTAGTCTATGGCCGAATCTCCGAATCGGTGCTGAATCTTCGAATCCGATTTGGCCAAATTGAATTGGAACAGTGACTTGAATCACCAAATGGAATTACTGTCCCGGTGAATCAGCCAAATCTGAATCAAATGCTTGCCACTTCGCACAGGCCTAACTGAAACAATTCAATCTAGGATAGTCCATTCTTTACATCACAAACTGGAAGCAACATTGGTTCTACATCAAACACCTACAATATGCTCAATTGCTGATAGGGAGTGGGATGCACTGTATTTTCCGTTTTCTCTTCAGTGGTGTTGTATCAATGGCTATTCTCAGTTTATCTGAAGATTTCCTCACTGTTAGCAAGCTATTGATTGACCTGTGCTAATGACTTCTCTTTGTTTCAGGTTTGCCTTTTCCTTCTTCAGTGGCTCCACTAGAGCTTAATGGAACCTCCCATTTCAGCAACAGCAGATCTAGGCTGGGTGTAGATGGTGTGTTGCATCATCACATATAGCACAATGCATTTTTTTCTTAGGTACTATGCAGTACTGTGCCACACTGAGCCTATTACCAAGCCACTATGAATCTTCTGAGTGCCAAGATATCTGATGATAACACCATCATAGCAATGCATATGGAGTTGGTTTGAGACTTTGAGTAGAGGAGGTATCAAAGGGGTTGCAACTACACTATCTCACTCCCCCCCGGATTCATCTCTGTATTTTCATAGTCTCATGAGCTGCACATGGGAACCTACTTCTAATATCAGCTTGCCCTCAAGTTGTCCATCTCCTTGAACTATGCCCTTATATAATGTTAGATTGCTGGATATGGCTCACAGTTTTGCTACTTTGCCCATGATGAGGCTAAAGTGGCACTACACTGTGATCAAATTCTTTGCACTGCCTCACTGCCCAATAGTGGTGGGTACAATGGTATCTCTTGTTGCATGGGTTTCCTTCTGACAATTTGCATTTTCCCACTGCATGGACTCAGAAAAGATCTATTGTCCATTACCAGGATTTTGTCACATTTCTTCAGTTTCTTATTGCTGAAGATATTAATGCTCCTGGGATTATATTGCAGTTGACCTGCACAAACCACATTTACTCAGACTGGTTGTTGGTCTAATAATTTAGTTGCTAATGACTGGGGGTCATTGATAGCGCAATGACTGGGGGCTGCCTTCTGCAGTGCATATGCACAGAGAATCTGAACCTCCTCCAGCCACACTGCAGACCTCATCCTTTTTATCCGATGCCTCTACAGCCTTGATTGCTTCTTGTGCTGCTGCATTTTTCTTCCTAGTGTAGCTGTGGCACTGAGATATTAGGGAGTATGGCATCCTGCATCCCTTGCATCACAATCAGTAAGCTGGGCATGTTTTTTTTTGGCTTTTGTATCGCTTTCCGTATAATGTACATTGGACCATGAAGCCCGCATTCGCAGTCAGTCTGTCTCTGTCCTTTCTGCATACTTTTATAGCATGCACCTGTTTTGTTCCAGTGGCTGTTAGGGTTCTCTCCCAGACAGATTGCCTGCCCTTGCTATTTGGAGGTATTTTTCTGCTGTTAGATCCCTTTCTGTCAACATCCACTGCTATAAAGTGGAATTGCTTGTTCCACAGCTGATTCTGTATCTAATTAGTGAGTCTGTCTCCAGAGTTACATATGGACCCCAGAGTTCTCATCTCTGTAATGGAACAATCTATTCCCACTTCTGCTTCTCGGTTTCAAGCATGAAAACAGTATTTCTCTTCAGTTTAGGTGCGTGTTGGGTCACACTACTCATCAGACTTTTATCAGCAATTTCAGCATTTCAGGCATCCTTTCCGGCAACAGTGTCTCACTCACTTCTCAACCTTTCCCCCTGTGAAATGTTAAAAAGATTTACCTTCACTTTCTCATCTTTCTCTGCTGTGGCCTGCTCTGCATACATAGTCTTGCTTCCACTGAGCCCATGCTTGTGTCACACTTATTGTCTAGAAACCGAATTTAGCCTTTGGTGTGGCTCCCCTTGTGCTGTTTGCTATATTTCTGTTAATTACGCGTTATTCCTTATTGTGGGTCTCACCAGACTGGCTGCTACCACTGTGCTTCATGTACCATTTGCTGCAGAATAACAGGACAGGACTCCCTGCATGTAAAATAGATCAGGCTCTTTATCAAAAAAAGAAACCTTTGCAGAGCTAGGGCCGCTGCAGGTCCCATTCAAGCCACGTGCACACAGGCTATCTTCCTAATGCCTCCTCCAAGCTCTTCCCTCCTGCAACTTGTGCCCATCCTGCCAAGCTCCACACAGTTTGCTATGCCCTCCCAGACTGGGGGTGCTTGTCTGCAGGCTGTGCTAGAGTAGGGCCCAGAGGAGAGCAACCTTACATCCCACCCATTCATGCAGAAGTAGGTGGTATACCCCTGCTTACCCTGCTCCACCTGTGGGGTATTAGTGAAAAGATTTTTTATTATAGAAAAATAGGGCTGGAAGGGACCTGATGAGGTCACCTGTTCCAACCCCCTGCCTGAAGCAGGATCATCCCTATCCAGACAATCCCATATAAAACCTTGTCTAACCTATTACTAAAACTGGACAGTCAACCCTGTCACACAACTGCAAGGCATAGCACCTTAACCTGCCACAGGGAAAGCAGAGGGACAATGGTGCCAGTGTCCTGCTGCTGCAAGATTTGATAAAATAGTCTTGAGAGATCTAAGGAAGAGACCACACTCCCTCTAATGAGGAAGGCAAAACCCCCCATAGTCTCCACCAATCTCACTATGAGGGTAAAATTCCTTCCTGTCACCAGCTGTGTTGATCAGTTTGGCCCTGAGCAGGGGGGCAAGGTTTTCTACCCAGGAACTTCCAGGTTTTAGTCCCAGCAGGAATACCGGCATACCCCAGGCCTAATCCTCAGCTTTGGCTGCAGCCAAAACGCAGTGCTTCTGGGGAAAGTGAAAAGCCCCCATGACACATAGCAACAGGAGGGAAAAAAAATTCCTTCCTGGCCCCATGTGGCAACCCCTGCCATAGATTATCTCTGACCAGTGCTTATCTAACCTCCTCTTGAACACCTCCAATGATGTTCTACTGTCTCCATGTTCTAACAATGAAGAAGTTTTTCCTGATATCCAATCTAAACCTATTTTGCTGCAACTTTAAGCCATTGGTCTATGTTCTACCATCCGTACCAGGAAAGAAAGGTGTTACCCCCTGTGGCAGCCCGTCATACATTTGAAGGCTGTTATTGTATCCCCTTTTAATTTTGTTTTCCGCAAGCTGAACATGTGTGTTTCCTTCAACCTTTCCTTGTATGACTTGCCTTCTTGGCCCTTTATCATTTTTGTTGCCTGCCTCTGTACTCTCCCTAATTTTTCCATATCCTTTTAAAAACATGAAGCCCAGAACTGCACACACAATTCTCTAAATGTGGCTTAACCAGTGATGAGTAGAGAGGCACTATCATCACCTGTGTTTTGCCTCCAGTCCTCATACTGATGCAGCCCAAAACTGCATGTGCCTTTTGTGCAGCTACATCAATTGCAGACACATATTGGGTGTACCAAGACTCCTAGATTCTTTTCCTTAGTGCCTCTTGCTTTTAGCTCTGAGTGTCTCCAAGCCAATGTCTGCCTTCTCTGGGCACCTTGCTATAGAAAGTCAAGGAGGCCAATGAGAAATTCCCTGTTTAGAGCCTCTTTAAGAAGATATGCTCCAGTCCAAAGCCTCAAGCCCTATACCTCCTTTCCAGTATATATTCCTTTCCATGCTCAGAGCATGCTCTGATCAGGTGCTGTTCCTCTGGCTGTACATATTTGTCATGATGTAGCTCCTCAGACCAGAAGGCTAGGGACAGACCTTACATATAAACCAGTTTAAGTGATTAGAAACTGGTTTAAACCTGTATCAGAACAGACATTCGGTGCACATAAACCAGTTTGAAAATGGCTGAAACCAGTTTGAGGTAAACCTGGTTGAATGCAATATCAGACTTAAGTGATTTGAGTCAAAGCGGTTTATGCAATGTCTGTCCCAGGTCCCCTCCTTGTTTAAGTTAATCCCAGATGTTTTGCAACTCTGGGCAGGGCTCTGCTCTCTGGTCCAGAGAGCTGGGCTGGCCCCTCCCCTCTGTTCCCTGGCTGGAGCTCTGGCAGAGACTGCAGGTACAGCTGTGTCTGCCTGGCTTCCTCCTGTGCCTTCCCCCCCTGCTCCCGCCCCTGCTCAAGCAGGGATTCCCCTGATCCCTCTGCCTTACACAGACACCTCTTAGCATTAGCTAGCATACCATGTGCTGGTTACAGTCGGAGCTATGGAAGGCAGGACAAAGGCAGACAGGACAGTATCAGCTTAGGGCTTTTTGGAGCTAATCACCAGGTAGCTGGTAATGTCCCTCCCTTCCTTCCTTGGAAAAAGTTGTTTAAGAAGACCTTGAACTAAAGAGAGAAGCTTTTGTTTTGCTTGATGGATTGATAAATGCTAACAACTTCCTGTGTGACTCTATGCTGTGTAACTAAATGTTGTGTTATAAACAGCAGTGGGGGGAAGGGGAACCCCTCCCTAATCAGAACATCCCCCTCCCCAGCTTAACACTCTGGAAGGGAAGGGAGGGATGCTCTAGCATTCCCCCCACCTCCCCCCAGCTTCTAGCCTGAGCCACTGCGGGCATGCACCTGCATTTTTTCAATCCAGAAGGGATGTCTGTGTGGTTACAAACTGGTTCAGCCTAGCCAGGTTAGGCTAACCTGCAAAGATTGAATCAATTCAGGTTCAGGTTTTTTGAATGTCTGTCCGTAGCCGAAGTGTTCAGAAGAGCCTGTATCTTACAGGACCACAGACTCCTCCCACTCCTTGCACATTCCACTAATAGATACAGATAACCAGGGCTCTCCCATGCATACCATAAGCAAGTGTCCCTTGGATGGTTCTCCATCTTTTCTTGAAGTGAATGTTAACTTCTGATAGCCTGCATTTCCGTTCAGCTCCATTTCTGAAAGGGCATGCCTTTTCCTGGCCTTTTCCTTTCTGATTGTTTACTATGCTTCATCCTTCCTTTGTTCCTTCTCAGACCCATGAGGGACATAGCCCTGGGAGGACACCCCAGGCAGCTTGTCTTCCTGAAGAGGCTACTGGTTTCTGGAGATGTTACACCCCTGGAGCAGAAGTGCTGGTGCCAGTCATGTGTGAACCTGAGTTTCTCCCTACAAACATGGATGCTGTGTTAAAGCAGCTACAAGTGCCTGAACATCATGGTTTAATGACAGCTGGAGAGAGACTTTCTGGGGTGGACCTATGTGTAGCTGAAGGTGGTAACTGTTGGTATAATAACCTTTCCCTAGATCCCTTCCCTTCATTTTGCCCCCTATAGAACAACCCTGAACTGTGCTGTCCCCAGTACACCAGCTGCAGCCCAGTGGCTGTCGGACCCCAAGGTGAAGGAAAGGTCCCAGGCATAGTGTGACTGTCAAGAGTTCAAATGGAAGCTGCCAGCTCTGTGAGCTGCTGCAGCATCCCTGCCATGACACAGCAAAACCACTCTGAGACTGCCTCTGGTTTCCATAGTTACGATGTCCTAGCTGTGATCTGCAATGAGGCAAAGGGAGGTGAAGATAATGGGAGCCTGGTGATGAACCAAAGGGCATGATTTAGTATGAGGGCTGAACATGTGATGGCTTCCCAGATTGGAAAGGAACAGACATGTACAGTTTTGTTCTTCTGTCTGGTGCCTGCCATTAGCTCTGCAATTGTCCTGGTGGCTCATGTCCCCCTCTCTCCGGCCCCATGTCTACCTGTACAATACAACCCTCCTAGTCCTGAGCTTCTTTGTTGAAGTACATAGGGAAGAAACAGCCTTGGGTACCCTAGGCTTCCAGTCTGCCATTGGAGGCACTCGCAGCTACCAGCACACGACTTCCTAAGAGCCCAGAATAAGGGAGGGCAAGAAGCAGCACATATTGAATGGGCCACCCCCTCCATGCCTGATGATGGTTGCTGAGAGATAAATTTGCTTCTCGTTTTATTTTTCTCTACTTTAAAATACTTAGAAACTGGCATTTCCTTACACAACCATATTTCCAGAACTCATTTAATAAAGACTTAGAGGTCTAGGCAAACGAACTAGTCAATGTGAAGTAAAAGGAGATGGGGACTTACCTTATGTCTAACATGAGATGTTTTACTGTGCAATAGAGCAAATAACCGCATAGTAAGCGTCACTGTCTACATGTGCAAACACTTAGTCTGCACTAATTTGCTCTACTAAGTAATTAATTTGCTTCCAGGGGCACTGTGTAGTCTCCCAGCTATTCTGTTCTCCATCTCTTGCTGTTCTGTCTTCAGTATCCTTTTGGACTTCTCCGTCAAGAAAGCTGGTCTTCTCCTTACATCCCTGAAAAAACCTCCCTGGGATGGTAGGGATCGGGGTCAGCATTGCATCTAGAACCAGGATTTTTGCCAAGGAATATTTCCAATACTCATTGAATATACTGAATAATGTTTTTAATTTGAAAAATAACAGGAAATATTGAAAAATGGGCCCTGCTTCCAATGCTTTGAAATGGAAAAATAAAAAATCCGCCTTTTTAACAAGAGTAGGTTTTCACCAGTTCTAACTTGATCTAAGTAGCATATGCTAGAGCATGTCTGTGTCATGCACAGTCCACAAATAAGGTTCCCCCCTGCTCTATACTGCAAAGTAAGGGACTAAAGCCTATGAAAAAGGGAAAAATAAAACCCTCCAATGGAGCCAAAATCAGCTGGTTTCTGGCCTGATTTGAAATTCCTGTGGTGCAGAAGAGGCTGGCTGCACTTTAGCAACTTTTGCTCAGTCTGAATTCTCATCTCTAAACCCTTGCTCCAGCCATTTCAATGTTAGAATATGCCAACTGACTTGTCTGCTCTCAGTTTTGTACTTTAACAGTGACACAGAACTTAGACCTTTAATATAGCAGCATTTGAAGTACTATGCTGAAACGGGTCAATGCTGCCTCTAAGCCAGTATCCCTTCTCACTATGGTGCTCTTCTGCAGGCAAAGTAAAATCGAAAGCAGTCATCTCTACACTGAGCCTGCCAAACTGTGCAGCTCTATCCCAAATGGAGAAATCTCTTTCTAAGATGAGATTGTGGCCTGTGTAAGCCATGAATGCATAGAGCCTTTATAGTGGGGATTTTCAAAGTACTTCCCTTATCCTAACACTCCTCCCACTGAAGCCAATTGTAAAAATCTTCATTGAATTCAGAGGAAACAGAACTGAGTACTTTGGCAAATGCTTTATGTTTTGCATTTCCTATTTTTAGTGAGGATGCTTACCCTAATGGCACGTATATGTTTTGTGAAAAAAATGTTTGCTGCTGTTTGCCTCAGTAGTATCCAGTAATGTTTTTTCTCCTGAGTCACATAGATTGTTCAGATACGTCCCTCTATACATTTTAAGCTGCCTGCCCACACATTTTTCTATGCCAACTGTGTCCGTGGGTCTTGTAAGAATGGAATGACCCATTTGCCTGTCTTCAGATCATTCGTAATATGGGACATCCCATCATATGGATGCCCCTTTGTAAAGTTAAGGCCTGATCCTGCAGTTATTTACGTGCATGCTGTCCTTTGCTCACATTACATAGGTGTGTAAACATTTCCAGAGGCAAATCCTAACTTGTCCTAATCTATTGACATTCTCCTTTTAAAGAAGTCCTTCAGTGGGTGCCCAGGCTGGGATCCTGGCATCATGGATGGCTGATACAAGCTTTGAGTCTGATTGCCTGTTTTCTTGCCATTCATCATCAACTAGCAAGGAGAAAGCTATTGTCAGTTCTTAAAATGATTCCTGTTAAGATGGGATGAGCTAACAGTGCTCAGAAGGAAATGTGCTTACCTCCAAATGGTTTGCATTTAAAGTAAAATACAGTGGCAGTTTCTAAGGAACTGTAACGACATTTCCTTTAGGACCTATATTTAGTAGGAATCTGTTTGTAATATGCTTTATTGCACCAAGTGGATAAAATGTATCATCTTTCACTTCAGTGCCAGTAGGTGGCATTATTTACTCTCTTACTGTTGGGATGCTGTCCTTACAGTGTAAAACTACTCTGTGGTTAGCAAAGATTATGGGCCCGTGTAGATGAAACGAGATGTCAGGGGGTTGGTGAGCTTTCCCAGAGTTGAAGTGTCTAAATGTGGGGGCTGATGTTAGGCTGGCAATTAGAAGATCTTTGGCCATCAGAGAAGCGATGCTCTCAAACACTTTTCTTATAGGAGTAGAGGAGGGGGATGAGGAGGAAAATAAGAGGTTTTACGATGGGTCTTCATTAAATTACATGAGGTGGTTGCATGAGGTAACAGGGAACTGAACTTGATGACCCAGGAGGTCCTTTCTTGTGACTTGTGTGGTCTCAAATAGCAGCTTGGAGCCTACTAATGTGGTTAGCTCAGTTGGAGCAGAGCTGAGCCACTGAACACTGTGTAGTGTCCCTCTGGCTTAGGGCGCTGCTGTAAGATCCTGCACGGTGGGGTGGCACAAAGTGCCAAAGATATGCCTGCAGTTACTCCTCTGCACAAGGGACACCTGTCTCCTCGCTGTGCTGTAGTGAACAGAACGTGCATGTCACGTGAGGCCAGGAGGCAGTGGAGTAAGTTTTCAAACAGACACAAGCAGCTTTTAGTTTCGGCATCTCAAATGCAGCTAAATTGAGCGTGTTTACCTAGGATTAGTGCATCAGGCATCTGAATGTGGCACAGTGGGGCCCCCCCACCCTGCCTCGTGCTGCTGCTAAAAACAGATCTTCTTTGCAAGCTGCTGGGAGCGGAGGGGGTCATAAATATGAGAACAAAGGCATGTCACATAGAGATCAACACAAATCAAATCCTGAAGCATTCAAAGCACAAAATGTGCATAACGGATTCAGTTCAGAACTTCCCCAGGGGGCAAAGCCGTCTGTAACATTGCAGCTCCGGAGGAGAAGCTCTCATTACGTAGCTCCTGTCACTGTAGCAGGTGACCTGTGAGAAAGGGAAGTATTACTCGCATTTCTGGGTTGGCAGAAGCCAGGTCTATCGTGGAAACTCATCTTGTTCCAGAGTGGTGCCCTCAAGCATGCTGGTCTGTTTTGGGGCTGGATTCTGTCTAAATTGGAAGTGAGGCCCTATCTGCGTGATACTGCAACTAGGCTAGTTAGCTCGGGGGAGGCCAAGTGTGATGCCATCCCAGATTGGAAGGGAACAGGCATGCACAGCAGTTTTGTTCTGTCTGGTGCCTGCCATTAGCTCGGCAACTGTCACTCAGTGGTGCTAATTAGCCCACCCAAAGTATTACACGGACATGGACACCACCCTGGAGTATGGGAAGTGACCTGAGTGGCCAGCCCAAGGTCACACACACATCTGGGGCTGAACAAGAAATCACAGCCAGGTCTTCTCATTTCATAAGTCCTAGTTCACTAGTCCACTGAGCAGACCCTCCGGACAACAGGTTGCTTGCGGATAGAGGAGCAGGACCTGGTAGAAAAGCAGGGCACTAAAACTTGGCAAGGTGAAGGGAGTTGGAAAAGAAATCTTTTGAAGAACTGCTTCAAGCCATTATTTGTGTCCTCCATTATGTGTATCTGCTTCCTGGTGTCAAGGCAATGCATGGTCTGTCAGAGGTTTGACAGAATTTTGAATGCTCCTGCCCACCTCTGGCTGCCCAAGCCACTGCATCCCTGTGGGCACATCTCCATGAGCACTGCCGTTACTGCGCAGTCCCGGCGGTGCACGGGCCCTTTCTGACCGTACTGTGCAGTAGCAATGAATTGCTGTGCAGTAGCTTGTTGCTACTATGCAGTACCATCAGTGTCATGGTTCATGCCTACTGATGCTACATCGCTGTAGCAACGAGCTACATCACCGTAGCTGGTCACTATGGCGATGTAGCGTCTCGTGTACACACACCCTGTCAAACGCAGAGCTAACTGCAGTGCTCCTTGCATTTTTCACCACCTGCCTTGACTCACATGAAGGCTGCAGGCTCTTCTTTGTCATGTTTGTAACATATCTCTGGGGTTCTCCAGATGCTTGTTCATGGCAATCTAGCTAAGTAAACTTGGTATTGTTGGCAGAAGTATCCAGAAGTTGGTGCTTCCAGAAGCGCTCTCCCTTAGCCTGGCATGTTGGACCCCACCTTCTGTGTTGGGATAGGCTTACCAGAGTATATTGTTCTCCTGCAGCAGTAGGAAAACAGAGATAGATCCTGGTACTAATCCACACAGCCCCCGATGGACCTGGGCCTGTCTATCTGGCAAAGGGCTCTACTTGGTGTTGCTGTAATATGGGGGAGGTCTACAGCAGGAAGAGCTCAACCTGAGCAGGAGTTAGGGTTTCTTTGGCAGCAAAGCCCTAGCAAAAGAGAAAGCATTGCATTAGAGCGAGCTTTGACTCGAGCACATAAAGGACAAAAGCTGGGGAAACAACTGTACATTCACTTCATTCAGCCAGAGTAAGGACTGGAGAATGCATGTCATTACTGAATGATTTTTCAGGTGGCCATCACTGAATATCTTGCAAGCTTGCATTATGCCATTTTTTTGTCCTCTTTGGAAGATTTTTGGATGAATATAATTGGCACCAGACAGTGCTCACTTATTGGAGAGCCACAGCTTTATCACAAGGGGTCTTCTTTGCCTGTGTTGTGATGTGTACCAAGTTGTGGATGCATGTGCATATATGCAACGTTCTGGTTTAGTGCATATGATAAAGTTGTCTTCCAGCAAAATTGGTACAGATACAGTTTCTTACAGACCCATCCATCATTCTCATTTACTCCATAATTTCATTTGCTCAAAAGAAATTTAGAGAGATACACCACTGTGAGTTTCCAGTAAATTCCCTCTGCAAGTATTAGATTATTACTCTACCTACAAATAAAGTCATCATGGCCAGGCTTATGGCTAGATGGGCAGAGGTGCAGAAAGTAGGAGGTGTGGCCACTGCACCTGTGGATGGGTTCATGCCCAGCATCTCATTCTTCCAAGCTTGTTTTGCACTAGGTAGGAATCTGCTTTTTTAGTCCTCATTTCCCACAAGCTCCCATACTAAGTCATTTCTCCTAAAACACTGCATACTCTTGGTCTTGTTTTACATGGTCATGTCTCCATGGGCTTTCCCCTCTTCCTCCTTCCCCTGACTCTCATGGCTTAAACTTTCTTTTCTATGGACTTTTCTGGCCGCCTGGCTCCCTGTCCAACCCATCTCTGATTTACCCCTGGAGATGTCCAACTTTGCCTGCTGCCACTCCTTTTCATTTCTTATATGCCCTTTCTTGCTTATTCCTCAGATCCACTTGTGACATCCTCATCTCTGTCACCCTCATCCTGCACAGCAGTTTTTTCTTCATTGCACATCTCTCAGACCCATACAACAACAGTGGCCTTATCAGTGTCCTGTAGATTTTTCCTATCAAGAAGATTTGGCATTTTCCTTTCATGAACCACTCCACTAACTTTCCTTCATTTCATCCTTGCCTGATTTATTATACTTATAATTTCCTCGTGTAGCTCTCCTTTTTCTTGGACAATAGAAGCCAGATACTTGAATTTGCATGCAGATGGTATGTGATGATCTTCTAATGCTTGAAGTGTGTTCCCCTCACCATCACCCAAGAACATATATGACATACATCTTTTTACCCTGACTATCCAAGATATGCCTCCATCTGGCAAAATCTCTTGTTACTTTGGTTCCCCATTTTCTGCAATCAAGTCCACATCATATGCCAACATTGTGCTGGTAGGACTGGCATAAACAGGAACAGGCTTATTTCTGACCCATGATGAACTCCAACCTAGACTAGGGAATCGTTGGTCTTCCCACAGGTGTTTCTAAGGCTTGTTGAGTCTCGCTTGCCATGTCTTGCACAAGTCTCACACAGATATCCAGTGTCATTTATTTCATCATGTACTGCCAATCACTTCTCTTGCTATACGGTCATACACTTTTTTATGGCACTATATATTTTGGCTCTTGCAAATATGATGTTTAACTCTTCCTAATATTGGCTGAATTTAGATATTTATCCCCTTTAATAAGATTAAATTCCTGCTTTGCTTGTGCAATCAAGTAAGCTTTAGTTCTAACTGCAAGGCTTATTGTGCTTCAGTGAAGCAGTTAATTTGTAAAAATGTCAGTGGTATGTATGTTTTTATGAAATTAGGATATTTCACCCCTGGCCATACTTGCCTGGACTGCAATTTCATCATATTTCATAAGTCAGAACTGGGCTTGGTTGATAGTCAACAGAAGTGTTCCAAGGAAGTCTGCAAATGCAGCCTTGGAAATTCAGCAGATGGCACCATTTCCTCTGACTCTTGAACATGGGAGGTTTTTAACTTTTTAGAGTGAGTCTACACTGCTGTGATTGAAGCTCATGTCAACATGCCTGGAGCAGCTTCAAACAAGTAGTAGCTTGGGGTTGAGCATGGACAAGCTGCCCATGTATTTACCCAGCTTTTTGGGTGTTTAGCAGCCTGTGCCAAGTTCCATCTGCTCATAGCTACACAGCAGACAAGTTTACAGCTCTCTTGGGTATGTCTAAGCAAGCTGCAGTGGCTGTGGTGTTGACACGCTCAGATGTAATAAGTGTTGGAGGCAAAACTGTTGCCAGCGGCTGGTCAGAGCTTTGAGTTCAAGTGTTGCTTTTTTTGGTTCTGAAGGTGCAGGCTCCGTTCCTGCTGTTGGTCATTAGGGTAAGGTTTTTGAAAGTACTCGGCATTGGCATAACTCTGCTCCCAGTGAAGTCAACAAGAGCTTGAGAGCAGTTAGACTAACACTGATGCCATTTCCTAAAGCCTCCAGGAGATGTTTCTAGCACTAAAATAGCAGGAGACTGTCACTTCCAGAGGCAGAGAGAATAGAGATAAACCGTGCATGTAAAGAACAGGACTGCAGAGACATGTGGTGAAGTCACTGTGGCTATAGCAGCTTTCATGCAACCAGTGAGAGAAGGCATGCAAGCAAGCCTCAGCTTCATTGTTCGTTTTCACACTCTACTGTACTGATGTGCCTGTAGGCACCATGAGGGAGGAGGAAGTGCTTGAGTTATATGGACCCCCTCCCATTGTTCTCAGGCTTTGAGAACTAACCAGGTCAAGCAGACACCCCAAGACAAAGAGAGACCTGTTAAGGAGTATGTTTGTTTGTATTTGTATGTGTGTGGGTGCGTGCCAGAAACTCAGTACACCAATTAAATTAGCAGCCAAAGGATTTTCTTGAAATGATTATAAATGTTTCAGAAAGGAGAGTCAGATTATTAAAACAACTGGAACATGCTGAACATGGAGTGACTGTGCATTCTCCTGTAGTTCAGTCAGTGAGTTGCTAAGCCCTTATCATTTTTTTTAGATCATGCCAGCTCCAAGATGAGTCAGCCCTGATGTGCTGGATATGGATACATATATTTGTATAATGGTGGAATTTAGCAGTCCCAGTTATGAACAGAGTCCCCTTTGTGCTGAGCACTGGCCCTATACATCATGACAGGCAGTTGCTGCCTTGCAAATGAAAGGGGAGAGCAGAAAGTGAAGCTTCTGTTAGCATCCTCTGGACAAGCAAGTGATGCTTTAATTACGGGAGCTCTAAGAGGCCACATTTCACACGAGTTAAGTGTGATAAAATTGGCACTCAGAGCTTTCTTTCCTTTTATGTATCAATGGTAAGTTCTTTCAGGCACATGTGAGTTGATGGGGCAGGTTTCCCCATCTTATCTTTCATAGTTTCATAGTTTCATAGTAGCTAGAGTCGGAAGGGACCTAGGTAGATCATCTAGTCCGACCCCCTGCCTTAGCAGGAAAGAGCACCGGGGTCAGATGACCCCGGCAAGGTGCTCATCTAACTTCCTTTTAAAAATCCCCAGGCTAGGAGCCTGCACCACTTCCCCTGGAAGCTGGTTCCAGGCCCTAGCCACCCTGACTGTGAAGTAGCGCCTCCTAATATCTAATCTAAACTTACCCTCCGCCAGTTTGTGACCGTTATTCCTGGTCACTCCTGGCAGCGCACGGGGGAACAGGGACTCCCCCAATACCTGCTGATCCCCCCTGACCAGTTTGTAGCAGGCCACAAGGTCCCCCCTTAGCCTTCTCTTGTGGAGGCTAAACAGGTTCAGGTCCCGTAGCCTATCCTCATAAGGCCTGCCCTGCTGACCCCTGATCATACGAGTGGCCCTCCTCTGAACTCTTTCCATATTGTCCACGTCCCTCTTGAAGTGTGGCGCCCAGAACTGGACGCAGTACTCCAGCTGCGGCCTGACCAGTGCCGCATAGAGGGGGAGGATCACCTCCCTGGACCTGCTCGAGATGCATCTGTGGATGCATGATAGGGTACGATTGGCCTTCTTGACTGCCTCCCCACACTGCCGGCCCATGTTCATCGTGGAGTCAATGACGACTCCAAGATCCTTATCCGTCTCCGTGCTGGCAAGAGGAGAGTTCCCCAACCTGTAAGTGTGGTGCCGGTTCTTCCTCCCCATGTGCAACACCTTGCACTTATCAGTGTTAAACCCCATCCTATTCTCATCCGCCCACCGTTGCAACCTGTCAAGGTCAGCTTGTAGCCTATTGCACCCTTCCAGTGCACCCACATCCCCCCACATCTTAGTGTCATCAGCAAACTTGAACAGGGTGCTTTCTACCCCCTCATCCAAGTCACTGATGAAGATGTTGAACAGTGCAGGCCCGAGGACCGAGCCCTGCGGAACCCCGCTGCCCACATCCTTCCAGGTCGAGAAGAACCCATCCACTACCACCCTCTGGGTGCGGCCCTCCAACCAGTTGGCGACCCATTTGACCGTGTGGGCATCGACACCACAGTCTCTCAGCTTTTTGATGAGGACAGGGTGAGAGACAGTGTCGAAAGCCTTCCGGAAGTCCAAAAAGACTACATCCACAGCAACCCCTGCGTCTAATGATTTGGTGACCTGATCGTAAAAGGCCACCAGGTTGGTCTGACAAGACCTGCCACTGATAAACCCATGTTGGTTGCCCCTGAGCATGCATTCCCCCGCAAGGCCCTCCTGGATGTGTGCCAGGATAATTTTTTCAAAGAGCTTACCCGGGATTGAGGTCAGACTAACTGGCCTGTAATTTCCCGGGTCCTCTTTTTTTCCCTTTTTGAAGATAGGGACCACATTGGCCCTCTTCCAGTCCTCCGGCACCTCGCCAGAGCACCACGAGTGCTCATAGAGCCGTGCCAGGGGTCCCGCAATGACCTCAGCCAGTTCCTGTAGAACCCTAGGGTGAAGATCGTCCGGACCAGCGGACTTGAACACGTCCAGCCTCTCCAGAAGTACCCTAACTAACTCCTCGCTAACCCTTGGCCCAGGCGTGTCTCTCTCGGGGCCCGAGGGGGGCCCAGCAGGGAGGTGGCTGAACTGGTCCCTACTTAGGAAGACAGAGGCAAAGAAATCGTTAAATATGTTAGCTTTGTCATCTGGCGTGATGACTAAGTTGCCCATCGTGTCCTGCAGGGGCCCCACATTACCCGGGACCCTCTTTTTACCCCCTATGTATTTGAAGAAGGACTTCTTATTGTCCTTAATCCGGGAAGCTAGTCCTATCTCCAACTCTGCCTTGGCCCTCCTGACTGCCCCCCTACATCCTCGGGCGACTATAACATAGTCCTTCTTGGCGATGACCCCATCTCTCCATTGGGTATATGCCTCCCTTTTAGCAAGGAGACATTCCCGGATGCTCTTAGTGAGCCATGGGGGTTTATGTGCCCTCCTGCTCCCTTTGACCCTTGTTGGGATTACCTCCCTTTGGGCATGGAGGATCGTCTCCTTAAGGAGCAACCACTCACCTTCGACATCTGATTCCCTTCCCCTCTGGGTCCTCAGCGCTTCCCCAACTATCCTCCTTAGCTTGTTGAAGTCAGCCCTCCTAAAGTCTAGGGCTGTTGCCTTGCTGCAGCCCTTTGCCACCTTACGCTGGATGGTGAATTCCAGCAAGCGATGATCACTGTCTCCCAGGTGGCCCATCACCCGCAGCCCCCTCACCAGGTCATCACCCGTGGCCAGCACTAGGTCCAACAAGGCGTCTCCCCTGGTGGGACTGTGCACCTCCTGGGTTAGATGGAGGTCCTGCAGTCTGGCTAAGAACCGACGTGAGCGATCAGACTTGGCTGACTGCTCCTCCCAGCAGATGTCTGGGAAGTTTAGGTCCCCCATGATGACCACATCCTTAGCCCTCACTGCCTCTGTAAGCTGACCTAAGAATTCCAGGTCGAGCTCTTCTCCCTGGTTGGGAGGTCTATAGTAGACTCCCACCATTAAGTCTCTCTCCCCTGGACTGCCTTTTACTCTAACCCAGAGCACCTCAGAGTGCCCCCCCTCTACCCCCATGCTAATTAACGAGGAAGTATATTCCTCCTTGATGTAGAGTGCTACTCCTCCACCTTTCCTTCCTATCCTGTCCTTCCTGTATAGCCTATAGCCCTTGACACTCACCGCCCAGTCATGCGATGAGTCCCACCACGTTTCTGTGATCCCTACTATGTCAGGGCTGGTGACAGCTAGGAGGAGGGCGAGTTCCTCCTGCTTCTTCCCCGTACTTCGAGCCAGTTTGCAAACCTGGCTCATGTATTTGGCCTAGAGGAAAGGAAGGGTATCTGGCATTCCTCTACCTCTGGACCATTTTGCTTTGTACAGCTTCTTCCCCATACTTTGCTAAGGAACTATGGGATTTAAGGGTAGAGTAGTTTACATCAAGTATTCTTACAGGAAAAGTCAGTCTTTTGAGGGATTTTAGTTCAGATCCTGAAACTAAAAACCCGTTACACAGTTTGTACCGTGTATTCATGCTCCCGCGCACCGATCTCCATACCTGTACCCCCACCCACTGCCCTCCTCAGAGGGTCTGCTTCTGAAAAAGTTTACGCCAGACCCCTTTCCACCAGCTAAGGTCTTCCATTTCTTTCCCATCGTCCTCTTCTGTTTTCTTGCAGTACCAGTCCGTTTCACTTAGTCCCATTTTAATCCAGTCTTCGACTGTGGGGTCTGAGTGTGTTTATGAGCAGGTTCCTAGCTTTCCACAGTGTATACCTGAAGCAGGATATGCACTGGTTGAAGTGGGCTGTCAGACTCCCTTGCTGTCTGGGCAGGTGCCCATAGAGAAGTGCTGCCCTGGTCAGGTCTCTGAAACCTGTCACCACCAGGAGGAGTGTGTGTACTTTCTTCCACAACTCTCTGGCATATGGGCAGTCCCAGAAGAGGTGGTCTATCATTTCTGCCTGCCAGTAGCAGGTCTGTCTTGGGCAGTTGGATGGACCCCTCTTTCCTGCTGTGTTTTTTTCCATGCCTGCATGGTGGGCTGCCTGCCAGTTCAGGTCTCTGTGCTATTTCTTCAGGTCCTTGTGAAAGATTCACTCCCACACAGCCTGGCAGCTGTCACCAGGTAGTAAATCTATGGGTGATTTGGTGTCTCTTGCCCTTACCACCTCCTGTATCTTGCGGTGGTTCACCAAGGTCACTAGGGTAGTGTAATGCAGCTTGTATTTCCCTTGAAAACACTTCAGGATCTTGTAAAAACATGGGGAAACCATGGTGCACAGGGTCCCATTTGTTGTAATGTGCACTTTCCACTGTCACAGCAACTGTCCTGCAAAATACTTAACAAAGCTGGTTGTTTTAGATTCCACCCCTGTTGCCAGTTTGCAAACCTGGCTCATGTATTTGGCCTAGAGGAAAGGAAGGGTATCTGGCATTCCTCTACCTCTGGACCATTTTGCTTTGTACAGCTTAGTCCTTTCATAGTTTCATAGTTTGTAGGGTCGGAAGGGACCTGAGCAGATCATCTAGTCCGACCCCCTGCCATGGCAGGAAAGACTACTGGGGTCAAATGACCCCAGCTAGATGTTCATCTAACCTCCTCTTAAACACCCCCAGGGTAGGAGCCTGCACCACCTCTCTTGGAAGTTGGTTCCAGACCCTAGCCGCCCTGACTGTGAAGTATCGCCTTCTGATAGCTAACCTAAACCTACCCTCGGCCAGCTTGTGACCGTTATTCCTGGTCACTCCTGGTGGTGCTCGGGGGAACAGTGACTTCCCCAATGCCTGCTGATCCCCCCTGACTAGTTTATAACAGGCCACAAGATCCCCCCTTAGCCTTCTCTTTTGGAGGCTGAACAGGTTCAGGTCCCGCAGCCTGTCCTCATAGGGCCTGCCCTGTTGTCTCCTGATCATGCGGGTGGCCTCCTCTGGACCCTCTCCATGTTGTCGACATCCCTCTTGCAGTGCGGCACCCAGAACTGGACGCAGTACTCCAGCTGGGGCCTGACCAGTGCCGCATAGAGGGGGAGCATCACCTCCTTGGACCTGCTCGAGATGCATCTATGGATGCATGACAAGGTGCGGTTGGCTTTCCTTACTGCCTCCCCACACTGCTGGTCCGTGTTCATCTTGGAGTCAATGATCACTCCCAGATCCCTTTCCGCCTCCGTGCTGGCAAGAGGGGAGTTCCCCAACCTGTAGGTATGGTGCCGGTTGTTCCTCCCCAGGTGCATCACCTTGCACTTGTCTGTGTTGAAACCCATCCTATTCTCGTCCGCCCACCCTTGTAACCTGTCAAGGTCTGATTGTAGCCTGTTGCGTCTTTCCAGTGTGCCCACATCCCCCCACATCTTAGTGTCATCAGCAAATTTGAACAGGGTGCTTTTTACCTCCTCGTCCAAATCGCTGATGAAGATGTTGAACAGTGCGGGCCCGCGGACCGAGCCCTGCAGAACCCCACTGCCCACGTCCTTCCAGGTTGAGAAGGACCCATCCACCATCACCCTCTGGGTGCGGCCCTCCAGCCAGTTGGCAACCCATGTGACTGTGTGGGTGTCTACGCCACAGCCCCCCAGTTTCTTAATGAGAATGGGGTGAGAGACAGTGTCAAAAGCCTTCCGGAAGTCCAGGAAGACTATATCCACTGCTACCCCTGCATCTAATGATCTGGTGATCTGACCGTAAAAGGCCACCAGGTTGGTCTGACAGGACCTGCCACTGATGAACCCATGTTTGGTTGCCCCTAAGCATGCAGTCTTCTGCTGGCCCTTCCTGGATGTGTGCCAGCATAATTTTTTCGAACAGCTTGCCTAGGATCGAGGTGGGACTAACCAGCCTATAGTTTCCCGGGTCTTCCTTCCTGCCTTTTTTGAAGATGGGAACCATGTTGGCCCTCTTCCAGTCCTCCGGTACCTCACCAGAGCACCACGAGTGCTCTTAAAGTTGTGTCAGGGGACTTGCAATGACCTCGGCCAGTTCCTCTCTCTCTCACATAGCGTTCCAAAATAAAACACATGTGGCTCTTTGAATTCTGCAAACAACTTGTTCTGAGGGTGGGGGGAAGCCTAGGGTTGTGTGTAGCAGCATCAGCTGGAACACCACCTTCATCAGCACCATGTGCCCCATGTGGCGGGCCAGTAGGGGATGCTCCTGCACTGAGCCACACACCTCACTGCACCCGACCACCTTCCAGGCTCTGAGTGTCCTCCTGGGGATGCTTCACCTCTGGCTGATCCCCTTCTTGGAGCACACCTGCTAGCCACCACCCAGGAACAGGCTTGATTCTGGCACAGAGCCCCTGGGAAACACAGACCTAGTAGCCCTCGAGGGTACTTGACCCACTGCAAGAACTTGGGATGCTTCCTTCAGTTGGAAGCACAAGTAGTGGTTTCCCTTAGTCAGCCAAACCAAGGGGACCCCAAGGCATAATCTAGACCCGCTCCCAATAAGTCTCCCATGCTAGGCACAGAGGGGAACTTTACTGGTTACAAGGAGTAGGGTTGGAATAGGGTACAGAGTTGAGTAGTATCACAGAAATCAGATAGAGCAAACAGGATGGCTGGGGTAGTCTTTAATCATGCATTTGAGTTACTACAAGCCATATATCTAGTTAGATCTCAGGTAGCTTACTTACAAGTATCATTCAGAGGCAGGTGGAGATTCCCTGATCATGAGTTTCCAGAGAGACCAAGTTTCAGATGGTCCAGCTCTTCTCTCTGAGTTTTCATCATGGCTACTCCCCCCACCTCCTCTGCAACCCTTAACTTACATAGCCCTTATGACCTCATTTACCTGGTCCAATGGATGCCAGCACCTGTTGGCTGCCAGCCAACCAATTTGAAATGCATCACTCGTTGCTGGGCAGACTGGCAGTCTCTAGCCCACCAGGGAGCCCAAGCCCCTCACCCAGGTATGTGATCCCAGTCATGTAGGCAAAGGGAGCAGGTTTCCCCCTCCCTCAGGAATGTATCCGACTCAGGTTACCTAAATAGATAGGGTAAGGTGTGTACCCTCTGCAGGACCCATACTAACCAAATTGTCACAGAGCAGATTTTTTCCGGAGCAACAAAGGTGGCCTTCTGCCACACACCCCCATTGACAGGCATCGTGATTGCCACAGCCATGATTGCCATAGCCCTATTCTCTGTCTGGTATCAGCCTCTGTCTTTTCCCATGCTCTGTGCCCCATCAGTTCTGGGTCAAACTCCACCCTGAGGTCTGGGGGGGGAGAGGGGTCTGCAGGTCGGGAGTGAGGGGCACCAGCAGAGCTGGGAGTGGGGCAGGGTGCTGTGGATCAGAAGTGAAGGGCATGAGGGGATGGGATGGGTTACTGTGGGTTGGTTGTGCAGGGCACTGGCAATGCCAGGGGGTTGCAGGTTGGAGGGAGGGGCACCAGCAAGGGGTGGGGGGCAGGGTACTGCTGTTTGGGAGTGAGGGGCACTGGCAGGGTTGGGGTCAGTGGGTCCAGAGTGAGGGGCAGCAGCAGGGCTGTGGGGGCATGGCTTGTCACTGGGAGGCAACAGAATGGGCAGGGGCAGGGCACTGGCATGTCACTGCCCCCCCCCCATCATATTCCCCCTTCCCCCACCCCCCACAGGTGTCCTCTTTTTTGGACCTGAAAATATGGTAACCCTAAATGAATATAAAGCAGCTGGAGTGGCAGTACTATTCAAGAATCCAGAGGTAAAAGCAAAGTAGATGGAAGACACCATCAGTGGCAGACTGCAGTGAATATATACTATTAGTTTTGGGAGCAGAATTAGAAGTTTTAAACATATAACACCACCAGAGCAGGAGTTGGGGAAGGCTCTGTTTAAAAAGCTGGCAGTTTACATGATCGGGGGAGACCATACATGGAACCGGGGGACTTGAATTGCATAATAGAAGTGGGTGACAGGACAGGTGGAGGAGGAGACAGAACTTTAGACAGTTCATCCAGATGGTTAGCAAATATAATAAAAGAAGGGTCACTGCGAGATATGTGGGTAGGGGAGAAAGTTTTCACTAGAACTGACCGCAGTGGAAAGAAACAATCAAGAATTGACTTTGAGTTTATATCAAAAGGAATAGAGATAAGAAAGAAAGAAACTGTTATTGTGGCATTTAGTGATCACCAGATGCTGAAAGTGTAACTAAGTCTTGGTAAGAGCCCCGTAAGAGGAAGGGGACTGTGGAAGTTAAATGTGTGACTGTTGCAAGATAAGGAGATATGTGAAGCATATACAAGACAGCACAAGGAGTGGCAAACACTGAAAAAATATTTTGGGAGTACCCGAGAATGGTGGATGATGGTAAAGAAGAGGATTGGAGAATTCTTCAGGAAGGAAGAAAGAAGAACCATAGGGGAAAGAACAAAAGAACTGAGAGTGAAGATGGCAAGAGGAGAGCTAAAGGCAGTGCAGGAAGACGGTGGTACCTGGATGGAAAAGCAAGAGAAGGTGTTGGAGGCAATGAGAAGATTTTACGAAGAGCTATATCAGAAGGAGGCAATAGACAGGGAGAAGATGAAGATCTTGCTGGAAGAGACTGGAGAGAAAGTAGAGGAAGAGGAAGCAAAGAAGATGGAAGAGAAGATAAGCTTAAAGGAGGTGGAGGGGTACTTAATAAACTTTAAACAAGACAATTCAGGAGCAGATGGACTGCCTATGGAATTTTATGAGACATTTTAGGCCTGGATAGGGAGGGATAGAATGGAAGTGCTGGAGGAAACAGTGGAAACAGGGGAGGCAGGGAAAGATTTTACAAGATGCACTCTGATCTTATTCTTCAAGAAAGGGGAGAAGGAACTTCTGAAAAACTGGAGACCCATTACACTCCTTAATATGGATTATAAGTTAATGGACAAGATGCTGGCTTGGAGGAGGAGGAAAAACTTCCAGAACATAATACATGAAGCATGGGTAACTGGTGCTGCCTTAGTCAGGGGGGGCATGTGACCCACCCCCAGTGACCAGTCAGTGACTGTGGGGTGGGGGAGGTGTCTCCCCACGGCCGATCCCACCAACTGGGGGTGGGTGGTCCCACCTTGGCTGATCTTGCTGACCAGCGGGGGGGGGAGGGTCCCCCCACATCTGATCATGAGATGCCCTATTACTGCGGCCGCTTGCTGTGGTTACTTCTGGAAGTGGCTGCGGCCCCTTCTGGGAGTGCCACGGTGCTCCACTACCCAGCTGGCACTCGCAGGGGGGCCACCTGCCCCCCCAGCCCATTGCCTAAGCTTCAAGTGCAGCCAGTCAGGGGGTGCATTGTTGCTCTCAAAGGGTGCACATGCACCCCCTACACATCACCAGTGACATGAAGACTAATGCAAAGTACCAGGTAGAAGGATCTCTGAACTGCTCAGAGTGATCAGAGATGCACTGTCCCACATCCAAAAGAGGAAAACAAACACAGTTATAGTAAACCTAGATTTAGAAAAAGATATGACAGAGTAGATCATGATTACATATTCCATGTGCTAAGGAAAATGGAGCTCCCATGGAAATGTGTATGTTAGATAGGGTTATTGTATAGAGAAGTGGAGAGTTAAGTTCAAATGAATGGGCATCAAGGGTGAGACAAGGGTGATCCCTGTCACCACGACTATTTGCGTGTGTCATGAAACCATTAGCACAAAGAATAAGAAAAGACAAGGTCATAAGTGGAATAAAGATACTGGGAGGGGGAGAGGTAAAATGCCTACTATAAATGAATGATATAAATGTAGTAGAGAGAGACTTTTGATGGAAAGGGTGCTAAAGCATATATCAGAGTATGGAGAAGTGATGGGGCCTAAATTAAATAGATCAAAAAGCACCATAACTGGACTGGGGAACTGAAGGGACTTGGAGAAGTTGGATCTTCAAATAAGAGAGAAAGAGAAAACGGTGCTAGGGATCCGATGGATGCTGAGAGGAAAGGTAATGCGGCATGGGAAAAGGTGATAGGAAGGCTACAGTCAGAAGGACACTATCCCTTATGGTCTGGAAGGATACTGTCCCTTGCCAGAAAAGTGGTAATGGTTAAGCCTGTGCTACTGCCAATTATTCTTGCAATTGTATTCTCATTGTATTATTCCCAATTGTATTCCCACTGACATGGTAGCAAATAGGAAAAGTACGAAGGGCAATATGCGTGTCCTTCTGAAATGCTAAAAAAGAAAGGTTGGCTAGAGCTGAACTGTACAAAGCAAGAGAGAGGGGGGAATGGGGGCTGCTGGACTTTGGATTGTTTGTCTATGCAAAATATGTAAGTGCAGTGCTGGCCCTAGGGGTGTGCAGGGCCTGGGGCATATTAGCCTGTGCGGTGCCTGTGCGGCAGGGAGGGGAGGGTGAGAGGCTGGAGTGCAGAGCTTGGGGTTGGGGGTCGCAAGTAACTGGATGGTGCCTTCAGCACATGCCAATGGTGCTGTCCACAGGGCCTGGACAGCATAGTCCACGGGACTTCCCAAAACGTGGGGCCCAGGGTGGTTGCCCCAATTGTCCCCCCCTCCCCCCCAACAAGGATGGCTCCAGGCAGTAATGGGGGGGGGGGCAATTGGGGCAATGGCTATCACGTGATTTCGTGCAGCTGCAATTTTGAGGAAAAAGGGAGTCCATGCATATGGCAGCCACCAATTCATTACATCGGAATGGAAGGTTTCATGCAGAGGTATAAAATAGGGAGGGTAAGGCTAGAGGTCCTGAAGGATCATAGGAAATTGATGAAAGTAGTAAGGGAGAGAGACAGGAAGGCACCAGTGGGAAACTTCATAGAAGGACAAGTGAAGGAGGTGTGGGGAGCGGTGGCGGGTAAATAACTAAAAAGGGAACACGAACATGATGACCTAGCATGGATGGTTGTAAGAAATATGTTGCTGCTGAGACAGGTGCAACACAGATACACCTTGACAAGCTCATCAAGGTGCCCAAGGAAGAGATGTGGGGAAGACGAAAAAGTTGGATTTTTTTGGGTGTGTACACATGCCAAGGAGATGTAGGAAATGGTCCACTGCTTTCTGAGTGTCACCAAAATAAACCTTGTATTAATGAGGGAGATGGTACTATATGGATTCATACCAGAGGGATCAAAGGAAATGTTATTAAGGATTTTATTAGCATATATTAGAACTAGTTTAAACCTCTGGTTTTTAAGGTTTTGGCTTCCACTTGAAACAGCATGCCTGAAGTTGGGGCTGCATGAACTGAAATACTACAACAATTGGGACAAGGAAGAGATTGGAAAAGAAGAGGCAGAGAAGCAGTGGTTACACATAGGAGGTGCATAAGGGTGCATGTGCACCCCCTGACAGGCCACACTCCCCGCTTAAGCAACGGGCAGGAGGGGCAGGTGGGAGCGCCGGCCAGGGAGCCTGCGACCACTTCTGGGAGCACCGGGGCTGCTTCCCAGCCAGCAAGACTGGCTGCAGTCACTGACTGGTTGCTGGGGGGGGGGGAGGGGGGGCAGTATGTGCCTCCCCAACTAAGGTGGCACCAGTCACCCATGCAGAGAAGAAATGGAGGAAAAAGGACTAGACACAATTGTTTCATTGAACCAACAGAGAGGAATGATGGGAGGCACGGAGACTTTCGGGTGGTTACTGAGGTAGTAGTTTTTCATGGGTTTCTGTATGAAGAAAAATAATTCTGTAGCATTTTTTTTGTGGAAAGTTTATATCTTTTTTTTAAGGGTTTTATATATGAAGTTGTATGGTTCTGGATATGTAGTTTTTTATATATGAAGTTTTGGTAAAACAAAGATGCTCAATATGCAAAGCTTTCTATGTGTAGGATGATAAGTGTATTTTTAATACAATTTGTAAATAAAAACAAGAAGGTTCCCATCAGCATTTTTGGCATCAGAGGAGGATGTTGGAGCTTGATCTGAATTCTCTAAGTGCCGACCTGGTATTGTGGTACATCCGGGGCTGGTGCTCTTTTCCTCCTGGGAGAGAAACTGCCCATTTTTTTGAGGGACTCTCCCATCAGTATATTTGCCCAGTGACATACCATGGGTCTCTAGCTCCTGGGGGCCAATGCTTGCATTTGTGCCCCCCTCTCCCCCCGCCAGCCTCCCATCCTTCTCATAGCAATACTTAAAGTTTCCTGCCTTGGCCCTGTTTCGTTACCTGTTTCTGCTAGGAAGAAAATGAAAGTCCCGGCACACTGGGAGGAGGCAGTTGGAATTTCCAGAACAGGCAATTAAATATCCAACCCATGGGGTGTGTGGGTGGGCAGGCTACACAATAAATGTGGCAGCCACCGCTGGCTTTGTGGGGTCCCCTGCGGTTGCAAGTTTTGCAGATAGGACGGCCGGCTCTGGTCACATTGCACAATAAGAACTCTGAAAGGCCCAGCTGGTGCCCACCCTCCAAGTCGATGCCTGGGGACCATGGCCCCCTTCTGCCCTCCCCCACACCCTGTTGGTCCGCCACTGTATTTGTCCAACATGGACCACTTGTTTTATGGTCAAGCTCTGTGTTGGCTGCATATAATCAAATGTATACTTGGTTTCCATTACTGAGCATATGCTGTTTTTGGCAGCAGCTTATTGATAGACCATATATTTAATGAGATGTTCTTGAATGTGAATGTAAGACTGGGAGCTTTTTCTCCATGCTGGCTGGGGAAACCCCCCCCCATCTTATATTCATGTCATTATAGTAGTATACTCTTTCATTTGAGCAGAAAATAAGTGGCCATGATCAATTTGCTAATAATAAAAATCTGGTGGCTGGAAGAGAACCACGGATGATAAACTGTACTCCTACATGCTGGAGTGGATCCTCCTGTACTAAAGTTCCTTTCTTGATTCAACAGCATATAGACAAATTATTTCTTCACTTGTTTTGCTAATTTTAAGAGGGAAATTCTTAACAAGATAGTTCAGGATTTTAAATAATTTCTATACATTGTTTTTTCCTCTCTAACTACCCATAAGGGATGAATTACTTAATTTTACATCGTATAACTTCTTCATTGTTTAACAATGCAATTAACACTGTTTCTTCCTCATTTTCTGTAAGGCTTTAGGCACTTAAGCAGGCTAATATTTTGCAGCTGCACAGATATTTTTGTTTCTTCTGTACATTAATGGTGCTATGGTTCCTGCAGGTAATATCAAGTCAGCTTTATTCTTTACTTTGTCCACCTCTTGCAGTAGCGCAAAGAATTTAATCCTTACCTTTCTACTGAGTCTGATGGTATGTGGTCTGGTGCTTTTCTGTTTTGGTATTAACATTAGCATCACACAAAGTGCCAGCGATATCACTGGGCTTCTTGCCTGGGACATGGAGAGCTACCGGTATGATTTTCATAGCTGTGCATATTTGTACCTCCATGTTGGATGAACTTGCACAACCTGGAGAACAAAAGAACTCGATATTCTTCCCAGGACATGATGACATGTCTTGGTGTCTGCTCAGGTTATTGAAGGTCAAGACTGAGCTATTTCAAGCTGCATAAAGAAGGATTTGGATCCCTGGTTTAAAAGTGAATGGGAATTGAGCATCCGAATATATTAGGCAGTTTTGCAATTGCTTAGGTTCAGGCCAAGTTCAATTTTGCAAACCTTGCTCAAGGAGGACTTAGTGTGAGTCTGTTCAGAGTTGAACCAGGCTCCACAGAATAACTTCTATTTCATTTTATTGATCATTAGGTCCTCTTAGTGGTGTAAGAGAAACAACTTGTCTTCTCTTGCAGTGTTAGCTGTTTGGCTATGACTGAGGGCTGAACCGTACTCCTGAGAGCAAATGCTTGCCAACCATTGCTGATGGAGGATGTTGTATAGATGCAATGGGACATATATAAGAGTAGCACTTTTTTCTGTAGAGAGTGCTCTTAGTGAGTGAGCAGTGCTGGAGGTGTGTGGTATATGGCAGAGGAACCAGGCATTTTCCCTGGCATTGTCACCTCTGGAACTGGGTGGAGTTGCTGGTGGTAGCTTGTGCTCAAGAAACAATGGGAGAAACCTGGCAGGGAAAGAAAAGCTTCCCACAGCAGTGGACCTCTCTCTTGTCCCTCCAAAAGCCTTGCTGTGCCTATAGCCTTGGCTCAGCTGTGCTCTGAAGGTTAAGCTTGGGCTTAGCTAAGTTAATAGGACTGACCACATGTACAAGAGCTTGGCTGAACAGGCATGGATTGAAGCACAGGCTCAAATGTTGTGCTAAATTGGGGCCTTTATTTGTGAGATCCCAAAACATCTCATTTGCATGGTTCGTCTTGTAACCACTATTTTGGATCCACAATGAGGTCTTACAGAGAAAGGATCATATAAAGAAGCAGCTAATAATGTGTATAACACCTTCCATGTTGTTTTATGTCAGTACTGTTCAACCTCTGGCCTGTGGACTGAATCCATGGGCCTAGAAATTTGGCTGTGAGGGAGTGGTGGCAGCATTAATTTCTGTGGCTTCCAGGCAATTAATGCTGCCCCTACTCCCCCACCACAACATTTCTGGCCCTGTGGGGATGATATGACTGTGCCCATGGGATCTGGTCCTCCCTCTGGGATCCAGCCTGTGGACTGGCCCCATGCCACTTATCTGGCCTTCAGGGTCCAAAGGTTTTATAGAATAAGAAAGGGAGAAGGAAGTGAAACTAACAATAACTAAGTAAGCAAGGCAGAAGAGAAGGACTCAGACACAGCATGGCCATATTCAGTTACCCCAGGATGGGGATCTTAAGTTATTAGTATGCACATACATGAATTAATGCATTCTGGGAGAGGGGCAAGATTTTACTCTTACAACTCTTCAGATTCAAAGCTCCAAACCCTGGAGAATCCAAATGGGGGACAGTGATTTCTACAGTAGTTGCTCTGCTAACATTAATGTTTTGCTGCCATTAGTGATCACTCAGTTTGGGGGTTTGCAGAGTGAGTCCAGTGCAATGCTACCAATCCCATGTGGCTGTTCCTTGTAAGGAATTGCAACAAATAGGCAAAGCTTATCACCATTGTGCTTGTTTTTAATGAAGACAATGCTGGGCTCCTGTAAGTACACACGTATGTATCAGATGGGTAAAGGGAAAGCACAACAAGGGTGCAAGGACTTAGACTGAAAAATGATGCCAAGGTTCAGGCATGCAGGCAGCTATTTAAGGCTAGAAGAAAAAGGGCCTGGACTTCCTTCAGTTAGAGCTGTGTTGCATTGGTACAGCTGCATTGACTTTGATGGAGTTATTCCCTACTTGCCTGGAATAAAGGGTTCCAGCCCTGCAAAGCACTTAAACCCATCGTCAATTTGATGCATATGCACAGTCTCATTAATTTCACTGAGCTCATGTGGAGAGTCAGCTGAGTGTCTAAACTGAGAAAAGAAGCTAAAGACTGAACCACTAAAAGGATATGGTACTACTGTAGAACAAGCTAGGTGGACCAATATGAGGAAGGGAAAAATGGGATGGGGAATTACAGTAGGAGACCTTGGTGCTAGAATTCTGCATTATTTCACATCTGGTATCTGTCAGCATGTATGGCAGGGAGGTTAAGAGTGTGAAAAAAATAGCAACCTAAAAAATTAAAAAGTGAGTTACAATTTTTCATTGGGATTAGTGTTTCAAAACAAGAGCCAATCAATTTTTGATGGAAATTATCCCCTCTCCTTAAGTTGATCTTTTGGAAACAGCTGACCATCTGGAAGCCCTGATGTTTGTCCTGGAATGACTAGAGGTTCAGGTAGATGGAAACATTCCCTCCTGCTCCCCGCCAACCACTTGGGTGCAGCAGGACTTATTCAATCCAATCAGATGGTGGTCTTCTTTCTGTGTAAGGTCTAACTCATGGCCCTGCAGAGGGCAAATGTCCCTTGAACTGAGAGAGCTGCAAGGTCTTGATCCTGGCTGTTTTCAGGATAACACCTGAAATTTTATAGTTCATGCAAAATTGTCTTTGAAGTTTTTAACTTCAGCCCACTTTCATTTTTTGGTTGAATTGTGTACCAAGGTGCTCTGGGAGTGTCATGTGCAAGAGCATTATCTGTATACTAGCCAATTGCCTGTCAAGAATGATGGGGGGAGAGAGGGGGCTGGGATGGAGTGCTGCCACCTAATGCCCCATGCTGCTGCAGTGCCTCTTGCAGGGAGCAGGGTGGTAGAGCCAAGGCCAGCTCTGCTGTCCCCCGTTCCCCAACCCCCTGTCCAGTCCTCCACACCACTTGCAAGGAGTAGCGCTGGCCTCAGCTCCCCCATCCTCTGTCTGGTCCCCAGCGCAGCTTTGGGATCATGGCAGTGCTCCCCCATGCTTGGGCACTCTGATTGGCTGCTTCTGTCAGGCAATCAGGGTGCAAATAATGCATTATAGACAGACAGACTTAGGCTTTTATAATATTAGAATGTGAATAGGTGCCTAGTTAATATAGAATAATAGAATCATAGAAAGTTAGAGTTGGAAGGGACCTCAGGACCATCCCCAAAGCAGGACCATCCCCACCTAGATCATCCAAGCCAAAGCTTTGTCTAGCCAGGTGTGGCAGCAAAGACAGCACTGTCAGAATGGAAGAGAAGAAGTGCTGGGGTGGGTGCCCCAAGCACAAATACTTACTAAAGAGCTGAACAGGAGTTGGGGAGCAGGAATACCCCAGTTTATCAGCTCCTGCCAGTTCCGGTTGGCTGGGTGCTAGACAGGGAACAATCAAAAACCACACCCTGCAGAAACTGGAAGGAGAGGAGAGAAAAGTGAAAGCGAAATGGAGACAGACCAGCAGATGTGGAGAAAGCTCCATGAAGGAAAATTACTATACTAAAAGAAGAACAGCAAACATCACGGGGGGGGGGGGGGTAAAGGGATGAAAGCAAGGAGCTTTCCCCCTTTGAGACTCGGAGGAGTCTTCACACTTACCTGAAGAGAAAGAGTCAAGAGGAGGCGACTGACAGGTCCCAGCAATGAGCAACTTATACAATACCAAGCCTGTGGTAGAAGAAGACATCCAAACTGTGGATGAGGGTACTGCAGACCAGGGCACTTGTGCAAACAGATGCTCTGAACCCTGCATCCCTCAGAGGCACTTAAGTACTTAGCAAAGAGGGACCTATCTATACTCAGCCAGTAACTGTCAACTTATTAAGCATATTTAGCTTAGGATAGCAGCCAAGTAGGGTGGTTAGCCTCCCTCCTTCTTTTTTTCTTAAGTATACCAAGGCATGGCAGGCGAGATTGGGTGGACAAGCTAGAAAAAAAAAAGAGGAACTCTCTAATAAACCTTGGCTGGAACACCCTTAATATGCTAGCTCCTGGGAGCTCTGAACCACCCAACACGTGAATAGTCACATCAAGTAGGGAAACTCCCACACCAGAATTTGAAAATATCCAAGGATGGAGCTTCTACCATCTTCTCTCTGGGTAACCTGGTCCAGTCTTTTACTACCTTCCTAGTGAGAAAGATTTTCCTAATATCTAACCTAAACTTCCCTTGCTGCAACTTGAGACCATTGCTCCTTGTTTTGACAAGATTGACTCCACCATCAACTGGTACAAAATAATATGTAGTTTTGTTCCTAAATTGGTAGGTTTGATAAAGTTGCTGTTAACTACTGCAGAAAGGCTTCTTGAGGCCACCTCTCACTGAGGGTTCACCAATAAAAATTCCACAAGCAGTTTCAGATGCAGTATTGTTTTTCCTCTAAACTGCTTCCTCTAAGTTAAGCAGTGTTCTACATCACAAGTGCTTGCCTTTCTCAAGTAAGCAGAGTGAACCTTCTGTTTTAGTGACATAACTTACAGAAGCATTCTGAGGCTTAATTTGTTGTTGCAAGAAACGCTTAAATCACCAGATGACAGGCGCTATAGGAGAGCAGAACAAAGAAGTGTTATTGCCATAGAACACATTTCTCTTTTTGCCAAAGCCCCAACCACTGTAGAGTATTTGGAGAAGGAAATTGCTTTTTGTTTGTAAGAGCACAGCAGAAAGGACTGTGGAGGGAGAAGGAACTGTATACTAATATGCATTCTGACACAACAATCTCTTGGAGGAATAGCATCAGCTTCCTTGCTCAAGTCAACACTACAAGTTATTACTTACTTGAGCACAAAAAGCTATTGAAAAGCTTAAAGGAAATGCCTTCTGGAAGGAACAGTTCAGCTCCTTTGTGTATCTAGTCAGATGCACAATGGTACTTTTCTAGAAGGAAGTATCATGTTTTGTTTTCACACAAATAAACTGAACATTATGAAATGGGTTTCATTTGACCAGTGGAGGCTATCTAATAAAAGTTCTCATTTTTGGGAGCCTCAGCCTGATTTGAACTCAAAAATCTTTCTAAATTGGTTTGCCAAAGAACATATCTTCTCCCTGAAAAAAAATGGGAGAGGAGAGGTCCACACTGCTTGAAATTTTAAAATTTCTGTGAAAACTTTTGAATAATTTTTGGGAATTGTTGGGTTTTGTCATTTGTTTCTGTGGAAATAAAGTCTCTTTTCACTAGCCTTTATGCTCGTTTCACTGGGAAAGAGATTGGGAGAAAAAAAATGAAAATGGGCTGAAGTTAAAAACTTCAAAGACAATTTTGCATGAACTATAAAATTTCTTCTGAAATGCTTTGTGATCTATATATACACCTTTTCTTGACAGTCCACATAGCTAGCACAGGAAGGACAGTAAAAAACTGGATTCTGTATTTACTTACCTCCCAGTAAATTTGGGGCCATCTTTTGAAGTTGAAGAGTCATTTTGAACAATACACTCTCTGGTTAGCACAGCGAGCTAAAGCAGCTTTCAGTAGGTGCATATATATCAGATGTTTGCTGCGCAGTTGACTAATTAACTGCACAGTAAATGTCTCACCATCTACATGTGTGCCCCTATAAGGTTGCATGGCTGCTTGTACCTGCTACGGCATTTAATCCTCATTAACATAACGATCATTAAAAATATTAAACTTGTTTATTTTGGTACGTTGTGTTTGTGTTTGTATGGCTTTCGAACAAATTAAGTCCTCTGTGCAATTCCCTGTAAATTCCAGCACGGGAACCAAATACTAATCTATCCCCAGTACTGTCTTTCTTAATGTATTACAGCAGGAGGCGTATGTAAGTAATACCCCTATTAATAATCCCATACCTCCAGAGTCCCCGCCCCCCGCCAGGAGCCTCACACCAACTCCCCCCAGCCCCTGCCAAGCTGCGGTCACCCCAAAACCCTGCTGCTTGCACCTCCCTATGCTCCATCCTGTCTCCAGCTGGCGACCCTGTGGCAACACCCCTCCCATCATCTTAGAAAGTAATGACGTGTATATGAATTTATTTTTAACTATATCTATCATATCAGAAATATACATTTCTATGGGGTGAGAGGAGCAGGTGCTGCCCTGGCTTGTCATATGCATGAAACTAATAAACTTTGCAGCAAGTTAGGACTTGTAAATATATGTGGAGTTTTTTTGTGAGCATTTTTGTGAGCAGCAACGCATGTGTTGATGCTGCCTCAGCTGGATGGGGCATGTGATGCAGGGCTAACTGGCAGGCAGGGGCTTCAGTGCGGGACTAGCTGGTAGGCAGCTCCCATGCTGAAACACCCTCTTGCCCCAGCCAGCTGCTCCGCAGCCCATGGAGCTGTTTTGGAGCAGCCCTGAGCTGGCAGGCTGACCTCCCCACCCTGGGTCCCCTGCCAGCCTGGGTTGCTCTGACTGGGCTCTACATACTGTGCACAAATAAACTCCAGAGCAATATGCTGTAGAGCTTTTTGCTCCTGGGCTCATGTTCACATGGCATGTCTGAGAGCAAAAAACTTCAGAGCAATAAGCTCTGGAGTTTATTTGTGCACATGAATCCCATGTGTAGATGAGTCTAGTGTGACAGTGATTTGACCAGTCAGGTAACCTGGATTTCTAGTTAATGTGTCGCTGGTTCAAGGACCAGGAAATGGAGCTGTGAGTCTGGGTAAGTGGATTTATGTGGATAATTTGGTCATTTTAAGGTTGCAGGAAAGGGGAGAGTCAAACTCTGTATCTTCAGTCTCTGAGGAAAGCAGTCCCTTTTCACCTCCTGCCCCTCCCCAGATGCAGCAAGACAAAGAATCAATCATTCCTGTGGATGAGAACTGGCAAATACCTGGTTGTGCAGTCTGCCTCCAAAGTACCCATGAATTGAAAAACACAGACATTTTGAATAGACCCCAAATGCTTCATTTTTTTTTCAGCAAATCAAGCCAAAAAACCCATGGTTTGGGGTCACAAAAACATTTTGCTTGATGCAAAATGAAATATCTGATTTTTGAGTGTCTTTAATTTTTACCCCCCCCAAAAAAGTCGTAGTAGTAAAAGCATAACCACAACCTTATTTTGAGTTGGAAAAAATATTGCTTTGTTTATCAAAATATTTCATTTTGACACGTCCAAATTTTTCTTTTCCTTGGGCTAGATGCACCTATGATCTGACTCAGTGGTTTTGGGGAGCCCTGGGGTTCTGCAGAGATTGGGGGTAATGGTAGAGTGGGTCAGGAGTTGGGGCACTGCCATTGTGAGTCTGGGCTGCCTGGCTCTGTGTCAGCTTTAAGAAAGGGTAGAGGTTCTGTGGCAGAGGAAGTGGTATGAAATGGTTCCATGACTTTAGCAGCTTTGAAAACCACTGATCGGACCTATAGATGGCAGCTTTTATGTTCTGCTAATACTGATGGGGCAGCTATGGCGCTAAGGTTCATTCTGGTTTCTTATAACCACTCTGCGAAGGAGCCATCTGACAGAGTTCAGGTAAACAGCTTTCTGAGAGGAGATGATGTAGTCTTACCTTGCTGAAGAATTTGGGGAAGTGCTTTGCCCACTGTTTTCCACTCCACTGCCTGCAACTTCCATCAAACTTCCTCCATCTGGGGTCCTCGTTGATGTTGCTGCCTCAGCGCCTCTTATATAACAGGACAGAACTCCTGGGATCTATGTCTGCTCTGCTACTCGCTCACTGGATAGCCACAGGGAGGCCACTTCCTCTCCCTTTGTGCCTCGGTTTCCCCATTTGGCAACAGACAGACATTAAAGATTGAGTATAACTCTCAGACCCAAACTTGGCACTGTCCCTGGAGCCAGTGTAAGATTGTTCTGCCAGATAAGTTCTCCACGGTTCATCAATCTGAACTGAAATTTCCCAAACAATAGGACTCTCACCTCTCCCTTGGGGAGACAATTTCCCAGCTGTCACTTCCAGACAGATTTTCTCATAGATAGCTACTATATTGTCTTCTCTTCCTCTTTCCTCTCCCTGCAAATTTACCCCCTTGCCCCACCCTAAATTCCTGTCCTTCTGCATTGTTTACACCCATAGGAGGCCTGGCAGGCTCTTATCCCATCTCCCATCTCCTGTGGCTCCCTTTGGCCAGCTCACATTTCCTAGAGTTCCCTTTATCTTTCCTGATGAATCGGTTCCTCCTTTTCCTTCTTTCTTCTTTGAACAGCTTCCAGAATTTTTTGGTCTTTTGTGGGTTGAGGTGCCCCGCTCTGGGCCCCATAATCCATCTGCCATCAGCCTCGAGCCTTGTAGCCAAGGCCTTACATATTTCTGGACAAACTGGAGCTCAGTTCTCTGCATTGCCAGAGTGTGGAGCAGTGGCCAATGGGGACGACATTTACATTGAAAAGAAGTGGTTTGAGAAATCCAGCCTGACCTTGGCTTATACACTCAATACATTAGTTCATTCTGCTTTTTATTATATTAAACTCTTGGGGAAGATGTTTGGGCTTTTGGGAAAGGACTGTTTGCCAGTCGCATGTATTGAGAGGATCAGTGGGGAAGGAGTTCACAATATGGGATAATTAATCATTAAGTTGCAGATCCAACCTGTGATTATGGAGCATCTCTAAGTGTGTGGATACATGTAACAATTTTTCCAAAATGTCACTGACTGGGAACAGGTTCACAGTTGTCATGAGTCAGAGGTGTCCACATGTACAGTGCCTTCCAGGTAGCACCTTTTAAGTGCTGAAGTATTGCAGGTCTGACACTAGGAGTTGGGAGTGAGCACCCAGCTCAGCATGTCTTCCAGTAGGCAAGTGCGTGTTTGGGGTGGGGGCAGGGGTCTCAGAGGGTGGGTGACCTGTGTTGGGGGCACTTTCTCTTTTCTGCTTCTCCTTCTCTCCTAAACACGAGTTCAAATCAGTAGTCTGCTCTTGACCAAACTCTGCAGTGTGCTTGCTTGGAGAGGGGGCAGCCAGGAGCGCTTGGATCCATGTTTTTGGGTTCCTATATTTTGTACGGGGTGTGAGGAGGAACACAGTCAGACTGGGAGCAGGGATGTAGCTGGTTGTTAGAAGGAGTATTTTTATTGAACAGGAAGTTCAAATTTGATAAAAAGTACCAACAAAAGGGGGAAATAAGGAGTAGTAGAGTTCTGGCTGTGCACCAGAGTCACCAGTTACCGCAGAGGGCCGAGTGATGTAGTGTGGGATGCCTGGGGGACTGGCCCATACACATGTCAGAGAACTCTTGGGGTGGAAACAGATGTTGCCTGACAACTCATTTATGCTACCACAAAACTTTTTTTACCTGTGTCCGGCTGTGTGGGGAAGGACTTTCCCCTGTCCAGCCTGATCCAGGGCGTGGGTCTGGCTGAGCAGGGAAACCAGTGCTTTTCCTTGCTCAACCAGACTCACTTCTCCATGATCATAGGGGAGCAGGTCTAAATGTGTGGGAAAAGGCCCTGCTTTCCCCACTCAGCCAGACTGTGTCCTGGGTCTGGCTATTAAGTGTGGAAAGTGAGGAGATCACATTGCTCCTTGTCCTACAGTCAAGGGCAGGACAAGGAGTGAGATGTGTTTCATGCAGTGAAGCAGATCAGTTGTGCCGTGACACATTATAGCACAGATGATCTGCTTTGTTTGTCAGTGTCTGTTTCTAGCCTTAGTGTAACATTGACCTGGTTCATCACGAACCGATTAAAAATGTACTTGTTCTTCCAGGTGCATTTTTGAATTGGTCCAAACAATTTAAACTAATTTAACAGGCTTGTAAGTTTGCTTCAGGCTTAAACTTAATTTAAACCAGTCTTAATGTTTTATGTGTCTGTACCCTAACCTACGAAAGTTAACTTGCCTGCTGGGTTTGCATCTTCACAGTAATCTTCCCAGCCACAGGGACTAGAAAATATACATATTTCTTGACTCAAAGTCCATAGTAAGGGATATGTTAAACTGGGATCAGTCAGCTTGATGTGAGTGTAGAGATGGCCCCTTTGCCTGATGCTGTGAGACCTCTGCCAAGACAATCCCAATCTTGCTGTCCACTTTTCTGTTGTGAACTCCTTTGTTCCCAGCTCTCACTCCTCAGCCTCCTGCAGGAGTTGATGTTCAGCCAGTTTCTTTTCTCACTGCTTCTTTCTGTATGATGATTCTCCCCATCGTCCCCACCCTTCCTTGTGCCCATGAGCTCCATTGTCCCAGATGCAGCTAATTTTTTCACTTTTTTTCTATCCAAAGTTGTACAGGTTTTTGCCCAGTGCATCTGTTGGCCCTGCCACTGCAGTATTCAAGCATCTTTCAATCTCTAGTGAATTTATCTTGGCAGCCATCCTGCGGGGTGTAGATGGGGCAAGTGAGGCACAAAGAGATGAGGAATTTGCCCAAGGTCACACAGGGAGTCTGGAACAGAGCAGAGAAATGAACTCAGTTCTCCCGAATCCCAGACTAGTGCCCAGTGGGCACATCATCCTTCCTGTTGCTATCAAGGTCCTTTATGCTTCCATTTTAAGCCTCTCAGACTACAACCATAGCTAGAAAAGCTCCAGTATCTTATATTCACAACATCTGGGCAATGGGAAAGGCATGCACAGCTGGCTTGTTCCCCTCTCTATAGCTCTGGGGGACTGTCAGAGCTTTCAGAGCCAAGGGCATGTCTACAGCTTCTCTGTGGTGTGTCAGGAACACAGCCGTGAGGGATGCCCAGTCACGTTCCCTCTGTGTGCTATTTTCAGATGTGCTGAGTTTTTGGTTGTAGCCGTGTTGGTCTCAGGACCTAGGCAGGCATGGTTCTTTGAGTGGATGCAATACCTTTTATTAGAGCAACTGAGTAGTTGGAAGTTATTGGCAAGCTTCTGGGTGCAGTCACCCTTCTTCAGGCATAGGGAGAGGTAGGAAATTTAGCTTGCGTAGAGTGGGAGCAAGTAAGTGAACATGTTCCATGGAAGCATTGCTGGGTGCAGGATGGCGGTGGCATTGACCTGCCCTAAAACACTGGAGGCATGAGCTGGTGTGTTTTCAGCCCAGTGGTAACCGAGTGGCTTACTCCCACTGCAATCACATCTCCCATCACAGCAGAAAAATACCCAGACACAGAAGTACCTAGGCTTTGCAGGGGAACATAAACAGTTCCTGCCCTATTCCTTAGTTTGGAGTGCAATGGCACATGAGAAGACGCCAAATGTGCATGCTGGTTCTTGAAGCTTAAAACTCTTTTTTCCTGCTACTTTGTTCCAGCTGCTAAACTAAAATACTTTGTTTCTAGAGGTCATGTACTTACTGTTCACTGGTTCCTAAAGGGAAGAAATGCAGATAGTTGAAATCTGGCCAGCTTGATTGGATGGGAAAGAGCTGGTGCATGAGGCATCATATTTTGATGACAATGTGAGTGGAGGACTCATGAGTTTCCATTATGATACAGGTAACGGCTAGAGCCTGAACACCTGAGGGGGAGCTTGGAAAGAGAGTAGAGAGAAGGGACAAATACAAGGGTGATGTGTAGGGGGTGCACGCGGGTGCATGCGCACCACCTGAGCATGTTGGTGTACCCCTTACAAAAAGGCGCTGCCAACACTGCCGGCAGCACCACTGGCAGCGTCTGCAGGCATACCCCCACAGCTGACAGCACTGGCGGTGTCTCTGGGAGCTCCCCCCGCTTACCGCCGCCACACTCCTGCTGGCACCACTGTGCTCTCGTTGCCGCTGTGCCCCCCAGCCGCCAGGGGCACACTTCATTCATGGATAAATATACCTTAGCTCCGTTACCTTTTTATTCCTCTTGCAAGTTTCCCTGACCTGCTCAAACACAGAGAATGATAACTAGGGAAAAGAGGGGTAGAAAGTCTTGGACTTCCATGTAGGGGAGGAACAGAGAGATGCCAGACTCTGGTGGATGGAAGCAGAGACAGGGGCTGTAAAGGAAGGAGATGTGGTAGGTGCGGCAGGAAGGATCCACCTCCACCTAGTCAGAAAAAGGTTTGTTTCCTTTGGAAAATTTCAACCAAAATAGTTTGGGGGGTAAAATGGCAGAAAACCAAAGTATTATTGCAATTTTCCAGGAGAATCAGACATATTTCACAAACCCCTCCCAAATAATTTTGCTGAAAACCCAGTTTACCATCAGAAAAGTTTTGCTATAAATTTGTCAAACAGCTTTAGTTAACTCTCAAAATATCAGCTTGTATTTATGATTTTAACTTTATCTTGTTTTCTCCTTTGGGAATGTCCTCAGCCCTTTTGCTGAAGTTGCAAGAGAAAAATCCTGGTTCCCCTGCTGAGAAGAGGGGTTCTTCTTTCAACTCCTTGTCTGCGCTGGGTTGGGGGTGTGTTGCATGGAGCATTCCTGTCAGCCAGCACCACTCCAGGGCCTTCCCCCGTAAGTAATCTGAAAGCTGGAGAGGAGCCATGGATATTATGGTTCTATGCCTGCCTGGCAATGGCTTTTGAGAGGCAGGCGTCCCCTCACCCTGCTTGCAGTTATGCTCACGCTCTTCTTTCTTCTGTTGAATGTGCCTTTCATAGGTTTGGCTGGGAGAGCCAATTGACAGCTATGTTCCTTGTATTCTCTTCTGAGCGGCTCCCCTACTCTCTGCCCCTTGCAGTCCTGAGGGTGCTGCTGCTGTTAGCACAGCTTCCCACGCTGAAAAGGCAAATTATGGAATCAATGTGTTGCTAGAAGCAACACTAAAATATTTGTTTGTTCTTTTCCTTATTCCCTATTAGGCCAGTCCTCTGTACGTGTAGGAGAGGGAATAATTTCATGGCTGAACTAGGGATGGTAACTAAGATGTTTGGCCTTCCTGTTCCTTTTATCAAGATGGACGTGACAAAGCACAGGCTGGCTCGGTATGCCTTTTTTGTTGGTAGAAGGAACCTTCTGTCCCTTCAAACTTTCTTGTGACAGTTTCCTTTCTTCTGCAGATCCTATCTTGGGATTCAGAAAGGACTACAAACTTGGAAGTGGCTCATGGGGTCGTGGCTTTTTCCCTTTTTCATCTGCTTTGACTTTATTTGCCTAATCTTCTGCGGTCAGAGACTATCTTGTTATATTCTTGCACAGCACTGAACACAGAGGGGGATGGTAGTGCTATGTGCTACTAGAACACAACACAAGCAAAAATGCATGACATTTGAAAGCTTGCCTGAGTCTACCTGAACCATGTTGTTGGTCCAGTAAAAAATATCACCTGCAAAAATCAGTGTCTCTTCCACATGTCCTGGACTGTCATGACTACAATATCACTCCAAAACATAGCATGACAGTAACTTTAGCTGTTCTATTGTCTTTACCAGAGATTATGACACTGGAATACGTCTGGGAAATGTTATTAAAAAGCAACGAATGATATTGTTTAAGAATCAATTTTCCCAGCATTCTCATGGCACCAGAACAATTAAAGAGCCCAACTCACGTGTCCCTCAATATTTAACTAGAATTCTTAAAATTCCCCCAGGATTAGTAATTTGAAACAACCCACAAAGCTATTTTGCCTGTTTCCTCAGGCATATTTCTGTCATAGTATGGTTAGTTACAATGTTATCAGCTGCCACACAAAGCAGGTTCTGCAAACGCAGCCATTACCTAACACATGCCTGGAGTTTGATCTTCACAGACCTCTAAGAGGTCCCTTGAATGGCTTCTTTATAAGTGTTAAACACAAGGCCATTTATTAGGGTGCCTACAGTGGATAATAAGTAAACAGGAAGGTTTGCAAGAATAACCATTTTCTTTCTTCAACATTCCAGCTCCATAGCTTCAGACATGCATATAAACACAGATGACTAGATCAGTACTGGCTACCTAAGAGATGCATGAACAAAAACTCCCAGGAAATTCAAGTGAACAACAGAGAGCTGTCTGCCTGTAGGGGTACATGAGATGGCCACTGCTGGCAGTTGTGTGTGACCACCACCAACCCACATGACAAAAGATGAGTAGTGTTCTACATTTCTTTTTTTCCCAACAAGAATATGTTAAACTGGGATCAGATTAGTAACCAAATTTTGGCAAACTTTGTCCTTTCCCTCTGGTCTATTTGTTTGTTGTCTTTTCTAAATGTAAGCACTCTGGGGTAGGGATGTGATTTATCCCTAGGAAGCACCTAACATGTTTTGGAGTGATCAGACTGACACACAATGAATAATATTTATAACAAAATCAGAGAGGGAAATTTGGCTGAAGTTATGCACCACTAGCCTCTTCACATGATGGTAAGTTTACAGTAGCTAGGCTACTTTAATTCAAGCTTTACTTGAACCTTGCATTTTGATAACATTTACAGGAGCAGAGAAATATTATGTTCCTGGCTTTATTTGTCCATTAGCAGTGGGCTTGCTGGAGCTTTGGTGCTAAATCCTGAGTAAAGGTTGGCACATAGGGATGCTAAAGGCATGTTCCCATGAGTGCTCATGTGCACTCTGCAGTGCCCCAGAGCAGTTTGAAGTGCCTCAAACTGCACGTGATGCATGTGCAAGCTTTTGCCATGCTGCTAATTTGCGTCATGGTGGGTTTTTTAGACACTGGGAGATCCCAGTGTCAGAAAAAACACAACTAAAAAAGGCGGCACTGCACGGATGGCAGTAGCGTGAGCCGCCAGAAACCTGAACCTGGTCAGCCAATACCATACTCTGGCTGCCAGCCAGGCTGCAAGCAGTTGGATCACCACCACTGCTGCCCTTGGAGGCCCCCAGGACCCTAGGTGCTGGCCCCAGCCTCCCTTACTCACCCCAGACAATTTGTCCATCCTAACCCCATGCACAGGGTCATGCACAGCAGTGGCAGAAATTAGTGCCACTGCTATTTTTGCTGTACACCCCTGCATGTCCAGGGCAGGTATAGTGGGTGACTCAGGCTGTGTCTCACTAATCAGCTCATCATACCCCCACCCAGTTTGCCACATAGATGCAGTTACTAGATTCTGGTTTACCAAATAGCCTACCTGGAACATGTTTGTGGACCCTGTTCTGGAACAAGGTGAGTGTATTTAGGTAGACGTGGCTTCAGAATCACTGTTCCTTCCTGTTCACCTCCTACATCTTGGGCATAGTTAAATCAGAGTTTCCTTATATAGAGGGCAGTTAATTTCCAGTCCTCTCCAGCCTAAGGGGTAGCTTAGCCCTGGTTCCAATGGAGCTAAATCGTTAGTCTCTACTTTAGCATGGGTATTCCTTGGGTGGTCTGACTCGCCTTCACAAGGCATGTCTACACGTTAATTAATGTGCGTTTGCTACTGTGCATTAAATTTAGTACATCTGGACACTTTTGCATGGGATTCGGGGGGGGCGGTGCTTTAATCAAAGCGACACTGAGTCTCCTGTATCAGGGTCCCTGCACAAAGAAATGGCGGTGGCGGCAGTTGAACTAAAGCTCATTTGATGAGCTGTAGTTCAAGCACCCCCACTGCCATTTTTAAGTGTGGGGTTGCTGGTACATGAGACGCAGGAGGCTGCTGGAGCACAGCAATTGCATGGGCACCAGCACACTCAATTAATCAAATCTGCTCTGACATGTTAGAATTCCAGTCCTCCAATGTGAGGTATTAAATAAATGTGCATTAGGCTGCCCTAATGTGCAACAGTGAATGTGTGTGCTTTTTTAGTGACTCTTAATGTGCAGTAGCCTATTTTAACTGTGCATTAGCATATTAGCATGGTTTTTGACTATTATGCTTTAATGCACAGTAAAATAGGCTACTGTGCATTAAAGTGCATGTGTAGACGTGCCCACAGATATGTAATAACAAGTCATAGTTTGGCACCATCTTGATCACAAAATGTCCATTCAAGCCATGTGGTATTGGAAGAAGGAATTTTTTTTCCTTGAACGACTCTAGAACGACTGAGCCAACTTAGCCTGAGCTCCAAAAACACTCTCCTTCAAGGCGAGACAGAAATGCCAGCCTAAAGAGGAATCTGCTGAAGAAAGTCACAAGCACCTGGAATGAGGCTGGCGGGTGGGGGTTACAGCATGAATTGGAAGTCAGCCTTTACTGCAGCAGGCACCACTCACCATCTGTTTGAACTAAATGGGAAAGTAAAGGCAAGACAGAATGTGCGTCATTTTTCCCCTGATGGAGAACCCAGAGGCAAGGGGATATAGCTCTTTTATTTTTGCTTGAGAGGGTCCTTAAGAAAAAAATGATAAATACGCTTTCCCACACTTGCCGTGACATGCTTCTCCTCATCCTACTCTTTTTCCTTGGCAAGCAGGGGCTCTGATTGGCAAGTGAGACTCTGAACGAAGAGACTCTGTTCCCATGGTTAAAATAATTTGTTTAATAAATATCAGAAGACAAAAGGGAGTAGGAGTTCTTTAGTTCCTCTAGTTCAGGTCCTGCTGGCAAGATGAAGAAACTCAGATCTGTTCATACCCAAGCCAAAACACTTCTGGGATCAGTATTGTCCTCCAACACTTGCTCTTGCATATTTTCATAACCTTGCCAAAGAATATAGCAAGGAGATTTTTAACCTACTGCAGGAATAACCAGGAATCATGTGATTTATTTCTTTGGGGACTCAGCACCTGATTGTCATAAAAGGGAAACAACCAATGGGAGGGGAAATCTGGCTTCCACGCCCACTGCCCAGCCATCCTGAGAAGAAGTAGGAGTATAGGAATGTCTGTCCCTTTTGCATTGCATGTTGAAAGAAGCATTTGGCTAGACAACGAGACAACTTTGGCAGGCAATATCTGTGGTACGGTTTCTAATTACTGTTTGTTTAAGAAAACTATAGCACAAACTATTTTAAATCCCAAATCTGCCATTTATTAATGGGGGTAGGGTGGGGAGGTTGTTAAGGACTATTGTCCATTTCTCTTTACTTGGATAAACAGGAAGATTGCATTTAGCATGGAAAATATGAGTCGGCAGGATGGAGGTGAAAATATGGCAGGTATTTAGTGAGTTAATCACAAAGATAGGAAGCTGGCTACAGTGAGGGCAATAAAAGGAGACGCATATCAGGTAGTATTTTTAGGGATTATACAGTGGAGTTTTACAACTGGAGGCCCATTTCCCTCCTGAACTTCGACTATAAACTGCTGGCCAAAGTCTTGTCCTCAGTGCCATCATCCCTGAGGACCAGTTGTGTGCAGTACCAGGACCTGCTGCAACTGAGAGACGTGCTCCAGTTGGAATGAGACAGTGGACAGAAGATGGTGGTGCTGAACATGGACCTGGAAAAAGCCTACGACAGAGTGTCACACTGGTTTCTCTTGAGACCCTGCAGCAGATGAGTATTCCTCCGACTTCCACCAGCTGGGTAAGGACTCTGTACACAGACATAAGCAGCGAGGTGCTGGTAAAAGTTTTCTTGAGTGAGCGGATTGCGATAGAGTTGGGGGTCCGTCAGGGCGGCCCCCTCTCCACGATCCTTTTCATCTGTGCCATCAAACCCCTGGCTCAGCACATCAGGCGGGACCCCAGGATGCACAGAGTCCAGATCCCCAGAGGAAGTAAGGAACAGGCCAATGTCCTGGTCTACATGGACAATTTGAACATCCTGTGTAGGAATAAGAGTGCAGTAGAAAGAGCCCTGTGGCACACATGGATTTATGAAGTGGCAGAGGGGGCCAAGCTCAATGTGAGCAAAAGCACCTGCCTGGCCATGGGTGAGCTTGGAGACCTGGAGTCCCCGGGGTCTTGGTTCCCCCAAGAGGGTCAAGATCCTTGGGGTGGAATTTGACCCAGAGCTGAGTGGAAGGAGGGCCTGGGAGAAGAAGGCCAAGGTGAAGCAGAGGTTGATTATGTGGCACAGGCGCCACCTCTCTATTGTTGGGCGTGTGGCACTCATAAAGTTGGTTTTGCTACCAGTGCTTCTGCACACTGCACTGGAGTTCCCCCCTGCAAAGCGTATCATCCACAGAATCCAGAGAGCCATGTGCATCTTCTTCTGGGGATCCTGAATGGAGAAGGTGGCAAGGAAGACCCTATACAAAAAGAAACAGGCTGGAGACAGGGGGATGCCAGACATACTCGTTCCTGTTGGCCTGGTACAACAGCCAGATTTGCAAGCTGGCGACCAGGCCATAGACCAAAATAGCCTGTCTAGTAAAGTTTTTTGCAGTTTTTACTGAGATGGTTGGGGGCGGAGGGGTGGGGGTACACATCAACCACCGAAGACCATGGACTGTGGAGCATCTCTAGTTCTACAGGGTCCTGAATGAATTTTGGAGCGAAGTACAGGCTTCAGAAGAAAAGCTCAGCAATTATGTCCAACCACAAAAAGATACAGAAGGCAGTCAGGGACAGAGACAGGCTACCAACCATGGAGATGCTCTCCGATGACGATTGCCAAGCCACCTGGAACCAGATCTTCCACAAGGACCTCTGCAAGGACCACAGGGACTTGAGTTGGTTAACAGCACGCTGAGTACTCCCTGTGAGGGTGTGGACGTACAGTGAGGGACGAGGGATTCGACCCAATTGCCCCAGGGAAACCTGCCAAGAAGAAACAGAGATCACTGACCACCTCCTGTGGCACTGCTCATATGCCAAGGATGTGTGGAAAAAGGTAAGCCAGCTCCTTGAAGGAGTGACAGGAGTCAGGTTAATGCCAAGGGAGGCGGCGCTGTAAGGACACCTGACTGAGCAGCAGGGGTTCTAGACAACATGCTTTGACCAGTTTGTGTCCTGTATCAGAAGCGTCCTGTGGCAATGAAGGAACCTCCTGTTATACAGGCACTCTGAGCTCAAGGAGACAGACTGTGTTAGAATGTTTCTAAGTGAACTCCAGTCCTGCTACTGGAAATTGGTGAGAGAAGATGGACAAGATGCAACCAACTCCACCTGGAAAAGTGACACCTGGCACAGGTTGTTCAAAGACTCCCTGGGAGGTGAAGTGGAAAGGGAGAACTAAGAGGCCAAAGACGCAACTAGACCTGGAGACAGTGAGAAGGACTACAACAGGATCATCATCAGCAGAAGTGACAGTGACATTGACATTGACAAGGACAGTGAATGAACTGAGAATGTAAACCCTCAATTGGGGCTTGGACTAAGGGACTGTTTTTGGGTTAGGGGAGGTTAGAGGGTGGGTGCATGGGGGCGCAGGGGAGTGAGTACATTTATTGTAACAGGAGTGCTGGCTTCTTAATTCGGTTTAAGATGTGTGATGGAAAGGTTTTGATAGAGGATGTGTGTGTATATATACATAAAACTCTCTCTCTCTATATATATATAGAAATATATTTTATTTTAAAAAAAAGCCATCACAAGTGAGCCAATTTGGTGACAGAAGGGCTAGTGTGCTAGTTGCAATGAAAAGAGCTGAAAGAATAAGCTCTGTGGCTGAAAGAAGAAACTGGGAACCACAACGTGGGCATGTCTACACGTGTGCTTTAATGTGCAGTAGCCTATTCTACTGTGCTTTAAAGCAATGTGTAAAAAAAGTGTTAATATGCTAACGCACAGTAGAATAGGCTACTGTGCATTATGAGTCACCCAAAAAGTGTGCGCTTGTGCTACTGCACATTAGTGCAGCCTGAATTTATATAATATCTCATACTGGAGGTACTAAATTTAATGCATATTAGGAAAAGCACATTAATGCACATGTAGACATGCACAGTGACTAGCAAACTGATCATTTAAACCTTGTTTTGTGCCAGAGAAAGTGCAACTAACTACATGCTGCCCCTTACTGAGAGTGGAACACAGCCCAGCCCTTGGAAGGCTAATTGGTCTGACGTTTAATTAACACAGATTGGGAATGGAGTTAGGAACTATGCCCAGGTACAAAAAATGGGATTTTTAATGAAAAAAATCAAATAGAATAAAATAATATTCTGCTGTTGAAATAATGGGGAAAGTTCTACTTGCTATTCCCCCCCACCTTTCTTAATTTCCTTTCTTTTTTCTGGAATAAGAGGAAAGTGAGCTAAAACATGTTACTTCCTTTCATTTCTTTCCTTTTTCCTACTGGAAACAAACTGGGAAAAAACATGAAAAAAATGCAAGGAAAATGTTCAGAGAAGAAATCCACTTTGTCAGCCTTTCTTGGAAAAGCGTGAAAATACTATAATTATTTCAAAGTCGTTCCTTTCCCTCATTTTTTAAAACTTCCCACTTCAGGTCTCCAGCTGTGTTAGGAACACTGCCATACAAGTAGTATTTTTGGATCTGGGTTTCCCAGTGGGTGTAGCAATGTCATTTAGGGGTATTTCTACTTCAGTTCCCTTGAAGTAAGGGCAAAATGCAACCATTTGGGAACTTTGGCATATCTAGTAATTTATTTTGTGTTATCCTTTCCCACGGCTTTTTGGTACAGTTACTAGCCTCATTTTGCAACTCCTGTCTCTAGTCCCTCTGGACTTTTTTTGAACTCGTTAGATAGAACATATTCTAGGTTTTACTTTATTACCTTCAACCCACTTCTGAATTTCCTGAGACTATAAATCAGTCTTTGTTTTATACGTTTAGTTATGTTTTCTCTCATAACGTTGTTTACTTTACAGAGTTTCCAAAATTCAAATGCAGTTAACGGTTGGAATGAGCGTATATAGGTCAACGCATGAAGATTCCTTGCAGTCTGATGACAATTATATGCAGCTGAAAGGAAATCTTTGAAATACTGGGAAATATATAGTGCCAGAACAGTCCAACTACAAACCATGTAGAGTTAGGATAGATATTTTTCTTCTTTAGGTCCCACATACTGCAGATTTCCTTATAATTTGGTTGAAAACAATTAATACAAGTAGTTCATTTGTTCCAGACAATATCTTCCCCCTTAAATTGCAAACACAAAAGGGGATTTTGTATAGCACTTGTATGGCATATTCCTAAAAGAGAGTATGAATATAATATAGGGGGAGAAATGGACTCAAAGGAGCAATTTCTGTGTAACAAACTTGATTTTCCTCTATACGGCACAGCACACAAAGCGAAGATGTTAAGCACTGGCTCTACTCAGTGAATTGCTTCTGGTCAGCAAAGCACTTGATAATGTTCCAAAAAGAAGTGGCCCATTATTTGTTACTACTTTTTCCTTCTCAGTCATTAAAAGGCAAATAAAGTTAATGCCTTCCAAATGTTACTTTTTAGCACAAGAAGTTCATAAGGATGGGAGCAGCGTTATCTGGAGTTAAGGTTGTTTGACAATCTCTAACGCAACTGCCTGTTTTAAATTGTTCTTACCTGTTACCAAGCATTAACTATTTGGGCTGAAATTTCCAGGTAAGATGTCTGTCTCTTAATGAACTCAGTGTGATTTTTTTTTGGTGGGCAGTGGAAGCACATTTCATGTAAAATGATTAACAGATTGCGACTAGAGGAAAATATGTTGCTTAATACATGTTTAAAAAGGCTTGTGCCTCTTTTGTTGAGAAACTCTGATAATCTGTTTTGCAGCAGACGCTTGAAATTTGGTACGCTGGCAACCCTGGTACCGAGATGTGCATCTTGCTGTTGAAGAAAGGCTTCCCACATTTGGCTAAGTTATACGAGCCTTTTCAAAATCTTTATTAGGAGCCTGGGGGCTAAATTCTCAGAAGATCCCATCTGCACTGAACATGTTCCAGCCCAATGGTGCTGTGGCTGAGCAGGACTGTATAGTGCTGAGAGCAGAGAGTTTGTCTCTCTTGTGCTCTTTCAGTCATCCCCTACCGTACCAAGGCAGCATGAAGGATATAGAACAGGGGTAGGCAACCCCCAGCACAGGTGCCAGAGTGTGGCACTTGAAGGCATTTTGCTTAGCACACGTGCCTCTGGGTGGATGGCACAGAAGGGGCTGGGGCTACATGGCAACAGCAAGGATTGGGCTGCTCAGCTCCCCTGTCATCCACCCCAGCACACCAACATCTTACAAGTTGAAGTTGTGGGTGTTTTTGGCACTCTGCCCAAAAATGTTGCTGACTCCTGATATAGAGAATACCTTCCCCAAAGTACAGAGGAGGGGCTACAAAGAGATGTAGAGCAGGGGGAGGTACATATAGGAGAAGGGAATAGCTTGATTGCAATATAGGTGGGACAAGAGCTGGAACAGGAGTGTAGATTGAGACAGACAACCTTAAATGACAAACTGTTCCTAGGGGCTCCTGAGAAGGGGGACTGATCCAGCTGGAGAGAGCTGGCAGAGACATGGGAAGACCAGCCAGGCTTGATGAACAGGAACAAAAGTTGCTGTGCTTGCCATGGTGTGCTTCCTTCCAAAACCTGGAATAGATTCTCAGGTCTCTACACTTAGGAAAAGATCTGTGAAACCCACTGGTAAAGCATGTTTCTCACCCCCCTCTAGTGGCTGGTCCACTGAAAGAATGCTGTCAGGTGCTTCAGTAACTCCTGTGCCATAGGTCTGGGCAATCCACCTACATGTCCCAACCCTGCCCATGGTATGTGGGCACCTAGATTTCATAGCTAGATTTCATAGATTTCATAGACATTAGGGCTGGAAGGGACCTTGGGAGATCATCGAGTCCAGCCCCCTGCCCAAAGGGCAGGAAGTCAGCTGGGGTCATAGGATCCCAGCAAGATAAGCATCCAATTTACTCTTGAAGGTGTTCAATGTAGGTGCTTGAACCACCTCCGCTGGCAGACTGTTCCAGACCTTGGGGGCTCGGACAGTAAAGAAATTCTTCCTTATGTCCAGCCTGAAACGGTCTTGCAGGAGTTTGTGACCGTTCGACCTCGTCATCCCTTGGGGCGCTCTGGTGAACAGACGTTCCCCCAGATCCTGGTGGTCACCCCGATAAACTTATAGGTGGCCATCAGATCACCGCTGAGCCTGCGCTTTTCCAGGCTAAAGAGTCCCATGGCTCTCAGCCTGTCAGCATAAGATCTGTTTTCCTGACCTCTGATCATGCGCGTGGCTCTCCTCTGGACTCTCTCAAGCTTCTTCACATCCTTTTTGAATTGTGGAGCCCAAAACTGGATGCAGTACTCCAGCTGCAGCCTCACCAAGGCCGAGTACAAGGGGAGAATGACGTCCCGGGATTTGCTCGAGAAGCATCTATGGATGCAAGCCAGCATTTTGGTCGCTTTACTAGCCGCAGCATCGCATTGCAGGTTCATGTTCATCTTGTGGTCAATGATGACCCCCAAGTCTCTTTCTTCTGTAGTGCTAACCAAGGTAGCACTGCCGAGTCTATAAGGGTGCTGCAGGTTTTTCCTCCCAAGGTGGAGAACCTTGCATTTATCGGTGTTAAACACCATCAGGTTCTCGTCTGCCCATTTGCTGAGCTTGTCCAGATCAGCCTGGATCACCCGCCTATCTTCTGGCGTGGATGCTTTGCCCCAAAGTTTGGTGTCATCGGCGAACTTGGCCAGTCCACTCCTGACTCCAGTGTTCACATCGTTAATGATGTGGACGATATAATTTCTGTGCTTTCCTCCCAGTTTTCTTTGTAAAAACCTAAAAAAACCCCACACAAATTATAGTGCACAGGCACGACACTGTTTTTAGTTATGTGACCCAGTGGTGTTTTTCTCCACAAGATCCTTGATTCATTCAGTGAAAAGGCTGGGCTGTGGTCTGGATAGCCCAGGGCTGTGCAGTGAAGGAGGCTGTTGTTGGCTTAGACCCTGCCTCATTTCTGACAGAAGTGGGAAGGTATATATTGAATGAGGTAGGGGGCCACAGAGAGAGGGAGAGAAAGAGAGAAAGAGAAGCTGGTTTCATGGCTAAGAGCAGAACTCTGCCCTGGGTTCTGCCTGCCTGTGCCCATGATGCTAGGGAAGTCAGTGCAAGCAAAGTTTTCACAGGTAGTTGCTAATTGCCCATCACTCATTTTTGGGGTGCCTGGCTTGAGACCCTAGTCTGATTTGCAGTTGTGTGGAGCTCTCATACGTGCACCTGAAGCCGGTGGGAATCAGTGCCTTACATACACAAAGCGCTACTTCACATGAAGTGCTCTGAAAAATCAAGTCCTAGACTTCTCAAAACCAGCCCTGAAAATGATGATACCTTTTTTTTCACCTGAATTTCTCTGTGCCTCACATCCCCCACTGTAAAATGAAGACACTACCTGCTGGCTTAGGGCTGTTGGGATGGCCAGTCCTTCTGTCTACAGGCCAAGCTGTCAAAGTGAGGACAGACCATGAGGAAACAGGGTGTGAATTGAATTTTCTGCAGCATGGATGGCTTGGGAGACCTACCGAATGACCAAGAGCAAACTAGGCACTAGACAAGCCTTGTTTATCCTGGGGGCTGAATAAGGTGGGACATGCATGGGGGACAATACATGCCAGGGTCACTAAATGTTGCATGGCAATCCTTGTGTTGAGCAAGGACTCACTGGACTGTCCCAGAAGGCGGGCAGCTTTATAGACAATCCACATTTAAGTGTGCTGGTACCTGCAAGGCAAGCTGTCTCCCTACCCACTATGGCTGCGGGTTGTAGGCACATGCTCCTGCCTAGGGTGGCCATCATAGAGGACATTCCGCTTTTTTCATGAACGCCGCGTGCCCCCGGAGGCTGGGGGAGCATGGTGAGCTCCCGCAGGCGGTGGCAGCACTGACGCCAGTGGCAGTGTGGTGGCAGCAAGCGGTCAGCTCCTGCAGGCGGCCGTGGCACTGTTGGCAGTGGTGGGGTGGGGTGGGGTGGTGGTGAGCTCCGACCGGTGGTTGGCGACCACTCACAGACACCACTGGCAGTGTTGGTGGCAGCCAGTGGCAACTGGGGACCGCCCACAGACCCTGCGGGCGGTGCTGGCAGCGAGGATGGAGTGTGGGGCGGTGAGTGGCGAGCAGCCTCAAGCATCGCCGGCTGCATCGGAGGCACCTTTTTGCAGGGGGTGTGCTGCCACACTCAGGGGGTGCACGTGCTGCCAATGGGTTTTCTGCTACTCCGTCCTCTGTTGAACCCCACGCCTGTCTGTCCTCAAGAAAAAACCAGAGGACAGACAGGCGCCCGGAACGGGGTCACGGCCCAAGTTTTAGCACGTTCATGTAGCTAGCTGCGCAGTTAAAAGAAACAGCGATCCAGTTTTAACCGGCTCGACAGCTGCACATCGGTGGGTTACAGACATGAAGGTGCTCAAAGTCGGTCGGGGCCGGGCCTGGGCCGTCCTCTACGCCGGCGCCCTACTCCCGCAGCTGAGGGGCTGGGCCGGGGGCAGGTCCCGCCGGCTGCCCGCCCGCACGTGGTGGCCCCGGCCCCGGCCCCGCCCCCGCCCCAGCCAATAGGTGCGGAGGCGTATTTGCATATCTGCCCTCACTTAAGGGGCCGCCGGGGCAGCGCGGGCTCGTCGCCGCGGGCGCTGCCATGGGGAGGGGCGGGCTGCCGGCCGTGCTGTGCCTCTGCCTCCGCGCCCTCGCCGCCCTCAGCACTGCCCCCGCCGACGGCCCGGGTAAGGGGAGCGGGCAGGGAGCGGGGCGGGGGAGTCCGTAGCAGGGGCCGAGCCGAGCCGAGCTGAGCTGCGGGGTCCGGCCCGGTGCTCGGGGCTGCACGTGCGCTCCACAGGCACCAGGTGGAGCGGGTGGGAGTCCCTCGGCGGCTCGCCCGGCCGTCCCTCCCTCTCTCAGCAGCAGGCTGTGTGGAGCCCGGGGGCTGGGCCGGGCACGCGCGGGTGTCTCCCGCCGCGCGCGGCGCTGTGGAGAGGAGCGTGGCGGCCTCCGCGTGGGCCCGGCGCCACCTCGCCCGTGGCAGCGGGGTGCAGGTGTTCACCACCTCATGGCGGGCCACGCGGCGAGGCGCCCGTCGGAAAGGTGAGCGCGGGTCCGGACGCAGAAAGCAGTCGCCAGTTGCGGTGTTGCAGCCCGATGACACCGGAGCAGTTCCCACGGGCCTGGCCCCGAGCGCTGTAACGTGCAGGCTCGGCCTCTGACTTCTCAGTCCTCGGATTCCAGCTCTGTTCGGCGTCATGAAGGCCGTAGCTGCGACGCAAGTACGCTGTTAGGGCAGGTTGCAACTGTTTTTTTCCCTTTGGACGAACACTCGACCTTTTTCCAGCCACGCCTCCCCTCTGTAAAGCCGAATAAATGTAGACCAGAGAGAGAGCTGCGTGTACAGAATACCCAATTCACTAATTCTCACTTCACTAATCCACAAAACTAAAAACGTCTTTAGCAAGCAGAGTATTCTCAGCCTGCTGCCCATCAAAGATCTAGTAGCAGAGCAGTGTTTGGCTGCGCGATAGAGCCCCTGCTGGCAACACAATGTTAGCAGAGGCCCATGGTGTAGACACAGCATCTGTTGACAAGACTCTGCTGGCACAGTGACACCATGCTCCCAAATGCTATATAAGCTAGGACTATGTTTATGCTGTGCAGGCTGCTGCTACTTGAATAGCTGGGGCCTCTGTGGTGTGAACATAGCTTTCCAGCAGAAGGGGGTTCATTACCACCAGAGCTACCCTAGCTCTCCCTGTGGATGGCTTTGTCCACTCAGGGTTTTGCAAGCTGGGCTGTGCTAGCTGTGAGGCCTGATGTTTTCACACTGGGCAGAACTGTTATGTGGACACACAGGAGTGAAGCTGACAAAAGGCCACTCTTTTCACCAGAGGGTGTCTGCACCCAAGAGGTTTTGCAGGTGCACTTACATCAGCTAACAACCACACCAGTAAAACTTGGTGGTGTAGGCTAAGCCCAAGTCTCAGATTTCTGACATGGTTTGCAGGGTGTAAATGAGTGTGTTCATACACTTGGGAAAGTCCAGGCCCATTGAGAATATTTTGGACATGTGTATCCTAACCACTAAGTGGAACTTTTCCTTGTTCTAATAGGATGATCCTATTAGAGGCACTGTAAATAACAGAACTGCAGGGCAACATTAAAACTTAAGAGGAAGGAGTGGTGGTAGGACACAGTCAAAGGAAGGTAGTGTGACTTTGAATCTAATCTTTTTCTAGCAAAGGTAATTGTAGAGTGCCTTTTAATCATAATATCAGAGCAGCATTAAGGGAAGTAGTTGGCTTTCCTCTTGGAGGAAGTTAGTGAGAGTATTTCTCATTCCTGTTGGCATGTCTTTCATTTGGAGGCTTCCCAATTAATGCATCAGTTCTTCCCTAAGAAGAGGTACTAAGGGACCATCCTCTGTCCATTTCACACTGCAGGCCTCAGATGCTAGTTCTTACATGCACTAAACTCCTGGGGATGAAATGAATAAATATCTTTAGAGGCCTGAGAATACAGGATTTTACCCCCAAGTAAACATGAAACATCTGAATCTAGAACTCTTCCTAATGCATAAAAGAAATTCAAGGGAAGGAATCATGTGCAGAGTGATAAAACTGAGATCAGATTTTATCACTGTAGACCCTAAATAGCATCATATAAATTGGTGGCATTGCACCCAATTTTTACACTGCTGTAATTAAGAACAAAATTAGGCCAGCAGCCTTTGATGGAGCTTAAAAATGTGAAGTGTGGGGTACTATCAACAGAGCTACTACCGTATAGACTCTCCAGGGGGAGGTGAACCACACTGTGTGATGGGTAGAACCTGCATTAAAGTTTTACTCTGCACTGTAGCTGATTAACTTGGATAACTCCAGACCCTCTAGGCAGAACAGCCAAAAGGATGGGGAAAATGCTCCCAGCATATCATTTTACAAGCATGCCAAATGCATTTGAGTTGTGCATTTATCCCACAGGGAAGCACTGAGATGTAGTGCTAGCTTGTGGGTAGACTTTTATGCCTATGTGTCATCCTCCTGGGGTGTAAGAGCTCTGTACAAGTATAGTATATTGCCTATGAATTAGCCAGTTGCAAGATTTAGGTTGTGGATTTTGGGAAAGGGATAACTCAAGTACGAGAAGAATCTCTTGTGTTGCCCAGTTAAACTGCTTTTGTGAACTGTTACGTGGAGTTTAAACAATTGAAACCATGCAGTTGTTACAACTGTTTGTTTAGGTAAAATTTAATATTTGTGTGGTTACAGTCCTCTGAATTACAGAAGTGGTTTTATTATGGGGCCTGAGTTAATATAAGAAACTTGGATGGTAATTCAGGGTGACTGATGTGTGATGTCGTACCATATCTTATCAGCTGCAGGGTCAGCTACTTCAACAGAACTTTTACTGTTGTTTGGGTAAATGTTTGACTTCATATATGCATGTTGGTTTCAGTGGAGCTTTGCCAGTTTACCTGGACTGAGGATCTAGCTCAGGGTTGTTGCATGTATCTAATGATTTGTATGTCCACCTCTGTGTACAGAATATTGGCAAATTGGGGAATTGTTGTTGATTCAGGTTTCCCACAGTAATTCAGAGTTCAGGTCTGCTGACTCATAGTGAATGACTATTCAATTACTTTATATCTAATCATGATCATCTAACCTTTTGATAAGGTTGCAGGAATTACAACTTGGGACAAAATTAAGTTCTTATTCAGCTAATCGATAGCAGTATACTTGCTTGTTTCACATTTCCAAGTTTTTCTCTACAAATAGGAGAGCTAGGAATGTAATCCTATTTTTCATGAAAGCTGATATTGTAGCAGCTGGGGCTTGAAGAAGAAACATCAAATATTAAGAGAATCATGATAAAATCATAAGAGTTGGCAACACTGCTCATGTAGTATCAGAAAAAGCTGGTGCTTGCTGCTTTGTTCCAGTTTGAACTCATTTTTTTAAATCTCTGATACTTCTGCTTCTTTTGTTTATAGAACTTAAATAGATAAAAGCATTATAGATGAGGATACATTATTTTTACAGGACCCCAGAAAAGGAATTGTGATTAAGATGTACAAGACATGAATTCAGGCCAGAAATATAGCTGCTTTTTATTCCATTTGCCTTCCCTAACCAGGTAAGAGTGGCCAGAAAATAACACCATGGCAGCCATAGTGTTAATGCAGTTGTTTCTCCCATCCCTCTGCTGCCGTGGATCCCCAATACAGTGCTGTACCCTAGATTTCAGTGGTGGGCCTCACCCCCAAATTCCCAGCCCTTCTAGGAGTCTTGCAGGCTGGACAACATGGCATGGTATGCCATACAGTTGACATCCCTGCCTTAAAAAAATGCAAATGTGTATTCATGACTGCCTCTAGTTTTCTTTTTGTTCTGTGTAAGAACACAGTTGCTCAAACCCTGTATACAAGTGGTTAATATTTAATTTACAAGTAAATTTAAACTTAAGATTGTATGGCGATACTTTTTTCTCATTTTGAGTCCTATAACATTGTAAGCCTACAATAAAAGGCCTGATTATTTAAAAAAAAACTTGTTCTGGCACAGCCAGTGATACTGGTTTTTATTATGTTATCAAAGGATGATATAGCATTGGCAAATTTCAGTCTTCTGAAGCAACGCAGCTGTTTTAAGAACATCTTTGGTAGGCTTGTGTTTAGACCATGGCAGGTCATTGTTATTTTTCAAGCATTATGTAGTTGGTATGGCTGCAACCATGTGCATGTGATATGTGTATACAAATTAATAAAGCCATATAAAACGGTGATAGGTGAATGGCAAGAGAGGGGAAAGACTTGTTATGTATTCTGATTTATTAAGTGAGATGCAGCTAAACCATTCTATGCTGATATCCAGTCATATTTCACAAATCAAACAAGATTATTATTTTCTCAAGTAAGAGAGAATAATGATCAATACTTACCTTAAGAACTCTGGGTGGGGAGTGAGGGGCCGGGGGACTGTGGCTTGGGAGTGAGGGACCTGGACTTGCATCCTGGTGAGCTCTGATTTTTTTTTCCCATGATTTAAAAGAAATCAATATCAAATACCAACATTTATAGGTACTTAAAATTTATTTTATTATAGTGATTGATATAGGTGGTGGAAGGGAGGGCTAACGGGGCTTGGCCCTCCCAAATGTGTGGCAGCGGTAGGGCTACAAGGCAGCCTGGCCACCGGCTTCTGGCGGCTGCAGCAGATGAGGGGTGGGGAGAGGTGTGCACACAGCTGTGAGGGAGGAAGTGGGGCTGGGGCAGGCCCTGCACAGCTGGGGTGGGGGGCAGGGAACGGGACTGAGTCCCAAGTGGCTCATCTGGGAGGTGTGGCTCCTGCTGCTGTGTGCACCCCGGGAGGGCACGGCATGCGTGGCCCTGGAACTGCATGGGGTGGGGCAAGCTGCCGCTTCAGGCTGGGGCCAGGGTGTTGCTAGCCTTTTCATGGGAGGGTGGAGGCTGAGCTGCACAGTGCTTGGGGTGGGTGGCAGCGGTGCTGGGCTGTTGGCTGCAGCCCCCCATAGCACCCCAAAATATGCTATAGCCCCCCCCACAACCCTCTCTCAGCACCATCACTGCCTGCCCCTAGTGCAGCATGACTCAACCCCCCTGCCAGGAACAGCCCTGTGCAGCCCTGGCCCTCTCCCCCACAGATCCCATGCCTGCCCCACCCCCCCATGCTTCCTGGTGTGCATGCAGTGCCAGGTGCCCCCTGGACAACCTGCTTGTGGCTGTCCTGCCCCAGCCCCACTCCTTCCCCCAACCCCTTTCCCCACAGACTTACCTGCTGGGGGTGGGCACATGCACTCAGCACCCCCCCCCCCCCCCAATAATTTTTTCTCCTTCCATCCATAGGCAGTGCATAGAAGAGGTATGGGGTGCGGGCACGGACCCCCCTTAAGATTGGCCACTGTCAAAGCTGCTGGTGGCTTCTGTGGGTGTTTGCTGACACCTTTCCCTACCACCCCCTTCACTGCCCACACCACAGGTTGCAGGCAGTCCCTGCTTGCCACTCACCGCCTTGGTGCCCCTCCCCCTCCCCCTCCAGCTGTGGGGGAGAGAAGTTGTTTGTGCCTCCACCTATGGTGATTGAGGCACTGAGAGGCTTCCAAATTGCTTTAAATTGTAAATATATCAATAAAACATTGTGTTCAATTGATACCTGTGTGTATATATAGTGGTATTTCACTTTAATCATGGATTTGGTGGTTTTAAATCAGAGAAATTGCAGTTTTTAAGCAGAGGAAATCTGGATCTCTGGTAAGTACTCAGCTTAGTGTCCCAGGGTGTACCTGCTGCTGGAGTGGACTTGCAGTTGAGTTATTTATCACTTCTGGACATTAAGGTTCCATGACAAATTTTTTCTTTAATGTATGGGAAGATGCTAATTGTGGTGTCCTGCAGGATGCAGTGGATGCAGTAGATTTCTTCACTTTCTCAAGCAACTGGACTCTTGCTTTTCAGTTGCTTCATTCCTAGAAGTGACTGCATTTTGGTGGTGGGTAAAATAGCACCTATATTTTATATGTTCCTTAACCTCCTGAGCACTGTTTTTATGAGAATGAGTTGAGTCAAAATACTTTTAAAATTTGATCTCTAATGAAATGTACTACTGAATTAAATTCATAGGATCATTAGAGTTGGAAGGGACCTTGGGATGTCATCTAGTCCAGTAGTTCTCAACCTCTTGTACCTGACATTCCACCAACCATTTTGTCAAAAAACCCTGGTCCCATCATGATAAAAACAAACCCCCACTTTTTTCCCAAGAACTGTATTCCTGTGGAATCTGAAGCCTGCAGGCCCCCTACCTCTCTCAGGAATGCCACTTTTTTTTGTGCAAGTTTCACCTACACGACCTTTGTATCCCACTTTGAAAAGACCAGATCAGTGTTTCCTTGAGAAACACTGATCTAGTCCAACCCCTTGCTCAAAGCAGGACTATACCCAGCTATCCCATTCCAGCTGGGGCTTTGTTGAGCCAGGCCTTAACCTCCAAGGATGGAGAGTCCACCACCTCTCTAGGTAACCCCTTCCAGTGCTGCCCTACCCTCCTAGTGATAGTTTTTCCTTGCATCTAACCATAACCTCCTTTACTGCAACTTGAGACCATTGCTCTTCATTCTGTCATCTGTCACCCCTCAATAATATTATTCACTTGAGTGAGAATCTCTTTTGGCAATTTACTACATTTCAAACCGGAGGGTGCACACTTACCTATTCACAAGTAATATTCTACATATAGAAATAAGCCGAGGTGACTGGTGCCTCCTGAATCTGGGGCGGGGCACAATTGTGGATCGGAAACTGCAAACCGGAAGCGGCCGGCCTGGTAAACTGCAGACCACCAGCCAGAACGCTGGTAGAGCTGCCTCCAGCCTTCGGGCAGGTGGATGGATCCAAACCACAGGTGCTGCGGGCCCTGGCGAGAGGAGCTGCAGCCTCTTTGCCTGGCTCTGCAGGGCTGCAGCTTGCAGTCCTGAGCAGTGCCAAGTCGGGGGCAAATCTCAGGGGAGGCACGTCCCCTCCAGTGGCCTCCCTACCAGTCGCCTGTGGAAATAAGGATGCGTGACTAACTTGAGTACAGCTTCATTTATGTATTGGGTGATTATCAAATACTTTTATTGCAGGAGGAAACTGGTGCTTAATAGCTAAATACCAAAAAAATATAGTAACTAGTAGGCAGGTGGAGTGTTCTTGTTTGCCTTCCTGTATGGAACATACACAGTCAGAAGCCTTTATTCTGAGGGCTGTACATTTTATAGTTGAAAGTTGCTTTTTATTCCTTGCACAACTTGATTGATTCATTGCTGAATGGAAAGTTAAACAGTTGATGTTTAACTAACAGCTATTCAGACTTGTGGTTTTTCCTTTTCTTGTTTACTGAAAAATCCTAGAGTTGCTCTAAGGATGTTTCAGAAGAGTGTAATGGATTAAAGAGATAAGTATTGGCTGTGGTGAGAAAGCAGTTATGAATGGGTTTAGCTACAAAAAAGTATTAGGAACAATTTCTCTTTGCTAGGAACACATGCAGATATATAATAATCGATTTTTGCAGATTTTAATGAGGTTGGGTTGGGTGTGATTATTTTGCGATACTTTCATACAACAGTCTTTATACTCGTACAGCTGTCATAGCATAAAAGTGCCTTTCTGGTTCAGCTTATATTGTTTGAGGATCAGTTACAAGTTATGTTAGCTAAAAAGTTTCTTTTTTTGGCTGATTAAATTGATGTTTCCAATGTGGGGTTTGCCAGCTTATACCTGTAAAACAGAACTTTTTCCTTGTGCAAAGGTGGTCAAAGCCAGTCCTAAGCATTATACACTTTACCCAAGTTCAGTTGCTGTGCTCTGATCTGTCAAACATTAACACACTCGCTTAACGTTAAGCAGATGAGGAATTGCAAGTACTTGCTTGAAGTCACTAGGCTGCATGTTCGAAGTTAAGCTTGGCTGCAAGCCTGATGCAGACATTTGGCTGGACTTCGTGCTGATTTTACGTTTTTTAGGTAGGCTTGTACACAACTGGAATGACTTATGGCACATGGAGTTGGTGGGTATAAGTGAAGCATTTGGTTCCATTGTTACTAAGATTTTGATTAACTGCAATCCACATAAATACAGTTTTGGGTTTTTTTATTTCTTATGGAGGGGGTTATAGGGCTATAGTAAAAATGGGGGACATTCAGTATCACTGTTCACTGTGATGGTGAAGTACTAATGCTTCTACCATTACTGGCACTTTTGTTTTGTAGGACTTAATGAAATGCATATACTAATAACTAAGGTCCCAGATCAACAAGTTGTTGAAACACAATCATAGAATTGTAGGGCTGGAAGGGATTTCAAGGGATCACGTAGTTCAACCCTTTGCACTGAGGCAGGATCAAACCTGTCTCAATGCACGTATGCAATTCTAAATCCATAAAGAATTCCATTGACTTTGAGTACTTGAGTAGTTGCACTGAAGTTAAAACTATGCCCAATTTAAATTAAGCATAAGGAAGAAGGTAGTCTGACCAAAGATATAGAACAGGGGTTTTAACCTTTTTAAAGGAGTGTACCCCTTCTGGAGTGTACCCCCTTGTAGACAGGGAGAAGGTGGGCCAGGGGAGCTGCTCATGGCCAGCTGGCGAGCTGGGGTGGGGGGTGCAGATGGGCAGCCAGATGCGAAGCTGGCAGCAGCGTGGGGAAGTGGTGTGCAGTGGTTGCACTGAGTGGTGAATGGCAGGAGGTGGGGAGCTCGCGCCTAGCAGCTGCCACCACCATTCGCCACGGTACCATTTCTTCACACCACCATGTGTACCTCTAGGGGCCATTCCAAGTACCCCAGGGGTACATATGCCTCCGATTGACAACCCCTGACATAAAAGATTCATATTTTTCCAAATAATAACAAGGTGATTAAATAATATAGCGTATTAAATTTATAGAATGGCTTTTCTGAAAAAAACCCAACCCAATTTAGGTGAGAGATTTTCCTATAATTAATAATATTTCTTCTACAAAATCATCTTTCAGTCATGAAAGTCAATCCAAAGATGGCCACTATTCATGTAGGTCTTACTAAGGACCATAATTTGTCTTTTCTTTTTGATCACATATGCTAGTTTAGAGCAACTAATTAATTTATCCTCAGGTCTTTGTGAAACCCTGCTGGTAAGACGCTGGTAAATGGAAGAGTAAACAGAACATAGTTCGATTTAACTTTTGTTGCATTAGGAAAAAGAGGCATAAATATTTGCTAGATGGAAATTGGCCAAATAGGGCTGCAGATCGGGAGAGCATTTAACCATATGCTTAAATTCCTCTCTGTTCAGCAAGGCCAAAAAGCATCCTTAAGTGAATAAGGGTGGACTGATGGCAAAAGAAGACATGAACTTTTGAGAATATACTCCAAACAATGAGGAAATGGCTATAACAAAAGGCAGTGATTTAGTATAATTTTAAGACTACACTGAGCGTAAAATCCAAATTCCTCTCACATTCCTCTATCTTGTGAATCGTATTGCGATTACTTTTTAATTCTGAATGCGGAGGTTTGACTCCAACCAAGAAGTGATTTTTAGCTGGCATTGCATGGTTGCATGGTGTGATATTGGCAAGACATCTCTTTGCTGGATTGGAGATAACCTTAGATAGAGAGCAGCTTTTCTTAGAAAGGTGATTATCAGATTATCTGAAATTAGTATAGTTTTTGAAACATGGATTTTGTTTTGTTAGTTCATTTTAATCCCAAGACTGATATTTTTTTGACCTTCTTTCTAACTGCTCTTGTCAGAGCAAGCTTAGACACCCACATCATAGAAGAGAGAATGACTTTGCTACAGCTGCTTGCAATGAATTAGCAAAAAAAACCCCACAGTTCCTTACTGCTTAAGTGAATTTCATTACAGAAAGGGGAAGATTCATCATTAATAATATGTGATAAAGTTTGTAGCGAGCTGAGTGATTTCTTCCTCCACATGCACTTTTGATGCTCTCGGGCAGTTTTCTATAAGGCAGTGCTCATTGCTTTTCAGGCTCACCGATTCCATTTCATGAATCATGTAATGGAGAAGATGCAACCTCCTAAAGTTAAATATGTACCTATGTAATAAGTGAGCAAATTATATGCTTACTATTCTGACTGGGAAAGGGGTCTTTATAGTGTAAGAAATCTACACCCATGCAGAGGCCCTCTTACGTGGCCAGAATAGCATAAAGGAGTATGTATGTAGAATGAGGCTCCTTCCCTTCTGTCTGTTTTAGACTATTGCCCATCAGGAGGTTGGCAAGATTTTTATTATGCATCTTCCTAAACCAGAATTTGTACATATCCATTTCCATTATTCTTTCTCAATTCCAGGAACTACCCCAGAAACAGGGGGAATCTTTGAGGGGATTGAGAGCAAATTTTCTTTAAGGACACCTGCCATACCCGATGAGGACATCTGCTACTTGGTACCTGGCCAAAAAGACTCACTGGCACACTGCAGCTTTAACCACACCAGCAAAACCTTCGTGGTGATCCATGGGTGGACGGTAAGGGGAAACTCAAACCTGTACTTGAGCTGCACTGAGGTGCCTGTAAAGTTCACTTGGGTATAGGTTTGTAGCCATGTTGGTCTAAGGACATAGGCAGACAAGGTTCTTTGGGTGAATCTGATATCTAATAAAAGATATCGGATTCACCCAAAGAACCTTGTCTCTAAGGTTCACTTGGAATTTCAGTCTTTAACTGTCATGATAGCAGGTCCTGTATTAAGTCACCTGTCCAAGTGCATTACAATGCCATAAATAATTGCTATGGTTGCATAGCAATTGCCAGAAGGGCCATGGTTGCATAACCCTTGCTTGAAGTGTCTTTATAGTGGAATAAATTTAACTTTCTTCCCCTTTTTTTTTTTTTTTTTTCCTGTGAATCAAAAATAAGGCTTGATGCATCTCTGCAGGCTGTATCCAGGCCACATTTGGGCCTTGGGTCCCAGAGTTGACTCAGATGTGCACATTGCACATGCAGGACTGTCCCTGCACATGGGGCCCTTGACCCATGCTGCATGCGGTGCCTGCTTTGGCCAGTCAGGGATAGCATGGTGCATCCACTCTGGCTGGCCTGGGATTGCACTGCATATGTGCCTATCTTGGCTGGTCCAGGGCTGTGTGGCACATAGTGCCCAGTCTGGTACCTGTGCTGCATGCAGCATCTGCTTTTTGCTGGCCTGGGGTGGGTACCATGTGCAGCATGGGTCCCAGATCATCTAAAGCAGGTTCAGAGTACAGCACATATCCTAGACCAGCCCTACATAAGCACTGTGTAGTGTAATCCTGGTGTGGGTATCATGTACAGTGGATCTGGCATTCTGGGGGAGGGGTGGATGGTCAGTGGGCCTGACCTGGTCCTGTGGATCGACCCTGCACCATTCATTTGATCCACAGAACCAGATGAATTTGACACTCCTGCTTTAGCATTAAGGAGCAGTGACTCTTACCATGTATAGCAAAGAGGAGAGTCCAGCACTTGGATAAAGCTACTGCAGTACAACTGATAATTTCAACTCTTTGTTTTCAGGTAACTGGGATGTATGAGAGCTGGGTGCCAAAACTGGTGGATGCTCTGTATAAGAGAGAGCCTGACTCTAATGTCATTATTGTAGATTGGCTAACTAGAGCCCAACAACACTATCCAATATCTGCTGCATACACTAAACTAGTAGGAAAGGATGTGGCCACTTTTATCGACTGGATGGAGGTAAGATATCTGGGTTCCATTACTGCAGATTCTGTATAGGTTCTCAGAGGCACAACAGTTTAATGGTACAGTTTAGGCTAGGTGTATCCTAAGCCTTCTGTCAGCACAGCCTTATTAGTGAGAATTTGGAGAAGGATCATCTCTGACTGAGACAGCTGTACTTGAAGAATTCCTTAGTACAGATGAGGTTGTATGTGCAGAAAGGTACTTTCATGGGTACAGCTTGTTTCACTTGTGAAGTGTAGTTTTACTGGAGTGGGTGACTTTTTATTGTAGTGGTACAAAACGAAGCTCCATTGCATCCACACACCAGGGCTATTTTTCCTGCTAGTCATAAAGCACTCGGTGCAAATTTTTAGGCTTTGTACTACCTCCATTCTAGGCTTCTTTGAAGAGGAAAGCCATCAGGAAAGTCCCTGGGTTATTTTTCTAACAATTTATTTTAATCTAATCTTATTTTTTTTAAAACACAATATGTATCTGACTGGCTTGGGGAGAGCCTGTCACTGGAAGGGTGTGTTCCCTCTTCCCGTTTTAGCTGTTTCAATTCCAGAAAGATCCTGATGAACCAGACAGAATTCAGGGAAAATAAGATGGGAACAGAGGAGGATGCATTATCAAGAAAAGTTTAAAAGAATTACTGTATTTACTCAAATCCAAAACATTCAACGTGGTTGGTGGGGTCAGGGGGAAGGTGGAGAGAAAACCCCTTGTCTTAGATTTTGAGTACAAGTGGGAGAGGCAGTGCCTCTGAGTCCAAGCTTGGTGCTGGAGTCAGAATTGGAACCATTGCCTCCCACCTACCTTCCCTAGCTTCTGCTCCGTCTTGCCACCCTCCTGCTGCCTCTGAAGTAAATGGTAGTTCATTTCAGTATCAATTTCCTACCTGACAATAAGGCTGGACCTGTGGGAATAAGAACATAATAATTGTTTCAGTGATTTTTAAATAAGACCTTGTTTTCAAAGGTGCTCATCGAAGTCAGTAGTTGAACTGAGGCATACTGTGTGTACTGACTTTCTTGAATAGTACTTATCTATTGCCCAGCTTTGTGATTCTGATAGTTGCCAATACCAGATTCTTCAGAAGAAAGTACAGGAAACTCTAAAGCAAATAAAAACTTGTCATTAGGACAATCTCTTCTTAACTCCTGAATTTAGTGACCAGCTGATGGCCTTAAAGAACAAGGATTTATGTGCATAAAAATATCTTATGAATGTTCTTATTAGCACTATTAATGTTTGAAGCACTGTTTTTTTTTTTTTTCCCCAGGGAAAATGAGATGAATGTCTGAAGGCCTTGTCTTCCCTGGGGGGAAAAAAGTGTTCGTGCATTGAATTAACTTGAATTAGTGAATTGTCAATAAATTTCTGACACAGGCAAGAGTTGACAGTTTTTTCCCATGAATTATGTCAAGTTAAAGATCAGTCTTTTCTATAGTACTTGATTCTACCTGTTAACTCATGTAAGGAGTACTGCCTGTTCTTCATTAGGCCCCACTCCTGGTTGGACAACCTAACTTTTCTTAAACCCTACTAAGCTCCCAGACTCAACGGGACATATTTCCTGTATTAAGACTGCTGTCTGGCTAGATGACAGGATTAATTTCTTTAGGCTGGGTATAAGGGATTGCAGCTAAGAAAAAGAATGCTTAGGCTGCATTTCAGGATAAACTTCCTAGTGGTGAAACCTCTTAATGTGACCTAGTCTTCCAGAAGAAAAGCTAAAAATCCCCTTGCTGAGGCTAGACTGGACAAAGCACCACAAAATATAACATAAGGAAGAAACATGATGTGGGAATAGGTAGGACAAGCTGAGTCCTTTCAGTGTGTGGTTGCTGCTATTCATGTGAAGGCACTTTGTGTGCACAGTACATGTCTGTCTAAGATGGGCAGTGATGAGAACAAGATGGATGAGGGCAGCCCTGCATCTTAACTGACAGTCATCATTTTATTTATCTAAAGGTTTTCAGAGGTGCCCCAAGTGCCTAACTCCCACTGGCTTTCAGTAGATTATTGTCTACCCTTTTGCCTTTGAAACCCTCTCCTTTAGTTTTCTACATCAGACCTATTTTTGTTTCCCCTAAAATAAATATTGTATAAGGAGGCCAGATGAGCCGGATTTATAAAAGTATTAAGGTGCTTGACTCCTATTAATTTAGGTACCTAAGTACCTTTTAAAAATCAAGCTCATTAAACTTGTGGGTTTGCAATAAATTCCAGTACTTCCAGATTTTTTAAAATTTTTTGTCTTCTGGCTTTTTGCTGCTGAAGTTCTGACTCAATTTTGGTTATTTAAAAAAAAATCTTCCTTAGGAGCAATTCAACTACCCTTTTGAAAATGTCCATTTGCTGGGGTACAGTCTGGGAGCACATGCAGCTGGGATTGCTGGAAGTCTGACCAAAAAGAAGATTAACAGAATTACTGGTAAGAAAAACCTAATCTCCATTTATTCTTTGACAAAGAGAAAAAGGGGGCTGGTTTTGATTTTTTTTTCCCTGGGCTGGAATATTACTTTTCTGTGGAAATTGGTTAAGGTAAATTTTAGCAATGGTGGATAGTACATAGCAGTATGTATATGAACATACTGTTGGTGTCAGGAGGAGAGTTGGCACTGATTATATGACAGTAGCATTGAAAGGCCAGAGTGCTACTATGCTAAACACTCAATCCTGGTCTATAATAGAAAGGAAAACATCAACATAATGACAAGCACGGATAATAAGCAAATAGGAAACAAACTCCCTGCTGATCAACAGACACCAAATGGGACACAACCCTGCCTTTAAAAATAAATGCAAACCTGTTAGCACATCTTTACTGCTATCACAGTCAACATCCCCCACAATCAGAATCCAGTGATCCTCCATGCATCTATCCCAGAATGTGGTACTTCTCATCCTGTGTACCAGATAGATGGAAACTGTGGGAGTGAAACCTCACAAAGTATACAGCAGAGTAAATGATCACAGGAAAAAGAGGAAGGATCGAGACTGACAAATGTACAGAAACTGCGCTCCCTTTTGTGATCTTGCAGTCTTGTGGTTCAGGGTGGTATACAGAACACCTTCAGAAGGCAGGCCTGGGGACAGCACCCTTTAACTAGGGCTCTACCCTATTCACAATGTCTTGCTTTTTACAGAGGCTGTGAAGAAAGTGGTTTCTAAGGAAACCCCCCAAAAATGGAATTTCCCATGATTTTGGCATAGAATCACAGGGGAGGTGGGAAATTTGCTAAAAATAAAATGCTGGCTCCCTAGTGGGAGCCACTGGCACAAAGGGGAGAAGCAGAGATGGCACTACGTGCCGCTTCCCTGTGCTCCCCACCCCCCCGATACTGATTTGGCTTAGAGGGCTGCTCAGTGTGCAGCCCTACCCCTCCAACACAGCAGCAAGGGGTGAGGCTGTACAATGGGCAGTTCTCTTGGCCAATCAACATCAAGGGGGTGGGGCTGCCTGGGCCCCCTCTGCCAGTCAGCACTGGGGGGGAGAGCACCATGAAAAGACCACACAAATCGTGCCATGTGCTACAAGCAGCCCACATTTTTTTTTCTTTTTTCATTTTGATGTAACTTTTAGGTAGATTATTCTTCATAACTTTATTGGACACTAAAGATCATAACTAAATACAGATATTGACTATATGGCTCATTAAAATGTATCTTAAATCTCTGCTAATCTCTCTATTCCACAATGAATAAGAATCATCTTCCTTCTTGAATGATCTTGCTCTTCCACTACTCAGGCTGTCCTTTCTACTGTACTTCTCTGGTCTTAGCTTTGTGTACCCCCTCCATTTTTTTTTGAGCAGAATGTTTGTTGTTACTTTATGTAAGGAGTTTTACACAGGTTATTTAAGCTGTTACTTAGCTCAAGCTTGGCCTGTTTTGGTTTGGTTGGTTTGTTTGTTTTCCACAGACCTGAGGAAAAGTACCATATATTCAAACTTGTCTAAGATGTTTCCCAACTATGCTGTTCTTCTACTGGGCAAACACCTCCCAAAAAATCCTTGCCTCACTTCCTGACCATCACTGTTGCATCATTCCACTCCAAACAGTATAGTAAAGGCACTTATCTAGAGTGAACTTGGGCTGCTGTTTGAATGCTCTTCCTAACTTCTCCCATACACATGTAAAACTTTCATCCAGGCTGGGTGGTGCTTTCAAAACAGGCCTGCTAGCACAGCTGGGTCTGAGAGTATCTGGGTGTGGCTATCAGTCAAGCTGATAACCTGCCTACTCTGCAGTGAGCAGATAGTCCTCCAAAGCCTTCCTACAATTCTCCCTGTGCAGCCAGAAGAACAGAGAGGTTCTCTCACAGTTCAGTAGGAAAGGAACATGGATTTGCTAAGTTTTACTGTAACCCCCCAAAACCAGAATTCCTAGTGACGCATCAGTGAGGAACGGCATCTATGAGCCCAGTGACACAGCCAGGTGTCTGGGACACAGGGGGGCAGAAGTGACTTCCGGTTGCTGCTGTGCTGCTGGCATGATCGTGATTTTTGTGGCTGCCAATGGCAGCCATCTTTTTCACACCACCCCTTCTCACCCTGCCTCTGCTCTTCCCCTGCCAAATTGGTGTCTGGCATGGTTGCCCTGATCACTCTGTTCTTGATATGCCACTGCCTGTGAGGACTTGGTAACTCTGTAGGGCTTTCCAATATAGTGATATGAGGCTTGACTAATCAGCATACATTTTTAAATAAAAATTGGCAACATTTGCAACAATATTTCTTCTGCTATTCTGTGAATGAACAAGGAGGTCAAAAAAATCTTAAACTTTAGACATTTTGAATTCCTACATTTGAAATTTCAAAAAGGGTTGGGGGGGGGGAGAAATATTCTCAGATAATATTCAGTACAGCAACCACATAGCAATTATACTTGCCACCTTACAGTTTTTCATATGTATCACATTCTGTTTAATAATGATGAAACTTTAACAGCAGTGCTTTTGCACCCATGAATGTGCACAGTTTGGATTGTGTTTAAAGAAGTAGCAATGTACAAAAACCCAGTCTAGTACAGTGTATAATATGAACCACAAATATTAGACCACTCCTATATCTGTGGTTTTGGGTTTCTTTTCTTCATGCAGGTTTAGATCCAGCTGGTCCTACCTTTGAACATGCTGATGCGCCTTTGCGCCTATCCCCAGATGATGCTGAATTTGTTGATGTCCTACACACTTACACAAGGGGGTCCCCAGACCGGAGCATTGGGATACAGCAGCCAATTGGGCATATTGATATCTATCCTAATGGAGGAGGCTTCCAGCCAGGCTGTAACTTAGGAGAAGCTCTGCGCCTCATTGCAGAAAAAGGCTTTGGAGGTAAATGCTGCTTTGGAAAGTGCAGATAAATACCTACAGCGGGATTTTCATTGTGCCTAGAAGCACAAATCCTACTGAAGGTTGGTAGGCACTTCTGAAGATCACAGAAAGCCCTCCTCTAAATTGGATAATTTTATCCACCAATTGCATAGTTTGATGCCTGTAATTTTATTTTTCGTCTTCCAAAGATATGGATCAGCTTGTGAAATGCTCTCATGAACGTTCCATCCATCTCTTCATTGACTCTCTGCTGTATGAGGAAAAGCCAAGCATGGCCTATCGCTGTCAAACAAAGGAAGCCTTTGAAAAGGGGCTTTGTTTAAGCTGCAGGAAGAACCGCTGCAACAATATGGGTTATCAGGTCCATAAAGTGAGAACCAAGAGAAACAGTAAGATGTATCTGAAGACACGGTCTCAGGCACCCTATAAAGGTAGATTCTGGCTGTTTGAATGTGTAAAGTGTGTTTTGCTTGGATCTGCTCTGTGTACAAATGTGAATGTGATTGCTTCTTTGCAGTATGAAGTCAGGAGACGTTGAGCCTTGAATAAGTTTTATATGCTTTTAGAATGTGATTCAGATCAAACTATTGAACATCTTGGAGTTTTGCCTTATTGGGGGGAATTTTTTGTAACAGAATGTTGAGAGACCCTGAAGAAAGGAATTACTGTTCAGTCTAGAAAGTAATTCTTTTTGGAATAGTCTAGCCTTCAGAATTTTTTTTTTATCACTTTCTTTTCTAAACTCACTTTTACTGCTGCTGGAAAAGTTAAAAGCAAGCCAAAGCATGGTGACTGACTTACTCAAAGATGTGTAGTAATCAGACACTCTTACTATTCATAAGCATCTGCCAAAGCTGTACATACTGTCAGGTTAAGTCAAACACTTCTTGCTTATTTTCTCATCCAATCAGTTGGGTTGGTCTGAGGAAGAGACTGGAGAAAAGAATCTGAAAGCTTTCAGTCAGTCAAAGAACTGTTAAGACAGATGACTTTTTTTAACCAGCTTTGACAGTGTCACACAAAGGATGTGCTTATAGCCTTGCCACAAGCTGTGAATAAAGAGGCAGCATGCAGTTGCGTGGCACTGAAAGCAACTAGCTTGAACCCTTGTTCCCCTGGAAAGGTTGCAGGACCAGTGTTTGAGATCCCCACTGTACATGAGGGTGTCAGTTGGATTGGTTAGAACTGACCTCACAAAGACTCCATGCATAAGAAATAACTACTCACTTGTCCTCATGTTTTGCAAGAACTCTAAAACATGTTTCTTTTGTGCAAGCTAATGCAAAGGCATAACTGAAGCCACAGTGATGCTTTGGAGTGGATCATACAAATGCAAAGTGGAAAATAATTCTGTGGTAACTGACCCTGTTGTCTTGCTCCTAATAAGTAATGCTTACTGACAGGAATAGTCCCCATGACATACTAGTTGGAGTACTACTCACCTTGAGTAAGGGTGGCAGGTCATGGCAGGGTATGCCGAGCTATTAGGCTGTTTACTCTTTTGTTCTCTCTTTCATGGTTCGTTTCTGTAATGAAGTTTGCTTGTTCCTCTCCCAGTTTTTCATTACCAGGTCAAGATCCATTTTTTTGGAAAGGAGACTGTAACTAAGACAAATCAGCCACTCCTCATTTCTCTGTATGGCACAACAGATGAGAGAGAGAACATTGCCTTTATACTGTGAGTAATGGCAGTGATTGGTGCAAGTATACATGTAACTGATCTATGTATGTTGCGTGTCCCCTGCTAGCCTCACCCACATAAGACTGGAGCCTGTTTCAGCCTACTCTGCAAAATCTGTGTTGCTAATTCAGTCTGCACAAACTCCTGCTTTGAGGTATGGAGAGCCTCTAATTCAAATCCAAATGTTGACCAAGATGGTGGCCACTGCACATTACATGCTAGACTTTAACATTCAGACTCCAAAAAGTCTCTTGATTCAGTAGAGATTTGAAATGGAAAAAAATGAGGTTTGGCTTATGGCTCATTGTAAGTAATTTTCCAAGCCAGAGAAATTCAAGTCCTTATTATGTCATCTGTTTTTTTAAGCAGAGCTCTATGGAGAATTCTGTTTTCAGCCTTATAGCGTGGATTTGTTATTGTACTAGAATAACACATTTTTCTTCGCTTGAGGCTTCACCTTGTGTTTCTATTCAGTTGAATAATTTTACAAAGGATTTCTCTTAGAATTTAATAGTCAAATACGGGCTTACCACTGCCACCATGTGTGGGGTGACATTGTGTCATGCCACTTCAGGAATTGACCAGGAAACAGATGGTGACTCGGATGAGCAGGATTGGATTCAAATATTCTGAGTGAAGGGCAGTTGAAGTCAATGGAAGTATGTGCATTGACTTCACTGGGCCTTGAATAAGGCACTGAGGGACACACAGAGCATGTTTGCCTATCTCTGAAAATAAACACTACTGTCTAAGCACACATTTGTATTTATTTTTCTTCACAGACCTGAAATTTCCACAAACAAGACCTACTCCTTTCTGGTTTACACAGAGGTGGATATTGGTGACTTACTTAGGCTGAGTCTGCAGTGGGAGAAAGATTCTTTTTTCAGTTGGACAGAATGGTGGACCTCCTTTACATTTGACATCCACAGAGTGCGAGTGAAGGCTGGAGAAACCCAGAAAAAGTAACTTGGTTTTACTGCTTTACAGGCGGGGGAAACGAACTTAATTTCATTCCTTGTGTTTCATGATGTCCAAATACATGGCTAAATGGGGCAAATAATGGAGCAGTGGAAAACTAATATGAACTGGTACTATTAGGGTTGTCTTCTCTATTGCTCCAATGATGCAAAGAAGCTGTAACTTTGACTCAAGTAGACATCTAAGTTGGGTTTACAGACACTTTGGGGGTGGGGTGGAAGGGGTCTGAGTGGTGCATAGCAGCTAAGGAGGCATACCAGTAATTCTGCTTCCCATAAGTTTTGGTTGATCCTTGCTGAACACTGGATTATGATGAAACACAACATTGAAGTACATGAGCAGTCCCATTGACTTCTAGTACACACATGTATAAGGGCCTTGCTGAACTGTGATGGTTGCTGGTATTTGCCACCCCTCACCTACCTGCTGAATATTTTTGCAAGTAACTTTTGCTCACAAAGAACACTGAGGGTAAGAGGTTTCTGAGTACTCTTCCAAATTTGTATTCATGCAGGAAACATTTTTGAGACCGTCCTGGAAACTCTCTATAGGATTAGGAAATTTTCAGTGAGGAGTAAAAATAAGAGCATGTGACCTTGCATACAAATTGCTAGTTGTGGACATTTAACATGGTGTCTATTAGCACTTAGCAGATTACTAATTATAACCACTTGAAGCAGTTTTCAGTTGAGCAGCTGAAATGCATTCATATAAATGACTTGAGTAATTTGAATATGTTCATATTCATAAAACCTTAAGTTTTTGTTGGGAGAAAAAGGGGCTACGTTTGGCTATGGGTGTATTGCAAACAGAATGGCCATTTCTGTGAACAAGCACAGTAATTGCTTTCATCAAAGTACGCAATAATTCTTGCTCAACAAATAGAGGGATGAAAGGTATCAGCAAGCATAAAAGCAGCCGCTTACTCTTCCCAGAATTGGCAACCTCATCTTATTTGCCAACGTTCAACCGCTATTTTTCCAAGAACACTGAGTGCCAGGGTGAATAAAGGTCTAAGGGAATCTGTGCCAATTCTCACAGCCATATTCAACCCCCCCTCAAAAAAAACAAAACAAACACCTCCCCCCCCCCCCAACAAACAAAAACATGTTTTTAGTTGAAAAATTCTGTGTAGCTAGTCAGGAAAAAGCCCAGGCACCCAGTTTAGCTACATCTGCCAACTGTCCCTCTGCCTTTTTTTTTTTTGCATTCAGTGATTTTTCTGATTGAAACTCGGCAGTCTGAAGCTACACAGTGCACAGCAGTGACCTGTTGGGGAGCCAGCACTTCGCTGAATTTGTTCCAAAGTGACAATTCTTTTTTCCACAACACAATTTAGCTGTAAGCAGAGCTTTCATTGTAAGCTGAAACTATTTGCATAGTACAGTGCACCAGAACCATTTGAACTCTTCATTCATGAAGTTTCATTGCATCTAATTTCTTAAGAAAAAGATTATTCCCTTTTAGAAAATTATAACTTTTTTAGTAAAAATGTTGTAAAGTTTGGTTTTTTTTTAGCATAAATGCTGGCTCTACACTTTTAACAAAGGAAATATCAAATCAGTTTTCCATCAAATTCTCATAGGCATTTAAGAAATGACTGGTAGTGTACTGGATAAATGCCCACTCTGTTTCAGCAAACTGATGATACTTTATAGTTAAAAAGCTTCGCCCAGATTAACTGTGACACCTGATTGGTTTGGTTTGTAGGATGGTGTTCTGTTCTCAGGATGGAGTTGCTCATCTCCAAAAGGGAAAGGAAGCTGTAATGTTTGTGAAATGCCTTGGTAACCCTGTCCGCAGAAGGAAAGCGGGGTAAGAGATTGCGTTTTTCTTGTTTGTTTTGTTCTTTCCTTTTTGTCAAGTCCATCCACATGTAAGTGTGAAACATTGCTTTAAGGATGTTCTCAGGTCTTGTCTGAAATTAGGCAGCATGAAAAATCTTGAGTGAACCTGTTCTCATAACTTTCAGATTTACTGATTTTTATGTTAACAATAGTCAGAATCATCTCCGTAAGATTTAGAAGGTAATTAAGACTCAGTGCCTCATTATTTTGTGAATTTACTACTTAACACTTCAAAAACTCTGAGCCTGTTTTTTGTACCTACGCCTTGCATAGTCATTGTCACCTATGTGAAACCCTAGAAGATTTGAAGGGTAGCTGCTTATGCTCATTTAACACAAGTATACGTGACCAGTATAAGACCCGTGATGTGCATAATACGATGTATCCAAACTCAGCAAAGTGAGAGTGCATTTGAGTCTTTAGCGTTACTTGCATTTTGTTTTGTTTGGGCTCTGTCAGCTTATATATATGAAAAACCTCATTGCACCTGCATATGTAGATCTTGCACAGTGAGGTACAAGTACAGAACTTCACTCCATGGAGAAGCCCCACTGAGGTCACTAAGAATTTCTAGCTGGGTAGCAGGCCTAAAACTTAAACCGAGTTGGGCATGCAAAATTTTGAGGAGTCAGGAATTGTCAGCCATTTTTGAAAATGCACTAGAATTGAAAGACGAGGCCTTTAATGTATATTTTACAGCAAAACTCTTAAGCTAGTCTAGTATGATACTTATTATAGTTATAAGTGAGCTGCAGCCCTGAATTCATCTAAAAATGAAGCAGCTAACTTATTTTTTCCTTTAAAACAGTTCCTTAGTGTACTAAACCCAACAGAAAAGCCTAAACATGCGTCTTTTTCTCTCTTTCTTTAGACACAAGCCAATTTCTGAAATTAAAACTGACCCATGAATTTTCTGAAGAATGTTATGGATGAAGAAATTCTGTATTGGGGAGGGGAGAGAATACTGAATGCAGTGGGTTTTCAGAACTGAATATATTGAAATGTATATCAGCTTCTGGCTTTTTTTTGCCTGCTATGCCTGGCTTTTTCTTTTCTTTTCTTTTTTTTTTTTCTTTTTTTCAGGGAATCTCAGCACATAGAAAGTGGCTACTAAAATATAAAGAACATGTCAGCCAAGTAGTTAAAAACCTTTTGCAAAAGGTGTGACAGCTTGATTTACCAGGAAGAAATAAGTGACTTTGTTTCACCTTGTAACAAGGTTTTTCAACATAAAGTATTGTACAGCACATTCCTAGTATTTATTGAGAAGTTTTATATCTAGGCCTATATTGTGGCTTTTTGTTAACTGGTGTGTTAATATTGTATAAATTAGCTGAAACTTTGTGCAGCTGGGCAACATCAGTTTAGCTAACTGAATTTACAGGCTCTTCACTAATCTTAAAACAAAGTTTTCACATGCATGTTTAGCACTTAGTAGGTGTACTTTATTCTGAAGTATGCACCTTGCTCCTGATGAGGCTGTTACTCTTTTAAAAGGCTGAGAACTGAGTGAATGTGGAGACAGATTGTGATGGACTGTGGATAATAGAGCTTGTACTTGGGGCAAATTGCAGTGCTATCACTACCTACTTAGCCTTAGCTGTGACCCATAAGTGTGTGTGTGTGTGTGTGTGTGTGTGTGTGTGTGTGTGTATATATATATATATAAAAATTACTTTATTCATCCTGCAATAAACTTTCAGTGGTAGGAGATGCTAGCATTCGCAGTGTCCGATGCAGATATTTTAAAATTAATCAGTAACAATGTCTCTAAAACAAAACTGTTTAACCTCTGACATTGCACTGACTTAAGAACTACAAAAGAATCAACAGACTGGAAACAGCAAGTGATTTTGTTTTCAGCACCTGTTTGTATCACCAGTACAAAAATAAGCTGAATACTGTGACTTTCTGCTCTTTGACACTGAACTTCAGTCATCTGATTAGGTCAGAGCTGCACTGGCCTTGTGTTCACCTGTGTTTTTCCCAACAGGCAAACCGAGAGACTGATCATTCTTTTCTTTGTTAATATTCTTATTTCCAAAGACAAACCTCAGTGTATTGCTTAGCTGTGACATAGGAGCAGATGCCATTACATTGAAGGAGGTTTTTCAGTACCTCTGACGTTAAAGGAGCTTGAATGTATTACTCACAAAACACAATGCTCTCTCATCACTTCAGTTAGAGGTGCTACAAGTATACAACAGTACTGTAAAACTGAACAGTTTTTATATGTATATGTAAATATTTTAATATCCATAAAAATTCAAGGATGTGGCAATTTGGAAAAGTAACACAAGATTATTTTTTGTAATATGTATCTTTATTACACAACATCAAGCCCTCTTCTCCAATCCCCCCCCCCAACACATTAGGGAAGGTGGTATTTCTGCAAAATCACCAAAATTGGAACTAAACTCAACATTTTAACTTTATTCGTTGCCATGCCTTGTTCACATTAGATGAACAAAGCTGAATACAGCAATATAATTGCTAGAAGTTGATCTAACCCAAAAAGTGTGGTTGAGACGGGATGAGCAGGTGAGGGTGATGCTTGAATACTAAAGCCTTGCATATGAGCTCTCTTAAAGGAATAAATGAAGAAATTTTGCATTTTCCTCTTGACATTCCTTTTACTTGCAGTTTTCTGATAGATGACATTTTGGAAAGGTGTGAGGATGTGTATACTTGTAACACAAGCTCTCATATAATCCCTTACAGCACTTGAACACTGAATGGTGAAGGTTTTTATAAATGAAGACATGGGATTTAGCTTTAAATATTATTTATTAGCTGTAAATATATATAATTTATGTCTCTGTAAAGGTAGTCTGTATATATTGCTGAGGCTATTGAGGTAATCTACATTTATACAATTGTGCAGTATTAATCCTGTATGTAGCTTTCAGAATGAGATTTTTTTTTTTTTTTTTTTTTTTTTTTTTTACCAATGAACTCCTTTGCCACATGTTCAAAATAACAGTATTATGCATTTTTTAAAGGAAAGTTTCCTCACTATGTACAGAATGGAAACCTGTGATCTTAATAAACTTTGTCAAACTGATTCCAAAGTAAGTCACTAATTTTGTTTTGAAGAAATGAGCAGTGAAATATTTTATTTTTATTTAGAACTCTCAAAGAATTAGCTGAACTAGGGGAATATAGACCCAGGGCAAAATTTTCAAAAGTGGCTATGGGGTATGGTGTTTTAGCTTTTTTGGTGGCCTGTCTTGTGGCTTAGATGTTTCAAGGTGGGGACTCCCATATTGTGGCATCCAAAGTTACTACACTTACTACCATTGTGACCACGGCCAAGTTTTTGAAGCTCATTAAGGTAGCTGGCTTTGCTGGGACAATGGTGAGGAATGGAGAAAGGTGAGCCAAAGGAAAGAATGGAGGTGGGGAGATAATGGAGGTGAACTGAGAGGAAAGATATAAAAAAAAAAGAACAGCAAGGCAAGGAGAACGGAAGAATGGAGTGTTTAAGAAGGGGCAAAAGGGAGAGGAAAGTGAGTTCAAAAGAAGAGAAAAAGGGTAAGCAAAGTGCGATCTGAAAGGGTGAAAGTAATGCCCCAAGAAAGATAGTTGTGTAAGGACAGTTGTGAGGGCCTGGTTGGAAAATCTCATGGATGATATGAAGGATCAACCTAGGAACTAGTCCAACATCCCAGGGGGTTTGACACAGGCTTGGAAGATTGCTGGCAAATACATACACAGCTGGTTCTGTTCTCTCTCTGAGTCAGAGGGGTTACAATTGCAACTTATGTCAAAAGCTTGTACTGTTTCAAGGAAGCGTTACACAAGGGCTTGTCTGCCCAGTCCCATAGAGATGTCTGGTTGGTTGAGCCTGGAATTTCTTCCCATACAACAAATATCAAGGGTAAAAGGCAAACAAGCTAAAATGTTAGCACAATGGGGAAATGAAAGGGCGGGGGAGGGGGAGGAGGCAAGGGAGAGAGGACATTGGATGTACATGAAGAGGGCAAAAGAAAACCCTATGAAAAATTCCTGCTGCCAACCCTGTGTTAAAGATTTGCTTTTCACCAAAACAAACTTTCACAAAGCAAGAGCAATAAGACATTTCTCCCAACCCTGTGTTGGATTTCTCCTCTGGTTAAATTCAGTGTTTTCAAGTTTTCATAATTTTATCTAAAAGTACTTGGTGTGCCTTCTTAAACTAGCTCCTGGAGTTGTAGGGTTATAAGATTCTTTTAAACTGAGTTTCAGTATCTCAGAATACAGAGAAGAGTTTTTAAATATGACACTTAACAGCTCGGTGAAATCAGAATATCTATTTATTTGTTTAATCCCATGATTTTAGACTAATCGCACTAGTTTTTGGGATCCTGATTGTGAATTTCTGGGTGCCTGGGGCTGACCATGCTGAAAGCCAAAATCTTAGTAAAGCCTCGGGATGAAATTCTCCTGTCAGATGTTATCTATCTACTTCTCTGTCCCGTCATATTAATAACTGAGCACTCGGCATGAGGGGAATGGGAAAAATATTCAAGAGAGACCTGGACTTATGTGAAACAAGGCTGTCATGAGTGCAAGGCCAGCTGCTAGTGGAAATTGAGTAGAGGCTTTCCATCAAATACTGGGTGCTCAGCATAGTTAAAGCCTTTTTCTGCCTTCCTGCCATATTGCATGTGTCCACAAGTCAAGTCATCTTCCCAACAGTTACCTGATATAAAACAAATAGTATGATTCCTATTTGCAGATGAGAAACCAAGGTTTAGTGTGATTGAGAGCCAGATCTGATAAAGGATCTAGATGGAATGGAGGCTCCTAAATCCAACAGTGTGGCCTAGAAACCCACTGTCCTGCTGCTGTCTAAACATCACCGACACCTCAGTCTTTGAATTCAAAGTGCCCTGGTTGTGCAGACTTGTACATCCATGCTTGTACAAAACAGCCTCAATCTTGACAAGGCTTAGCGCTTGGCTCATGTCACTGATTATTATTAGGATCCAGAAATTAGGTGTTCCTTCACTTTGACATGTTCCAACAATGCAAGATAGTTAAACGCACACTGGCAGCATCAGGCCCTGTACAAAATGTAGTGGAGGCCACTGTCTTGTCAGACCCAGGGCAGGGCAGCCACCTGCTATAGTAATAGAAGGCTGTTGCTAGGAAGAGGCACCAGCCTAACAATTAAAGCTAGCTTCCACTTTCAGGGAGTAGAAGACCCACGCTTGGTTAAGGTGCTCCAAAGCATGTCTTCTGCCATGCAGCACAATTCCCAAGCCACTAGGAAACAAGTCATAAGTGGGAGGCCCTCTTCACCCCTACTATTGAAACTGGACCACTGCACAGAGAAGAATTAGAGATTCATTTGGTCAAAGAGAAGCAACAAGTGCAAGCATGATTCTGGTGTGAACTAATGGTAAGAGCTCTGCCCTAGGAAAGGGGAGTCCTGGGTTCTGACCTTTCTCCCTAAGACTGTTTCTGCATTTTACATTAGAGTGTGATTGAATTAAATACAGAAGCAGGAAAGGGGCAGGGTTTCGGAAGCATTCCTGTCCGCAAATGATTTCTTTTGGCTTGCTTTTGCAGGGGCTGCATGCTGAACGTTCTGACGTTAGCTGGTTCTGTTCATTATGTAGGCAGCCTGGGTGCCTAGCATGGGATGGATTCTGCTTGGGGCAGGAAGGGCAGGGGAATGAGCATCTTAAAGTCAGGTCTAGCACTAAAATAATGCCCTAAGCAAGGATCACAGTGGAGGTCTATGATAGAACTAGGATCCCTGCTTTTCTGAAACTCCCTCCCCAGACATTACCACTTGCCCTAAAATTAGGAAAAGAACTAGTAATACTAAAGCATTCTTTAAAAATCAGCATGAAAACCTGGAGAGGTATCAGGCAGGAGCCTATTCTCATGCTCATGTAACCTGGAAGAGAGACCAACCACTTCAGCATTTAGGAAGCACCACTGGAACCCCCTCTCCAAAAATAGTCTCTCAAATAGATGTCTTTTGCAGCATGCCTGGAAAGTCACCAACAAATAAGTAAATGCTAAAGAAAGGAACTGGAGTTCACAAACACATGAAGAAGAACAGGGAAATGAGAAGAGGAAAGGGTGGGATGTATTTTGGCAGCACATCCTGTAGGACCTTATTCAGCACTGCAGTTAGGTATGTGCTTAACTCTATCTCTGTTCAGCACGGATCTCTGGTGAGTTGGGAGGCTTCCTTTGCACTGGGTCCTTCATGCTGTTTTTAAAGTTAGCTCAGCAAGAACAATGCATACAAATCATAAAGGCAGATGCTTCAGGGCTCAGATCCAGCACTCGTGATGGCATGTACTTGCAGGCTACTTTCAGCGATGTAATGCACAATTCATTCATGTCAGCTAAGTCCTGTTGTGTTTATAGCCTGGGGTGCTTCCCAGGAGAGACTCAAACACAGCTCAGTAGTTTTAGTCTCCCTCACTACAAACAACTCTGAACTACTTCTGTTAGACTGTCATTTATCAGCTGAGCAGGGAGTCTGCCTGGGCAGCCTACGTGTCTGTTCCTCTGGGCTACTAATTAGTTGGTAGGGACCTGAGCAGATCATTGAGTCTGACCCCCTGCCATGGCAGGAAAGAGTACTAGGGGGTCAAACGACCCCAGCAAGGTGTTTGTCTAGCCTCTTAAAGACCCCCAGGGTAGGAGCCAGCACCACTTCTCTTGGAAGTTGCTTCCAGACCCTAGCCGCCCTGACAGTAAAGTAGCGCCGCCTGGTGTCTAGTCTGAATCCACTCTATGCCAGCTTGTGACCGTTATTTCTTGTCACTCCTGGGAGTGCTCAGGGGAACAGGAACTCCCCCAGTGCCTGCTGGTCCCCTCTGACTAGTTTGTAACAGGCCACTAGATCCCCCCTCAGCCTTCTCTTGTGGAGGCTGAACAGGTTCAGGTCCCCTCGCCTCTCCTCATAGGGCCTGCCCTGCTGCCCCCCGATCATGTGAGTGGCCCTCCTCTGGCCCCTCTCCATGCTGTCCACATCCCTCTTGAAGTGTGGCGCCCAGAACTGGATGCAGTACTCCAGCTGCGGCCTGACCAGTGTCGCATAGAGGGGGAATATAACCTCCTTGGACCTGCTTGAGATGTATCTGTGGACGCATGACAAGGTACGATTGGCCTTCCTGACTGCCTCCCCACACTGCCGGCCCATGTTCATTTTGGCATCAATGATGACTCCAAGATCCTTTTCTGCCTCTGCCCTGATGAGAAGGGAGTTCCCCAGCCTGTAGGTATGGTGCCGGTTGTTCCTCCCCAGGTGCATCACCTCACACTTGTCTGTGTTGAAACCCATCCTATTCTCGTCCGCCCACCCTTGTAACCTGTCTAGATCTGATTGCAGTCTATTCCTCCCCTCTAGCATGCCCACTTCTCCCCACATTTTAGTGTTGTCTGCGAATTTGAACAGGGTGCTTTTTACCCCCTTGTCCAAGTCACTGATGAAGATGTTGAACAGTGCGGGCCCGAGGACTGAGCCCTTGGGGACCCCACTGCCCACATCCCTCCAGGTCGAAAATGACCCATCCACCACCACTCTCTGGGTGCGGCCCTCCAGCCAGTTGGTGACGCATTTGACTGTGTAGGAGTTGACACCATGGTCCCCCAGTTTCTTAATGAGAACGGGGTGAGAGACAGTGTTGAAGGCCTTCCAAAAGTCCAGAAAGACTACGTCCACTGCTACCCCTGCGTCCAAGGATTTTGTGACCTGGTCGTAGAAGGCCACCAGGTTGGTCTGACAGGACCTGCCTCTAATGAACCCGTGCTGGTTGCCCCTAAGCATAATCTCCCCCATTGGCCCCTTGTGGACATGCACTAGGATAATTCTCTCAAAAAGTTTACCCAGGATTGAGGTAAGACTAATTGGCCTATAGTTTCCCGGGTCTTCCTTCCTCCCTTTTTTGAAGATGGGAACCACATTGGCCCTCTTCCAGTCCTCTGGCACCACACCAGAGCACCATGAGTGCTCGTACAGTTGTGCCAGGGGTCCTGTAATGACCTCAGCCAATTCCCTCAGCACTCTGGGGTGGAGATCATCCGGACCAGCTGATTTAAATACATCCAGTCCCTCCAGAAGTTCCCTGACTAGGTCCTCACTGACCCTAGGCCTGGGTGCGCCTCCCCTGGGGACTGAGGGGAGTCCAGTGGGGGGGCTGATCCAGTCCCTGCTCAGGAAAATGGAGGCAAAGAAATTGTTAAGCTAAATTAAGCTAAGCTAAGATACTAAGCTAAGCTCTGCAGCAGAACTGTGCATGTGTTGATGCTCAAAGCCCCAGTGAAGTGCCTGGACACTCCACTCTGCCAGCAGAACTACTTCACCTCTGTTGAGAAGAATAAGGCTTTTGCCATCATCTGACACGTGGCTGAAGATGGAAGAAGATGCTCCCACATCTTCAGCCAGTGCCGCCGGTAGTGCCTTCAACAACCAGTGCCTTCCCAGAGCGCACTTTGTGCTTTGGCTGCACAGCTGCTTAGTGGAGCTGAAAAGAGCTGCTTGAAATGCATCAGTGTAAAGCATGTCCTGCTGACTGGACAGTTGGCAGTCTGGCATAATAGAAACTTGGCCCCCGACAGTGGTTTTACCCACAATTACACATGCCCTCATAGAAATTGGGGGGGAGCAGGTAAACAACCACTGCACTCCAGCATGAGCAATCACAGATAACAAGATCACAGATAACAAGATGGAGGAATCCAGTCATCTAGAGAACATTTTTTACAAAACAATCACTCAGTTTTTGTCCACAGAGTCCTTATACTCAAGGGAAATAGACAAATTACCTACAGAAGAGGGGCCTGGGAACAAAAATTCATAACTTTACTGGTAGACGATGGTTTCAAGGCTTGTTGTAATCTCTTCTAACCTATCAGCACTTCACTGGTAATAACGATCCTTCTCCCTTCTGATTGGCCTTATTCTTTTGCATAATTATCTATTCAAATACATTTTGCTGGCTTTGAAGCTACTTCTGATAATTTCTCTTTACTTCTTGTTTAGCGCCCTCATCCATTCAAGTACTTGTTTTCTTTTGTATATGGCATAAAACACAACACATTTTGTTATCTGGTCTTCAGCTTAGGCTGCAGTTGCTTCTTTCCTAGATTTAAGGAAGGGCACTTTGTATCTGAAAACTTGTGTAACATCTCTCCCAACTATACAGCTGGTCCAGTAAAAGATATCACCAAAAAAATTTCTTGCCTGAAAGCTGAAATGCTCTAAATAAGCCCATGAGAACCACAAAGAACATTGTATAATCGCAGTCTGGGTTCTTCAGCTGTCAGCAGTGCTTTCTACTGCTTTTAATGAAGGTTATGGAAAGTGGATGCCTTCAGCATTAAAAAAGGGATTTTGAGCTAAAAGGGCCTGAAGAAATCTTACAGGTAATTCACACATATTAAAAATGCTCCGTTTTAATTCCTTGAAGCTGCTAAACAGTGGGTGCTGTATGCGTGCAAGCTAATGCGACTGAATCAATCTGAGCTGGAGTAAACTAATCCGAATGTCACTGTCTACACATGTTCAAGTGCAATAATTTACTGTGCTGTCAGATACCACTTGTATCTGCTGGGACTATCTGGCAGTGCAGTAAATTAGTCTACTGTGACCTAATTGCCAGGCATTTGTAGAAGGTGATGCTCTACTGTGCAGCAAATTAGTCTGCTGCACACTAAAGTGTCTTGTGTAGATGCGCCAAGTGTGAAGCATTTCCTAGGAACTTTCCTCAAAAAGCCATCTCTGCCCTAACTGTATAGGCTGTGTTTTTTAGTGAGGTAGGATGTTTTGCACCTCAATCTGGGGTCTGATCCATCGGCCACTGATTTTCAAGGGAGTCTTTCCATTTATTTCAGTGGATCAGGTTCTCAAACAGGATGACAATTCAGTAAAACAGGAAAGCTCAACTTCAGTGTGGCAAAAGAGAGTGTGACTGAGTCTTTTCCTCTTGCACACTGGCATGTTGAGACCAACTCATTGAAAGGAGTGGCTGTGAGGACTGTGGAAATATTCTTCTCTTGTGTCAGGGCTATGACCAGGGCACAGATGCTCTGGATTTGACCCTAGGGCAGGGGTGGGCAATTATTTCAGCTGGCGGACCACTTAATGAGTTTTGGTGAGCTGTCGAGGGCTGCACACACATCTTTCACAAGATATCATTTTAACAAGTTATAGATAAATAACCAGATCATATCCTAAAAAATCAAACATCTATTATAACATTTAAATTTTATTAAAACTTTTTTTTTCCTGATTTATGCGTTTTGAGTAGTGTATATAGAGGCAATTGCATAATAACTCGAAATAAGCTCTTACTTTGGCATGGGGGGGGGCGGTGTATGTGGGTTTGTGTAGGTGGGTGGGAGCGTGTAGAGGGGGCTGCCTGTGTGCTAGGTCCTGGGAGCCAGCTGGGGGTGGAGGGAGGGAGGGAAAAGGGGGTAAGGGACACGTGCACCAGAGCTATCCCTGGTGGTGCAGTGCAGTCTACACTCTCATCCTGCCTGCAGCTGCCCCCGCAGCACTTCACATGGGGCCGAGCCCTGTCCACTGCAGCCCAGGGCAGCCCATGCCATGCTCCTGCCTGCACCCACGCTGTGCCCACCCTGCTGGCTAGCAGGTGGAGCTGGAGCCCCACATGCTGGGGCAGGAGCTCCTGTCTTCAGCTTCCCCACTACCTGGCTGGGCATGTGGTGCCCAGCACATGTTCCCATGGCTGCTGCTGCTTCCCCACTTTACTTGCTGCCTGAAGCAGCATAGCAGGGGCAGCAGGAGTAGGAGGGGCCACTGGAGACAGGGGGAACTGAGTAGTACCCAGGTGGCTGCAGCAGCAGTGGGAGCAGCCCCGCCGGGAAGCTGTGCATGCTGCTCAGGGCTGTCGGTGGGCATGGGGCACGTGCAGGTGGGAGCGTGGTGTGAGCTGCCCCAGGTGGGAGTGCGCAGTTCCCAGCCCCACGTGGAGTGCGGTGGGGGCAACCATGGACCAGATACAGCAGTTGATGGGCCAGATCCAGCTCCCGTATTTTGCCTGCTCCTGGCCCAGAGGTTCACAACCCATAGGATCAGGATCAGAAAAGTCAGAGGAACAGGGAAGGTGTGGGATCAGAAACAGGGATGTTGGGAGTCCAAAAACTGTAAGGGGCTTTAGCAATCTAATCTAGCAGGGGGTTAGTAACAGGAGGCAGGGAGCTAGTGGGGAGTCAGTAACAGGAAGCAAGGATCTAGACAAGAGTCCTTAGCCAGGGGATCCAGAGCAGGTAGTTGTAGCTGTATGGGACCAGGACATGGGCAATTGCCAAGTTAAACTGTGAACAAGGATCTGGTTGTCAGAGGACAAGGATCTGAACTGGAATCAGGAGAACAGGGGGTCAAGGAGCTATCAAGGTAGGCTGGAGTTTGGAACAAGGGCTCAGCAGGCAGGAGCCAGGAATAAGGATGAAGACAGGAAGCCAACAACACAGGACCCAGGAAACAGAAAACTAGGAAAAAACAGGCAGGACCCAGGGACTGAAAAACTTGTTCCCCCCAACCCTTTGTCCACTGATGAATTTGGTGAAAGAGGAACAGGGGGGATGAGCAGCAATGGCAATGCTTGGGTTCCAGAGCCACAACGTGGAAGTGGCAATTCTGGCAGGAACTGAATTGACAAGCTGGTGAGCTCAGGGAGCTCTCACGCACAGACCACATAGCCAAAGGGGAGAATGACTACACTCCCCGGCACCCTCTTGGATCTGCCCAGGTTCCAGGTAGTGCCCTACTTAGGCACAGCACACTCGCTCTGTGCATGCTATCCCCTGAACCAGGAACAATTTAGTCACCTTATTGCAGCACTGTGCTTATGCCCATGAGATGTGTACCTACACTATGTCAAGTGCAGGAGACAGCAAAAATGTGGAAGAAGTGTGGTGTACCTCAGTACATCATTGTCTAATGCCATGAGTGAGCAGTATACTCACAGCACCCCAGTAATGAGCCAGCAGGATCTGTACAGTATTTAAAAATCTATTTCCCTATGTTGAAAAGGGAATATGGTAAAAAAACCCACTCCAGGTGGTTGCTTTTTTGATCGTGGTTGCATATGTTCTGAGTTTTAATCCATACTATTTGCATTGTAGAATATGTATACATTACTTTTCAAGTAAAAATAATAAATCAGTTGAAATCTCTGAGACTTAACTAGAAATATGCTGGTACAGTTCTGTGTTTGTGCAGCACAATGGAATCCTTAGGGTAATAACAATGATAAATACTAATGGCAACAGTACCCCACTCTAGAATATGTTGGCCCCACAGGATCTGATCCAGTAAAGTGTTTATGCATGGGTCTGAACCTTTTTAGTTTCAAGGTTTTCCTTGTTAGACTCAAGACACCCCTTGGAAAATGCCAGTTCTTAATTTTCACTGGTTTTTTGATTACAGAAAAGTAACAGAGCAATTCTTCTGTTGCAAAGAATTCAGAGTGACCACAACAGGGCAGAATATTTTTGACACCATGAATTCCTATCGGAAATCTCTGGGTCTATCTTGTGAGCCATGTGTAAGTGTTTGCACACTTAACAGTGCTAATATTGAGTAGTACCCAGTAGTACCCTTAGAAGGTTCTTACAGCATGCCAGGATGCTTTGGCATCCTTGCTGAGAATCTCCAGTCTATGCACATCCTTAACTTCAAGGGCCTGATCCTAGTCCACCTATTAGGCACACAAATGAATTTAGACATTTATGTGCAAATTCCTTCCAACCAGCTTGAGTATCAGAAAATAGTTAATGCAAAAAGTGAATGGATCCTCCTCCTTGCTGGTTTTTGTGGCTTGGGATGGAGTTACACACTACAGTTAGACCGCCCTAAAATTCAAGTGTCTGCATGTTAAAGGTCATTAACATGTGCTAAATGCCCTCTGAGCATCTCAAAGTTATGCCACTTCAGATGAGAGTTGACTCTGGGCTACACTATTTAGCTTGTGTTGGGGTAACCTCAGTCTGCTCCACGGAGATAAAATGAGTAATTTGCAGTCCTCCATCATCCCAGGCTGCACCACTCCCTCACCTCTCCCCCATCTAGAGCTGAGATACAGCCCAGGTGTCCTGGCTCCTAGCCATGCCTCTGCTTGCACTGGTGGCAAGTCAGAGCTGATCAAGCAAGAAACAGTATTAATCCTTAACATGCGACTGCTCACAGCACGTTCTAACTTTAACATAGCTTAACTTAACATTTTAACTTAACTTAACTGCACAGATTTAGTATGGCCTAAATGTAACGTATAACTTCCCCTTTAGCGTTAAGGATACAATGATGATGTGTTACAAAAGTAAGCGTGGCCGTAAACATCCACTTTGATTCTCTTGATTTTGATGAAAACTTAAGCACATAGTTAAGGTTAAGCTTATGCTGAAATATTCTACCAGTTGGGCTGTATTATTGCAAATGTTATTAAAAACTTAAGAAAAATGATGAGTCAAACACTATTGCATAAAGTTTCATCCAGATTGCACAGGAACAAAGAACAAGCTACCATACATAAGCTAGAAATAAAGAACATAATAGAATCAGCTGCATTTAGAGCTGAATAACAGCTAGGTATGAGGAACACACTAGGAGGTATGGAAAAAATGGAGCAGACAATTTCTGCCTTAGCAAATGATTCCATCTGAAACACCCACCCACATATTTTGGAATGTAATCAAGCTATCATTTATATATAGAGATTTTTTTCCCCCAAATTATTTATAGGCCAGACACAAAATTAAACCAGATTTCCTTGTTTATCTTGGCAAAATTCTTCCCATTGCTTAGAAGAGTTTGCAGGGCAAGAAAAAGATGTAAAACCTTCATCTCTGATTTTATTTCCATGTTTTTATAAAAGGCAACACAGACCCATGCTCAGCCAAGCAGAAAGGAGAGCCCTATTTCAATCCTTTTTTACTCTTATGAGCAGGGAGCAGTTACAAAATAAATAAGATGTAAAAAAAATAGGCACAATGGCCATCTTAGGACTTGGGAGATGGTTTGCTTTTTCCTTATATGGCTTTTTCCTTCCTTGCTATTGTTTGGGTTTTTTTTAAGATCCTTTGCTATGTCATGAAAATCTTTGAAGAACTTTCTTTTGAAAGGTTTTAGCTTTTTTTTCAGGGGTGTAGGTTGTAGTTGTCTAAGGACATAGGCAGACAAGGTTCCTTGGGTGAATCTGATATTTTTATTAGATCAGCTTAAATATTTGGAAAAATTTTTCTTAGCAAGCTTTTGGGTTTAAAAACACTTCATCAGGCTGAGGAAGCATCTGCAGTTGGAGCGTGCTCTTCCTGCATTGAATAGCTTTTTATTTATATACTTTATATAAATATAGAAGGATAAATATTGCAAGTAATTGTGAATAATATAAACATTATGAATAGAGATCTACATTTAATTAATTAAATTTTATTTAAAGTTGGGGAAAAGTGACCTTTTTGATGCTACCAGAAGTGATGGGTCTTTTGTGATATCTTTTATTGGACCAAGAGTATAGGGGGAGTGAAGTTCGAAAAGCTTACAGGCAAAGAATGTCCTTCCTCGGATCCTCAGCTGAGACATGAGGAAAGGGCAGTCTGTGCCTACAAGCTTGTCAAGTTCTCTCCCAACTATACAATTATATTCCAATAAAAGGTCAACAAGAAACCCCACTTTTTTTACACCTCCATGGATCACCATGGCTACAAACCATCCTAACCTCACTACAACATGGAGAATTTTTGATGCTAGGATTTTTTTTTAAAGGACCTAGGTCCCAATTCCCAGTTAATTCAATGAAGTTATGTGGCTATCTTCCCTAGTCTCCCTTACAAGTGCCAGCCTGAATTCAGCATGCATTAGAACTGTATTAGGTGTAACACCTTTCTCACAGGGACTCAGTCAGCGTGCTGCATTGTTACTTCTATGAAAGGTTGGAGTCTCCTTTTCTCTTTGGAGTGAGATCCCAAGATGGGCCTGCCGTCTGACTGCAACTCTGGGTTACATGCCCCCAGTTGCCCAGCAGGTCCAGGAATCATCATCGGTAACACAGAAGGACATACATACTTCAAACCATAGTATAACTTTTGCCACCAGGTGCCCCAAGCAGTGTTCGGAGAATTGACTTTAAAACTGCAAAGAAGCCTTTGTGCTTTGGTTTTGCCCTCACGCCCCTTGGGAGACCAGACCTAACCTCACTCCCTTGTTCTCTTGAGGAAGAAGTCCCAGCCAGCTTGCTGCAGTTCCTGAATCAGTCTCTGCATCTCTCCAACAGTTGTGTCGGAGGTCTTTGACAGTCCTTTGGTGGCAGAGGTGTTATGGAGCAGCTCTGTGCCTTGGGCAGCAGCAACACATGGGGTAGCACCAGCTGCTAGACTGCTGGTGTAGTGGTGCTGTGGCTGGCCGGCAGCTGGGGAAGATGCTATTTTTGTGTCCTTAGTTATTCTACTGCATAACAGTTCTCTTTCCCCCCGCCCACCCTTTGCAGTGGTTTACTGTACTCTTTTGATTCCAGGCTTAATCCCGGTAAGACTACCACTGTTCTAAGCCTGAATGAAGCCTGGGAGGGAGGGTGACAGCTTCACCCCTGCTCCTGTAGGACTTGGTGTCATTATTTTGCCATTCCGTTTTAGGCCCTCTTACAAACTACTTTTGATGTTACCCTAGAACAAGTGATCAGTCAATCCGTTATCACCACACCGGCAGATATGCACCATATTCTTAAGAATAACATGTATTTCCCAGCTCTCCACATACTGCAGAGGTTCAGGACCACTAAAGGATGATGACCTTCAAATTTCTCCATTTTTCCCCCATTATTGTTCTTTGAATAAATGAAAGGGACATCTTAGCTGGACTTCACTCTGAACTATTCAATGACATCTTTAGCAAATTGGACACCGTGTCCTGTGGTTTCTTTTTTCTGACACCCACACCCAACAACATTAAGTAGGAACACATTTTTCTCTGAATGGCTATTATAAAGTGGTGCGTCTAATTCTGACTGACCATTGTGTGTTGCTATCAGTTAGGTTATTTTTAGCTTGTCCTTGAATTCTCCCTTTATTGTTTCATTTTGTCAGGTCAGGTTATGAGTTTAATCCTCTCTAGCGAGGCATATTTTGAGGGTCTCAATCAATGTTTCAAATTGCTCATTTTATGCTATTTGGAAGGTAAAATTATAGAGCAGAAGACTCTAACTGGCCAATACCCTGGGGGAGAAAGGTTACAATATGATGGTGCAAGTGCTGATTGTTGGGGCACTTGGAACATGGGACCTGAGTGACAGGAGCATCCTGAAAGGCTGCAGAGTACTCAATCCCTGCTCAAAGCTGATGAGATGCCTCATGATATTCAACACAGTCCTATGGTCAAGGGACATTTATGTCAAAAACATCGCTGGCTATCTTCAGTATGAAGAGACGTGGCTGAGACTACCTGTTGGATGTGAGAGTTGGGAATAGACTGAACCCCCCTCCTCCATACCATAGATTTGCTAAGACAGCAAATGCCTTTGAATATTCCCCACCCCAGCAATTGTACACTGCATGTCAAGGCCACTGACTAAGAGTACCATGCAAACTTACAGCGTTGTTCTAACAGTTACTTTGTCTCTCTTCTTTACATAGCATCATGCTAAAATTTTCTAATTGTTTTATTCTAGCTAACATAGGCTACATGATAAATTACATATCCTAGAGTCTCTCAATATACATCAGCTGTGTGCCTACATAGCTACAATGTGTGGGGTCCTGTGCTGTCTTTCAGTTCTACCAAGCTAGATGATAAATATAATTTCAAGATTTTGGGGAATAAGCGGGAGGAACTTGTCCTCCTGCTTAACACAAATAATTACAACGCCATAGGGATAACGGAGACCTGGTGGGACTCCACCCATGACTGGACCAAAGGTATAGATGGCTATACCCTGTACAGGAGGGATTGAGTAGATAAAAGTGGCGAGGGTTTCATAGTTTCATAGTAGCTAGAGTCGGAAGGGACCTAGGTAGATCATCTAGTCCGACCCCCTGCCTTGGCAGGAAAGAGCACCGGGGTCAGATGACCCCGGCAAGGTGCTCATCTAACTTCCTTTTAAAAATCCCCAGGCTAGGAGCCTGCACCACTTCCCCTGGAAGCTGGTTCCAGGCCCTAGCCGCCCTGACTGTGAAGTAGCGCCTCCTAATATCTAATCTAAACTTACCCTCCGCCAGCTTGTGACCGTTATTCCTGGTCACTCCTGGCAGCGCACGGGGGAACAGGGACTCCCCCAATACCTGCTGATCCCCCCTGACCAGTTTGTAGCAGGCCACAAGGTCCCCCCTTAACCTTCTCTTGTGGAGGCTAAACAGGTTCAGGTCCCGTAGCCTCTCCTCATAAGGCCTGCCCTGCTGACCCCTGATCATACGAGTGGCCCTCCTCTGAACTCTTTCCATATCGTCCACGTCCCTCTTGAAGTGTGGCGCCCAGAACTGGACGCAGTACTCCAGCTGGGTGTACTCTCTATGTTAAGGAAAGCTATGCATCCCTGCAAGCTGATATTGGTGACCAGGGTGGATGACTGGAGACCCTCTGGGTTAAAATCCATGGGGAACATGGCACAGGGACACAACGGTGGGAGTCTACTACAGACCTCCCACCCAAAGTCAAGAGCTTGACCAGGAGTTCGCCTGGGAACTGGCTGAGGCCACATGCTCCAGGACCATGGTTGTCATGGGTGACTTCAATTACCCAGACATCTTGTGGGAGGATCACTCAGCAAAATCCGAGCTGTCACAAAGCTTCCTATTATGAATGGATGACCTCTACCTGACCCAAGAAGTCTTTGGGCCAACGAGAGGTAAAGCACTGCTCAACCTGGTACTGGCTACTGGGGGTGACCTAATCAGCTACCTAGTGATTGATGGGAAGCTGGGTGACAGTGACCATGAGCTGATCACCTTCACCATCTGCTGTAAAGCTGGCAAGTCAGTCAGCAACACTGAGGTCCTTGACTTCAGGAAAGCCGACTTTGACAAGCACAGGAGGTCTCGTCAGTGAAGCCCTAAGGGACCACAACTCCAGGGGGAGGGGAGTTCAGGAAGAGCGGTTGCTCCTCAAGGGAGCGATCCTCAATGCACAAGCTAAGTCTATTCCATCTGGGAGGAAAGGCAGCAAGAGGGCACAGCAGCCCCCCTGGCTATCCAGGGACCTAGCAGACCTCCTGAGGCTAAAAGGAAAGGCCTACAAAGGATGGAGGATGGGATTCACCTCCAAGGAGGAATATTCTGCACTGGTCCGGTCCTGCAGGGAGCAAACCAGGAAAGCCAAGGCTGCAACTGAACTCCAACTAGCTTCAAGCATCAAGGACAATAAAAAGTCCTTTTTCAGATATGTGGGGAGTTGGAGGAAAAGCAAGGGCAACATTGGACCCCTGCTGAACCAGATAAGGCAACTGACAACTGATGCCCAGGAAAAAGCCAGCCTATTAAATGGGTACTTTGTGTCAGTCTTTCATCAGTCCCATGGGACACTCATGCCCACTACGGGACAGGGAGGTCTGGGTGAGGATGTTCCCCTGCCCTCCATCAACACTGACCTTGTGAAGGAACACCTTGAGAAGCTGGATACCTTCAAGTCAGCCAGCCCTGACAATCTACACCCCAGGGTACTCAAGGAGCTGGCGAGCATCATAGCCCAGCCTCTGGCTCTGGTGTAGTGCCCAAAGACTGGAAGAAGGCCAATGTGATGCCAATCTTCAAGAAAGGGAGGGAAGTGGATCCAGCAACTACAGGCCCATCAGCCTGACTTCTATCCTGGGGGAAGATCTTAGAAAAGTTTATTAAAGAGGCCATCCTTAATGGACTGGCCGACGCCAACATCCTCAGGGATAGCCAGCACGGGTTTGTTGCTGGTAGGTCTTGCTTGACCTGTCTCATTTCCTTTTATGACCAGGTGACCTATCACCTGGACAAGGGAGAAGAGATTGATGTCATGTATCTTGATTTCAAAAAAGCCTTCGATCTGGTATCCCATGATCACCTCTTGGTGAAACTGGCCAACTGTGGCCTTGGGTCCACCATGATCCGCTGGCTGGGAAATTGGCTCCATGGTTGGACCCAGAGGGTAGTAATAGATGGAAGTCAATTGTCATGGTGCCCTGTGACCAGTGGGGTCCCCCAAGGCTCTGTCCTTGGACCCATATTGTTCAACATCTTCATTAATGATGTAGACATTGGAGTCAGAAGTGGACTGGCCAAATTCGCCGATGACACCAAACTCTGGGGCAAAGCATCCACGCCAGAAGACAGGAGGGCGATCCAGGCTGACCTGGACAGGCTCAGGAAATGGGCGGACGAGACCCTGACGGTGTTTAATACTGAAAAATGCAAGATTCTCCACCTGGGGAAGAAAAACCTTCAGTATACTTATAGGCTCAGCACTGCTACGCTAGCTAGCACTACAGAAGAAAGAGACTTGGGGGTATCATTGACCACAAAATGAACATGAGCCTGCAATGCGATGCTGCAGCTAGTAAAGCGACCAAAACGTTGGCTTGCATCCATAGATGCTTCTCAAACAAATCCCAGGACGTCATTCTCCCCTTGTACTCAGCCTTGGTGAGGCCGCAGCTGGAGTACTGCATCCAGTTTTGGGCCCCACAATTCAAAAAGGATGTGGAGAAGCTTGAGAGAGTCCAGAGAAGAGCCACACACATGATCAGAGGTCAGGAAAACAGATCTTATGACGACAGGCTGAGAGCCATGGGGCTCTTTAGTCTGGAAAAGTGCAGGCTCAGGAGTGATCTGATGACCACCTATAAGTTTATCAGGGTGCTCACCAGTATCTGGGGGAATGTTTGTTCACCAGAGTGCCCCCAGGGATGACGAGGTTGAACGGTTATAAACTACTGCAAGACCGTTTCAGGCTGGACATAAGGAAGTATTTCTTTACTGTCCGAGCCCCCAAGGTCTAGAACAGCCTGCCATAGGAAGTGGTTCAAGCACCTACATTGAACACCTTAAAGAGAAATTTGGATGCTTATCTTGCTGGGATCCTAGGACCCCAGCTGACATTCTGCCCCTCGGGAGGAGCCTGGACTTGATGATCTTCCGAGGTCCCTTCCAGCCCTAATGTCTATGAAATCTATGAAATTTTCTGAATAAAGTTCTAAATAAATCTAATAAAGTTTACCCAAAGAACCTTGGCTGCCTAAATATATTGAAAAATTTCAAGTCATTGCTTTCCAGTTGGTTTAATAAATTAGCATAAATTGATCTTTGACATTTTGTGGGTAATCAAGATGAATAGAGGCCTTTTCCAAACAAGCTTGATGTAAAAGAGAGGTTGAAAGGTCTTGACCCATGATTTAAATTATCCTCATGATGACAGTTACTTTGAAAATGTCTCACTTTCAGAATATTACTTATTAACATTCTGCTTCTTCCACTTCAATAAGCAAAGTTTCCACAATGGCGTGTTTATCTTAGGGAACTCAAGGTAATGAATTTTCTGCACTTTTTTATATGCTACTGGAGCAGGGCACACTTACCCTGTTACTAAATGGAAAAGAAAGAAGAATGGAAGGACAGAGGTTGGAGGGGTCAAAGATAAGAGAACTGTGAAAGGGAGACAGGTGCTGGGAGTTGGGTCTGAGTGGGATACCTGAATACTTAAAGCCCTGCCTGGGGACTGGAAGAGGGAGGAGAAATGTGTCCTAGCAGGACGGGGCTTAGTGTCCTTGGAAGGCAGGTGAAGCAGTGGTGAGAAGCCCTGAAGCTATAGCAAGACAATTTGGCTACAGGGAAGTAGAGGGAGTCTGCTAAGAAGGGAAAGCAGCCAACTGGTGAGACCAGAGTACAGAGGGAGGAAGAGACTTTCACGTGAAAGGATAGATCCTTTTGTTTTCTTTGGTACCTTTGTGCTGCATCAGAGGTGGAGGATCTTTACGTTATTAAGTGGATGTTGGTCATTTTATTTCTACATTGTTAAAAACTGAAAGCCAGAGGTTTGGGTTGGGATTATCAAAGGGGTGGAGGAGGTCCCAGCAACATCTGAACAGGGCAGAGATAGGGCCAGTAGGCCCAGTGCCTGGGAAGGGCTGACAATAAGGGCCTGGACTGGTGAAGGGGAGCCCCAACAAGGCTTTTTAGTGCAAAAGTGATTGGCAGGTTGCAAAAGAGAGAAGTCTTGGGAACAATACATAATGTGAGACTGACCCCAGTGCTGCTACCCGCCTCCCAAGCATACACTTTAAGATCAAGTTGTGTTAAGCGAGAAAAAGAGTTGAAGCGGGGACTGGGAAAAATTGTGACAGGCAGATCTGGCCCCGAGGGACCAGGAAAAACAGGCAGATTACTGTGGGGTAGCTGTCACAGTTACTTACATATTTTCTTCAGAGGACAATTTACTTTCAGTTTTTTTTCAGTCCATTTAAGTGGGGGAAGGCTAGCGAATCTTAGTAGAAATTCTGAAAACATCTGACACCAGTCCCACAACAAAAGTGACCAAACTGTTCACTAAAATCTGGGATAAAGGATCCCATTCTTTTCAGAATACCCTAAAAGGGAGATTTCATTGATTGTATCACCCTGCACCCGGTCACAGGGAAAGCCTTCTACAAGCTAGTACAAGATAGACGAGGCAGTGGATCCAAAGCTTAGAGATGAACTGTCCAGATTCAAGGTTAAAGCAGCCCCTCTGTAGACCAGATATTCAGACTAAAGACTATCAGAGGCATACAAAGTGTCAGACCTTTTCCATCCCCTGACACCAGTTTCATTGACTTTCAAAAGTCAATTCACAGCTGGCACAGACTGACATCATGGGACACCTCTCAGCCATACTTACATGGTCAATGACATCAACAGGGATGCAAAGTGCTCTGTGAGCACAAATGAATACAGCATGCAACAGTTCATCCTGGACACCCATGTGACATGGATTTGCATTCTCTTTCCACTGCTGTTGGGCATGGCCATAGCCTGAATAAGGAAGAAATAAAGAGGTGACACACACCCTGACACAGTGTGAGTTAAGGGGTGAATGCCAAGAAGACCTAGGCTGTATTGATAACATTGTGCTACTGAGTGGCATCTCTAGAAAGCTGTAAAGACAGAGAGACTACCTGGCAAAACCAGCAGGCCAGGAAGGGCTCAAAATCAGTTTTACCACAGGAAGCATCTTTGACATTCAGATGTTCATCAGCAGCGTCTCACCAGAAAGCAAAAGCTTCAGGAAAATAGAGCGGCACAATGCTAACCAATGAAGACATGGAAAGGAAGTGATGCCAAAGGGTATGAAGGCCTCTACAGCCTTCACTAACTCCACAACATATGGAAATCAAAGCCATATAGCATCAGAATGAAAGTGAAAACTTTCCATTTAAATGTAATCTCAGTGCTAACATACATGTACAAGAGCTGGAGCTCTCCCAGACAGGAAACTGGATACCTGAAGAAATGAGTGTTGATGAGACATTGCAGGCATTGGACAGAAAAATGTTGTCACTTTATGAAGAGATGGCCCTGGAAACCATCAACCAGCAGCTTGAATCCTTCAGAATAGGAAGGAAGAACGGGAAAAATCTGGGTCTTGCACTCCAAACACCAGCATGCAGACTCCCACATGAAGCCATCAAGTAGAAATCAAATGTTATGAGCAAAAGAGGGCCTCCAAAAGAAATTTTAAAAGAATGCCTAATAGGGAGGGTAGAGCAAGTGATCTCAACACCACAAAGTTAGAAACGGCAGAATGTGGCAGAGACAAATGGCAGAGATTAGCATCCAACCTGTGCACCCAAAGACTACATAAGGCAGATGTAATGCACTGTAATAACACAACTTCCGTCAAAGCGGTGGGTCCAATAAATGTAAACAGTTTGCAGTAAATAAACACACATCATCTGCTTGTGGTATTTATGGGATGGTTTCACACTTAGTATACTGAAACAACAACAACAACTTCCCTGTGAATTCAGTGCTCTGAAAACTACAGATAAGCTAGTCAGCTTTATCCTGAATCACTCTGTAACATGCCCTGCTCGTCATCCAGAAATTTCTGCAGTTCAGCTAACAAGGGCCTCCTTATCAGTTCACAATTCAGCCCACTCTTCAATATTCAACAGCGGTTCATATCATCCCCACGACAACGTCTAATTACCATTGACTTCCCTTCCACACCCCTTCTAAGGCTTCTAGTCAGCTTGCAAATTTTATTTTTTCACTGGCCTGAAGTGCATAGCATGAACCTTGATGATCCCATCATTTCCTCATGCCTTTATTTACAAATCAAAGTCCAGGTAGAAATGTATATACTGTTAGAATTTATTCACTATATTAATATCACATACTTCAGAATGACTCTTGGGCTAAGAATGGAAAGACCTGGAAAAATCCTAAATTGGCTTTAAACGCCCCCCCCCCCCCCCAAAAAAAAAAAACTGGAGGTTTTTTCATCTTTTGGGGGGAAGGGCAGGGTTTGCATGGTGGTTTTATACCCTGATTGTAAATGACACTAATCCACCCCAAAAAGCTGATCCATTAAAGAGGAACAGTGGAGCAGCGCTGAGATAAACTGGCCCATTGCAATAGTACAGGCCATTCCAATGGGGAAATAAACCTTGATAAAGACCAGGGAAGCTGGTATCCTGCTTTGTCTCTCTTCTCCATCAATCCTGGGAAAATCTTGGTGAAAGACCTGCAGGCTGTGTGCTGGCAACCCTGTCTTCAGAGAGTTATTTTGCAGTGGTGTAACTATGTGTGCATGGCAGGCAAGAGGAGTGATAGAGGTAACTGCCCTGGGTGCTGACTTAGGGGGAGGCAAACAAAAGCAGCTACTGTGGGCAGCCACACATTCATGATCACGATCACAGTCACAAACTGGAAGTCACCATTTTCACTTTGCCACTTCTCTATACAGCTGTTATTTAGGTTTGCCCACCCATTGCTCCTTCACCTGAAGCTTGTTTTATTTAATTTTCTACCAGGTTGGGACAAACTCAACATATGGAAGTGGAGCACCAGTGCACCATGTTATGTCCTAATTTCAAAGTGGATCAACCTTGCTCCTCTAATGGGTGTGCTGTGCTCCTCTCCCCTTCTCCTCCTCAAAAGGCAGTGAACATGAAAAAGTGACCCAAGAGCCTCTAGCTTCTTTCTCTGGGGTGGGGTGGAGGGAGTGAAGCTCCTTGCTACAGTTTCAGAGGAGAAAAGAAAGCCCTGACCCAGGGGTTGTGGGCAGGCCCAGGGTTAGACCAAAAGCCCCATATCCACTCCTATACTTATGTGCCATGGCTTGGTGTACACCCCACAGGATGCCACCAGCCCACGTGGCAAAAAAACTGCCCTGTCCTGAGCAGTGCCAATTCAGGGACCAATCTCGGGGCGGGGGCACATGCCCCCCGGTATTCCCTCTACCAGTTGCCTATGCCCTGACCTATTTTCCACAGTCAAGGGCCAGGGAGAGGGCAGTAATAAGGTACTTTGATTTGATCTGCCTGGCCACTGAGCTTCTTTACCCCATGTTAAACGTGAAGGGCCTCTTTTCCCCAGCCAGAAGGAAATGGGCCACTTGGGTCTCTCCCTCTAAGTGCTCTCTGTGCTCCTTTCACAGGGGAGACATGGGAGAAAGAGAACCAAAAGGTTCAGCTAGAAGAGGAAGCACGGCTGGGAGGCTGGAGAGAAGGCAAGTTTCTAAAAACAAAAGGGTATCAGGGCCAGGAGAGTATCAAAGGAATCCTAGGAAGGTAGATCCAAGTCTAAATCTGCTGATCAAAGAAAAAATTAATTATATTTTTATGGGGGAGAGCAGCACGCATTCATTGGAGGGGATAACCCTAAATTTATCAACTGGAATTCTTAGTTTGTGAGCATGATCATGAACGTGTGGCTGCCAGCAGCAGCTGCTTTTGTTTGGCCCCTACCACCCCCAAGTCAGCACCCAGAGAGATAGATGGTTTGTGTGACATGAGCCAGCTCTTGCTGTTGTATGAGCCATTTATTAAGAAGGGACAACATCAGCCTTCTTTAAAATTAAGACATAAAAAGGTTTTGGTTGTTGAAATGCTGAGCTCCTTTTTCTGCTTGATTTCCACTCTGGTATTTTCTATCCCTCCTGACATCCACCATAATGCAGCTCTCTATGATGTGACTGTTGAGAACAGCCTCTAACAACATGAATGCTTCAGGGAAGAAAGGTTACTCTTGGGCAAATTCCTGCTGGAGCTGCATGATCGTTATTTGCACGTGACTATAACTGGCACAGGAGCCAATCTAAGGTTTGACATTGAGGGAGGATTCTGCACGGTTTCCAGGCTTTATGTAAAATGACAGCAAGAAGTGCTGGAGATGCAGATAAACAGGACACATTTTGAACAACAGTCCTAGATGCGTGGCTGAGGCCTCAGACTATTCTGTCTCCAAAAAAGAATTCCAGTGAATGCATCAAGCATACTGTGCATGAGGGACTTTTTTTTTTACATTATCTAGGTATTTATATGGCCCTTTTCTCCACAGTATGTGATCACCTGACCATCATCAATGGGATTTGCTCTTATAATACCCTGTAAGGTAGCAGAGCTATAACAAGTGCCTGTTTTATAAATGCAGAACAGAGACTGAGGGTACATCTTAAGATTAGCAGTTGAACTCAGGTCCCTCACTTCCACAAGGAGTATCTTACTCACTAGTTCATTCTGGCCGTGTCTACACGATATGCTGACTGTGTAGTTGTTACGACATAGTCATTTAGCATTTGCATCACAAGTCCTCAGTGACTGCAGTAATCAGAGTTACTGTACAGTAGCATCACCAAACAGTTTTTAGGTGACACTGACTGCACAGTAGCTCATTACTACTGCACGGTAGCATCATGTCATACTTTGTGCCATGTGACGCTAGTACACAGTAGTAATGAGCCTCTGCATAGTCACTTGAGTCAGAGTCTCGTGTAGATGTGGCCTGTGTGTCCTAAAGGGCTTTGTAATGTGAGCATAATGAAGAGTACAAAGGAGTCTTCCAAATGCCAGGTGCAATGAAATGTGGGTGTCATTGGGAAAAGGCAAACCCGTGACAGAATTATCACTACAAACACAGACCTGAAGAAGAATGTCTTGCATTCGAAAGTTTGTCTAATTGTGTCCTGACTATGTAGCTAGTCCAGTAAAAGAGATTGCCCTAAGAAATCCTTGCCTCCCACCGTAAGCAAGTCACTAACCAAGCAGAATAGCCCAGAGGTTATCCCAACACCCACTTCCAAGATACAAATGCTACTGGCTGGAGTCACAAGCCACGGGGGTGCTGGTGAGAAGCTCCAGGAGAAGACAGCAGGCCAGATTACCCAACTCTACTTGCTGTATTTGTTCCATGGGCCAAATGTTTGACACTCACTGTCTAATAGATAGACCAGGGCTCCTCCTGTAAGACCCCTTCATACTGCACCATCTACCAGATCTGTGGGTTAGACAGCAAGTACTCTGAAGGCAGAAGTAAGAGACAGAGGAGTAGCAAGTTCATTCAGTGCCCAGGGCAGAGGTGGGGGGTTATGTTGCCCAGTGTAGGGAGGGCAGGGGGAAGGGAACACTCACCTGCCCTGGATCTCTGAGCAGAGAAGGCGGCTGCTACTGCTACCACTATTGCTGCAGCAGCACAGCAGTAGCAGCTGCCTTCTTTGTGAAGAGAGCCCAGGTAGCAGCAGTGGAGACAGAGGGTCTGTTGGTATCAGCTCTGTAGCATAGGTTCCTTGTGATCTACCCCTGGAGCTGTTTGCTCTCCCAGCCCAGATGTGCTACTGGGCACAGGGCTGAGCCTACTGGGAGACAAACACCCCAGGGGGAGCACCCAGATGCACTGCTGGGTGTGGGGCTGCACTGCCCAGCTCCTATAACCAGGCAGGGCAGGGCTAGGGCAGGGCTACTCCTGCCATGGGAAAAAGTCCCAGGGAGGCAGAGGTGGTCCTGGCACCCCCTCACAGTCAGTGCCTGGGACTGGTGCCCTGCTTGCCCCCCTAGTTATCCTATTGGCTAGCGGATTACTAATGCTTGGCTTTCCTCAGTATTGGGTTCTGCATCTTAGCCATAGGTTCAAGTTCTCTCACCACATGGGGAGGTTGCTGGACTAGCAAGGGAGCTCATGTAGGCCAAACCTCAAAAGAAGGGACTTGTCACAACCCTCAAATGATCTACTTGGAGAAAGTGGTGGGTGCAGACAGTTCTCTGAATTGTTCACAGCACTGCTTCAGCCACGTGGAGAAGAGTTGGGGCTACTGACCTGCTGTAAGCAAGTGGGGAAAAAAAAAGAGGTACACAGAAGAGAGGGTTATGGGGAGCTCTGGCTCTAATCCTGCCCTTCTCAGTCCGCATAGGTGGCTGAGTACCCAGCAGGGAGTGATCCCCCAAGAAGCAAAGCAATCACCTCTTCCCACTTAGAGTGGAGAGGGACAGTGATACCCTATGTAATTATTGGTATTCCAGATGGAGGGTTTTTCAGGGTTGTGTCCTGTGGTGTAAAGGGAAATCCTGATGTTTTTCAGTCTGTGCTTGGCTAGGAGGGTGCTTATTTCTGTCCAAAACTGATAAAGGCACCACGATAAATATAAACTGCTCCTGAGGCAAAACAAATGAATTTATGAGCCCCTGAAGACAGCTGGGAAAATAATATCCTTACAGCCAAATTACAGGTGCTGTAATGGGATAGGTGCCTTTGTTTCAGTTGCTTCCAGCACACCCACCCATTGGCTTACAGAAGCTTTCCCAGTAGCCCTGAGTAAGGAAGAGCACAAAGCTGCTCTAGCCCTGGAGCAGGTCAGGGACCTCACTGCGTCCCAGGATCACAGCCCCTATCAGGGTAGGCAACCCCTGGCACAGGTGCCAGAGTGCGGCACTCAAAGGCATTTTGCTTGGCATGTGAGCCTTGGGGCAGATGGCAGGGAAGGGGACAGGGCTGCATTGCCTCAACATGCATTGGGCACCTCATGGCTCCCCTACCATCAACTCCTTTCTCTCTTGAGTAGGCATGCAGGACAAGCCCAGCCTTCTCTGGCTTGGAGTAATGCTGCAGGTAGCATTTACTGTGATGACAGAGCAGGCACATACTAATAAATGGTGGCATGGCTATGCCCAGTGGAAGCGATAACAAGAGATGGCTCAGCCCACTCCTTTCAGGACCCTTGGACACGTCACTTGAGCACATCATCTGCTCCACAGGAGCCATGGCTAGGATGCAAAAGCTGCTGTTGCGCAGGAACTGGGAGCAGCTCATCAGAAGAAAGCTGCATGCTACTAAAGGCCTAACAGGAATGTTAAAGCAGGTTAGGAGGGTCATCTCCTCCTCTGGCAGAGGTCTAATGAACCTCATGAACCCTTCAGATAGTGCTGACCTCTGAGAGTTAGACACTGTTGGGACTTGAATCTGTTCCAATATAAATCAGAAGTCATTCCAGTGAAGTTGGTGGAGTTACAGCAATGTAGCATTGGTGCCCGTCAGACAAGTTTCATGTGTCAGATCTTCAGGGAAACAAAGAGCATAATGAATGTCAGGCCTTGTAGGGGGAGACTCAAACTCTACATGCCTGACAAAAAGGCTACTTGTGGGGACTTCCAACCATTGGCAGATAGATAAGTTATTCTAAACTGCTCCTGCTCTCAGGCCTGTTCCTGCCATTACTGCTCTTTTTTGTGCCCAGAAGCACCAGGCCAGAACTGGGACCCTTTGCACCTCACACATCCATGCTCCTGCCCTCCGTGGTTTCTACATGAGTGTGGCAGCGCGGCTTCTAGGGGTGCCGTGACTTCCCCTAGTGCCCCCTGGCTACCGTGTCAAGCCGGTGTCAATGCACCCTCACCTGTCTCGCCCGCCACATCTTGCTGGTAAATATGTTTAATGGGAGGCTGCCTTCCTATCTGCTCTGACATGGTGCCTACCTTGCTGTACCGGGGCTTGGTCCACTTGCCCACCTGCGCCCTCACAGGTGCCCCCTCACTTCTCCCGGGGCCTGCCTGATATGCTCGCCCCCTCCCAGGCTTCTCACAGTACGCGCCCTCTCCTGGGGCTTCTCTCACACAGACAGTGCCCCACTGGGGCCAGTCTCTCCACGCTCATGCGCTCCTTGCCCTTACTGGGCTTCTCAATGGGCTTGCCCCCTTCCGGGGCTTCTGCCTTACAGGCAGTGCCCCACTCGGGCTTGTGCCGCGCGCTTCCCGCGGTCTTGCCCGCACTCGGGCTTGTGCCGCGCGCTTCCCGCGGTCTCGCCCGCACTCGGGCTTGTGCCGCGCGCTTCCCGCGGTCAGGGCTCAGGGGGTCTTAGCTTTACCTGGCCCCAGACCCCTTCCAGGGTCCTATGCCCCACTGGGGCTTTTGCCAGCGCCCTCACTGGGCCTGTCCCAATATCGCCCCACATGGGGCTGGGGCAAAGACATCCCCAACCGCAGCGCCACTCTGGCACCAAACTGCTGTGCCTTCCATGGCACCCGCTCACTGTGCCCTTACAGGACACCAGGAACCCCCCACGCTACTGGGGAGCTCTCCTGAGGCCTCCTCCAACCCTTACAGCCTCACCTGGTCCTCCAGTGTTATCACAAACAACCCAACAGAAACACAAAGCCATAAGCCAAACAGCTGTAACACAAAATAAGCCTCTTGGCTATTCCCCATCTCCCTGTCAGGGTTCTCTCCACCCTGTATCATAATGCCAACACTTGGGCGGGCGGGCGGGCTGGGCTGGGCTGGGCTGGGCTGGGCTGGGCTGGGCTGGGCTGGGCTGGGCTGGGCTGGGCTACCAGAGAGGAACTGACTCTGGCCTCAGCCTTCTCTGTTTATAAAGGCCAGGCCCTGCCCCCTGGCAGTCAGCTGACCCAATCAGTTGCCATAGCAACTCCCACCTGCTGCTCTGGTGAGTGGCAGCTAAGCCCATTTACTACTATTCAGTAGCAAGCACCCTAGTGCCCTGCTACAAAGAGGAATATTAATAGTTTCATTCTGACCTGTCATATTTTCCTTTCTTGGTGAGTTTTTGGATGTTTTCCCCTAACGTGGCTAAGGTAGCAAACCAGAAATGACTGCTTATGGTAAAATTAACACTTCCTGGCTGTAAAACCTAAAAAGGAGAAAGCACTGTGGATTTATTCTTCCTCTTCTTTTTGGATGTGGCAGACAGTTTACATCTGACCTTTTATCTTTCCAGTTTGGGGATGCTACTTTAAATCAGTGGTCAGATCAGCAAAAGCTAGCTTTGCATGTTGCAGGATCCTGAAACCAATTTGTAATGAAAAGCCAAGTAGGAGTAGTGGTAAATATGCAAAAGGCAGACAGAGATTGCATTATGAGCCATCTGCTTTGACTCAGACAGTCCCTCTCTCTCTCTTATCATTTCTAGTTCATGTCCAGTTAGGACTCTGACCTGGACCAGAGTTCACTCATATCTATCACTGTCATTTCCTCACTGGTCAGATGTTGCACCAATGTTTTTTTCCTTTGGGCCACAGTTTATGCTTTTCACTGGATGCTGTTTTAATATGATGACAACTGCCAGCTGCCTGAATGTGGCCTTTGAGCAGAACAAGCTAGAGCTTCAAAGACTCAGTGAGCAGAGGAACAAAGCAATATATCAAATTATCAGAAAAACAATGCATTGAACTATCAACAAATTCCTTGTTTTGTGTTTTTAAATATTGCCTACCTGTAAGTTTGTAAAATTTAAATTTAAGAAATGAGGCAAAGCCTGCAGTGTTGTGAAGTCCCTGATGTCCCAAAGGAATTTTGCCATTGAGGGAGAAGACATCTCACCACTATGGTGGTGGTAAATCCCTCATATTTGGGACTGCACCTCTTCTCCTCTGGCTATTTTATAGGGAAATGTGGTAGAGGACAGGTAAGTATTAAAATCCAAGTCCTGTTGTGTAACATGGTTACACAAATGTTCTAAAATAGTGGTTCTCAACCCTTTTTTGTAACAGGACCCATTTGTAAACATTGATGGCCAGCCCTAACCCAGTGCCTCTCACTCCCAACCCATTGCCCCCTACTCCCAGGCCCCAACCCCCAGCATGTGGGACAAAGGGGAGAGGGGCATGGGGCAGGTGAAGTGTGTGTGGGGCATGGGAGGCCCCAAGCAGCCCCTTGCAGGCTAAAACTCTGCCAGCCTGCAAGGGAAAAGCCACGGTTTCCCACATTTTTCTCCTTTAAGGGAGAATCTATTTTTAAAGTTTCTCAATTCATTTTTAAAGTTTGTTTGTGGGCCCATGGTATATTTTTGAGACCCACTTTTGGGTCACAACCCACGGATTGAGAAATGTTGTACTAGAAGGCCTGAGGACACGGAGGGGGCAAGGAAGGAACCTGGGGCACGTGAGGACACAGTTCCCCTGGTTTTCTATTGCCTAGGAATGTGCAGGTTTCACTGTGGCAAAAGAAGTGGTAACTTTTCCCTCCTCATATCCAACCTGTGCTGTTATAGCATGAAATGAGCTGAGATTTAAGCACAGTAAGAGCTCCCTCTAGGGGACCAAGCAATAATCTCCATCCCAGTATTCTTTCATCCTTTGCCAGAGCCAATGTCCTGCATTGCTTACAGACTGGCAGCATGGAGAACCAGCCTATACATTCTGATGCCCAGGGAAGTCATGGCTCATAGAAGAAAACATCAAATGTTATGGTGGGAGGCCTTTGGGAACTTCAGTACGAAGTAAGAAGCCAAAGAAGAGACGGAAACGATGCTTCCATTTAATCTGAACACAGTTAAACCAGATTCTTCAACTGGGTTAATGTACTAGCAGAAAAGGACGTGAGGGATGTAGGTGGCTGTACCTGAAGGGCAACCAGAAGGTCACCTAGGTGGGTATAGGTCACCGGGGCATCAGGGGAATGCAAGACCAGGTTCCAGGGGAGCTCAGGAATCTTTGAGAGAGTCCAGGGTGCAAGCTGAAGTCAGAAGCTAGGAGAATCAGAGCCAGGTATTGAGTTTCAGAGAATATACAAGAGCAGGGTCAGGAAAAACTGAAGTTGAGTCAGGAGCCAGGAAAGCCAGAGAGAGCAGTGAACATGAGGCTTCCTGGAGCAGACTGAGGGTCTCAAGTCATGCCTTCAGCCCTAGGCTGCACATGAGTTTAAAGGCTAGGGACAGAAGTTACACACAAACAGGTATAAGTGTTTGGAAAGTGGTTCAGTGCACATAAACTGCTTTCAAAATGGCCCAAACTGTTTTAAGGTAAACCTGGATGGATATAGAATCAGACTTAACTGATGAAGATCAAGCTGGCAACCAAAATAAAGGACAACAAAAAGTCCTTCCATGGGTACATAGGGAGCAAGAAAAAATCAAGCTCCACTGTGGGATCCCTACTGAATATGGAGGGGCAGCCCACGGTTGATCCCTGCAAAAAGGCAGAGTTCCTAAATACTTACTTCACATCAGTATTCCTGAAAACAGAATTGAGCTGTTCACCTGTGCAGAGGCCCAGGGATTATGGAGAAGACAACAGACCACATGAAATCACTCCTGAATAGGTGAGGGTACTCTTAGAACATTTGGACATGTTCAAGGCTGCTGGGCCAGATGACCTGCATCCCCAAGTCCTGAAAGAACTGGCTGAGCTCATAGCAGGGTCACTGGCAAAGCTGTTCATAGAGTCGTGGAACTCAGGAGCGATCCTGAATGACTGGAAGAGGTACCTATCTTTAATAAAGGGAAGAGGGATGACCCTGCAAACTACAGACCAGTCAGTCTGACTTCAGTCCTGGGAAAAATGTTTGAAAAAATTGTTAAGGACGCCATCAATTACAAGCTTGTAACTGGTTGGGTATTAAGAAGCAACCAGCATGGCTCTGTCGAGGGTAGATCATGCCTAACAAACCTGGTGTCCTTTTATGACCAGGTAACTAACCAGCTGGACAAGGGACATGAGGTTGATATCGTTTACTTAGAGTTTAGTAAAGGCTTTGATTCTGTTTCCCATGAGATTCTCTCAGTTAAACTGGAGGGTACTGGCCTAGACCAGTCTACAGTGAGGTGGGTTGACAACTGGCTCAGAGGCTGTTCCCAGAGAGGTGTAACTGATGGGATGGCCTCATCCTGGAGGGCCGTCTCCAGTGGTGTACCCCAGGAATCAGTGATTGAACCTGTGCTCTTTAACATCTTTATCAATGACTCGGATGTGAGCGTGGAAAGCACAATGATTAAGTTTATAGATGACACCAAGCTGTGAGGAAATGGGGGCACATCGGAGGATAGAGTAAGGATCCAGGATGACCTTGACAGACTGGTCCTATGGGCTGAACAGAATCAGATGAGGTTCAACAGGGACAAGTGCCAGGTCCTTCATCTAGGTTGGAAGAACCTTCATCATATCTATACGATGGGTGGTGGTCCACTGGCTGGCACTGGATCCGAAAGGGACCTGGGGGTGACAATAAACCGGAAGATGAACATGAGCCAACAGTGCGATGAAGTTGCCAGCGGGGCAAACAGAACTCTAGTATGCATCAGCTGATGCGTTGCAAATAGATCCAGAGAGGTGCTCCTCCCTGTCTATTTGGCATTGGTGAGGCCAGAGCTGGAGTACTGTGTCCAGTTCTAGGCACCATACTTCAAGAAGGATGCGGATAAGCAGAGGGTATAGAGAAGGAACACCCATATGACTAGGGGCCTGGAGGATAGGCCCTATGAGGAAAGACTCTGGGAACTGAATCTGTTTAGTCTGAGTAAGAGAAGACTGAGAAGTGATTTGATAGCTGGTTACAAGTATGTCAGGGGCAAGCACCAAGATCTAGGGGAGCAACTCTTCAGGAAGGCACCCCTTGGAAGGTTGAGGACCAATGGGCACAAGCTACCTGAGGAAAAATTTAGGTTGGACATAAGGAAAAACTTCTTTTTTGTCTGGGTAACTAGAATCTGGAACACATTCTCAGCAGAGATGGTACAGTTGCCATCTTTGCAGTTGCATCTTTGCCTCAAGAGGAGGCTGGACAAACACCTCATTGAGCTCATTTCAGCATAATAACCTCCTGCCCAGAGCAGGGGACTGGACTTGATGATCTTACAGGTCCCTTCTGGTCCTTCCATTCTATGATTCTATGATTTAGGTTAAATCATTTTATTGAACTTCTATCCCAGATCCCCTCCAGATCCAAGTTAACTCACAGTCCCCCAGTATCCCAGAATGCTTTGCACCTCCCCACAAAATCCCCCTCACAGGGTGGATGTGTTAGCCTTGGCCCAAACTGTCTGCTCCAGCCCAGAGGGAGGTGTTCTTTAGCACCCCCCAGCTTCTGGCCTAGGCCAGTGCAGGCATGTGGCTGCATTTCCAGAATAAAAAATGAATGTCTGTTCGCTTGCAGAAGGGCTGAATGGCTCTCAGCAACCAAGCCAGTTAAGCTGAGGCAGTTGCAATAGCCTGGGATCAAGGTCATGTGCAGTAGCTCAAGAGCTTGGCTCAGCTGGGCCTGGCTGGCTAGAGGCGCTAAAAGTACCTCCCCACCCCTCCAATGGGGCTGACTTCCGGATGGCTGGGGACCTGGCTTTTTGGTACCTCTGATGGAAGGCTTGCATGAATTCAGGAGCATGGATGTGGTCAGTCAGTTCCCAGGATTGTTCTTCAGGTCCATAGCCCCCCAAATCAATCAAACCATTTAGCTTGCCTTGGACACATTGAGAATCTAAAACCTGCTTTAACAATATACTCTTTGGGTAGGGCAGATTCAGATGGTGAGGAAAAGGGTTGCAGTGAAAGGTTTGAGTACAGATGCATGGAAAACGGGGTGTATCTTCAGTGTCTCTGGTAGCTGAAGCTTGAAGGCCACAGAGTTTATTTGTTTCTCTGCCGTAAATGGGCCTAGGTATTTATGGTTCAGTTTGGCTGATGGCTTTAGGGTCTTAATATTCTTTGATGAGAGCCAGACCTTGTTGCCAAAAATGGTGGGGCCGAGCTGTCAGTTGGTCTGCCTAATCTTTATACATAGCCTTGGTGGCATCCAGATGAGCTTTTAGTTCCTGCTGAGGTGTGATATAAGGTTGTTCACTGCAGGAACCTGTGAGAAGGTAGGTGTTGCAGGCTGGAACTGAGGATGGAATCCATAGTTGGAAAAAAGTGGGTCTGACCTGTGGATGTATGGACAGCACTATTATATGCAAGCTCCACTAGTGGAAGGAGAGACATCCAGTTATCATGGAGGAAGTTTAAAAAACAACTGAGATATTGTTTAAATTTCTTATTTGCATAGTCCATTTGTCTATTAGTCTGGGGATGGTACACTGACAGGCGAAGACATTCTATGCCCAGGGCCTTACAGAACTCATACTAGAAATGAGACACAAACTGGGGGCCATGATTGGACAGCACCTACCCTGGTCAACCATGTAGGTGGAATATATGCTTCAGGAATAATTTGGCAGTTTTGCTACCAGCAGGGACAGACCAGGCAGGGATAAAATGGGCCATCTTGATTAATCCATCCACTATAACCATGATTGTAGACTAGTTCTCACAGTGTCGGAGATCTACAATGAAATCTACCAAAATCCTTGACCAAGGCAGTGCAGGTGTGAGTAACAACTGGGGAACCTATCTGGCCAGATTCAGGGCTTCTTGGTTTGGGTACCTGTTGAATATGAGTAGACATACCGTTTAACATCAAGCCCCATCCAGAACCACCAGAATTGTCTGGAGACTCAGACCTGGGTCCTAGTACAACCAAAGTGACCCGTGGGGAGTGAGTTGTGAAAGAGCCTTAATATTCTTGATCGCACCCTGCCTGCTGGGATATAGAGGTGCTGTCAGAAGAATATAAAATCCCTGCACCATCAGAAGTCACATTGGGGTGGTTCTACTTGCTGGTGCAGCTGTTTGGTGAGAGGGTCACCTGTGAGGGCTGTTTGCATGGGTAAGAGGAGGCTCTGCCAATTCATTTCCCAAATGAAGTTTTCAATTTGGACAATGGTAGAGGATGGCACTGAGTCTAGAGTAGAGGGTTCATTCTTATGTAACAGGGCATCTGCCTTCTAGCTCTTGGTTCCTGGCTGGCATATGATGATGAAATTAAAATGGGAAAGGAAAAGTGACCAGCAGACTCGTTGTGGGTTCAGTTTCTAGTTCATCTGGAGGTATTTCAGGTTCTTCTGGTTTGTGATTACCTGGACAGAGTGGCATGCCCCTTCCAGAAGGTGTCACCATTCTTTGAAGGCCACTTTGATTGCAAGAAGTTTCCAGTATGACATTTCCAATGGCAACGTCATAATCTCTTTCAGGGGGAGTCAGGGCCCAGGAATAAAAGGCACAAGGGTGCAACTTGGTCAGTGTATCTGAAGCCTGGGATAGAATAGCTCCTATAGAGCTACTCAAAGAGTCAGCCTCTAGTGTGAAAAGTCTCATGAGGTCAGGGTGCTTCAGAATAGACACTGAGATAAAAGCCCTTTCTTAGGTCTTGAAGGCTTTTGGGGCCTCTTGGGACCACTTAAACAGTGCCCCTTTCTTAAGAAGGGCAGTCAGGGGGGCTACCAGGTGCGAAAATCCTTGGATAAAATGTCTGTAAAAATTGGTAAAGCCCAGGAACCATTGGCTTAATGCAAGGCTTGCCAGAGCAGACTATGGCTGTTGTCAAGGTATACTGCAGCCTGAGACTGTAGGTGTGTTTAAAAGGGCCAGGTTGTTTTTTTTAGCAGCCAATCCACTTACAGAGAACAGGGGCAGTCACATTAGCCCCTGATCAAGGTTAGATACAGAAGCTCAGGAGCTTGGCCCAGTTGGTCCTGGCTGGCCCAGCTAGGCCAAGTAGGAGAGCACTCAGAGTCTCTTACAGAGGTCATGAGCCCATCATGTGAGGCACTAAATAAACACATAAAAAGAGAGAGCCCTTTGCTTAAAGTGTCCATGAAAGGATAGGCGGCAAAACAGAGGCACAGAGAAAGGAAAGGTGTTCTGAGCGCCAGGCCAGCACTAACCAGATCTGGCCCACGGGGTGTCTAGTGAGTCAGACGACCCACTGCTGTATTGAGCCTTCTTGTGGCAGCCAGAGGGTGGGTGTTAATGCTGCTGCCACTTGGCCAACCACCACCAAGTGATGTCCCCAGCAGGGTGGCATTAACCCCCTGGGCGCTGGCCCCACAGGCATAAATGGCAGGGTTTGCTCCCAGAGCAAGCTGTTGCTGGGGTTGGGAGGCATGTCTGCACAGCCAGCAGATTAACTCAGTAGCCACCATTCAATTATATGCTGACCAGGAATTTTGAAGCCTAAATTCGGAAGCAAAAAAAAGTGGGTAACGTAACATCTCATCACAGTTGCTGCTCTGCCCTCCCTCCGTGTCTGGAGCCCAGTGCTGCGCCTGGTTCTGGGAGCTGCTGCAGGAAAGGTACCAGCTGCTGGGGGTGAGGAGGACTGTGCTCAGGGAAGGGAGGAAAGTGTGACATCCCCCTGTGTCCATTCTGGAGCTGCCCTCTTTGGCTGTGCCTGTGGCTCGTACTGCTGTGAGAAGCCATGCACACTGAAGAGGCATCACAGATTGGGTGACTCACCGCCACAGGCCATATGTTTGATTGATACCCCTGTCCTAGACCACGTGGCCCTTTCTTCCTTCGTTCTTATTGCACTCAAGCCAGCTTTAAGGAGGAACTAGGAAAAAATTCCTTGTTTTGCATTCTTAAGTATTGCCCACCTGTAAATTTGTAACATTTAAATTTAAGAAATGATGCAAAGCCTGGGGTTTTGTGAAAAAGTATATTGTTTTCTCTCTTCTCCCTTAGATTCATAACTCAGCTGGGAAACATGAATGCCAGAAAATCCATTGTTCTGCTGATAACTTCTGATGCTTCTTGTCTTAGCAATAATGGTCCAGAAGATTCAATCTGCAAACCATAGGATTTATTGACTAAACCAACATGTGCAAATACAGTGAAGGCCAGAGAAAGATACTAGCATAGAAGGCAATAGCTGCAAGACTGGGAAAAGAAGAAAAAATATTTTTAAAGGGATTTCACATTGTGACAGACTGGTTTACACAAGTGCTTTTTAGGCTGGTATTTCCAAAAGAGCCTCAAGATAGCTAGATTCCCTAATCCCACTTAGGCTCATTGAAGATCCCAGCCTTATATTTTTAAAGCACATTATACTTCAGCCTTCTCTGAGTGATCATTTTAAGTATAATACTGACAATCACACATGGCTTTTCCTCCTCTAAGGACCAGAGCAATTTGCAAATGGGGACAAATATTACTGTTGACATGAAACACACTAAGATCAAGGCTAATATTTTTTAAGTCTCTTGATCACTTAGGTACTGTTTGAACATTTTGTTCTCTGCATCTTTCTCCAAGACAAACCTCAGATCCACGGCAGGTCTGGGAATAGAACTCTATTCTCTTTATATTTTTAACACATGTTAACAGTGAGTGCCACCCACAGAAATTTTCAGGCTTGGGGCATGCTTTTAAGTCAGTCCCTCCCTCCTCTTCCCCTCCTGACACCCACATGTGGTTACTGAATTTAGGATCCTGTTGTTTTCAGTTATGCTTCTGTATTATAATCAGGCGTAATGCAGCCCTGTCATAGGTTTAACGTAAAAAGAAAAAAATCAGTTAGTTTTACGCCAAAACTGCTTGTGAGCAGTTAAAAAATGGGTCAGTTTAGGCCCCTGGGAATATCTGGGAACAAGAAAATATCTTCAGTCTCCACCCTCTGTGGGTGACACAGCCTGGATCTAGATAATGGAAAAATCTACCAAAAAAGGGAAGCTTCTAACTTAGAAGTTAATCACAAAAAATGAGAGGAAAACTGGAGGCTTTGGAAGAAACCAGAAAGATGATAGTCAGGAATAATGTGAAATGGAATCAGCTATATTTTCAGATCTGGAAAAATATATGACATTAATATTAAATGCTAAGATCATAACAATGCTTTAAATAAGTCTCTGGAAGTTAGGAACATAATTGACGTGGGCTTAGTCTTTTGAAGGTCTGTCCCTTTGCTGAAATGTCTGTTAGTGACAGTGCTATGGGGGGGGGAGGGGGTTGGGGACGGGAGAGCTTTTGATAATTCCTCGAATGGTCTAATTTTATCTCTGCTGAAATCAATGGGAGTTTAAGAGAGCTTTGGGTGTTTTGGAAAAATTATTGTATGCACAAATACTGGTGTTTTACTGAACTGCAACCCTCCCCTTAGAAAACAGGGTATCTGTCCTGACTCCCTGAAAGAGATGGCTTTGGGAAGTTCCATCATATTACTTCAGTAGAAGATCCAGAGGTACTTAGAGACCAGACGACCTTTCCATTATTTATCAAAGTGTTTTCAGATCCCATTTCAAGGCAGGAGGCATAATAACAGATAGGAGAGCAAAGGCAGCTCATCTGCATTCTGAATATGTTATTAAATAAGAAGTGTTCAAAAGGTCACTTTGGAGCTAATGGTTCTTGTTAACTCCTGTTTGTTGTGGCTGGGAGGGCTGAACAGTTATAACTAATCTATGGATTAAGACCAGCCATTAAGGTAGTGCCAGAACCTGCCCCATCAAGTCTGGATTTCAGTGAAACAGTCCTAAATGGTACTTGATTTCCTTACTTTGAAAAGTAAAATACAAGGCAAAGTTGAGGCTGACACTGAAACAAAAGATAGGCAATCATGTTACAACCTCATTCAGGTCCCTAGAAGATTCAGGCTTAATTCCCCACTCTGCCACAGACTTTCTTCATGGCCTTGGACAAGTCACCTAACATCTCTGAGTTGTAGCGCTGTAAACACCTTTGCAGTGCTCAGAAGTTGAGGGCAGATATACATGCCCTCTGAAGTGCTATAAAAATGTTCCTAGACGAAACAGAAACCTCTCTGTAGTGCCATGTTTTGTAGTGCCCAAAGTAATGTGTGCAGAGTATGCCAGAGCACTACAGAAGGTCTCTTGGACCCTCCAGCAGCCCATAGTGCTCTGCTGTCCTCCCCAGTGATGGATGATCAGTGGTGCCTTGGTGCTCAACATGCTTAATGATAGCCCCCCACCCCCTGTAGGGAATGGCAGCAGGCTATCATTGAGACCACTTGTAGACATGCTCACTGTTTTCCAAACCATGTTAACTGATTCATATTACACACTTCAAATCAAATTTCAGTTCAAATGAAAGGTTAATAGATGATGAAAGAAGTTTACCCTCTTCTTCACAGACTAGCAGCTCAGGTGCTTGGGCAGGGCTGGGGGCTTAGTTAGGATACTGATAATTAGTTGGTGAGGTTGTTGGCACATTTGACCTTGTAAAAGAGTTACTTGGTGCCTGATAGCCTCTGTTGTATTGCAGAAACTCATTTGAGTGTCCCTTGAGGGGACTGATATTTGCAATGCATATCTGCAGTCCTAAGGAGTGCTTATCTGAGCTCTTAAGGACTGTTTTCCCTAAAAGCAACAGTATATAATTCATACAGTTTAAATTGCCTAATTTGGACCACTCTGGTCTGCATTAACTTTAATACTCATTCAATAAGGATTAGTTCATTTGGACTGGAGCCAATTTTTTAATGTGGACTACAGACATCCACATGTATATAGTGATAGCTGTAGTCTGGATTAACCCTATAAAAATGTAATGTCTATAAATGGTCCGAGTGTGCTTTTGCCCCTGGACCAGGAACCTGAAGTTTTCCTTACTCCAGTGGAGGGGGGAGGGGGAAGAGGGAAGGGGAGAAAAGCTGTGGGGCCGAGCAATCCCTTATTGCTCCTTGGCTAGAGCGCCCACAACTGGATGCCTTTGTGAAGACTTTATAGTGCTTCAGCATATCTGCCCACTCCTTGTAACTGTATGTTTTGCAACCCTTCAGAGTGCCACAGTATTTGTAGCACTACTAAGGCACAACTGTCCAAGGCCTCTGTCTCAGTTTCTCACTCTATTACAATATTTTGAGGATATATTCATTTGTGCAAGATGCTCAGTTAGCAGGGATGTTGTAGCAGAGAGGTTAAGGGAGATGCTAAGCCAGAAGTGAGAGTTCAAGCCTTCCACCAAGACTGTCTCTCATTAATCAAGTGTTAAGTGGGTACCTGATCTTTTGGACAGGAGAATCAAAGACAGCTGGGTGTAATGCTCTCCCCGTGGCACCCTTATGTACCTCTGACTACAAATGCAGGTATACCTTCACTGTACTGTCTTGAGGGATCAGATAGACTCAGATTTTTGACACAGTGCAGACATTGGAATGATGGGGGCCATATAAAACCTGGCTAAGGAGAACAGAAAGATATGACATATCAAAGTGCAAAAAGTCTCAGAAAAAGAATGCAAAGCTATAAGGCTGGGTCACATCCTCAGTGGAGGTCAATGGTATAGCTCCAATAATATCCGTAGAGCTATGTTGCTTTGCACCAGTTGAGGATCTAGCCTCACATAGTCCCATCTTGTTTGATGCCATACCCCTGCTATAACATATTTCGATGAACACAATGTAAAATTTCAGACAAGAGTTTTAAAGCTTATTAAAAGTCTTGCTTACTTGCGTCACCCACAATGACGACATCAAATTTCCACTGTACAAAGCCAAGAAATCTTCTTAGTTTGGAGTACTCCGGTACTGTATGCCTGCTTGTAGAGGATTTGCAAGGTTGGATGTTGCCTAGGAACCTTTTACTGTAGCAACCTTATCTTCAGAATGATGAAAACATTGCCTATGCCTAATTGTCTGAAATAAATAACTTTTTAGCTATTGTATGAGGATGAATTCTTGGATCAATCAGTTAGGAAAATGGTGAAAAAATACTTATTTTTTTACACTGTTTTACTATAGTTGTCTACTTTTGTGACGTCTTCCACACCCCCTCCTTTTGCAGATGAAAAGCTCCCAATAATATTCATACAGCTGTCTCTCTCTTTGTTTTGTAAATCCATCCTTAAAGCCCACCTCTGCCTTGACAAATGGTGAACTGAAATTTCTGCCTTTCTGTAAAACTCCAGCTCTGTTTGCTCGTTTTGTTGACTTGTGGCTCACCTACATGATGGGCACCCTGGGCAGAGGCTTCATTTGTTACCTGTTTGTACAGTACCCAGTGCAATACAGATCTGAATCCTTAACCCGAATCCTGCATTTACTGCAATACGGATTTATTTATTATTGTCAGTGCTATTATTGTGATACTAGCATCCTTTACAAAATGGCATTTCCAGGGCCTTAGCGCAAGCCAGCTTCCTAGAGAAGGAAGGAGAAATAACAGATGAAAACTCTATATGTGATTTGTTTTCATAGGCAATGACTTTTATTTTTGCAGGGTGGGGGCTAAGATGATGGACATGTGGAAAGTTTTACACATTTCAGGTGACAGCTCTCTTCCCGAGGGGGACCAGGGCCCTTGGGCCCCCCTGTACTCGGCCCCTCTTATTGTTTTATTTACAGATGTTCACTTCTCTAGTCCTGGCACCAAGGCAGGTGGCAACTCTGGTCCTAGCACACGGGAGCCAGCACAAAATCCTGCTGCTCAAACAGCGCTGCTTTCAAAGATGATTACCTTTGTGTGAACATTGTGCAACAAGACAAACAGAAACATCCCAGTTTGTCTCCTAAGACTGAACATTTGCTCACACACTCAAAAAAAAAAAAGATTTTGAAAGATTTTTGTCAAAGGGCCATTTGTTGATAACCATTTTACCATTATTATTATTATTGCTACTATTAATACTATTATTTACATAATAAAAGATACCTACGCAAGAACTCCAGAAGCTTTAGGAATCAGTAAGAGATTCCTGAGAAATGAACTATGAGTCTGTGGGCACAAGTGGAGCAGATGGTTATAACCCTTGGGAGTTCTTAAGAAGCTGCAAAATGCACAAACCCCAACCGCTGCTGTGGGAACCACAATCTCCCTGGAGGGTATGCGGTAGTAGAGAAGGAATCATCAGGGAGGCAGGGCCCAACAAGAGCTGATTCAGGAAAACTAAATCAACAGTCAGGCAAAAACAAACCATTAGCTCTCCAATTCCAGCCACAAACCAATGCATTTGAGTGCCCTGGTTTGCAGTCCTCCTCATGTAGCCAAGGTCTTTTACAGGTGAGTACTGTTTCAAATGAGAAAATGTAGGCAACAAATCCTAGTTATTTCCCAGTATCCCTTTTGTGTACTGTAAGTGATCATATCAAGCTGACTTAGCCCCCTATCCCATATTCCCCAAATCTGTAAGAACTAATTAAATGGTGTGGAAGAAATCAAACTTCGCGTTGTGGTTGAATCAGAACTGACAGAGCCAGCTTTTCTTTGTTTAAGGCTATACTGTGATCACTGGGAGAATTCCATACAGCAAGGGGAATCACCCACTTGTCTGTTTCTAAGGATTTCTCAGACTCTCTAGGGTTACAAGCATATTTATACTTAAGACAGAGAAAGAGATAAAAAAATACACCTTGGAGAAACAAAACAATAGTAAATTACACAGAAATTTAGGAAGTTTACTTAAACTATCTATGCACAAGGCAAGATATCAAGATAACCTAAGGATAACCCAAGGTGTGCAGGATTCTTATCTCAGAACATTTAACTGAATTAAGCAGTATCAGCACTTCTGGCCTTTGTTTTTCTAGTCAAGTAAGCTAATTACTTTTACAATGGGCATTTCAAAGCTTAATTGATAACATGTTAAAATTAGGATTGTTACATTGCTTGGTAGAGTTGGAAGATAGTATAGGACCCCATTCATGGTAGGTGGAAAGTTTATCTGGTCTGTGTGGACAGTTTTCCCATCCCTGAACACTACTGCACAGGGGCAGTTCTGGCACCAAGCCAGCTCCTGCTCCCACTCACAGGGCTGTGACCCTCTCACCCTCAGGGGTGCAATACTGTGCAAACAACTTGCAGAGCACATGCTAGCTAGCCAGGTTGCAGGGCATGGATGAGTCCAGGCATGGGATCTAAGCGGGGTTGGAGGGGGAACAAGGTAGGGGGCTGAATTGGGTCCCCATGAACTGGGGCTCCCTTCCCAGGGCAGGGGCAGCAGCTCCCCACAAAAGTACCTTCCCCCACCACTTCCACCTCCCAGCCACCCTGGGAAGCATGACCAGCACACCCAAACCTAAATCCCAATCTGTTAAAACACAAGAACTTCTTTAATTGACTTACTCTTTCTTTCTTTTTTTTAAATGTTATTTTATCCTTCAGTGGCTGACTTCCTTCATTTCACCACTCTTCCCCCAGCCTCATTTCCTTTCCACGTCCCATTTTATCATCCATCCCATGACCTCTCCAGCCCCAGCTTCATGTTCCCGCCCCGTCCCTCCCCATCTCCCACACCCCTGCCCATAGAACAGGAACAGAAGACTCTCCTGGTTCACCAGCCCCCTAGTGGCACGTCAGAGCTATGCAGGTGGGGGACAACCAGAGAAAGCTTTTAGCCTTAAGGTGTGACTGCTCCAGACTTGAGCTAGTGCTAGCACGGATCAAAGTTGAGGAGCTCAAAGTGGAACTTGTAACAAGGCCCTTACATGCAGGGATCGGGAATGGACAGATGCTTAATTTAGTTAGTGCTATTACAGAAGCTAGCCACTAGATGGCAAAAGAGCTGATAATAGCTTGTTTGCATTGAGATTAAACCAACTCCAGAATGGATATAAACAGACAAAACTTAAATCGGTGAAACTTACACCAGTAGAATTTTCAACAGGATTCTTTAGAGGCTGACTCTCTAATGGACTAGGCAATGTTATTAATAGGGGCTGCACTATTTATCTTCATTTTACATCAGTGCAATGCAGATTACACCTATGTAAATGTTTCACCTGCCTACATTCTGGGCTGCACTAAGTTTCTTTTCTGTATATGCTGAATTGAAGGTAGGACAGGGTGGCACTGTAGCCAGTAACTGGTTTAGGGAAGTGTGAGCTTTCACAGGCAAGAATCTACTTTGTCAGATACATCCTAGGTTGTTGCCGTTGAAAGCCCTATGAACCAGTTCCTGCTGCAGCTGATGGTGCCCTGTGCTCATAAGCTGCCCAAGGTGTAGAGCTGCTCTGCTATGCCTCTGACCACTTACATGTGGAATGTATTCCTCCTCACCCGCTTCTTTTACTCCATAAAATTGTTCTGCCTCAAGAGTCCAGCATACTGGCTTCTGGCTCCAAAACTGTCCTCAAGTTTTGGAAGAACTAGTCTAATGGATAGGGGTCACTCTGGTACGTCTACATTGAGAAGGGTAATGCGTCAGCCACTGTTCAGCTAGCAGTGATCCTCAGTGGGGCCAATGATCCCAATGTGGACATGTTCTAGGGATTCTCTTTCTGCATAACCCTGTGAAAGCAATTCTGGGAAGGGGAAAGGTTATATTCCTGACAGTAGTAGGCAGCAGGCAGGCAGCCAGGAACATTAAGTAATCTTTACATTAAAAAGCAGGCAAATATGTTTTAGAGGGAACACAGATGCAATACTACAAAGGGTCTGAGAGCGTCAGAAAACTCACTGCCTGCAAAACAACTCCCCTTTCTCTTCCTTTTTGGACATACAGCATAAACTATTTTTGGGGAAGCACAGTATGGAGGGAATTCTTGGAGGCATGTTAATAGTATTCTTAAACTGCACAATTGAGACTTGGTAACACTAGGTTAGGGCCCACTGAGGCAGCCTCCAGGGACACCTATTTTCATGTTTTCACATAAAACACATGTTTTCAGAAGTGTGAAAAGAAAGCAATCACCAACTGGAAAAATTAAACAGATAAGGTAACACTTTTATTCTTGAAATAGAAAAGTCCATTCTCACAGCACAGGATAGTGCTGTTTTAAAAACAGAGGGCATGGAGAAAAGATCCCCTGCACTCTGATTTCATGTGCAAGAAACTTTATTGATTATTGGTTTGAGCATTGGCTCGGAAAACCATAGATGCCTGTTTATAATTCGACTTAGTTCACTTTAGCTGTATTTTTATTTTAATAACTGGATCTCTCTTTCTCTCTCTGTCTCGGATTTTGCCTACTGTCAGATTTAAAAAACAGTTGATGAAGGCATCTGAAGAATTTATCTTCATCTGGGAAATCTCAATTTTTTTTCTCCCCAATTCCAGTCAGCTCAGTGCTGGGTGTCATGCTTTCTCAACCCCAAGACTTTCAGAAATGAACAGGCCTGACCACCCCCTACCCCCAGTTACATGGATTTTAATATTAGAACTTCAGTGAAATCTTTGTCAACAATAGTTAACTTTGACTACTCTTGTCTCCACTATGGTTGGAATTTTAATAAAGAAATTATATGCTCCAACTCACCAAAGTAGTTTCTATGCTATACATGCTCTTATAATTTACCTACCAGAAGAGATGAAGAAATATAATTTAATTTCAAAGTATACTTAGATGGTTCCCAATGCTGCAATTTCTCATTCATATTAGAACACTCGACACATGCCTAATTTTGCTTGTTGAAAAGCAGTCTTGACTTTGTCTCACTTTATAATGTTCTTGGGTTTCATAGTTTAAGAATGCATTTTTTAAATCAATTATATAAAAGTTGCATTTATTCATGTATCACAAGTGCATCTCCATTTTCTTTATTTCAAAGCCCAATAAAAAGAAATGAGAAAACCTCAAAACCTCAACCACCGCTCCCTGTTTGGATGTCTCTTTCATCCCCATTTAATCACAGTTTCATCATGTGCTAAGAAGCTAGCTCCTATTCAAGGGGATATTTTAGCACATCTAAGCTTAAGCACATAAACAGGCCTATTGACATTACTAGGGCAAATCAACTGCTTAAAGTTAAGCACGGGGTTAAATACATTTTGAAAGTGGGGTATTCCTGCTTATTCTCCTAGCTCTTCATATCAGTTGAATCTCTCATACATTTCCTCTCCCAAATTATCCATTCTGTTTCTCTTTGGTAACTCATTATATCATTCAATTCAACCCTGAATTTTTGCTTACGTATTGCTATTTAATGACCTACATCATTTATTCTGGTTTGCACAATCTCTCATCTTTGTGCTGTACTTGTCTCTATTTTTCTTCCCAATTCAAGGCCTGATTAGCCAAATCCATCTTACTTCCCTTCCTAATAGCATCCATATTTGTGGTCTTTGTACACCTGATTGGAGAACTTCTGCAATGACTTGCACCCTTTGCAGTCCTATTGATTGAAATGTGTCTAGTCATCTTAAGTTTTATCCTTATGTATTATTTCCTTATTATGGAAATAACACAAGTCCAGCTTGTTCTGGGTTTGGAGTTAGTGACACTCAGTTAATAATAATAAATAAATTTAATTATAATAAATAACACCTAGATTTTATATAGCACTTTTAAATCAAGTGATAGTCTTCAGATTATTCACAACACTTTTTCTCCTGATAACTGATTACTTAAGGCAAAATCCTAACAAATGAGATCATAGGATCAGAGAAAAGTAGGGCTAGAAGGGACTTCATGTTGTCATCAAATCCAGCCCCCTGCTCAAGGCAGGTTCACTTCTGACTGAACCATCCCAGCCAATTGTCTATCTAAACTGTCCTTGAAAATTTCTAGCAACTGATCAAAATGGAGAACAAAAATTAAAATTGTTGCATTATCCTATGTGTGATATACTCAAAGCTAATATACAGGATATCATTCTTTGATGATTTTGCCATTGGTTTCCTCAGGATGCAATTTCCAACCTTTTGTATGTTATTTCTGCTGCTTTATCATTACTAACATACATTTCAATCTGCTCTACGTTCTAACATTTAACCCCTAGTTTTGACTCTTAGTCTTTTCATTTTTTAAAAGGATATGACCAAATCTGTGCTGTGTTTGTAGGTATACCATCAAAAAGTAATCCTTTGAGACTCACCACTACAATTAAGTTAAACATGTGAATAAGTATTGGTGGGATTCTCAGAGATGTCTAAAAGATGCTGCTTTCCAAGAGATATAGAATTATTATTACTGTATTTACTAGTATAAGATGACCTTCAATATAAAATGACCCCCCCAATAGTTAGATTCTATAAATGGAAAATGTATAAATTTGTTATAATTTTCTGGTATAAATCTAAGTATTGGATGGTTGTCTTGAATCCCCTCCTCCACTGCTACAGCAGGGAAAGTAGTGGATGGGGGTGTCAGGTGGTTCTTTTGCCCTGTGCTCCACCCATTTCTTTCCCCGCACCTTCAAGCCACCCTTGCCACCTGTACCCACCAACCCCCAGCTCCCCACAGCCTCTGCTCCCCAGTCTCTATTCCCTCCGAGCTGCCCTGTCTCTGCCTCTTCCCCCCTGCTCCCCACAGTCTTTGCCAGTGCTGTAGCAACGAAGTTTGGCACTTGGGGTAAAGCCTGCAGTGGCAGGCTGCCTTCGCCCTGCACACAGATCTGGGGGGCACTCCCCCCTCCCATGTTTGCCTGGGAGTGCACGCTACAGGTAGGAGCCACCTTTCCCCCATCCCTGTGCCCCCTACAAATCACTGACTTGTGGCTCCCTTCCACATCCCATCTGAGCATGGCAGCGGACCCCCTACAAAAAGGTGCTGCCGATATTGTCGGTGGTGCCTGTGGGCAGTTGCCACTTGCTGCCTCCCCCCAGCCCCGCTGACACTGCTGGTGGCATCTGTGGGTGGTCAGCAATTTCTGCTGGCTGCTGCTGCCAATGCCGCTGCTGGTGGCATCTGCAGGTGGTCACTGACCCTTGGTCAGCACTCGCCACCCCACCCCCTCCATTTACAGTGCCGGTGGCATCTGCAGGAGCTCCCACTTACTGCCGCCGTGCTCCAACTGCCACCGTGCTCCCACATCCACCGGAGACACGCGTCATTCATGGCAGCGCTTGTTGGTGCCCCTTCACTTTGGTGCCTGGGTGTTACCAGATTTGTCCATCACTTTGGGGTGTGCTCATTTATTAGGGGTACATTTCTAGGGTGTTTGCAATTCTGTCAGTGTGCTGCTTCTGTTACTTGTGTTTCTATATGAAGCTGTATCTCTCCCTTCTGCAAGTCCTGACTCCCAATGGAGCTATCTTGCAGGACTGGGTTCAGTGGGGTTGGGTTCCTCCAGCCACTAAATCAGTCAAATACACACACACACACACACACACACACACACACACACACACAAAACGTGACATGCCTGACCCAGCTGGGTTGATTAGCATGTATAGGCTGACACCCTCACATGCCAGGAATCAGTTCATTAAGGAAACAATAGCACAAACTGGGTCAATCAGCCTATACAAGCTGATCTCTTTATGTGTCTCAAACTCAGCATGTCCCAATCTTTTGCCCTAACTGTCCTCGTAGTGGTAGCCTCTTGATGAGTGGACTCCATAGTATTTCTGGGCTTCGCAGGGATTTTTGGCTTATGTAAAAGAAGTGTTGCTGCAGAGCAAGTGGGGAAGGGGAAGTAGAGAAGGAGAAATACACACTGTTACCAGCAGTTTGACTATAAAAGTTATTTATTGCTAAGTATATGAAATTTATAATGGTACTAGTAGTAACAGACATGTAAGGAAAAACAAACAAAACAATTACAATATTACCCTGGCTTAAATGAGTATTTGGGGAGACTTAGCTCAAGCTTAATTACTTAACTAATATAATTTCAGTTCAGAAAGCTATGCCTAGAGAGAAAAAGAAAAAAAGAGAGAGAAAGACAAAGAGCGAGAGTGAGAACTTGGATCTTACCATTCCAAGGCATTCAGGTGATTTTTTGGCAAGCAAAGTTTCTAACATGATCATGGAAGGGAGAGGATCTGTTTCTCTCATCTTCTCAAGAACAACAGCGGATGATGTCAGAGAGATTTCTCTCTCTCAAAGCACACTGTTTGCTGCTTTACAGCTTTCTTATATCCTTAGTCCAGCCTCTTCAAAGCATTCTTTTAATTGTTTAAATCAAGAGGGTCCCAAGCCATAATTGACAGGGAAAATACTGTTATATAAACAGTTTAAATTTAAATGAATTACCTTTTTCAGTGACAAGGGGTTATCTGGTTTGGAACATTTCAAGAAACTGATTAACAACCAGGAAAAACATAAAGTTTTAAGGAGTAACCAGACACCTAGGAGCCAGCTTGAAATTATTATGAATATAGAAGATATACTGGAAGGGATACCACATTGTTTCTTCTAAGATGGCCTAGCTATGCTTGCACTGTGAAGTTTTTTATTTTACCTGTTGTAAATAAGCCTCAGCTTAGCATGACTTTCAGATTTTACTGTAATCTTTTAACAGACTTAAGGGGATTACTTGGAGTGTTCATTAATTTTGTGGGGAGGACTTCCACCAGTCATCCCGAGAAAAGTATCACAGCATTTGTGGTCAGGGCTCCAACAGGCTGGATGCTGTGATGAACCCTTAACCATTGTTCAAATGTTGCCAATACCCTCTCTGACTCAGTCTCTTGCCTCAGCATTCCCTAACCCAGCAACTGAGTTTTAGTCAATCAAGTTTAAATAGGCCTCCCATACTGGGACCGGGGAAACTAAGCCTGCTGGGGGAAGGGGGGACTACTGCCACTGCTGGCCTGCTGAGCAACCCCTGCAAAGCCAGCAGGCCAAGGCACTTAAGGGAACCTACTCCTGCCCCAGCCCTGGAACAATCAGTAAGCAAGGCAAGGGCCCCCAAGGGGACACTTGCCTGCCTGTACACAAATGCCAGGGGCTTGGGGAATAAACAGGAGGAACTTGTCCTCTTACTTAACACAAAGAAATATGATGTCATAGGGATAATGGAGACCAGGTGGGACTCCACCCATGACTAGACCATGGGTATAGACAGCTATACCCTGTACAGGAGACATCGAGGGAACAAAAGGGGCGGGAGTGCAGCTGTCTATGTTAAGGAGAGCTACGTGTCCCTGCAAGCCAATATTGGTGACCAGGGTGGATGACTGGAGACCCTCTGGGTTAAAATCCATGGGGAACATGGCACAGGGGACACAGTGGTGGGAGTCTATTACAGACCTCCCACCCAAAGTCAAAAGCTTGACCAGGAGTTCACCAGGGAATTGGCTGAGGCCGCATGCTCCTGGTCCATGGTTATCATGGGAGACATCAACTACCCAGCCATCTCATGAGAAGAGCACTCAGCCAAATCCGAGCGGTCACAAAGCTTCCTCTCATGTGTGGATGACCTCTATCTGACACAAGAAGTCTACGGGCCAATGAGAGGTAAAGCGCTGCTTGACCTGGTACTGGCAACCGGGGACAACCTAATCAGCGACGTAATGATTAAAGGGAAGCTGGGTGACAGCGACCATGAGTTGATCACCTTCACCATCCACTGTAAAGCTGGCAAGTCAGTCAACAATACAGAAGTCCTTGACTTCAGGAAAGCTGACTTTGATAAGCTTAGGAGGCTTGTTGGTGAGGCCCTAAGGGACCATGACCCCAAGGGGAGGGGAGTACAGGAAGAGTGGTTGCTCCTCAAGGGAGCGATCCTAGGTGCACAAGCTAAGGATATTCTGTCTCAGAGGAAAGGCAGCAAAAGGGCACAGAAGCCCCCTTGGCTCAGCAAGGAACTAGCAGACCTCCTGCATCTAAAAAGAAAGACCTACAAAGGATGGAGGATGGGATCCACCTCCAAGGAGGAATATTCTGCACTGGTCCGGACCTGCAGGGAGCAAAGTGGGAAAGCCAAGGCTGCAACTGAACTCCAACTAGCTTCAGGCATCAAGGACAATAAAAAGTCCTTTTTCAGATATGTGGGGAGCTGGAGGAAAAACAAGGGCAACATTGGACCCCTGCTAAACCAGATGGGACAACTGACTTCTGATGCCCAGGAAAAACCCAACCTACTAAATGGGTACTTTGAGTTGGTCTTTCAGCAGTCCCATGGGATGCCTCTGCCTGTCACGGGACAGGGAGGCCTGAGTGAGGGAGATTCCTTGCCCTCCATCAATGCTGACCTCATGAAGGAACACCTCGAGAGGCTGGACACCCTCAAGTCAGCCAGCCCTGACAATCTGCACCCCAGGGTACTTAAGGAGCTGGCTAGCATCATAGCTCAGCCCTTGGCATGGATCTTCGAGAACTCCTGGCACTTTGGTGACATGCCCAAAGACTGGAAGAAGGCCAATGTGGTGCCTATCTTTAAGAAAGGGAGGCAAGTGGATCCAGCAAACTACAGGCCCATCAGCCTGACCTCTATCCTGGGGAAGGTCTTAGAAAAGGTTATCAAAGAGGCCATTCTTAATGGACTGACTGATGGCAAGATCCTGAGGGATAGCCAGCACGGGTTTGTTGTGAGTAGGTCTTGCTTGACCAATCTTATTTCCTGTTATGACCAGGTGACCAATCACCTGGACAAGGGAGAGGAGATTGATGTTGTGTATCTTGACTTTAAAAAAGGCTTAGATCTGGTATCCCATGATCACCTTTTGGCAAAGCTGGCCAACTGCCGCCTCGGGTCCACCATGATCCGCTGGCTGAGGAATTGGCTCCATGGTCGGACCCAGAGGGTGGTGGTTGACGGAAGTCAATTGCCATGGTGCCCTGTGACCAGTGGGGTCCCCCAAGGCTCTGTCCTTGGACCCATATTTTTCAACATCTTCATTAATGATGTGGGCATTGGTGTTAGAAGCGGACTGGCCAAGTTTGCTGATGATACCAAACTTTGGGGTAAAGCATCCACACCTGAGGACAGGAGAGTGATCCAGGCTGACCTCGACAGGCTCAGGAAATGGGCAGACGAGAACCTGATGGTGTTGAACACTGAAAAATGCAAGGTTCTCAACCTGGGGAGGAAAAACCTTCAGTATCCTTATAGGCTCGGCAGTGCTATGCTGGCTAGCACTATGGATGAGAGGGACTTGGGGCTCATGACTGACCACAAGATGAACATGAGCCTTCAGTGTGATGTTGCAGCTAGTAAAGTGAGCAAAATGCTGGCTTGCATCCATAGACACTTCTCAAGCAAATCCCAGGACATCATTTTCCCATTGTACTTGGTCTTGGTGAGGCCACAGCTGGAGTACTGCATCCAGTTTTGGGCTCTGCAATTCAAAAAGGATGTGGAGAAGCTTGAGAGAGTCCGGAGAAGAGCCACGTGCATGATCACAGGTCAGGAAAACAGACCTTATGATGACAGGCTGAGAGCTATGGGACTCTTCAGCCTGGAAAAGTGCAGGCTCAGGGGCGATCTGATGGCCACCTATAAGTTTATAAGGGGTATCCACCAGGACCTGGGGAAACGTTTGTTCACCAGAGTGCCCCAAGGGACAACAAGGTCTAACAGTTATAAACTACTGCAAGACTGTTTCAGGCTGGACATAAAGAAGAATGAATTTCTTTACTGTCCAAGTCCCCAAGGTCTGGAATAGCCTGCCATAGAGGTGGTTCAAGCACCTACTTTGAATGCCTTCAAGAGAAATTTGGATGCTTATCTTGCTGGGATCCTATGACCCCAACTGACTTCCTGCCCCTGGGGCAAGGGGCTGGACTTCCAGCCTTCCGAGAGACCCTTCCGAGGTTCCTTCCAGCTCTAATGTCTATGAAATCTATGAAATGTATGGCCCTAGATGCCTATTAAACTTTTCTTCTGCTTAGTTCTGGGTAGATGAGGGGTGTGTGTGTGTGGAGGGGTGGTTGGGAGTGTGGGGAGGAATAGAAAAAGTTGTTTGTTAGTCCAGCAAGCTGGGTGCCAGGGCTCCCTCAGGAACACAGAGCTGATGGGTAACACGGGGCAGTCACCCCATTTGCCACCCCACCCCTTGCAGCTTGCATGGGCAACTGGTGCCTCCCAAGTCTGAGGGGGCACAGCAGGACATGCCTAGAGGGGGGATCCCTCTAGCAGTCACCCAGCAACTGGTGGTGGGGAGGGGTGGTCCCACACTTCCATTGCTGATGTGCCACCGAGAGAGCCAATTTTAGAGGGGGCACTAGTGCTCTCCATACCCCCTTACCAGCTGGAGTGCTCGCTGTCAGGGGGGAATCAGTGCTCTCAGGGGGGGCACGTGCCCCTCCATGTCCCCCCCTACGCATTGCGTATACCCGCATGCTACGGCACTGGTCTTTGCTTTTTCCCCTCCACCTCGCCTTACTGTCATTCTCTGCTACTCTGTCTTGGAGCACAGCAGATGGAAGCTCAGTCTTTGCCTGACCTTATAGCAGTATCAGTGGAGGGGGAAGGAGTTTTCACATGCTCTGTGTGCAGGAGACACACCAGCCCAAGCCAGACCCCAAGCTGTGCCTGGTGGTAAGGCCTCAGAGGGAAAGTGAAGTTGGGGGGCAGGAAGCTGCTCTGGGTTTGACTTTGGCCCCAACTTGTATGTGAATATAAGTTGAGCGGCTTTTACCTTCCCCCTCATGCTGACTGGGGGAAAAAAAGCCTTGTATTCATTATTAACTTTATGATACAGACTGGAGACTCCAGCTGGGCTTGTGCTATGGCCTGTATCAAACACACAGTAGGGAACAGTTCCTGCCCCCTAAAGTGTTTGCAGTCTGAAATGATGAAACAGACAATGCATAGGAAAAGAAAGAGACAGAGAAGTGACTTGCCCTGGGCCACACAGCATGCCAGCGGCAGATCCAAGAATAGAAGACAAGCATCCACTGGCCCATGCTGTTAAAAATTATGGCAATTGTTGGCAAAATGATACCTTGTTTCTAATATGCAGTTTGCCCTATGTTATCTCTAACTTATCTCTAGTCAGATTGTGTTAACTCATATTATGTCTTTTTGCAGACAAATACAAACAGACCTTGCTATTATCTGAGCTACACTCACAGATTCTTCTTTGCTCTCAAGAAAAACAATTTTATTCAAATAGCCCATTCTGTGTGTATTTTACTTAGGAAAAAAGATGCTAATGAAAAGTTATGCTGATTTAAGAATTACACAATGTCATTTAGTTGCTATAAAAACATTGCTTATTTAGAAATACTTGTTTCAAACTGCATGTGGTGTTCTCTAAGAGCAAGGTATATTAGCAGAGAAGTCCTTGCAATTAGCTCTCATCTGATGTCACATGCAGGTGATACAATAATTTTCCAGGAGATTCCTGCTGTCTCCCTTGAAGTGAAGACCCAAACTCCCATTGATTTCAACAGGGACAGGGGTTCATCTGTAGGTGTTAAAGCCTGAAAGGGACATTCATGATTCTGTAGTTCAGGGGTGTCATATTCATCAGGCCCTGTGGTTCAGATGAATGATGCTGGGCTGGTCCTTTGGCTGGATTGGGCCTGCAAACCAGTCCTGCATGTTGTATCCTAATCCAGCCAAAGGACTAGTCTAGCATCATTCATCCAAACCACAGGGCCTGATGAGTATGACACCCCTAACCTAGAGCATCATGAATCATGTTGGATCCAACATGCAGGACAAGTTCTGCATGGTGTTGTGAGCAGCCTACACATTGGACCAGGCCAGGGTGAAGCCAGCACCATGCATCTGAGACCTGCCCAGAGCACAATGTAAACCCCAAATCAGCTCAGCCCATGACTCGCAACAGTCACCAGATCTGCCCTATGCTCCCCATGCAGTGTGCAAGCCACGTACAGCGCACAGGTCTAATCCAAGGCCCACAGGAAGTACCGGGGGCCAAAGGATAGGGCTCCAGAGGTCAGATTTGGCCTGTGGGCTGTATCTTTGACACCCCTGCTTTAGTTTGATCTACAGAGTGCAAACCATGAGATTTCACTCAGCAATTCCTGCACTGAACTCATAACTTCTAGTGGAGCTGGGGCATCCCTTTTAGAATGACAGCCGGTCTTGATTAAAATACAGCAAAGTGATGGAGTGGCCACGATATTCATAGGTAAATATCTCCAATGGTTCATGACTTCTGTTTCTACAAATTTACAACTTAGTTCTAGCCTGAATTTATTTGATCTTGGCTTTCAGCTCTTGGATTTTGTTATGTTTAGTGGATAAAAGAGCCTTCAACTATCAGGAATCTTGTGAGAACTTACAAACTTTGTTCAAGTCAGTACTTAACCTTCCCTGTCTTAAGCTAGTTAGATCAAGCTTCTCCAGATGAAATACCATATCTGGACGGTTTGAATGAATGGTAACAGGTTAAGCTAAAGGGAGATGGGCTCACTAAATAAAAATCAAACTAGAGACTCCAGAACTTTTTTCAATGCCCGATAACTAGAAAACTCAAGGAGGAATTTTCTTCAAGCTTTGCAGAAACCTGGCTTGTGTTCAGATTGCCCGGCAATTTTTGGACCATGTCAATTTCTCACTCCCAAATTACAGAGTGCCTAAATAAGCCTTCAGAGTGGAAGCTGATTGCAACTTTGGAGGAACTATAATACAGGTGGAGAGGGCGATAAGATTTTTAGCAGTGAAGATCATAGATTCATTATCTAACAACAGGATTTCAAATGACAAGTAGTGAAAATGATGATGACATCATTCCCTCCTTGGAGGTGCAATCATTGCTTCTAATCTATGATGTTATGGTTGCAGTGAGAAGGCACTTTTATCACAAGCTTCTTCTATCTGTGTACACAGTTGGGGCTTCTGTTATCTGCCTATAACATTTGGAGCTAATCTTTTCCATACTAAAGTCCAGAGACGAAAGAATTTTAAATTAAGCACATTCTTTTTGCTTGTGAGCATCACAGATGTAGTTTAGCAGAGGGAATGGTGGGAAAGTTAAGCCTTCTGGCAATCAGGCTTACTGACACCATGCTGCAAGTGGGTGATTTTGTCAAAATGCCCAATAATACATGATACATGAATACAAAGGAGTCCTGGCTTCTCCAGCATGCAGCCAAGTCCACTAATTTTGCTGCATATACCATGGCCAGGATCCAACAGCAGTTGCTGTGATTTTTGCTTTGCCCCAGACTGAAGGTAGCAGCAGGAGAAACTGAGCTGCCATTTCTCCGATATGTTATACTTTCTTTCCTGGTTTCTCTCATAGATGATTTGTATTGTATTTGTATTGTAATAGCAGCCAGGGGACCCAACTAAGATCAGGGGCTGATGGTGATTGGTGCCATATATATCTAATCTATATGCTTTATATCGTGTAAGTTGGCTTTGTTTGGCCCCAAAGAAAGAGAGAGAAGTAGTGGGGAGGAGATGTGGTTAGTTAGAAGGTCTAATATGTCCCCAGGACAGTGCGTGGGACAGAGCAACTCAGTGAGAAGGATGCAGAATCCTGAACCAGGGCATAGCAGCTACTGGACACTCACAGTTGCTACCTTAGTAGCTATTGCAGACTAGCCACTTGGCAGGTTGCATCCAGTCATTCCTGAAGAGCTAAGCACCCCCCTCCCCCAGTGCCAGAGGAAAGTAATAAACATAGACATTAAAGACAACTCTGTGGACCAGCAAGTAGTTGATGCAGGAGTGTTGTGTCTGCTGTGAGGGCTAGGTCCAAAACCTGCACCACTTTGGGCTACAGATTCCTGCTTCATCAGCAACTGAAGATAACAACCCAAGGGCTGGAATTATCAACCCAAGGGCTGGAATGCTGTTAGCTGAGTAAACCCCAGGCCTGTTGCTAAAAGGTTGAGAAGTTTTGCGTATTATGGTCAATCTGCAGAGACTGAGGAATCAGCCCTGATGGAAGATCAGAGGGGAATGTGTTTATATCTGTATGCTAAAGCACAGAGGTGTTGATGTGACATGGAATGCTTTTTATTGGAATATATGTAACAGCAACAAACCTAGGCGGCCCACTAAGAAACATTAGCAGATTTCCTGCATATGTTGCTGTTCAGAACTTATCCATGGTATCCTAAATCCCATTTTTAACTACATTTTACACGTTTTGCAATGTTGTCTGCATGCATTTAAGTTTGTTCTACTAAGAAACTGTATAGTAATCTCTCTATGAAAGTCCCCTGAATACTATTAACACCTTCTTATCAGGGATTTTACATTCAGTAGCCTGTAGGTTGAAGACTACATGATACCCTCTAAACTCCCCCGTGGTACAGACCCCAGACCTGTTTCCCCTACCCTGTTACATATACACATAATAGAAGATTGCCTCTGCCCCAAAGAGACAATGCCCCAAAGAGACTGGCAAACAGTGGCAAAAAGAAAGTATTACTGGATATACACAATACCAGCTTAGTGAAGTGCAGTGCTATTACCATCAGTGATCATCTTGAAAGACACAGCTCAGTAGCTCATCCCTATTTACAAATGCTTCTTACATTTCCTAAGTGTAAGTGCATGGCTTAAGTCCCATTTACTCCAATGGGACATGGCTGCTTGTCTTTAACGCTCTGCTGAGTAGGAATTGTTGTAAGCATATGCTTCAGTGCTTGGATGCATTGAAGTATATGCTTCTCAACTTCTATAACTTCTAAACTAATCCAAGTACTTCACTGGAGAGATCCAGATCTCTTGCCATCTGCCAAGCAGAAAAGAAAGATTTCCAGTTGGCTTGTGATGGGGCGGTAGAAACCTTTCTTTCATTAGACAGACTGGTTCCTTTCTCCTTATCACAGGAAGCACTGACAGACAGCAATATAGAACGATTGGATACTGGCATAAGCATACTTTTGGCTGGACGATGAGTCTGTTTTCCAATTTATACTGTATTCCTGAATATCTCTCACACCGCGTCTTCCTGTCTCTGCAGCCCTCTTTTGCTGGTATCTTTATCTCTTACTGCTGCTTCTACATTTACAGTCTCTGAAATTCAAGAGTCAGATACCATCCTGTACACACTTAGGCCACGGATGTGCTTAAAATGGAAAATCTGTAAAGCTTTTATTTGTACATTTCCATTTGTGCTGCAAAATCACATACCTGTCAAAGACTAAATTCAAATTTTCCTTTGTTGTGCTAATGCGCTTATCTGAAAAAAAAGACAAAGGGATTGATTTTCAGGGGAGCTCAGTTTAAGATTAGGTACCTATTGAAAAGAATTAAGTCTTCAAGAGTGCTCCACACTCCACAGCTGAGAACTAGTCCTTTTGAAAACTTGGCAACCTATTTAGGTATCCGAGGGGCAGTGTTAGGAGTGAGCCCTTTTTGTGGAATCTACCAAATAAGTTTTCATTTGAAGAAATAGGCTATTTAGTCCTGAGAAGAAGTATTCTGCAAGGAGGAGAAATCTACTTTTGCATTCTTTCTCTATAGTTTTCTGACTGGAAGGCATTGCAATATAGCAGTAAAGTATGAGAAAGTGTGTGTGTATGTGTGGGTGGGGGGCATTATGATTTCTAGTCCTATTTTCACTTGGCAAAACTGAAGTTTTCTGACAGGAACATTTTTCAAATGGCTTTTCCCATAAAGCACCTTCCTACTCTAGCCCTCAATGCTATATTTAAGATACTGGCTGAAATTCGGGTCCCCAGCTTCAGCCCCTCTGCTCCAGCCAAGCAGCCCTGGGAAGGAGAGAAACTATTTACTTTTTTAAAGAGGGCTGGGAATTACATTGTTATAAGGAAGGGGGCTTGTGGTTGTATGGAGCAACATTTAAGAAGTAAATAAAAGAAATGTTTATTAACAGTTGCTAATGACTTCAGGCTGTGCTGTGGCAGCTGCTGGGTTGTGTCACAACAAGCCATGTGGATGCTGGGTGAAGGGATCAGGAATAATAGGGAAGGTTATGATTTTAGAAAAGACATGGTGAGGGATAGAGGCCTGGGAGTCCCTGCGTGTGCAACATGAGGCCGTATACCCTGTTCTCAAACTGAGGGGATTCTGGAATAGGAAGGGGCCTGAAGAAAGGGCAATAAAATAGCTGGGCATGTACAGCGCGCACACACACACACACACACACACACACACAGCAGCAGCAGCATGTGGAGCCACCTGAGCTCTCTGGGAGGACATGGAAGTAACTACTGGTACTGAAATAGTCAAAGGATAGCTGGGGTAGGAGACAGGAACACCGGGGAAGTAAAGTTTGGGAAAATACAGACAGGCCTCGACTTACATTTCACGTTACGTTTCCCACTTACAACGTTTAGAAATTGACCCCCTGTTTCAACTTTCTGAAGTCGGTTTTGACTTTACAACGCTTGATCCGATGTGATGGCATGCCAGTGAACAAGTTCACTATGTCACCCATCTCCCTGGAGAACATCCGTCCAAACTTCCTTGGACGCTTTCTTTAAGAAAGCACACAAGACTCCAGAAAAACCTGCAGCCAGGACTCCTGAGAAGACTCCAGCCAAGAGCCCTTCAAAAAGTCTGGCAAAGTCACCTCAGAGAAGTCCTTCCACATCAATAGGATTGCTATTCACAATATACATATATTAATGTAGCTACATTACTCATCTATAATTGATCTTGTACAAAATTCTGGGGTATTTTTGGTGAAAACAGGGTATCGTGCCTTGGTTCAGGGACCAACCCCTCATTTATAACATTGTTTCTTATGACAAATTTAGTTCCAAGTTACAATGTTTTGACTTAAGATGCAGTTTTCAGGAACCAATTGTGCCGGAAGTCTGAAGACTGCCTGTAGAGTAAGGTAGGGCGTAGGCTGGGAGCGCAAGAGTGTAGGTTACAGGAGTCCACAGCAGTGGGAATTAGTAGGGTCTGTTAAGTGTTAAATTCTAGACTTTGCAATAGGGAGGAGGGGGAGACCTAAATTTATTTCAGTTGGGTAGAGAACAAAGCATCACCTCCAGAGCTCCCTTGAAATGCACTGCTGGCCACAGATGGGGAACATGGGTCTGGTTGGCCCTGTGTGGGAAAATGCAAGATGCGTGGAGACTGCCTCCCCTCCACCACTCACAAGACTTGCTAGCTGCCTGCCCAAGCCCCCTTCAGTGAACTCCTTAGAAACACCAACCTTTGCCTTGCTTCTGAAAGGACAATGTTTTAGCTTCACTATCCTTGTCTGGTAGGTCGTTCCCCACGGCTCTGATTAGAAATCTGATGCTGATTGTCTGGGCTTGAGCTGGGTCCGGTTACTGTCCTGGGTCTGTCTTTTATGGCCTGTTGTGTTAAACTGCAAATGTCAACTCAGCTCATCAACCGAATCCCAGAAATGATGAGAAAGAGACTGAATTTTGGCTATTGTAGGCAGACTACTTAGATTCATAGATTTTATGCATAAGATTCATAGACCTTATGCAGTACCTTCACTGAACTTTTGCAGAGCTCTTCTAAGGGATTGACTTATTTCCTGGCTCTTAAAGTTTGCTCCCTGAAAAGATCCCCTGCCTTGACTTCTCTCTTCTTGAGCACACGTGTGAATGTTTGGAGGGCTGTTTGGCTGACAGGTTTGATGCTGGGATAGTACCTTCCTGGGGATGCATTAGAACCCTGAATTAATCTCAGGTAAATATTGTAACTGTGTGCAAGACTCATTTTTCTCATTTCAGAGACAATGCACACACAGCAAAACAGCCACACTCTGACAGATAGACAACCTGGGTCAAACCCTATTCTCATCAGCAGGGATCTGGGTTTTCCATTCACAATGGAAAAATGTGGTAAAGTGCAGATTTTCTCATTTTAAGGAGAAAACATGGGAAATGGTGAGTTTCCCCTCCCAGGCTGGCAGAGTTCCAGCCTGCAAGAGGCTGGGGGGATCAGGAGGAGAGCGATCAGGCAGGAAGTGCCGTGTGCATGTGCATGCGCGCACACACACATGCATATGGCAGCCAGGCAGCATGAGAGCAGCTCCCCACAAGTAAGTCTGGGGGGCAGAGGAGGGATTGAGGCCCCCATAGTGATGGAGAGAGATGGTCAGGGCTGGGGCTGGGGCTGCTGCCCAGCCAGCCTGGTGCAAGGGGTTTGGGGCCTGGGGCCAGAATGTGCAAAACACCCGAATGGATTTCCCAGTTAAAGCTGATCTGGCCATTCTGGCTTATAGGAGCCAAGTTGTTCCCACTCGTCATAAAATAACTCTTCTGTCTGATGTTCTCACCTACTTTTTCATCCTTTGTGCTACAGCAATCACTGCAGCCTTAAACTGCCTTTAGTGAATTCAGCTCAGAATGCCAATATTATTCTAAAGGGGGTTTGGCAATTCAGTTTCCTCTGCTTTTAAATGGCAATATAATTGGTCCTGGCATACAGTGTTTCCATTTATAGATCACAAAGTCCCTACAGACTCACCTTGAAAAGGCTAGAACACTACGATTTTGTGCTATAATAAAGTTACCATTCAGGAGAGCTCTGGTGGAAGCAAACACGAAACATTCCTAGGGCTTGAGGAAAGGTTAGCGTTCTTGCATCCTGCTTTCTCACTTTGGCTGAAAAGCGGGCAAAAAAGACCAGATTCCTGTTTTTTTCTCAGGCCTACAAAAAAGTTATTTCTCCTAATGCAAATCCCCCATGGGCCAGGATGCACTTGTGCAGTTTTATCTGATCACATCCAGCAATTACTACCTCTTATTAAGTAAAGCACTAAAGTGAATGCTTAGTGCCACACTATTTACTGAAGCACTTAAGCCTGTGCTGGGTCAGCCTGTCCATATATGAATCTGATCCTCAGCAGCTTAGTGTTTGAGCACCACAAACACCAATGAATCAGGGAAGTGCCATCCCCTATTTTATATGCTGGCACCTGGGGTAGAGGATAAAATGACTTGTCTAAGATCACACAGTAAATCTGGGGTGAGCCAAGGGATTGGACTTCTCTCTCCCCCATCCCCACTAAACCCAGTTATTTTGGAATGGATTTCTTTAATGTAAATTGGGACTAACTAGTTTGAAACCAGGAGCTGCAGGAAACCCAACTCACATTGAGCTCTGTCCCTCAGTGCTTTTTACACCCGCTTCTTATCTCAGCCAAGTTGAAGCATGGGAGAGGCTGTTGTCTGGGAGCTGTAGGTGGTCACCAGAGACACAGGAGTTAGCACAGACTGGTTTAAAACTATAAGAAAGCAAAAGCGACTAGGAACAAACAGAAAGGAATATTTCAGGTTAGACAGTTCCTCCACTTGAGCATGATTTTTTTTAAGCAACTGCGGCTCTTAGAATAAGGTTGTGATGCTTCAGTAAATACAGCCTGGCTTGATGTGGGGAAAGTTCTGGGATGGCATGTTTACTTGCCAGATAAAAAAATACATCCCCTGGATAATAACTTCATCTTTGCTAGAGTTCAGAGTATTCCATAGTTCATTTGTTCTCTTTGTAGCTGGTGCCAGTCTAGGGACAAAAGAGACCAAGGTTTGCCTATATTGTGGGAGTAGAGAGCTGTCAACCACTGAACAAACAAGTCCCACCTATCCACTCCTACTGTGTACACATTAACTGCAGAAATCAGGAAATGAGGATGCCCTGTTGCTTTTGAGCATGCTGGAAACCCCTGTCCTGAATACAGTGACATAGGGGATCCCCAGGTCACTCTGATCTCTTCATCTCTGGGGCACACATGAATGGGGGTGCATGGGTGGGCTGGACTTGTCGCCTCAGCTGTGAGACTGTGCACTGTTACAATAGTGTAGATATACCCAGAGTGACCACAAGATTTGTCTCATGAGTTCTCCAAGCATCTTAAAGGACTATTCCTGTAGCTCAGGGGTTTTCAACCTTTTTGGATCATCATACCCCCAGTGGCAGGATGCGGAGCTGGAGGGAGTGGCGGGGAAGGTGGCTGGCATGTGGCCGAATGCGGAGCGGTGATAGCCACCTCGTGTGAGCTTCTCCTGCCTCCCGCATCTGGCCAGGTGGGCAGCACCTGCACAGCAGTGCAGGATGGTGTGTGGTGGTGCTGCATCCTCGCATGCTCGCACGTACCACCTACGGCGGGGTGGGCAATTATTTTGGGCAGAGGACCACTTACTGAGTTTTGGCAAGCTATCAAGGGCTTCATAACAGGCAGCCAGGGACAGATAAATATTAATTTTCTAAATTTTTTAGGGGACCCTTGGGTCAGATAGAATGGCCTGGTGGGCTGCATTTTGCCTGCCCCTTCCCTGGGGGCTTCTTAAGTACCCCCAGGGGTACATGTACCCCCAATTGACAACAGGGAAGGCCAATTCCTTTCTAGTATATTATTTATAGAGTTGAGAGAGAGGGAGGATAGAAAGCAGGTGCTGGACTGAGACAGACACTACTGTAGGGGAAAGGAGGATAGAGGAAGAAATTGAAGGGCTGAAGGAGGAGTTGTGAGGAGGAGGAGGGATATGGACAGTGGCAAGTAAAGGGGGAACAGTTTAAAGGAAAGAGCTAAAGAGAGCACAAAGAACAAGTGAAAAGGAAGATCTGGTGAGAAGGAAACAGAAGGAAACGAGATGGGAGAACTGGTTAGGAAAAAGGAGAGGAAAACAAGAGAGAGAAGAAAAAAGGGTGGAGGGGCAAACAAAAAAGAAAGAATGAGATGGATGGAGAGGGAAAAATATGGAATGAGAAAGCCAAAGAACAAAGAAGGGAAAACAGGCAGCTGTGGGATGCCCAGCTCGATTGGCAAAATACATGCTTAACCTCACCGATACAGGAAGACTGAGGATCTGACAGTGATATGCTTTGCCACAACATGTCTTTAGACTATAGACCTCTTGGCCTTAGGACACGGACAAAGCCAATAGCTGAGCAAGATTCAAAGGGATTGGACATCTGTATGGAGTATCCAGGATTTCCATAGTGCAGCTGAGCTTTGGGAGGTTCAGGATTCAGTACTAGAGTCAGGGGCCAAGGAGGCTATTTCCTCATAAACTGGCTCAGATCTGCTCATCAAGGGGCTTTTGCCTTCTGTGAAACAGTTGGTGGTAACCACTGTCAGTGGCAAGGCTTGATGAGCCTCAAGTCTGATCCAGGACTTCCACTCCTGTATAGTATTTGTTCCAATGACTTCAGTGCTTCAAGCTGAGAAGGAACTGCTTTTACCATTAGACGTTTTCTTTTCATGTCTTTGTATTTCCTCTGGTAGGAAACAGCAAAGAAAAGGCCAGGTTGGATTTCTAGAAGTGAAGGGATTCCTTGGGGAGACGTCAGAGGTAGGGAAGAGAGCAGAGAATCGTCTCATTGCTGGGCCATCGGGACAGGGATCTAGTGCCCCATCCCCTGCAGTTATGGAGCACTGTTTTAAAAGGCTTCTCTGAAGATTTCCACACCTCCTTATTCCCTGGCTGTCAGAACAAGCTTGTTTCTGACTTCTCATGTTCCAGCTGTTTTGTTAACAGTGTTATGATCAGTGTCTAGGGAAATGTGATTGTGGGGGATTTTTTCACCTCCCCTCCTGCCCTCCCCCACTACTGAGATTCTTGTAAAATTATGTTTCTTTTGTGCGTGCCTTTTCTCTGGACATCTGGAAATGCTCAGAAAAGTGCATTCCCTGAAACAATGCCCTGGGTGTATTGTGACATCTCTGTGCTGAGCTGTAATGTGAGTTGGAGCCAGCAGCACCTCCAAATCCTTCCTGATAACTTTTATCAGCATGGTTTCATCCCAAAGAACTGCTTCAGAGAGGAGAATCCACGCTGTGAGCCCAACAGCACATGCCTCGCTCATCTTGACGAGCCTGCCGGCATGCCTCCCAAACCCACGTAAGTAAGCGGGAGGCAGCACAGCCCCTTTGCCTCAGAAACAGGAGCATCAGTCCCTCCATCTGGTTTCTGTTCCCAGCTATGTCCCTGCTGTGTGATCTCAGGCAAGTCACTTCACCGCAGCTTCCTTTCCCATCTTTTGCCTTGGCTACATAATAGATGTCAAGAGCTTCATGGCAGGGGCTGTCATCTGCTGTGTGTGGAGCCTCTGGGACACCTCATGCCCAATGGTGCTGATGCGCCGCTTCAGTGGCTTGGGAGCCCTTAGCCCTGTGTGAGGGCAGAGCAGGAGAAGGGGAGGAGAGGGAGTTGTGCATAGTGCTGCCAGCTTGTGGCCAGGTACATAAACAAATGCACAGCCCCTCTGACCTGGGCCATTACAACAGGGAACCTAAGACCAACACAGAAGGGTAAGCACCTTATTCTCAGAAAAGATAAGGGCTTGTTTAAAGAAAAGGAAAGGGAACAGATGAAGGAATCAGGTTTATTAAATTAATCCCACAGTAAAAAGCACTAAAGGCTTATACATTAATATCGTTAGAGAGCTGCCCCCCCCCCAATTCTCTGGGGGCTGGAGCTGGAGCCCAAGTTCGAGGGTTAGCATCCTGTAACCCAGCTCCCCGCTGCCAGCTGTCTCCTCCGATGGGCTCAGCTCATGCATGAGGCTTATCATGTCATGCACCTAATCACCCTGATGACTATTTGGACTCCAGGCACAACACACACAAATGGTCTGTATGTAATGCAGGCAGATTTAGGCAGGGTTCCAGCATCTGCCTCTCTACCTTTCTACCTGCGTGTTACTCAGAGCTACACCTGTGTTAACAAAGTGGGCTACAAACCTCTATACAGGATAATAATGGGTCCCTCTAGCTCCTACCATGATAATAATGTTGTTAATATAAGTTGTTTCTGCACTTGGGAGGCCACCACACTTGTGAAGCTACTCCTTAAAATGCACTGTAGGACCATCTGTTACCACACAGAATTGTTCCCTGCAGAAAATCCCCTACAGCTGTGTGTTCAGTAAGTGAAAAGCAATATTGTATGGGGATTTAGGGTCAGATTAAGTTCTTCTTTTTCTTTTTCAAAGGTTTGGTTCTTCTTTGCGCCTTGATAAAATCTGGGGTGATTTTTAGAAAAGGGTTTTGTTTGTATCCCTCTTTACTTTTAAAATAATAGGGAAGTAAGGGCAGTATCTTCTCTAATTTTGTTATGATATGTTTGTTATGGCATCCTTGGGATGTTAGTTTGCGATGCACTTCTCTATCTTATACTGTTGATATAAGCAATTTAACAAAAAGCTCATTTCCCATAAGTGTCCATAAGGTATTTGAGTTAAATAAGCATTAACAAACAACTTATCAGCCAGGACAAGAATCCAGCAGAGATGCTTGACAAGTTCAATTTAAAAAGAAAGACTTTAGCTATCTCCTCTGCTTGCAAGCTACAGTAAAGGTAGCTATCCCCTAGCTCAACAACCCAACAAATTTGTAATCAATAGCAGTGCCATTTAAATGGCAGGGCACCTAAATCAGAGGATCCATTGTTATTACTCTCCTAAACTATTTACCCCCTAACACAATGATTTGCTTTTGTCACAGTCTCTTGCAAGTGGCCTGCACAGCTCATTGCAAGGAAAATCAAAAGAAAAAATCAGCACCAGGATTATAGTTATTATTTGAATGAGTCAAAAAAATTCTGGTCCTGAAGTCAGATGTTCCTAGAATCTTTCAAGAAATATCTCAGGGAAATGAGGAAATGACTCTGCATAAGCTTACGGCCTTACTTCTTGAAGGGCCATAATTCAGGGGTTCCTGCCTGGGGAGTAGGAGACAACATGTTGTGTTATAGTTTTATAGAAAATAAATCCTTAAGGGAGCATTAGCTCATTTACTCTGACTTCCATAAATCACAGGCCATTAAATATCATTTGGACACCCTATATCAAGCCCAAATATTGCAAATATTTCAGTCCTCAAAACCTGTATGTGTTACAGGTTGAGAAGCAAACGGACAAGGGCATGACCACCACCCCATGCCCAGAGAACTAATGAGGTGAGAGAAATTAAGATGGTGCCTGCAGGGTAACTATGTCTTGTGGTGGAGGGGAAAGTGAAAATTGCTCCCTTCCCTCCTGCAAGCCTCTGACAATCTGACTTGAGAAGTTCCTTTCTGCCCCAGATCTGATGATCTGGGCAAGGTGAATTCAAACATGTTGTTCTCACTCTCTACAAAAATGCCTCCCATTTGACTTCTGAGCACTTTCCAAAAATACAGGATACACATCATCTGTGTCTGGTACAAGTCAGGTGCAGCAGGCCACTGCCTGGACTCATCTAGGTTTCAAACACAAAGATCCCTTCTCAGTAAACGCATCCACTCCTTTCAATGTGGAAGAGAAATGGGTAGGTTGGTATGTGAAGGGCTCCAGTTCTGACAGGGTATTTGCGAATGGTGTCGGACAATCCCAGGCAGCCATGAAGGAAGTATTAAGAATTAGATTAGCCATCACAACGGTGAGAAATCCTTCCTGGGCAAATGGACTGTACTGGCTAAATTGCAACAGATTGCGTTGGTTAAATTGCAACAGATTGCACTGGCTAAGTGCATCCTTTTACTTCAGTTGGCAGTTAGAGCCAGATCCACAAAAGGATTAAGATACCAAAGTCTAAAATTTAGATCTGGTCCTTGCTGTAAGTACTTTTTGAGTTGTTTTTCCCTCAGAAGACTTCAATATGAAACACATTCACCTTAAGTAGAACAGGAAGCAGACCCCTGGTTCTCCCCCTACTTCCCCAGCGACTGCGCTAAGCACTAGGCTGCAGTCATGCTCATGCTCACTCTTCCCTCTCTGGCCTAATGAATCTTTATTTAATCCAGAATGGAAGAGCTTCCCCTCAAGTTGGTAAGAACCCCCTCTCCCATACCAGAGCAGCCTATTCACTGGTGGTTCAGGCCTCTCTTAGAGAGTGGGAGATGCGGGTTTGAATCTTTGCAGACAGTGGAGGGAGTTTAACCTGGATATTTCACATCTGGGGCGAGCACTTGAAGCACTGAGGTACTTCACTGAGTACTATGGACTCTTTTCTGGGGCCCAGTTATGGGCCATTGTGCTTGGAGGGAGTTGTGGGAGCTGCTCTTCATGCTGCCCAGCTGCCACGTACACGTGTGTGCATGCACATGCATGTGGCACTCCCTCCCTGATCACCCTCCTTCTGTTCCCCAGCAGCCCCTTGCAGGCTGGAACTCTTCCAGCCTGCAAGGGGAAACCCACCGTATCTTAATTTTTTCTGTGATGTTCATCATAATTGGTTGACACTGTCAAGTGTCTTTACAACCCCATTTTTTATCATTGCAGCACCAAATAAGGTTGCAACCCAAAGGCTGGGAATTGTTGACCTAGCCTATTGTCTATGGCAGTGATTCTCACCCAGGGTGCCATCGGACCCTGGAGTGCGTTGAGCGCTTTTCAAGGGTGCCAGTGGATGGCATGTAATGTTATTTCTACTAGATGTGCAAACATGATTCACAAGATAAACCCAGGGATTTCAAATAGAAATCCATAGTGTCAAAAGCATTCTGACCTGTTGTGGTCTTTTGAGCTCTTTGCAGCAGAGAAATTGTTCTATTCCTTTTCTGTAGTCAAAAAAAAATGAGGGAAAGCTAAGAGATGGCATTTTCTGAGAGGTGTCTTGAGTCTAAAAAGGTGAGAACCACTGGTCTAGGGTTAAATAGGTAAGCTGTCCCTAGGGTGATACTCTGTGGCCCAGTGAGGGTTGTGCTATCCTGTAGAAGAGTGGGTCCTGGCTTCTTGCCCATGTCCCCAGCAGCAGTGTCCCAGCCACTGTGACATGAAGTCACACTCCCCTTTACTTGCCCTCCTGCTGCGCCCAGGAATCTTGCACTCTTGGTTGCCCAGTGATCCAGCTTCAACAGGAGAGGAGGATGAAGGTCCCCACCGCACCTAACTCAGAGCCTGGAAAGTGAGAGATGTAGGCTTGAATCCCTTGAGGCCAAGGAGTGCCTAGTACCTGGGTGGTTGATCTTAGTTCCTTCTGAGAGAGCTTGGCAGCCCATGTTTAAGCACTTAGTGGGTGGATCTACACGTACAATTAGCATGTAGCAATAAACTCCAGTGCAGTTTATATCGGACTTTATTGCTTCCAGGTGCAGCATTCACACATGAACCTGGGACCACAGCACATTGAGCCAGAGTGGAGCAGTCCCAGCTGGCAGGAAGTCTGGGGGTCAGCCTGCCAGCCCAGGGCTGCTCCACTGTAGCTTAACATGCTGCAGAGGGGCTGGCTGGGGGACAAGGGTGCTCAACTGCAAGGCTAGCTAGCAGGCAGTCCCCATACTGTAGCACCCTCATGCCTAGCCAGCCCAGGTCACCATCTACATGTGCATTTCTGTGCACATAACTACTCCACTGTAGGATACTACTTGTCCCAGGCAGTACTTTCTTACAGCAAAGTTAAGTTATTTACTGTGCCCTAATATGGGTACATGCATATATGGTGATGCTTTACCATAGAGCTAATTAGTCAGCTGTGCAGTAAAGCACATGGATGCATCCAGTGACTGTTTCATGCCAAAATAGAAATTCCTAATGAATCTAGGTGCTTAGGCAGCTTTGCAAGTACTGGAGTTGGATGAATCTAGGTGGCTTTTTGTGATCTAGAGACATTGGGCAGCTATATACATGACAAACCTCTGCTCCAATGTGTGCTAAGGAGCAGAGATCTGTCACATGTATAGGTGCCCAATGTGAGTTGGCTGGAGCATACTAATTAGCATGCTCCAGCAGCCTCCATGTCACATGTATTCAGCATCCCTGTGCTTCAAAATGGCGGCAGGGTCACTTTAACTAAAGTTTGTTGTATGAGATTTATTTAAAGTGTCCCTGCTGCCATTTTGAAGTATGGGATGCAGAATACACATGATGCTGTGGGTGCTTTAATTAGAGCGGCTCTGAGAGCTGCTCTAATTAAAACACCCCCACCCTCTCTCCACCCTGGGTATAGACACCCTTTAATTCCATCTAATCCCATTTAGGCATTCACAGTTTGGGGTCAGATCTAGCCTTAAGTCACTTAGGCCTAGATTTTTTAATGGTTGCTCTTCTTAGCTTTTCAAGTCCTAAGTGTCTAAACACCCCTGAAAATAGAAATTCAGCTTGAAATCACATGAGCACTTCTGACATTTCATCCTTTATCCAAATCTAAGTGAGGTGGGAATTCAACTGCAACTGTGAATGCCAGGAGCTGGATGAATGTAGTGGGAGTGCATCTGGGTTGGGTGCAGGAGGAATTTCTTGTGATGCTGTGGCTATTATTATGGGGTTTGAGGTTGGCAGGGATGTTAATATCAGCTTAAATGGAACTTCTGCTGACCTTTTGTGGTTGCGTTGATTGGAAATACATGATCTGAGTCAGCAACATTCTTGTGTGCACGTTATGAAATCCTGGAGCAGCTCCTCAGCTGGGGTAAATCTGTATAGCTCCTGTGCAGGCAGCAAAGTGATCCCACTTTGCACCAGCATCAGATTTGGCCCCCCCAGCATGCTTGCCCTCCTGACAGGAGAGGGTTAGCACAGCCACAATATACTCAAGGTTTGTTTTCATTCCTCACCAGAGAGAGACAACACGGCATGGCATACGCTGAATCAAGGCTGATTGATAGGGCAGCAAACCACATCCCCAAAACAGGCATGTTTTGAGATAGAAAGTCAAAACCCTGCCCCATCTGAAAATGTTTCTTATCATTTCTCTCTGAATCATCTCTTGCCTGGCTAGCCTGAAACCTACCTACTTTTACCTCTATGCTGAGGTGTGGTCACATTCCTCAGCAGTTCATTATGAGTTGAGCAGACAGAATAGACCAGGAGCATCAAACATTCAGCCTGTACAGCTATGTCATCCAGCCCACAAGGGTCCTGGAAGGGCTAGGAAATCAGGGGTGTGGCAGAAGGCAGCATCACTCATTCTTGTGATTCCCTGAGTTGACACAGTGGCTCAGACACCTGCAAGGCATCATGTCACTGTCACACTACTCCCCAGAGATGGGTTTGGATCTTAATTGCAAAGAGCCTCATGGTCCAGATCCAGCTTGGGGAGGGTCCCAATAAGTTTGATGCCCCTGGTGTAGACCTGGTGTTCATGCTGATAGCAAAGGACAAAAGCTTGGGTTTAATGGATACTGAACTACAAGCCAAATTGGCTTAATGGATGCCATAGACATCCACTGCCACTGCTCACTCCCATGGCTGCTTTGCAAGAATTTAAATAGCAGTAGGAAGCAGGACCCTTTCCCCTCGCCTTCCCTTTCAAATAGTGCTGTTCTCATATAGGCAGAATTCCTTTCTCCCTAGTCATTCCTGCCTTCCCCATGGTTGCCACAGTCTGAGGCTATTAGTGGTAGCAATAACCATCTAGCTCAGTTAGGTCCTACTCCTCCCACTGAAGTCAATGATGTATCACCTATTGATTTTGTGGGATCAAGACAGGGTTATTTTGACACTGAGCTCCCCCAGAGAGGAAAGCCTCTGATTTTTTTAAAAACAGCTCAGGGCTCATCCCTCATAGCTCCCTCCTCTGGACACTCACCTGGTTGCTGTGTTGGGTCCCGGTGCATTGGACCCATCTGCTCTTAGCATCTTTTGTCCTGACTGGATTTCAGTGCTTTCTTCCCAGACCCTCTTTGTTGCTTTTCCTGGAAACTGTCTCTCTCTGTTACCCTTGCACAGAAATGGAGATGCCTGGTTCCAGGCCACCAGAAGAAATACTAATCCTTCTCTACAGACTTCCTATTAACTTAAGTATACCTGTTCCCAGAGCTCCACCTACATGTGCATGTTGAATTCATAGCTTAATTCTTGGAGGGAAGGGGAGTGAGGTACACTTAATTCTTGGAGGGATGGGGAGTGAGGGTACATGGCAAGATGGAACAAATAGGACATACAGTATTTGGATAGGGGTCCAAATCACAATTTTTCTTTACATAGAGAGCAAGACAGGAAGACAAACAATTAAGCACACCTGTATACATTTCCCTGCCTCAGTTCTCTAAAGAGGTCTTTGGGCTTAGTGCAGAGTCCTCTAAACACTTGGCTTTTCCCCCAAACCATGGAGTCTCTCTGCTTCAGGTCAGCTTGCTTGTAAAAATGACTGGTAAGAAACCCTTTCTGTGATGTACTCCATTATACACTTTGTCATGAGACTCCCAATCAGCCTCCTGGGGTGATCAGAAGCCTTTAGCAGGGGGTCTGTTCCTTAACTACTGCTCTACCTCGAGTTCAGACTTCAAAAACTGGTGTAGCCTGGGTGGCAGCCCCCTCTTTACCCAAGGGGCTCCATTTGAATGGATGATAACCAAGGATCCTGGTTTTCTCTCTTTAAAATCCCAAATTATCTGCTTAAAACCCCCCAAAGCCACATTTTTCCACAATTAAAATGAAACACCATATATATATGTAAAGAGATCAGTTCAATAAAATATTTGTATTGATATATTTATAATTTTAAAGCAGTTTGGAAGACTACAGTGTTTCAATGATTATAACAAAATAAATTCTAAATACCTATAGATTTTGGCATTTGAGTTTGGTTTTTTTGATCATGGAAAATCAGAGCTCCCCCTGCCCCCTTTGCTCACCAGGATGTGGGTTCACCTGTGGCTGTCCCCTTGCTTTGAGGCACTGAGTGGCCCTGATATGCCAGTGCCCTGCTCCTGCCCATGCCGTTGTCCCTCACTCCCAAGCCACAGCCACCGCAGCCCTGCCAGTGTGCCTCACTCCCAACTCACAGCCCCCTGGGCCTCCAACTACCCCTCATTCCTAACCCACAGCTCCCCAGCTCTGTGGGTGCCCCTTACTCCTGACACACAGCCCCTTGGCTCTGCTGGTGCCCCTCACTCCCAACCTGCTGGCTCCCACTATGCCAGCCTGCAAGGGGAACCTGCTGTTTCCCACATTTTCTCCTTTAAAGGAGAAATCTGTGATTTGGGGGAAATCTGTGCTTTCAAAGCAAAACCCCCCAAATCTATTTTTCTCCATTAAAGGAAAAGATCCGTATTTTCCCACAGCAAACGGAAAACCTGGATCCCTGACAATTTACAACACTGTACTGTCAGTATTGTGTCAACCCTCCCTGGGACTTTTAGTTCAAGAAGGAAGTCAGAAACCAACAGGAAGGTGAAGACCAGCCTTATAAACACAGTGGAGTTTGCAGACAGGCAGGCATCTGGTTTGCATATGATCAGTCTGACATGAATGGGTTCAGAGTATTCATAAGCTCAAAGAAGATTTTATATGCTTTACATAGAATCCCTAAATCTTCACACAACCCAACTGCAATGTCAGGATAACTAGAAGAAGAGCAATGGGCTCTGGATGGGAACAGGGGTATACAAACAGGCCATTATGGTGGATGATGATGTTGGCCCTGTTAGAGAGCCTGGCTTCTCTAAGCCCTTGCCATGGGGTGTAGCTTCACTTTAGCAAACCTAAGAGTTCGACTTGACTGCAGTTAATCTCTTGGGGTGCTGACTCCCTGCTCCATCCCCCAGCTATCTGCACTTCGCAAATATTCAGATACATCTCAGAGATGAGTGATAATAAACAAGGAGCCTGCAGGCAACAGGGAGTTGGAAAAAACTTTACCTGGGAGAAAAAAAGAGAAGCAGGTCGGGAATTTGACATTAGATGAAAATAATAATAAGAGCTGATCTAGGATGTGATGAGTCTGCCATCATTCAGCCTTAAACATCTTTCTAAAAGACATGCTCCAGCTCATCCATACATGAAGAGCTTGAAGCAGCAATCACTGGAGCAAGTTCTATGACCCATTTATGCAGGAGATCAGGCTATAAGCCATCATTGCCCCTTTGGGATTCAAAATATATTAGTGTTCAAGGAGGCCCTGGGGCTGCAGTGAGTGATGGAGGAGGCATGTCTCATGCTCCAGGATTTGATGGCAAAAAGAAACATAAAGTGATTTAGGGAACATTTAGGGGCTCTTAAAATTTTGCTCCCAAGATCCCCTGTTTGTATATTGAAATTTTATCCCATAAATGTGCATTGAGCTGCTTAATTTGTATGTGCACAGACCCACCCACCCACACACACAAGAGTCCATTTGCACACAGAAATGGGTGTATATGCAACAACTGCAGACATGTTGGAAGCAGTGGTCATTCTGTTCCTTGTAAACAGAGGTGGTTATGGTGGTCACGCACACTGGACGATTCAAAAAAGGAGTGCATTTTTTGTACAGTATTGTAAGCACCAAAGCAACCAACTTCATAACTCTATGGTTTCCCATAGCACTGTAGGTGCCCAACACAGGCAACATTCAACATCTTTCAATATAAAAAGAAAGCTTTTCAAACAGCGTTGGCAGGGTACTGAGCTGTATATGGTGAGGATTATGAAAGCAGACAGAGACATTTAGGACTCTGGAAGGAGTAGAGTGTGTCAAGATATTACTATGCAGCTTGTATCTTATGCCATCTAGTGCCCAGTCACAGAACTGTAGTTAAATCCCCCCTCCCCTCCCCAAATCAACTTCTAAGGGGTAAGGGGAAAATCAAACACATTTAAATGAGGTTATGAAACATTATGGTCAATTTAGCCTCTTTTTTATGTATTCTGAAAACAGGGAGGATCAAGGTTCAAGGCCACAGGGAGGTTACACCATGTCTCAGACATAAAGATAACCAAGAACACTCGCTGACCACAGTGCTTCTGTTGTCAATCACCTACCCTCCCACCTACCTCAAAGCATACACAGAGCCCAACCTGATGACTCAGTAGTGACCACATTAGGACAGCAACCTGGTGGCCTTGCAACACCATTTGGAAAGCTGAAGGTCTCACCTCCTTGATTACTTTTCAGAGATTTGCTAATGACGCAAATTGGTTCAGTCTGGACATACTTATTTAGGTTCACAATGCCTGTTCCATGTATTCTACCCTGGGGATCAACCCTCATTAGGTGTTTTCCAAACATCCAAGAGGGGGCTTATAGTGTGATGACAGACAAGCAGCTAGAGCTTAGCAAAGGGGAATAACAAACAGATCAAATGCAGAGATCTATATTCGCAGATAAAACTGGAGGGGAGATGGAGTTAAGGCTGAGAGTGCAGATCAGTTATTTAGGGTAAAATACATTGCAGAAATGTTGCTAACATCCAAAAGTCAAATGTTACAAACCCAGAGTTAAGGAAAAACTTCCAAAGAAATCCCAAAATAGGAACGCACAATTAGTACAGCCAAACAATTTGTAGGACACCAAGCAATAATCTTATAATGAAGATTTTTATGGTCCCAGATTAGATTAAACTGGTTTAAAAAACATTATTTCTCTCCCTTCTACCCCTATCATGAAAACTCTTCTATTGTATGTTTGTGATAAGGCAGTTATACGTTGGCTTTCAAGGACTTCTGTATTTTAGTTCCTTTTTGTGAACTCACAAAAGCATACTAATTTAAAAATTACTTCAGCCTGATTATTTTATTGGAATAAGACTGGATAATACATATGGCATTTATTTGTGTCCACATTATATTACTAGATTGTGTTTAATCACCAACTTAAAATCTATTGTGTTGCTACTGCAATAATTTAGAATGTATAATACATTCTAAATTATTTCACAATTAGATGACTGTAAACACAGAAAATTCATAGAAGAGATATTAAAAAGAATGTATTTTTCTATCTAAAGTGAGCCTTCTCCATATTTTAAGACCTGTACAATATAAAACCACTATTAACACCTACTCAACTATAATTCACTGAAAGCCCGAGTTACTGGTAGTGCCATATTAATTTAACCCAGGAGACCAGAACATCCCTATCATATAACTCAAAATCCAGCAGAGCTATGCTGTTAATCAATTCAGCAGTTTCTTGCTGCATCAAAGAAAAATAAATTAAAGCCAGGCTCATTACTTGTGTGAAGTGAGTCCATGGTCTGGGTATAATGAAATGTGGCTTACAAACAAACGAGCACAAACACATCATAGTCCATGTAGCATCATAAAAGGGACCATACCCCTCCAAAAAACAATGCTCAAAACACAACATATAGTCTATGGTCAAATGGAAGGTGTAGTTTGATTCAACACTAATGGGTAAATCTTCCCTCTCCCCTGAAGAAGTGACGTGGTTCAACACCCATCATTCCCGTCTACCAATTTTTAAAAATTTTTTGTAAGTTCAAGTGTCATGGTTCAACATTGAGCCTGAACAGCCTGTGGTAAATGCCACAATGACTCTTTCAGGGCAATCTTGTTCTTATTGAGTCATTCCAACACCATGGCATTTGCAGTGTGTTTCTTCAGTACCGCCTATGTTATGAAGAATGGCAGTACTGTAGCAAAAAGGAGTGGAGCGGGGAGTGGCGGGCAAGCAGGTGCCAAAGCAAATGGGCGCCAACAGGCATTGGCCTGAGCGTGGGACAGACGTTTATTTGCAGGGGCGCGGGGATGGGGCAAGGGCGGTTCCTGCTGCTGTGTGCACTCCTGGACAGTGGGCAAGCATGGTGGGGCGTGTGCCCCCTGGATCTGTGTGCGGGGTGAGGGTGGGCTGCAGCTGTGGGCTTTGCCCCAGATGCCAAACTTTGTTGCTACGGCACTGAGGGTCGGAAAGTTTGATGGAAGCTGCTGAACTTCCAGCTTGCACTTCCTCTACCAGAATCATATCAGCTCCAAAACTACAAATCGCAATGCATTTAGAAATAATATTACAGAGGGACACCTTACCTCTTTCTTTCCCAAGCAGCAGTGAATTTGGGACAATTTCAAAGCAAACACCCCCAAATGAGTGCAGGGTTCCTTGGAGCTGGGCCTGAATTCATGACCCTTAGCAAAATTTGCATTTCTAATGAACCTTCCATTTGAGCATCTTGGTGCACTTGAAATTCAATAAGCAATCAGTCCACACATTGAACTGAGGTGGAAAGCACCAATGTACTTGTTTAGAAGACAGAAATACTGACGTACAAAAGTTTTAATGTTACAACATTTTTATTCACATGATTAAACAGAAGAAGTCCCACTGTGACCAATGAAAGACACTTCCACTTAAAATTATTATGCTTGTTGATTCAGGGCCTAAGTGACTTCTTGGAGGCCACCCAAGGAAGCTATGGTAGAGCTGACTCTGGAACCCAAGCCTCCCGTAGTCTTTGCTCTGTGCTTGCATTGCAGTACCTGGGAAGCCCACTCCTGGACTAGGGCCCACAGTGCTTGACCACATCATTAACACGCCTGACCCAGGCTTTTTACAATGCAACAGAGCCAGGTGGTTCCCATTCCTGATGTTTTACATAAATCGCATTTGGATCCTGATTTTCACACCAATCAAATCTTAGTTGAGAACAGTTCTAGTCGCTATTGTGGCATTCAGTGACCAGTTGGTGCCCAAGATACTAGCAAAAGATCTGCCTTCTTTTGTGTCCAGCTCCACCTGGCTGTGCAATGACAGACCTTTACAGCACTCAGCCCAGACTGTCTGCCTTGGAATATCAACCCTTAAAAGCAAAGACTCCCAAAACCCAGTTATTAACCCAGATTTCAGAGCAGAACTCGCCACCTACATATATTTGGTTCATTATTTTTTTTTACCACTTCCTCTGTGAAAATATGTGAAATTCAGTCTTTTTCATGGCTCATCGACTTCTCTTCAAAAGCAGTACTTCATTTCACAAGACTTTTACTGGAACTAATACAATGCAAATATTATGGCTGGTTAGATAAGGAAATCACTCTGCTTGTGCTAATGAAAGATGTTTGCCACAGAAAACATTAGCTAACAGATGTAATTACAGTTGGCTAATAGGGCAGCAATCATAAAGTCAACATGATTCTGTAATTGCTGTCTTTTAACTGTAGGCACTGGCTAGGTACATATCTACAAATATAAAAATGTAGGCTGTTCTGACTTCATATCTTTGTACATTAGAAATTATATTATTGTGGTTACATAATTTCTACAAGAATGAAATTCTTAATATTAGGTTTCAGATCAGGGTTTTTTTTTAACTGAGAAAAGATCACGAAAATCTATTAACCTATATTTTTCACTAGATATTTTGGAATACTTTTGCCATTCAGATAACTCAAGAGGAACTTCAAGTACAGTGCAGATAGTGGTTCCCTTTAAGAAATGCCATTTCTTACGCAGATACCATTCATTTTCTAGTCTTTTCGCTGGACACAGACAAGGTAAATGCAATACTTTGTATGAAATGTTTGTAGATACTATTTTGGTTTATCATAGGTTTCTATATGGCCCTCATTAGCATCAAGTCCCACTATCTTAGCTTTTATTCTATTTATCCTCAAAAAGTTCCAGTGAGCTAGACAAGGATTCCTATCTATAATTTTGGGAGACTGACATTAAATGACTGACTGAGGTCACGCAGTAGAACTGGGCTAGGGCCAGGAACCAAACCAAGATTTCTTGAGTCAGAGGTGAATGCCTAAACCATTATAATATCCTTCTGTGATAACTACTTAGTTGTCATTGAAGAATCATGCCTTTCCCATGTTTGAAAGAATTATGTTTTGGGGCATTGCACTTCAAAACCCCAGAGAGAGTCCAGAGGACAGCAACAAAAATAATTAGAGGTCTAGGCAGCATGACACATAAGGGCAAGTTGAAGTAATTGGGATCATTTAGTCTAGAAAAGACTGAGGAGGAATTAGGTAGCCTGCCAATAAATGTAATCCTTTTGTCAGGCACTGGTTGGCAGCAACAAGGGCTGGTTCAAATTGTGGGGTACTCAATAAGATTTTACTATGGCTCAAGCCCCCACCCAGAAATCTGGGATCACTGAATTTGGCTGGGGTGTCCCACATAGACAAAATTCTCTCTTCACAAGTAGTTTAAACACAAAGGACAGGTTTATTACAGAAAGCAAAGGCAAAGAAAGCAAAGGAAACACCAAACTCAGTTCAAATGCGCTTAACTACAAGGTATAGTCTCTAGCTTGGCTCCTTTTGGGGAGACTCCACCCATGCCCAAAGAGTCTGAGGCATGGGGGCTCACCTAAAGGGTTCATGCTGGCTATACCTGCTACTCAGCAAAGGGCTGGGCATGGGGGCCCACACTGGTAAGTCTTAAGAGTTGCTCCTCAGGGTTTGCTGTTACATGGGGAGCTGCTAGTAAGCATTGATCCTTTGTGAGGCATTGCTCCCTGGGAGGCTGTAGGGCAGTGGTGATGTGTAGGGGGTGCATGTGCACCCCCTGAGAGCGCTGGTGCACCCCCTTGCTGGCCATGCTCGCCGCCTAGGCGATGGGCAGGGTGGGTGGGCAGGAGTACAGGTACCTCCCTGCAAACGCTGGTTGGGGAGCGGAGTGCCATTGCACTTCCAAAAGCGGCTTGTGAGAAAAACAACCATAAATAAAAAAGGGAAGCGGAGGTGATCTTTTAAAAGCAGAAGCTTGAACTGCCCCCCCCCCCTTGATTGACAGTAAGTTTGGGGACCACCAAACCAACTTCAGCCAGCTTAAGTTTGCTCTGTTCCGCATTCTGTAACCCAGCAACAGCACGTAGAAGGACCCCAGACTTGTGGAAATTCCCCAAAGATGTGCGTGCACATATGCTTTATGCCTATGTATACTTATATTTGCATATGTATGACTGTTAACATAAAGAGTACTATCGAACTCAGATCGGGGGATCTCTTTGTCTCTGGACATTGAGTACCCCTCTGCAGAGCAATAAACTCACATACCGGACACTCCCTCGTTCTCTGCCTACTTGATCGCGGCTAGGAACGAGCCCAGAGATGAGACACGGCCAGTGGTCATTGGTGTATGAGCACACCCTTCGGTGTATGGGTGCTACGCAGTAGCTGGCCAATTTCCCCGACAGGCTGCAGCCACTTCTGGTCAGCAAGACTGGTCGTGGAGGGACCCCCACCTCGGTTGCTGCCAGCAGCCCGAATCAGCATACTGTACCCCAAAAATTCCTAGTCCCAATCCCACGGTTCCGCTGGGGCAAAATAGCTGCAAAGGACCTCAAAGAAGGGCCAAGCCTATTTGCACTGTGGCCTGGATGTGCAACTGGCCTCAGCTACACAGCTAGGCTGAGACAAAGGAGCTACTAATGCAACAAAAGGACCAGGCTCCCACCCTGACCAAAAACTGCCAGGCCTAATCCTGGCAGTTTGTTCCAGAGATTAATACCCCACTGGTATTATCCTACTCAAAACTCAGAAAAGGAAAGGGAGAGGAGAAGAAAGGAGCCTAAACTCTGAGACAGACTACCTCAGATTTCCCATTTACATAGCTTCAACCCGCTTCTCCAGTGCAGAGATGGGGGAGACCCCCCACCACGGGAAGCAGTTTTCTCCAGTTTAGCAGTTCAGATCTTCAGTACTGAAGCATCCTCAAGCTATAGCTGGGAGACTGCTATATACCTTGGCATGACAGCACCCCGGGTTTTCCAGTCAGGGATTGCCAGGCTACCAGCTTCTGTCTTAGCCAGTTAGTTTAAAAGAACGCTACCCAGTCCAGTCACTTAAGCGAGGGTCTGATCTCCCCTGTTATATGTGACTGAAAACAGATTTTCTGGTTTTCAATACGCACCAGGGGTCCTGAACAAAACCACAAGTATCAGGACACTGCAGGGGGGCTTGCCTGCTCAGACAGCACATTTCTCTTCAGATCAGGAAACAGAGGGGAGAGGACAAGATATAGCAAATCCAAACACATATCAAACATGGTCACACTGAAACTAAAACAATATACACAGCAACATGAAACTAGAACCTACCTTACAGTACAAAACAAGATAGCCAGGAATACGAAACTAGAATGCACTTTGCAGTACAAAATGCTTGCACATTTTGTGTGTGTGTTACGTAGGGTGGCCATCCTAGAGGACAGTCCGGTTTTCTGCTATTCTGTCCTCTACTGATACAAAACTGGATGCCTTTATGTCCTCTATTTTTTTCTTCAAGAGAGAAATAGAGGACATAAAGGCATCCGGTTTCATATCAGTAGAGGACAGAGGACAACTGGACTATGCTCTATGATGGCCACCCTAGTGTTCTGTAAAGAATGGGGTTTTTTTTATAGAGACTGGTGATCAATTGTTCTTTGTAGCCATGAAGGACAGGACAAGAGATAATTGGCTTAACTTGCACGGAGGGACACAGAGGTTAGATATTAGGAAGTAGCCTCTAATGAGGGGGGTTAATATTGGAGCAAACTGCCTAGAGGGTCTACCATCAGCATCAATCTTTAAATGTATGCTAGACAAGCGCTTGGCTGGGGTGATCCTTCCTTGAGGAGGCAATTGGACTAGGCCACCACCTGAGGTCCCTCCCAGCCCTGTGTTTCTCTGACTCTGAGCTGAATATGTGCAGTAAATTAATTTCTAAGCACTAATTCATTGGCATTTGGAGGCAACTTCCCCTAGGGACAGCTTATTCTAGAACTGATGACTGCAGGCTTCCTAGATACTGAATTCTTTGAGGCTGGAATAGACAGGCTACAGGTTTAATTGCAGTTGGCATTTCCTGTGTTCCTTAATTTTTTATGCATGGTCTAAAATATGGTGCCCTAAACATGCAGCATACACTGATCAGCACAAGCTGGAGGAAGTGGGTCTTGGCATTTCATCATTCCATCTATTTGCACCTTCCCTATAGAGCTTGCACCTTCAGCTCCCACAAGAATACAGCAGTGTGATCACTGGTGTTTGCTGTTGCTCAAATAGCCATAGTTTCCACTGTCTCTCCCTCCTTTCACATACTTGGAAGTGTTTGGAGCTATCCCTATGTGGGTCAAAAAGCTTAGTGCATGCTGCCTATATGCAGTGTGGGCTAGGTGTGGGGACAGGCTTCAGTCTCCTTTACTCTTAAATTGCCTTTACACTGGAAGCAGCTGGATGTTGCTCTCAGCACGGAGTCATGGTGGTAGGGAAGGGATTTGTGCTCAATTGCTCCAGAGGCAGTGCCTTATTTTTCTTATGTCCTCATCTTGGCTGGCACTGGGGTTGCCAGAAGTATATTTAATGCCCTTGTGGGAGTCAGTGCTGCAATTAACTCTTCATATTCCTCAAGATGCCTTACCTGCTGCTGTCTCCCGGCTAAAGCTGCAACTGCAGTCAGCCACACAGCCCCAGGTCTCCCATAACTCAAGAAACAATAATTTGATCTTTGTTTCTCTGCAGAAGTGATTTAAAAAAAATAAAGACAGAAAGATCTGTTTCACTGTGTTTGGACCAAGGAAAGAACTGTTTTCTCTTTGGAGAAAAAAGAGACATTTGCTGGAATAGCAGGAGTTTGGAATCTTAGCCCTGCCTGAGCATGGTTTTCACTGAGCAGAGAGACTAGCACTTTTTCTTGGTTTGGAAAAAGAATTGGATTTGTGACAGTTACATAAACCAAACACATGCAGTAGAAGAGCTCCTTAAGATTGTGGATTCAGCTAGAGCAGTGATTTTCAACCGGGTTGAGAGGAGATAAGAAGATAAGCCAGGCTCAGGTTCGTACTTAGCCAGACAATCCTCCACTCGTACTGCCTACCTCCTATGTAAGGAGGTAACCACTGTCATATATATATGTAGCCCAGGTAACTCGGGTATATACTCCCCTTTTCCAATCGAAGGGGATTGTTAGCTGGCAGGTGTGCTGGTGTGCCCTCCCAGTGGGACCTCCACTTTCAGGAGCCCTTAACTAACTGGAGGGGGGGAGGGACACTCCCCCTCCTGTGTGGTAATCCTCTTTTCCCTGCAACTCACAGCTCCCAGGTCTGGAGGGTGGCCCTTGTCCTCTGCGCCAGGCTGCTCTCTCACTTGCAGTGGGCTTTGCGGGGGTTGCTGTCCCCTGGAACAGGGCTCCGCCACGCAGGGCTTCTAGAGCCTCTGGCTCAGCCCTGTCTGCTGGCTTAGTAGCCCAAGCACTGTCTGGCTCCCTGGATTCAGCCTTTTGCTATGGGTCGGAGGCCTGGGCTGCCTCATGCAGCACCAGGCTCAGGCCACTCCTGGACCCTCGGGGCAGCACCTCCTGCACCAAGCTCCCAGCCTCATTCCAGGGGTTGGGGACCTGAGCTGCCCAAGCGCTCCAAAGGTCCTGCTCCATGCACCGGCCTGTGCACAGTGCCTCTGGCCGCACACCAGAGGTTGTAGACCTGAGCTGCCTCATGCAGCTCCCAGGCTCTGGACGCCGTATGCCATACTGCACACCAAGAGCCTAGCTGCTGGAGCCATCTGCCGTTCCCTGCTGATGGAAGTCTTCAGGGGCGCTTCTGGGCTACTACTTCGCCCTGCTGAGCAGCTCTCCTCAGCTCTTCTAAGCCCCGCTCTTCTCTCTTCCCAGTCCGGATGTCTTCCCTCATGCTGGGCATGCAGCTCCTTTTATATGCTCCAGGGCTCCGCCCCTGAAGTCTTCCAGTCCTGAGTGTTGCAGTCTTCAATCAGGTCCCTCCCCTCAGGGCAGGGGTGTGACTTAACTCTTCTCACTGCCTCCTGATTGGTGGATGGGCTCCACCAATCAAAACAGCAAGGTTTCAAGCCTGGGACTCAACCCAAGCTCCAAAAGGCAAGCCTGCTACATGTACATTACTCTTTTTTTTTTTTTAATTGGGTGCCATTCAATTCACAAAAGTGATGGAAGTGTGATTCAAGTCCCATGAGGGGAACCTTGAGACTAATGAGGTTGTGCCTTGAGGCTGAAAAGATTGAGATGCTCCGAGCTAGGGGAAGTGGCCCAGTCATTGCAGCTCATGCTTTATGCCTGTGAACCAGGTTGAAGATAACTCATTCAGGTGCAGGTAGCAGTATGGCCATTGTTACACGCAATTCAGCCCAGCTAAATGTCTGAGGATTTACCCAACTTATCGGGCAGGATTTCCTGCCCATGCTGAATTCTGTGCTGCTCCAGCTTTACTATTCACAGTACCTGAGTTATCTAGTTTACATCTAGCTTGTTATATTTTTATGAGGGGCAGGCACTGCAGTTCCTGCATTGTAGACCTACCTTTTATTGCAGAGGCCAGGTGAGTGCATTTTTTTGCTCCTTGAATATACTGCATGCATACTAGAGTTGTTTGTTGCTGGACCATAGGAAAGTAAAGCTGGAAGGGACCTCCTGGCCATGCTGAAATGAATGTGCAAGGGAGCAGCACAGAGGGTTTTTTTCACCCTGAATAGTCAGGGGTCAAAAAAACCTGCAAAGAAAAAAAGCGGAGCAGTGGACATGGCAGCAGCGTGCACCTCCCAAAGCTGGAGCCTGGCTGACCAGAGCTGCACTCTGCTGCTAGCCAGGCTTTGCATGGCAGGATTGCTGCTGCTACAGCCCCAAAACACCCCCAGGACTGCAGGTAAGGCAGCTGGGGTGCCCAGTGCAAGTCCCAGCCTCTCCTACCCCAGCTGGGGTAACTTGTTGCGCACCATGTACATGGCACAGGTGTTCTCCAGGGACAACTAGCAGCTGCGCAAGGTGCCCTGCCACTAGTTGTCCCCAGGGAACCAAGCATCCATGCAGATCTGGATATGGCCCATGGAGTCACCTAGTCCTGCCTCCTGCTCAAGGCAGGATCATCCCTGACTAAACCATTTTGACTGAGAGGTAATGCCAGTCTAGAATCTCCACGGATATCTGTGTCAAGACACAAATGGTCTTGGTTCACCTGCTTTTCAGAATAAATGCATATGGAGTGAGAATGTCTAAACCACTTGAAACTCAAAGTTGTGTATATACACTTGAGCTAATTGGCAATCAATTTATTTGCACTAAAACAAGACTACAGCCTAGAGTAGCCAAACCCCGGTGGGCTCAGGGAATTTAGGGTGGATTATCAAAAGCTCTCAACATCAGCTCATTTATCCTTCCAGTATAAGACTTCCAGGTAAGACTCCCATTGTGGGAGCAGAGTTAGGCTGAAGCTGGGTGCTTTTGACAATCCAACACTTATGGTATAAACTGTAGGGGTGTGGAGAAAGTCCACCTAGAGTTTTCCTAGCTCTCTTCTCTTTTCTTTTTTTACAACCTAGGCACCACAACTCAGAACTCTCAGCAAGGCAAAGCTAAAGCTGTGAGATTGTCCTCCTCTTCTGAAGCACAGTTTGCATGTAGGCAGTGGCAGCTGGTGCATACTCAGCAGGATATCTCTTGGGACACCATCAAGGTGCTGCTGAGGACATCTTTCTTAAGAAAATAATGGGCTTACTAAAGCACTCCCAGTTTCCTCACTATTTTCAATAGAAACATCATGGCAGAATCCATGGAAATGAATGTCATTGGGAAAAGATACAGTCATTTCACCTGCAAGTAAAGGGAGAAAAAACATTCCTGGTTCATTGACCTAGTGCCAGCTTTCTTCTGTAAACCAGAGATGGATGCTGCTCTCCAGTAGGACAACTGAGTGATTAACTAAGATTAAATAGGAAGAGAATTTCTGATCCCAAGAGAGGCTTGACTTCCGCCCACAAACAACTGCTTTCTACCTCATTCCATGAGCCTTCTGATCATATAAAAGTGCTGGCAATACTGGTGGCAGAATGGTCTTCCAATTTTAACTCAACATTTTGTGAGGGGGAGGGGAGAGAATAAAAAGATGTAAGAAACAATCTTTTAAAAACGTTTTGTTCTGTGTCATTTATGACTCTATGCTTAATATATACTTGGAGCCAGCTGCAAAACAGGATGGCACTTCTGAGAGTTTTAAGGAGACTGTTGTCCCTTTTTCTGAAATTCAAAATGTTGGGGGAAAGTTTTCAAAACAGGCTGTAAAAAAATTGAGAAAACTGTCTTTAACAAGTTGTGTTGACAAATTATGATTCAATTTTCCATTGAAGTTTATGATTCAAATAGAATTGTGGGGAAAATTTCAAGTTTTAACACATTTCTCACAAGAAAACCACTCTCTCTCCAGTGACTCAGTTCTAATCCTCAAAGGGAACTTACAAAACACTTCTCAGAGACAAACCTATGAACTTCACTTCATCAACCTCCTGGATACAAAAAATCATGGATTAAATATAGACATTGGATTTATGACACATTATAACCTGCTTGACATCTGACTCCCCAGGTACCTCTCCACTATTTAACTGCTACATTCGTCCCCCTTTTCTCTCTCCCCCGACACCCAGCCTGTCTCTCACCCACTGACTCCTCAATTTACATCTTCACTGACTGCTTGTGTTGTGTGCAGCCCAGCCTCTGGCTGCTTTACTATTTATTCCATCCAGGAATAGCACACATCAACTGCATAGGCTTCCTCAGCCTGACAAATGGTTTTTAAACCTGAAAGCTTGCTAAATTTTTTGTCCAGCTATTTAAATTGGTCTAATAAAAGATATCAGATTCACCCAAAGAACTATGTCTGCCTATGTCCTTAGACCAACACAGCTACAACCTATATCCCTGTAAATGTTAACAAAGGTTTTAACTATTTCTCTACAAAATGCTGGAGAGGGAGTTGAGTCAAAATGTCAAGATATGATGAAAATGTAGTCCCAAGTCTTGCTGCTTTATATTATGCCAGTGGCCCACTACAGACATAAACCTCGTGGCTTTCTTTTGCCAGTGGACTGTGACTTCTCTGTGAATTCCTGTTCCACCTTCCTTGTCACGGGTAAAGGAGATATCTAGGAGTAATTGTGTACAGATATGATGTCCCTTCCTGTTGATCCATGACAGGCACAATTAAATAACATTGGACTGGATTTATCTGTCATTTACATGGGCTTTATTCTGATGGAATTTGTTTGACCTCTTTGCGTTTGCTTCTTAATTTAAGATGGGTAAGTATAATCAGAAGCATAAGAAGATTAGGTTAAACCTCAGGAAACCCCCCTCATAGTCAGAAGAGAACAAAAGAACAAGATTTCCAGGGAAATGGTAGAATTTCCTTTCATTGGAGCTTTTCAAGCAGAGGCACCTGTCTGAGATGGTTTAGGAATACTGCATCCTGTACCTGCAGGGGGTTGGCCTAGATAAGGGCTGTTGAACGGTGGCCTGTGGGCTGCTGTGGCCCATGGCTGGCTAACATGTGGCCCACAAGCAGTTCACATGAGACTTGCAGACCTCTGCAGCTGCCTCTCCCACTGCCATGCTGGCACTGCTCAGGAAGTAGGAGGGTTGCATGCTGCCAGCACTCCTGGAGAGGGCAGGGAGCTGTGTGCCACTGGCACTGTCTACAGGACAGGAAGCTCCACACTTCCAGTGCTGCCTACGTGGCAGGGGGCTGTTTACTGCTGGTGCTGCCCATGTAGTGAGAGGGGGCTATGTGCCACTGGTGCAGCCAGTGGAATAGGAAGGATCCCCAGGAGGGCCACCCCCTCAATATATGGCCCAGGCAGTGTGCACCCCTGGCCCACTGAAATTGGACAGCCCTAGCTTAGATCTTCCTTAAGAACCCTTCCACATCTATGATTCAGAAAAAGACCTAACATATGGCTTTCTTAGGAGAGATATCAGATACTTGATGACACCCCATTCTCAAATTTCCCACAATTCTTCTTTTGGAGACTAAGTTTCAATCCCTATTAGAGGGTGTTCTGAGTACAAACATCAGCTCATGGCACTGACCTGAAAACCAAACACTTCAGTTTACTTGGTTCTTTCTCTAGTAGTTCAGCAAGAGCAATAAAAGCAGGTTATTTTGGTCATTCACACAACTACTTTGATGCCATGTCAGTGTCTGGCTCTTCATTTTTTAAAAAATCTGTTGTTTTTCCCTGCGCCCCAGAAGAATGTACTGGGAAGAATCCTTCTCTGTGCCCTCAATGCCCAGATTTCCCTGCCCAGCCATGTCTACTTGATCTGAGCTGCATCTGTCTGCTGCTTTCAGATGCAGAGCTCCTTTGCTGAACTCAGAGTACAGATTACATTTTCTTCTGCTTGTTAGGTGATAAGAATGCTGTCAGATCTTAGAAGTTATCATCCTATAGGACAGTGGTTCTCAACCTTTTTAGACCTGAGTCTTCCCCTGTTAAACTGAAGTCACCCCTCAGAAAATGCCAGCTCCTAGTTTTAACTCATGTTTTTACTATAGAAAAGTACTAGGGTAATTCTTCTGTTGCAAAGAACTCAGAAAGACCACAACAGGTCAGACTGCTTTTACCACTATGGAGCCCTTTTTGAAATCTCTAGGCACATCCAGACAAATGGGAATGGGACAAATAGCAGTGGCACATATTTATGCTGCTCCTAGTTGTCCCTGGGCACACCTCTGCACGTGCACTCTGGTATGCAGCAAATTGCCCCAGGTGGGATAGGGGAGGCTGGAGTCAGTACCTGGGTTGGCCCCAGAAGCCTGGGCTGGGGTCCTAGGTGCCTCCCGGGGCAGCAGTGGTGGCAATCCAGGCTGGCAGCCAAAACATGGCTCTGGCTGGCCAGGCTTCGGTTTTGGGCAGTGTACACTGCAGGCACATGTGCCTCCCTGCTTTTTTCTGCCCCGGGTTTTTTAGATATCAGGGTTTCCTGGTCAAAATCTAATTTTGCTGCTGCACTGCAAATATGCAGCGCTGAGAATGGAATCATGAGTGCTGTGAATGTTTCACAGTGCCTCAAACCACATGTTCCTGCTCATCTGGATGCAGCTTCTGAGCTTACCTTGTGAATCATGTTTGCACACCTAACATGCTAACTTTGCATGAAATGGTGCATCACTCTTGAAAGGATCTCAAGGCATGCTAGGGTGCTATTGCACCTTGGTTAAAACTCACTGTTGTAGGATTTCATACAGGAACATCTCAGCCTCAGTTTGTGCAGAAAAAAAAGACTTAGTAGGTATATGGCTCTATTTTGTTAGAAGCCATGCTGAAATAGATTTCACATTCTCCCCACACTGGCTCTGCCCAGATGACTTGCTGCTGTTGCCACGTGCCATGTAGCCTGAATTATCTCTGCTCATTTTTTTTATCTGTTACACTCTTCTGACAAGTCTGTTGGCCTTTACAGCAGTGACTGCTCTGACAAGGCATCTGGTTTTTTCTTATTTAATCAATATTTCCCCCTAGCAACTACAGTGTTCAGTGGGACCAGGAAGAACAGAATGAGTGTGTGTGTACATGCAAGTGTGTGTGCATGTGTGGAGGGGGAGGCAGTGACACAACTAGAGAACTGGGGCAACAGTTTCAAACTTAAGTGCCTAGCTTTAGGAACACAAATAAAAGTGGCCTCATTTTCCCAGGTGCTGAATGCACTCAGTTCCCCCTGAAGCCAATGTCCTTTCTGATAAGAATGATTGATATTTTACTCATACCTGGCTCCATACATCAGCATTTTATTATAATTATGTACCATATCTCTCCTTCTGACTTCCCACTACAGAAGAGGACTCTTAAATATTTCAGCTTACTTTTGCTTTTCTTGAAATGGGGTTCTAAGTTCTTGGGGAGCTGCTCATCACTGTTAAATCTTAGTGCAGTTCTGTCCTCATGAAAACATAGGTCAAATGTTTAAATAAGCCAAACCAAGTGACCTTAACAAAAGGGCCAAAAGTGTCTTGATCAGGGACTAATGATACTTTCAAAACACTGCTGGAAGGGGACCATACATACGGTGAAAAGGGACAGTTTTAAAAAAAAGGGAGAATAGTGCACAAGAGATGTAGACATGTGCCTATAACACAGACTGGCCCTAAGTGACACTCCAGCTATTGGAAACATTTAGTCAGGAAGGATTTTCATAGACTAAACCCTTGAGCATAGCCACATATCGGGACTATATTCATTTGTCTTGGTACCTTGCTTTGGCCATGGCTTCTATAGGAAGCCACAGCTCCTTCCATCCAACAATAAATTAGAAATAATTTCACAGATAGTTGTGGCTCTTCACAGATTTCAAGCAACAGATCTATGCCTCTCTGCCTTACTTGATTATAAGGTATTTGAGGCAGGGACCTGACTTTTATTAACTGTCTGTGCAGCACCTAGTACAGTGAGGACAGGCCACCCTGCACTACCTCAACAGAAGTAATAACTAATGGATATTGAACTCATTTAATCACAGACTTTGAGTTGTGGAAGGGCCTTGTTACATAGGACTTAGCACCTTTAATTAGATTGTAGAAAGCACTCCTGTGCTACATTAAACCTTAGAACATGTTCTAATCAGTTGCATGGCAATGTTAAATGTACGGTCCCAGGCCCTGCACCTCACTGGGGCTGGTTCCAGATTCATCTGTGATGCCAGGGCCAGGACCAATAATCACCTCATAGTCAGTTCCAACCTGGGCACTACACTTGGTCCAGTTCAAGACTCTAGTGTGGAGGCTGGGACCGACAATCAGCTGATGGTTGATCCCAGCCCCAGCACTACATCAAGGCCCATTCAAGACTCCAGTGCACTGTGGTGGGATGTAGGGGCTGGGACTGAAAATCAGCTGACTATTGGTCCCAGCCCCCACATCGCATCTGTCTTGAAACAGCTCAGCTCCAGCTCTAGCTCCAGCTCCAGCTCCAGTGCGTTGCCATGTTTGGGACCAACAATAGAGGCTTGGTACAGCAGAGGAGTCTCTGGATGATGCTATGGCTGGGCAAGGACTGAAGATTGCTCATATTATCCCTGTGGAGTGGACCTATGGTAGCTGAATCAGGGTTATACGATCCGGTGATACTCCTCACGTGAACAGTCCCAGCTTTGCTGAAATATGATCACACTTAGCATGTTTTACTGCTTAAATGTGCAGATGCTCCTGTTTTAAGAGCATAGATTCATAGATTCATAGATGTAGGGTCGGAAGGGACCTTGTAGATCTTCTAGTCTGACCCCCTGCCCTGGGCAGGTGAGAAAACTGGGCTCAAATGACCCCTGCTAGGTAAGTGTTGTGCCTACTCTTAAAGACCCCCAAGGTAGGAGCCAACACCACTTCCCTTGGAAGTTGGTTTCAGATCCTAGCTGCCCTGACTGTGAAGTAGCGCCTTCTACTGTCTAGTCTAAACCTACCCTCTAGCAACTTATGGCCATTATTCCTTGTTACTCGGGCAGCACTCGGGGGAACAAGGTCTCTCCCAATCCTACAAGGCCTCTCCCAATCCTGCAGACCCCCTACCCAGAGTCAAGACCTTGACCAGGAGTTCACCAGGGAATTGGCTGAGGCCACACAGTGTATGGTTGTCATGGGAGACGTTAACTACCCAGACATCTGGTAGGAGGAGTGCTCAGCCAAATCTGAGCAGTTGCAAAGCTTTCTCTCATGTGTGGACAACCTCCATCTGATGCTGGAAGTGTATGGGCCAACCAAGGGTAAAGCGCTGCTCGACCTCGTACTGGCAACCGGGGATGACCTAATCAGTAACCTAACAATCGAAGGGAAGCTGGGTGACAGTGACCATAAGCTGAGCACCTTCGCCATTTGCCATAAAGCTGGCAAGTCAGTCAGTAATACAGAAGTCCTCGACTTCAGAAAAGCTGATTTTGACAAGCTAAGGAGGCTTGTCAGAGAGGCCCTAAAAGGCCACAACCCAATGGAGAGGGGAGTCCAGGATGAGTGATTGCTCCTCAAGGGAGCAATCCTGGATGCGCAAGCAAAGTCCATCCCATCTCAGAGGAAAGGCAGCAAAAGGGCACATCAGCCCCCTTGGCTCTCCAGGGAACTGTTGGACCTCCTGCATCTTAAAAAGAAGACTTACAAAGGATGGAGGACTGGAACCGCCACCAAGGAGGAATACTCTGCTTTCGTCCGCACTTGCAGAGAGCAAACCAGGAAAGCCAAGGCTGTGATGGAACTCCAGCTAGCTACAAATATCAAGGAAAATAAAAAGTCCTTTTTAGTTATGTGGGGAGCTGGAGGAAAAGCAAGGGCAACACTGGACCCCTGCTAAACCAGATGGGGCAACTGACAACCGATACCCAGGAAAAAGTGAACTTGCTAAATGGGTACTTTGCATCAGTTTTTCACCAGTTCCATGGGACGGCCCTGCCCACTATGGGTCAGGGAAGCCCAGGTGAGGGAGATTCCTTGCCCTCCTCAACAGGCTGGATACCTTCAAGTCAGCTGGCCCTGACAGGTTACACCCAAGGGTACTCAGGGAGCTGGTGAGCATCATAGCTCAGCCCCTGGCACAGATCTTTGAGAGCTGTTGGTGCTCTGGTGAAGTGCCCAATGATTGGAAGAGGGCCAATGTCATGCCTATCTTCAAGAAAGGGAGGAAAGTAGATCCGGCAAACTACAGTCTTGCTTGACCAATCTCATTTCCTTTTATGACCAGGTGACTTATCACCTGGACGGGGGGGAGAGATCGATGTTGTATACCTCGACTTTAAAAAAGCCTTCGAGCTGGTATCCCACGATCACCTCTTGGCTAAATTGACTAACTGTGGCCTTGATGTCATCATGATCCGCTGGCTGGGGAATTGGCTCCATGGTAGGACCCAGAGGGTAGTGGTCGTCTTGGTGCACTGTGACCAATGGGGTCCCACAAGGCTCCGTCCTAGGGCCTATTCTGTTTAACATCTTCATCAATGATGTGGACACTGGTGTCAGAAGCGGGCTGGCCAAGTTCACCAATGACACCAAACTCTGGGGTAAAGCATCCATATCTGAGGACAGGAGGGTGATCCAGGTGGATCCAGACAGACTTATGAAATGGTTGGACGAGAACCTGATGGTGTTCAACACCAAAAAATGCAAGGTTCTCCACCTTGGGAGGAAGAACCTGTACCATGCTTATAGGCTTGGTAGTGCTACGCTGGTTAGCACTACAGATGAAAGGGACTTGGGGGTCATGGTTGACCACAAGATGAACATGAGCCTGCAATGTGATGCTGCGGCTAGTAAAGTGACCAAAATGCTGGCTTGCATCCATAGATGCTTCTCAAGCAAATCCCAGGACATCATTCTCCCCTTGTACTTGGCCTTGGTGAGGCCACAGCTGGAGTACGGCATCCAGTTTTAGGCTCCACAATTCAAAAAGGATGTGGAGAAGCTTGAAAGAATGCAGAGGAGAGCCATGTGTTTGATCAGAGGTCAGGAAAACACACCTTATGATGAGAGGCTGAGAGCAATGGGGCTATTTAGCCTGAAAAAGCACAGGCTCAGGGGTGATCTGATGTCCACCTATAAGTTTATCAGGGGTGCTCATCAGGATCTGGGGGAATGTCTGTTCACCAGAGCTCCCCAAGGGATGACAAGATCGAATGGTCACAACCTCCACTGTGACTAATTCAGGTTGGACATAAGAAAGAACTTCTTCACTGTCTGAGCCCCCTAGTTTTGGAATAGACTGCCGCCGGAGGCAGTTCAAACACCCACCTCGAATGCCTTCAAGACACATTTAGATGTTTATCTTGCTGGGATCCTATGATCCCTACTGACTTCCTGCCCCTGGGGGAGGGGGCCGGTCTCAATGATCCTCCTGGGTCCCTTCCAGCCCAAATGTCTATGAAATCTATGAAGTCTATGAAATCTATGAAATCCCTGCTGGTCCCCCCTAGTAAGTTTATAGATGACCACCAGGTCCCCTACAGTTAATACATCCTAAGTTAATAAGGCTCTGTGTTATTCTCAAAAGATGAGGGGGTTAAATTTATAAAATGATAAAGCTTGTTTATTCAGAGAGCCTTCTTAGCCTACTGATCTGCTGTTCCCTCCTCCAATCGGGAGGGCAAATGTAGCAATTTATACACTCTTAAAGGTATCCACATGTTTTCCACCTTTACATGTAACATATCACCATATAATCCTGACATTGGCAGTTTAGGTCAACTAATAGTTAAAGCACATTTTAACAGGTCTCTATTAGACTTTGCGTTGGCTTTTTAGCTCTAAGTGAACTTCTCTCATGGCAAATTACATATGTACCTATGCCAGGCCTCAAGAATCACATACCACCTACAATGTTCTGAGTCAACTTATTTCAATTTGTATCATCTGCCTCTGAATCCCAAGCCAAAGTCTAAGATAAAGAGAAACCAGCCAGTTAAACTCCTTGGTACACCTATAAATTAGTAATCAGACATGTGACTAATCTTCCTTATTTTATTCAGATGAACAGCTCCATTGATACAGTGGGACTATTTGCTTGTATCAGGTCAGCAAGAATTGGCCCATAAGCCTAGGCAATTCTTTATTCTTGATTGCCACCATCTAATCTGTGACCGATGCAACCTTGGAAACACTACAGGGAAAGTGTTACAAACAATCACTTATAAATAGGCGGGACTGCTCTGAAGCACTCAACACAAAAGGATTTTGGAAAATGTTGTCCTGCTGTTCTTGCCTTACTGCTGTTTGATGAGTTGTCAGCATTTCCTATTGATTCTTGCTCTATTTGTTAGGACTTTTATTTAATTGAGTAGTAATTCCTTGTTTCTAAATCCATCCTGTTATCTACATCTAGGCTGGCAAGTTGAGTTTTGTGATTTAGGGGTCTTCAGGAGTTATGGTCAACCTACCAGCTGCATTTCCATTCAGCACATTGCTTAAGAACATAAAAATGACTGACTGAAATGAACTGTAAATCTATAGCCTAATCTGAAGTGAATAAAAAGACTCCTGTTGATTTTAGGGGGCTTTAAAATATGCCTAAAATGAAAGAAAGGATGTATTTGTAGCAAACAATCTCTACTTTAAAAAAGTGAAGCCTGCATGTGGTGGTGGGGAGGCAACCATGAAAATAGTTTTCAAGGAGAATATTATGCAAATAACTGTCAGCACAGAGACACAAAACACTGCTGTCTGTATAGCAGAATCAGATGAGTGCTATGCAAGCACACCGTAAGTAAGTCCTTCCTCCTACGTCCTTTCAGTCTAAACAGACGGGGCCGAAAAATGGTGGGAAGGGAACCAGCCACATAGAGGTAAAGGGACTTACGCAAGCTTACAAAGTAAGTCAGTGTCTGAGCCAGGAATAAAACCCCACTCCTTAGTCACCAGTTGGGTTCCCCATCACTGGATTAAATCAAACTGACAAATGGAGCAGCTGGTCAATGAACTCTTACAGGGGGTTTTAGAGTGAGTTATGGTAGCAGTTGTGACCAGAATTGATAAGTGGACCACTTCCAGAGACAAGGTAGGAGCTGTATTAACCTCCCCACAATGCCCCTGAGTTTAAGAGAGCTTTAGTGGGTTAGACGCCAGTTCAGTGGAGGTGAGTTTATACGTAGTCAAGAAAATTCTTTTCAATTCTCATTTTGATTAGGAACAGAAAAGGACAGGCTGGAGCAACAGCTGAGGGCAAGTTTCAGAAGCAGGGGTCAGATTTTCCCAAGAACTCAGCCTTTCCAACAGGACCTGCATTTTCAGAAGAGCTTGGCTCCCACCCCAGCACTTCAGTGTATTGTGCAGACTGGCAATTCCCCATCAAGCTAGAGAGTTTTAGTAACAGAGCAGTCTGGGTGAGGGGCCCATTGATATTAAAGCAGCAGCAACATTTGCACCAGATGAAGCACATGTGGTGGCTGTCGCTGATCTTCATTGTTGCATTGGCTTCCCCAGTAAGTGCTGGGTGCACAAATGACCCCGCAGAAGTTTCACCCTATGGCTTCTGCAGCATTTTGGTGGAGGAAGGCTTCTGTGGGGGACTTCATTTGCACAACAGTTGGGTAGCAGGGAGCAGCTGCAGCGATGGCACTAAAGGGAGGACTGGGGATTGTGGTGGTGATGGGTGCTGGCCTAGAAGTGGTCCATGTTTGAGCTAAGCTCCCTGAAAATGCCCCCCACCACTCCAAAAAGTTTTTGATGCTTGCCTTAGAGAGCTAGGAGACACAATAGCAGCCACGTTTGGGGTCCAGCCCCCACCGCTTCCAGAACACCTCTGAGGTGCTTGAAGGCTTGGGACAAGATTTCCGAAAGTGGGAAACTACTTTGACAATCCTAAATTTATATCTGAACAGCTAATTAAGTGGTCTTTTAGCTAAAGGGTGGAGGCACTTGGGGAGACCAGAGAGGAGCTCAAAGAGCATTGGCTTTGCAACCTATAACACTTGGCAGCAGAGGTGTGCCTATATTCCCCACACAGGTCTCTTTTACAAAACATTGTTTATCCACTGACTATGCTCTGCTAAGACAATGATAACCAGTTTGACTCGCTTGGGCTGCATCTAATGTGCAACCATGGGAGATAATTGCACTGTGTGTAGACAGGGGCAGATTCAGAGGGGGTGCAGTGGTGTGGCTCTGCCCCGCTTTTGGATTGGCCCTCACTGTGGGAGCCTCCAGGGATGAATTAAAGTTCCTAAAGCAGGTGAAAATACCCCTTCCTGACAACTGATCAAACACTCTCCAGAGGCTCCCACAGCGTAGTCTGCCTACACTGGTGGGGCAGAGGAAGTTGGGATCAGGGTGCAGTCACCTCTGCAGGCTGCTCTCACACCTTCATTTGGGAAATCCTGGATCTGTCCCGGTGTGCAGACATACCTGTGTTAACTGTACTCTACATCAGGGGTGTCAAACTGAAGCCAGGGCAGGTCTGGACCACAGAACTCCTTCAAGGATGGATCTGCAAGGGCCATAAGCAGTTATGATAGGTTTCAGGGGCAATGATGCCGATCAGACTGATACAGCCCTTGCTCACTCCCCCACCCTCACCACTGCCACCATGTTGTCCATGGGGCTCAGGGACCCCTAATTCTGCAGCAGTCCCACCCCACTAGCCTGCCCTGCAACTTCCAGTAGCCTGCTGGAGTACCAGCAGGATGGAGAGAATAGATCTGGTTTGTAGGACAAATGTTTGACTCCCTTGCTCCAGATAGCATGAGTACTCACAGAAAGGAAGTTACAGAACAACACAGATCAGACAGTCACAAACTTCTCCAAGACCGTTTCAGGCTGGACATAAGGAAGAATTTCTTTACTGTCTAAGCCCACAATGTTTGGAACAGAGGTGGTTCAAGCACCCACTTTGAACGCCTTCAAGACACATTTGGATGTTTATCTTGCTGGGATCCTATGATCCCTGCTGACTTTCTGCCCCTGGGGCAGGCTGCTGGACTTGATCTTCCAAGGTCCCTTCCAGCCCTAATGTCTATGAAATCTAACACAATCTCCAAAGCCTGCTAACCACCTGGGTTACCGTTGTTCATATATGGTATTGCTCTTAGAGAAAAGTACTACAGCTGTAGGGTATGAGAGTATGCCTGTAATGATCTGAGAAGAGTGGTAAGCCCATGTTTTCACTGGAGATAATGACTGCAAACTTAATACTACCCTCCCTCTGAGGGCAATAGGTTCCTTTGAAAGCTGGCCCTTTCTTCAGCCAACCACCAGTTTGTAATTATGGAATGACATGAGGACACTTCTGTTATCTTTGATATAACAGGTATGTTTCTCTGGAGAGAAGGCAAAATTAGAACCTGACTTTGGGCTCTTAGATCATCATTTCTTCAGGACAGGAGTAAAGTTTTTATATATGTGTCTATACCAGCAGCAGTGTGAGATTTGCAGTAGCATTCAGAAGGCCTGAGATTTATAAATATTAAACAACAATATAGTCTGCTACCATCTTGCCCATAACAAGTTGTACAAAGGGACATGAAGAAGCTTACATATCACAAATGACTCAAGTTGGTCATCCTTCCTGGACTGAAGACAAGAAAAATCTGTGCTCTGATCACCCACGGCACAGACAGAAGTGACAATTTTTGCCCAATCTGGCCCCTTACAGTACTCTACACAAGTGCATGGCTACAGAGTGCTTTAAAAGGGCCCAATCCCACAACAATCTGAACTTTCATTGCATAAGGGTTCAGATGAAAATGCTTCAAAATGGAGCACCTTCACTCACATCTGTCTGCACGCACCAGGAGCAGGGCTGGGCTGATGCAGCTCAGCTGTGCTCCTTGCTCTGTCTTCAGAATGGGAGGGGGGATGGGAGCGCAGGGAGTTCAGTTTGGGTTTTTTTCAGCTAGATCTGGAGGATGGACTGGGCGGATTGGAGGGGTAGAGGAGGGGCTCCAATTCACCTCCAGTGCTGGCTGAAAACCCCCCAAACCAAGCTCCCTCCGCTCCCTTCCCCACTTCTGAAGACAGAGTTGGGGCTGGGAGCAGGGAAGGGTGGGACTAGGGGAGAGTGGCTGCAGATCTGCAGTGGCTCCAAACTGCAGCTGAATCTCCCAACTCCCAGGACCCAGCAGCAAATATCTGTTGGGTCCAGGGGATCAGTATAATTCATAGCACTTCTGTAAAATGCTATGAGTTACAGCAGGCCTCCAGTTTCCTAAAAGGTGAGCTCCTAAGATAGATACACAGGGATTTTTTTTTACCATTCTCTCTTGTCTCTGGACCACCATATCTGATAGCCACGTTCAGTTGCGAATTAGTGTGGGATAACTGACATTAATAGAGGTAGGTTGTTTTACACTAGCTAAGGAGCTGGCCCACAATATAACTACAAATGAGGGATCAGCAGAATCCCTTGCTAGTAGATAGATATCTTGTAGCACAATTCCTGTGCTGAACACTTCAGCTTGCTGAACTGTGGAAAACCTTTTGTGTTTGGCAGCATCAAGTTTCCAGTGCTTCAAGCAAATGAGTCAGAGATTCCCTTTTTGCAGACATACCAACTCCTGCTTTGTAAAGACAAGATCCATAGCTCAGGGCACAACTTGGCCCTGTGGGGAAGTGTGATTAAACTGAGATTCTTCTCCAGTAATGAAGGTTATGTCAGTTTGAGCCGCAGGAAACAATGCTGAGAAGATGCTGTCAGAACAGTCGATTTACAAGGCAATTCTAATGGGAGGTAAAAAGCTTTGCTTTGGGAGACAAGTACTCAGTCTTCTGATTGTCGGTGTCTTTCACTGTCAAAAAGAAAAATGGCAAAGAACTACAGTAGCAGAAAGTGAAATACTCTCCAAGGTACAGTCAACTCCACCCCCACCCTCCACCAACTGCCTTTGTAACATACAGCACCACTTCATCCACCGGTGCAAATGCCTGATGTCGAAGCCCTGCAGCTCACGGAAATCCTATCTAATCCTCTCTAGCACATTCTTGCTCTTTGCTGTGCTTCTAGTATCAGCTGTTTACAGTGAAGCAAAAGTGATCTTAAGGATGTGGATACAGGATACAATTACTGAGGATATTCAGTATATCACCTTTGCATTGTCATAGAAGTCAAGCAGATACACAATGTACAGCCTTACTACTGAGTAAGTTTCTGTTTTCCAGAGTGAAATTACATGGGGGAAAAAAATTGTAGTGACCTTACCCTGGGGCAGTTTACTAAGAATTAAGTGTAGTGTGTCCACTCACTAGACCAGGGATGAGCAATTATTTTGAGTCCATTGGCTACATAAGGAGTTTTGGTGAGCTGTCACCAGATCACCATCACCCACCTGCCCCGACTGCAGCAGCTCACCAAAACTCCCTAAGTGGCCCTATTTTGTCCTCCTGGGCCTGTGCCCAGGCTGGCAAGTCCCAGCCAGTCTCTGTGGAGACCCTGGGACTGTGGGGTGGTAATGGCATGGGGCAGAGTCAAGATCCGCTCCTGATATGCCTCTGCCTGCAGAACTGGTGCCTGTCACAGGCATGCAGGCAGTAGATCACAGCTCTGCTCCATGCTTGGTCAGGATGGGGTTGGGGCTGGGATCTGGAGCAGTAGCATCCAGGAGTGGGACCGGTGGGTGTGTGGGTGGGGCTGAGGCTCGGGTCACAGGGCAGTGACAGTGCAGTCCCATGATCCCAGCCCTGCCTGCCCACTCGTCCCGGTCCTGGGTGCTGCTTCCCCAGATCCTAGACCTGGCCAAGCTCAGAGCACAGCTGTGATCTTCTGCCTGCATGCCCCTGCGACAGGCGCTGGTTTTGTGGGAAGAGGCATGTGGGGAGTTGACCGCAGCTTTGCCCTGGGCCCTGGCCCAAACTGTCCCTGCAGCTACAACATGCCCCAGTCTCTCTGGCACTCTCCCCCGACAACTGTCCCCACAGCTACAGCATGCCCCAATCAGCATGCCCCAATCCACAACGTTGCAGCCCCTTCCACAGCTTACCCCAGCTCCTTCCTGCATTCTGGAAGCAGTGTTGGGTGATTACTGGCATCAGCTGTGGATGTTGCTACCGAGTTCCCGGTGGGGATCAAGGCACCTTCCCAGGACCGCAGCTGACACGTTGATACAGCAGCATCAGCTGCAGACGCAGGTGGATGCCTTGATCCCCCACCCCTGGAGCCTGCTGGCCATGTCCATGGCTGATGCTGGCACCCGCCTGGTGCTGCTTTTGGTGTGCAGGGCAGGAGCTGGTGTAAACTGTGGAAGGGGCCCAGATGTGCATGGCACAAACCAGCAGCTGGAGCCGCTGGTTCCTTGTGGGCCAGATCCCGTGATTTTGTGGCTGCCTACCTGTGGGCCAGATACAAACAGTTTGCAGGCTGAATCAGGCCCGCAGGCTGTATTTTGTTCACCCCTGCCCTAGTCCCTTTCATGCACAAGGATAGCCTTTAGCTTAGCACAATACAAGCAGGACATTACTAGCTCCCCACCATCTAGTGGTCAGGCTTTATAATAACACCTAGTGTAGACAGTCACCTTGAGAAAGCCAGTCATGTGTAGTCATGTGTCTGCTCCTTTGGATTGAATAACTTTATTACAGAGTAAAATCCAAGATAAATTCCTTCATAGAAATCATAAAAGATATCCCCTCCCTAAGGAACGTTTTGTTTAATCACTTCTGATGGGTAACACAGGGTAAATTTGCAATCCTTTTTATTTGCTCTGTCCTATGGACAGTGGAACGTGTTTCCTATTCTGTACCAACCCATTTCTGTGCCAATGCCATCATTTCTTAGATTGCAATACATCTATCCCTATGGCTGAAAATGAGACAACCTTCCCAATGTCCTGGATGGTTGGAAGGCAAAATGGTGCAAATATACTTGGAAATAAACTATGCTGTGAGGGTTCCTTCTAGACCAGGGGCTGCTTTCTGCCAAGCCAAATGTTTAACATTGTTATAAAGCCTTTATACCCTGGCCTGGACAATCCCTGTCTTCTCCTTGGTATGTCTAAATAGAGAGAGAATAGCCATGCAGGCACTGCTGGTCAGAGTTGCTGCTTCCATGTCTGAAACCAGAAGCAAGAGCCTCCAACAACATATAAAGGCAGTAAGAAAGATTTGCAAAGATCTGATCATTTCTCCCAGTGCTTCTACTCAAAACACTTAAATAAAGGGCCTGAAAAAAATTACCTGTCTCTTCATATTTTAATTTTTTCATAGATTTCATAGACATCAGGGCTGGAAGGGACCTCGGGAGATCATCGAGTCCAGCCCCCTGCCCAAAGGGCAGGAAGTCAGCTGGGGTCATAGGATCCCAGCAAGATAAGCATCCAATTTACTCTTGAAGGTGTTCAATATAGGTGCTTGAACCACCTCCGCTGGCAGACTGTTCCAGACCTTGGGGGCTCGGACAGTAAAGAAATTCTTCCTTATGTCCAGCCTGAAGCGGTCTTGCAGGAGTTTGTGACCGTTCGACCTCGTCATCCCTTGGGGCGCTCTGGTGAACAAACGTTCCCCCAGATCCTGGTGGTCATCCCTGATAAACTTATAGGTGGCCGTCAGATCACCCCTGAGCCTGCGCTTTTCCAGGCTAAAGAGTCCCATGGCTCTCAGCCTGTCGTCATAAGGTCTGTTTTCCTGACCTTTGATCATGCACGTGGCTCTCCTCTGGACTCTCTCAAGCTTCTCCACATCCTTTTTGAGTTGTGGAGCCCAAAACTGGACGCAGTACTCCAGCTGCGGCCTCACCAAGGCCGAGTACAAGGGGAGAATGACGTCCCGGGATTTGCTCGAGAAGCATCTATGGATGCAAGCCAGCGTTTTGGTTGCTTTACTAGCCGCAGCATCGCATTGCAGGCTCATGTTCATCTTGTGGTCAATGATGACCTCCAAGTCTCTTTCTTCTGTAGTGCTATCCAACGTAGCACTGCCGAGTCTATAAGGATGCTGCAGGTTTTTCCTCCCAAGGTGGAGAACCTTGCATTTTTTTGTGTTCAAGTTACTTGAAAATTGTCAAATGCCTCTATTATCTGTATCAAAAAATGAATAAATAAGTTCCTGATTTTAGGATGAGCTCAGCTATCATTTAGGCCTTGAGCTGAAGAGAGCAGGAAGTGGCATTGGGAACTATAACAGCTGTTGAGTTCTGAGCACTCGTGCATATCCAGCATTATTTATTTGATTGTATATGGCAAACAGTGCATTGTTTTCCTCTAATTACTACTATTTAGCTGTTTGTTCTGTTTAACTTGATGACTGGAGCAACACAACAATACACATCCCAATATGACACCTGCTGTTATGACTTCAGTGCAACTAAAGTTGTTCCTCCAGTTGGAAGAGTTACACCTGACCCATAACATTTCTGGAATAAAACTATGCGTGTAATAGGTATAATTGTGAACTGCTTGTGAACTTTTCTGAAAGAAAAATATTAAGTTTCTTTAGTTTCCTTTAAAGATTGTTTGCCTGCAATAATCATTAGTCAATAATAACATATGAGTGAGAGTTACATGGAAAGCACTTTGAGTTAATTATCTGCATACATAGAATCATAGAAAGGTAGGGTCGGAAGGGGAGGTCATCTAGTCCAGCCCCCTGTTCAAAGCAGGACCATCCCCAGCTAGATCATTCCAGCCAGCTTGAGCTGTGCCTTAAAAACCTCCAAGGATGGAGATTCCACCACATCTCTAGGTAACCCCTTCCAGTGCTTCAACATCCCAGTGAGAAAGTTTTTCCTCATATCCAACCTAAACTTCCCTTGCTGAAACTTGAGACCGTTGCTCCTTCTTGTGTCGTCTGCCACCACTGAGAACAGTCTAGCTCCATCCTGTTTGGAACCACACTTCAGGTAGTTAAAGACTGCTATCAAATCCCACCTCAGTCATTGGTGACATGTAGGGGGTGCATGCGGCTGCACATGCAGCCCCTGAGTGTGGCAGCGCACCCCCTGCAAAAAGGCGCCGCTGACAATGTTACTGCTTGCCACCCCCCACCGCCAACACTGCTGGCAGTGTCTGCAGGTGGTCTGCTGGCCATCAGTGGGTGGTCCCCAACTGACAGTCAGCGCTCGCCACCCCTTCCGCCCTGCTGTTGACAGCGCCACGGTCGCCTGCAGAAACTCCCCACTTGCCACCACCATGCTCCTGCCGCTGAGTGCCACCGCTGCCTGCAGGAGCTAGCTGTGTCCCCCCCAGCCTCCAGGGCACACAGCGTTCATGCCCTCAGTCTTCTCTTCTGTAGACTAAATAAGCCCAATTCCCTCAGCCTCTCATCAGAACATGTGTCCCAGCCCCTGAACCATTTTTTTCCCCTCTACTGGACTCTCTCCAACTTATCCACATCGTTTTTATAGTGGGGGGCTCACATAGGCTATACCAGATGTGGTTTCACCAGTGCAGAAAAGAGGGAAATACTTCTCTTGATCTGCTTGCAAAGCTCTTACTAATGCAGCCCTGTATGCTGTTAGCCTTCTTGGCAACAAGGGCACACTGACTCATATCCAGCTTATTGTCCCCTGTAACCCCCAAGTTCTTTTCTGCAGAGCTGCTGCCCAGCCAGTTGGTCCCCAGTCTGTACCCATACATCAGATTCTTCCATCCTAACTTCAGGACTTTGCACTTGTCCTTGTTGAACCTCATGACATTTCTTTTGGCCAATCCTCCAATCTGCCTAGGTCACTCTGAATCCCAGCCCTACTCTCCAATATTTCTCTTATTCCCCCCAGCTTGGTGTCATCTGCAAACTTGGTGAGGGTGCACTCCACCCCATCTCCCAGATTGTTAATGAAGATCTGGAACAAAACTGGCCCCAGGACTGACCCCTGGGGTGCTCCACTTGATATCGGCTGCCAACTAGACAGTGAGCCATTGATCACTACCCATTGAGCTGATGATCCAGTCAGTTTTCTATCCATGTTACAGTCCTTTCATCTAATTTATGCTTTCTTAGCTTGCTTACAAGAATGCTGTGGGAGACTGTATCAAAACCCTTGGTAAAGTCAATGTATAGAATGTCCACGGCTTTCCCTGCATCCACAGAGCCTGTCATCTCACCATAGAAGGCAATCAGATTGGTCAGGCATGTGTCTGTCTGCTCTCTACTAATAGCAGGTAGCATCCCCTACTGATGGCAGATTGCTCCTAAGGGTCTTATTTAAATGCAATTCATAGAGTCATAGATGTTAGGGTCAGAAGGGACCTCAGTAGGTCATCGAGTCTGACCCCCCTGCCCTGGATAGGAAAGAGCGCTGGGGTCCAACGTCCCCAGCTAAGTGCTTGTCCAGTCTCCTCTTGAAGACTCCCAAGGTAGGGGAGAGCACCACCTCCCTTGGAAGCCCATTCCAGATTCTGGCAACACTTACTGTAAATATGTTCTTTCTAATGTCCAACTTAAATCTGATCTCTGTCAATTTGTGGCCATTGTTCCTAGTTACTGTAAGGGATGCCCTAGTAAATAGACCATCTCTTATTCCCTGCTGCCCTCCCCTGATGAATTAATAGGCAGCCACAAGATCACCTCTCAGCCTTCTCTTGTGAAGCCTGAAAAGATCTAGGTCCCTCAGTCTCTCCTCATAGGGCCTTGCCTGCAGGCCTCTGACCATATGAGTGACCCTCTGAATCCTCTCAAGATTCTCCGCATCCCTCTTGAAGTGCAGTGCCCAAAACTGGATGCAGTACTCTAACTGCAGTCTGACCAGTGCTGCCTAGAGGGGAAGCATCACCTCCCTGGACCTGTTCATCATGCATCTGCTAATGCATGATAAAGTGTGGTTATCCTTGTTATCACTTCATCGCATTGACGAGTCATGTTCATTTTGGAGTCAACTATGACTCCAAGATCCCTTACGATTGCTGTGCTGCTGAGAAGGTCATGGCCCAGCCTGTAAGTGTGTTGGTGGTTCTTTTTGCCCAGGTTCAGCACTTTGCACTTGTCTTTGTTGAAGTGAATCCTATTTTGTTCTGCCCATTTTACCAACTTGTCCAGATCTGCCTGGATCTGTTTTCTACCCTCTGATGTGGTAACTTTGCCCCATAATTTGGTATCATCTATGAACATGGACAGGGTGCTCTCTACGCCCTTGCCCAAGTCACTGATGAAGACAATGAATAGCACCCGACCAAGCACCTGACCTTGTGGGACTCCACTGCCCACATCTTTCCAGGTCGATATTGACCCGTCCACCACCACTCTCTGGGCATGACCCCGAAGCCAATTTGCCATCCACCTGACCATGTAATCATCTACATCACAGCCTGTCAGTTCTAGACCTCCATTTCCAACAATGAGGTGACCAAATCCCTTAAGTATATCTGCCTCAATGTGAGGACATAATAACATTTAAACTTACAATATATATGTACGTTCAGTTAAAACACCTTTTTGTGTATTGTAATCTGGTGGGCCAATACTTACATTTATAGATGGTGGTCACTTAGAATCTTTAAGCAATTCTATTAATAAAGCCTGCACTTGAACTTTCCCCATCTGTTTGTTGCTTTATCTTATCAATAGATACAGCCTTTCCTATGATAACGAAACATTCAAATAAAGGTTCCATTTAAATTTGTTCCATATATTTGTTTCCTGGTTGAGGAGGAAGAAGGCAGCTGAGAAGAATGCATTTGGGTGCAAAGATGCAGCACAGATATAATGGTGGGGATTTGGTATAGGTTACCAAATCAGGAACACAAGGTGGATGAGGCACTCTTTAAGCAGATGACAAATCTATCCAAAAGCTATGGGATGGTACTGATGGGAGATTTCAGTTTTCCAGACCTGTGCTGGAAGATTAATATAGCCAAACATAAAATGTCAAGCTGCTTTCTAACTTGTGTGGAGGACAAATTTCTGTTCCGGAAAGTGTAGGAGACAACTAGGGGTTCATCTATTTTGGGTCTTGTCCTGACCAACAGAGAAGAATTGGTGGAGGATGTGAAGGTGATGGGCAACTTGGGAGAAAGCTATCAAATGATAGAATTCCAGATCCTGAGACAGGGAAAGCATGACGTCAGCAAAATGAGGATGGTAGATTTAAAAAACGTGGATTTCATAGAATTCAAGGAGTTAATAGGCCTGGTGTCATGGAAAGATGCATCGAAAGGTAAAGGTACTCACGAAGGCTGGGTGCTTCTAAAAGCCACAGTATTGGAAGTCCAACAAGAAACTCTCTTGACGCATTTGAAGCACAAGGAGAATGGGAAGAGACCAATGTGGCTGTAGAAGGAGCTTCTAAAATGCCTCAAAGCGTACAAGTAGTGGCAAAATGGGCAGGTCACCAAGGAAGTGTACCAGGAACTAGCAAGGACCTGCAGGGACAAAATCAGGAAGGCAAAAATAAAGAATGAGCCACACCTGGCAAAGGAGGTTAAGGACAAGAAGAGGTTCCATCAGTATGTTGGCCAGAAAAGAAAAACTAAGGAAGCTGTGGGTCTCTGTTAACAAGGCAGGGGGAACTCCTAACCAAAGATGCAAAGAAGCAGAATCTACTCAACAGCTACTTTGTCACAGTCTTCACAAAAAAACAAGCTGCAGCCCGACACCCAAAAAGGATTATCTGGATAAGGAAGTGAGCAACCTGATCGGGGAGATAACAAAAGAGATGGTCAGAGAGCTTTTGTTGGGTCTGAATTAATTCAAGTCAGCATGGCTGGATGAACTTCATCCCAGGGTCCTGAAGGAACTGGCAGAGGAGCTCTTGGAGCTCTTGGCAATGATCTTCATGAAGTCGCAGGAACTGGGCCAGGTACCAGAGAACTGGAAAAGGGCAACGATAGTGCTGCTCTTTAAAAAGGCCAAGAAGGAGGACCTGGGGAACTATAGACCAGTTAGCCTCATGTCAGTACCTGGCAATTTCTGGAGCATATCCTAGGGAAGGCCATTTGCAAGCATCTGGAGGAGGAAAGGCTGATCACAAACAGCCAGCATGGATTTATGAGAAACAAATTGTGACAAACAAATGTTATCTCCTTCTTTGACAAAGTAAGTATATGGATGGATGAAGGGAATGCTGTGGATATCATGTATCTGGCAAGGATTTTCACCAAGGCTTTTGACAAGGACCCATAAGACCTTTTCATGAACAAATTGGAAAAACATGGACTAGATAAAACTTCTGTAAGGTAGACAGATAACTAGCTGAATAGCTGCAAGGAAAGGGTAATTAAGGGGTCCATGTCAGAATAGCAGGAGGTCTTGAGTGGAGTCCCGCAGGGGTCTGTCGTAAGCCAAGTGCTGTTTATTAATAATTTGGATGCCAGCATAGAAGGCTTCTTGAGCAAGTTTGCAGATGAAATGAAACTGGGAATGATTGTGAACATGTTGGAGGAAGAATCTGGGCATACTGGAAAGTTGGGCTGGAGCTAACAGGATGAAGTTCAATGCAGACAAAAGCAAGGTACTTCACCTTGCTAGGAATAATAAACAACACAAATATAAAATGGGTGATGCCTGGTTGGATGGCAGCACTATGGAAAAGAACTTGGGAATCTAGACTCAATATGAGTCTGCAGTGTGATACAGCCTCACAAAAGGCAAGTGTGGTTTTGGGATGCATTAACAGAAGCATTAGCTGCAAGACATGGGATATGATAGTGCCTCTCTACCTGCCACTGGTTAGGCCTCATGTGGAGCAGTGCGTGTAATTCTGGGCTCCACAATTTTGAACAGCATGGAGAAGCTAGAGAAGGTGAAGAGATGGGCAACAAAGATGATAAAAGACTTGGAAAGTAAGTCATGTGAGGACAGTCATGTGAGGACAGACTTGGAAAGCAAGTCATGTGAGGACAGAAGGAGCTAGGCATGCTTAGCTTGTGGAAAAGGTGCCCAAGAAGGGATATGAAAGCAGTCTTCAAATGCCTGAAGGGCTGCCATAAAGAAGAGGGGAAGCACCTTTTCTCTCTTGCTGCAAAGAGGAAGACATAGACCAATAGCCTAAAGTTGCAGCAAAGTAAGTTTAGATCGCATATTCAGAAAACCTTTTTTACTGTGAGAATAGTGAGGCAGTAGAATAGACTGCCTAGGGAAGTTGTGGACTCTCTGTCACTGGAGGTGTTCAAGAAGAGGTTAGACAGTCACTGAGCAAGGATTATCTAGGCAAATGGTTCCCAGCCTTGGAGTCACAATCCCATTTGGGATTGCAACAATAAAAAATGGGGTTGCAAAGACACTTCACAGTGCTGAGTGATTACGATGAAAAGTCACAGAAAAAAGCAAGAAGCAGCAGGTTCCTCTTGCAGGCTAGCAGTTCCAGCCTGCAAAGGGCTGCTTGGGGCTGTGGGGCAGCAGAAGGAGGGTGATCAAAGAGGGGGTGGCACACGCATGCGCGCACACACACATGCATGTGGCAGTCAGGTAGCTCCCACAGCTCCCTCCAGGTAAGTCTATGGGAGGAGGGGAAGGGGAAGGAGAGGAGGGCTGTTTGAGGCCCCCATTGTGAAGTAGGGAGGAAGGGAGTGGGGTAGGGCTAGGGCTGGGGCATGGGACCCGGGGTCAGGGAGGGAATACAAGGCCTGGCTGGGGGAGCAGGATGGTCAGGCAGGGAGCACCTCTACATGCTGGCATAGCCAATATGGGGCTCTTAGTAGCTGCACTGAGCCTCCCCAGCCCGCTCTGCCCTCCTGTGTTGGGTCCTACATGACTGGCTGCAGAGGACCCTGAGGGGAGGGCAGCAGGGCAGGAAGCTCCAAGCCTGCAGGAGGCAGCCCGCATCCTCCTTGCCCGTGGGCTCCAATCTGGCCATGCCTCCCAATGTGGGGAGGGAGTGTTGATCTTGTCTGCATCATAAAAAATGTCCAATGTTTAAAAGGAGTCATGCTGAGAAAAGGGTTGGGAAACACTGATCCAGGCATAGCTATCTATGCCTATATTCTACTATGGGTATTTCCCATGCTTCTGGGCTTTGCTGCTTGCCCCTGCCATTTCTTGAATTTTACTCCACGGTCAGATTGGTATAGTGCAGTGGTGCCCAACCTTTTTTTTGCTGTGACTCACTGCTGGAAGTGGAGTGTGGTGACAGCAGCCCAGGGGCAGGGGAGCTCCCAGCATGTGGTGTGGCTCATCCTTTGAATGTGGCACCACTGGCATTGCCCCCATGACCCTCATTTGGGTTGTGTCCCGAAGTTGGGAACCACTGGTATAGTAGGATGAAAAAAGAAGGGTAAACATGTCACCCCATAAGCAACTCATTGCCACAAGTAGCCACAGTGTATTTCAGGTAGAGGTGGTCTACCCATGTCAGAAAAGTCATGCTGCTAATTTGGAAAGTAGTGCATGTAGCTGCCATATCGGAATCCAAGATGGCTGCCGTTAATTCACGTTTTGGTCAATATTTCAGCTCCCACTAGGTTTAGAAAATAAATTCCAATGAAGAAACCAACATTGTATGAACTAAGGAGATCAATTGTAACATTTCCATTGTAGTAGGCATGTTGGATTCCAAGACGGCTGACACATTTGCATGTATATATAGACTCAACATAATTTAAAAACCTAATAAACAATACTCTAATACTAAAACCTCACAAATTTTTTCACTTCAAATTTCATGTAGCAAGCCTACAGTAGTGGAAATATTATCACTCAGGCTAGCCTACTTGTTCAAGTTATATTGAATAAGACTGTAGCAGAGCACTAGGGTGCTCGCTACTAATAATAGTAATAAGGATGGCTGCCAATCAACAGGGCAGCCCAGGTGAGGGTTGCGGAGGCAATTAATGTGGGTCAGCTGGCTAGAAGGGGGCAGGGCCTGGCCTTTTTAAGCGATCAGGCTGAGGCCAGAGCCAGTTCCCTTCTGGCAGCCTGAGGTGCAGGAACTCTGCAGAAGAGCCGAGCCGAGCCGAGCGGTGTGCAGCCTGAGCACCTAAGGGGCTGCAGCATGGTGAGGGCAGAGAGAATCCTGACGGAGATGCCTCTGCAAGAGGGCCAGTTTGGGCCTGGACCCTTATGTTATAGCCGGTAGGCTATTTTGAGTTAGAGCCAGTTGGTTAGTAGTTTGCTTTGTGGTAGGGCTGTTTGTGTGAATACCAGAGGACGGGGTGAGGCTGTAGGGGTGCAAGGAGGCCTCATGGGAGCTCCCCAATAATCCGGGAATTCCTGGTGCCCAGTAAGGGCACAGCAAGTGGTGCCAGGGTGGCACAGCAATTGGCGCCATAGCTGGCACAGCGGGTGAGTGCCAGAGAGGTGTGGTATGTGGGGTGTTGAGACCTCAGCCCGTGAGGGCGGTATTTTGCCCAGTAGGGTGTACGACCCAGGAAAGGGGTCTGGGGCCAGGTAAGGCTAAGGCCGCCTGAGCCCCAACCTTGGGAAGCCCAAGTGCAGGCCAGGAGCGCGGGCAGCGCGGCATAGGCCCCAGGGAGGGCGAGGAACACGGGCAGCGCGGCATAGGCCCCAGGGAGGGTGAGGAGCACGGGCAGCGCGGCATAGGTCCCAGGGAGGGCGAGGAGCGCGGGCAGCGTGGCATAGGCCCCAGGGAGGGCCGGCATACGGGAACCGGAAACCTGGGCAAGCGTGTAGTAAGAGTCTGGGAGAGAACAAGCCCGGAGGGCAGGTTAAAATAAGAGGCTCCAGGGTGAGCGACTAGCACCCTAGTGACACTCAGTCCCGGAGAAGGGCGAGCGCGCGGTAGAAGTCCCGGAGAGGGGCAGGCGCGTGAGAGTAAGCCTGGAGAGGAGTGGATGTGCGGATAGGGGCCTGACTGATAGGAGCTCGACAGAGCCGAGCGTGCGACTAGGGGCCCGGAAAGGGAAAGAGTGATGCAAAAATTGCGGTTCATTTCTTTTGGAGGCTCGCAAATAATAATAATTCTCAGGCACACACTATTAGCAGCACAAAAGGTGTATTTGCAAATAGGGTCAGAGCAGAGATAGAAAATCTCAGATTGCTCCGCCGCCGAGGAAACCCGCAGCAGGCACTATATACTCTCTCTCCTGGGCACATGTGCAGAAACAGGAACTCTTACAGCTCATTTCCGGTTCATACAAACATATATGTGATTATGTCACTTCAACCGTCGCATGTGTATTATAATTAACTACTTAAGTATGCGGGGCGGATAGGCATATATGCATCAGCTAATTACGCATGCTCAGAAAGCTCTCTAGGTCACCAAGAGTTGAAATCCCCCCCCCTTTCAAGGACACAGTCAGTTGAATTCCAGCTTCTGTAATCTGCATGTGAATTGTCAGGGGGAGTGTGGGGGTAGAGAGTGATTTAGTATAAGAAAAACTAGCAAATTGGCCAAAGGGGAGGGAGGAATGTCCTTGGTGGTGTGTCTTCCTATCAGGTACGAGATGCAAACTGTGCAGTTCTAACAACACTCTATTCATTATGCGTTTCTAATAATATTTCTAATAAGAGGGTGAACAGAAGCCCGGGAGGGACGAGTATATCCGGCGCGTGTACGGAGAAACCCCAGAGAGCGGGAGCGCGCGTATTGAGAGACCCCAGGTCGGGGCGAGCATATGACACGAGAACGTCCAGTATAGCTGCGAGGCTTGGGGCATGCTAAAGGGGAGGTCAGAGGCACGCATAGCCCTTAAGCCTGGGGTGCACCGAGTCACCCCATACAGAACGGGGAATAGTTCCAGCATAACACCGTGTACTAGGGGATCAAAAGCAGCCTCCCATATAGAACCAGATATCATCAAAGACATGGCGGGCGAGATAAGAGGGTGCTGGATCACGTACTTGGCACGGCAGGGGTGCCAGAGGGATCACGGCTGCCCCTGCGCCCCACCCTGTGACAAAGACAATACATTTTTTTTTAAGCTTCAGAATGTGGATGAGTAGATATTAACAATACATAACTCAATGGCAATGAAACACACAGATATATGTTCAGCTTAAGGCAATAGGAACATGTAATAGTCTAATCCAATAGTAATATAATGGTAATACAGTGGTATATATAACTTTAATACAATGGGTAAGTGCAGTTTCTCAGATCTCTTCATCACTTGAATCTATTTCTGAATCCACTTCTGAATCACTGTAGTTATTATATGGATCACAACATGCTGTCTCATAGCACTCACAGCCAGGACTGCGTGGCACAGAATAGCATGCTCATGCAAGCAAGGTAATCTTGCATTCTATCAGCTATTCTATCTAGAACTTGCACCTTGTTATCCAAAGGTATTCTGCTGGTAATGGTTCAAGCATGGTTATGACAGGAACATAACTGTTATTTTCAGCTTGTCAACCACACTGGTCAGGTTATGACAGTGGTGTATTAGGTTCAAGCGCACTGTGCCAAACGAGACTCTGATAATTGGCTCTACATACATGGTGCACAAGGGAGTCATGTCTAGGTGGAAGTTTACCCTAACATCCAGAAGGGTCATCAAAGATGTTGACAACTGATACAGCAACACAACAGACCTTTCTACACAACTGTACAAAATGTTATCAACATCAGGCCTACTTCCTAGATCTGCTAATAGATGTGGATGTTGAAAAAACACTTTCCAAGCAGTTTCTTAGTATGACCACTGGACTGGCTGGTGGTATCACAACCCATGACATGGCGGAATCCAATTAGAGATACATAGATTTTTCTAATCCTAGAGCAGGCTGAAATATTGACCAAAATGTGAATTCACAGCAGCCATCTCAGATTCCAATATGTTGACTTCATGCCCTACTTGCCAAGTTGGCAACATGACTTTTCTGACATGGGCAGACCACCGCTACCTGAAACACCCTGTGGCTTCTTGTAGCAATGAGTTGCCTATGAAAACAAAATCTAGAGACCTTATTGGTCAATGTATATCCTACTAGTACACACAGTGGGGGTTTTTGCCTTCCTCTGTAGTTGGAGGCATGGCCCTCTATCCAGGATCTCTAAAGCATATACTGACAACATTTTATAGAAGCAGGACATTGGCTGCCATGGTTCCCCTTCTTTACCTGTGGCAGGTGTTAGATCTATGCTGTGTCAGGGTTCATAGTAGTCTTGCATAGAGTTTAGATTATATAGGATAGTTATATAGAGTGTATAGGATAGTTTGGATGGTTTGGATCCTGCCTCAGGCTGGAGGTTGGACTAGATGACCTCTGGAGGTCCCTTCTAGCCCTACTTCTCTATGATTCCATGAAATCCATTGGATGGAGTAACATAACCTCAATCCCGGGTAAGCTCTTTGAAAAAATTATCCTGGCACATATCCAGGAGGGCCTTGCGGGGGAATGCATGCTCAGGGGCAACCAACATGGGTTCATCAGTGGCAGGTCTTGTCAGACCAACCTGGTGGCCTTTTACGATCAGGTCACCAAATCATTAGACGCAGGGGTTGCTGTGGATGTAGTCTTTCTGGACTTCCGGAAGGCTTTCGACACTGTCTCTCACCCTGTCCTCATCAAAAAGCTGGGAGACTGTGGTGTCGATGCCCACACGGTCAAATGGGTAGCCAACTGGTTGGAGGGCCGCACCCAGAGGGCGGTAGTGGATGGGTTCTTCTCGACCTGGAAGGACGTGGGCAGTGGGGTTCTGCAGGGCTCGGTCCTCGGGCCCGCACTGTTCAACATCTTCATCAGTGACTTGGATGAGGGGGTAGAAAGCACCCTGTTCAAGTTTGCTGATGACACTAAGATGTGGGGGGATGTGGGTGCACTAGAAGGGTGCAATAGGCTACAAGCTGACCTTGACAGGTTGCAACGGTGGGCGGATGAGAATAGGATGGGGTTTAACACTGATAAGTGCAAGGTGTTGCACATGGGGAGGAAGAACCGGCACCACACTTACAGGTTGGGGAACTCCCCTCTTGCCAGCACGGAGATGGAAAAGGATCTTGGAGTCGTCATTGACTCCACGATGAACATGGGCCGGCAGTGTGGGGAGGCAGTCAAGAAGGCCAACCGTACCCTGTCATGCATCCACAGATGCATCTCGAGCAGGTCCAGGGAGGTGATCCTCCCCCTCTATGCGGCACTGGTCAGGCCGCAGCTGGAGTACTGCGTCCAGTTCTGGGCGCCACACTTCAAGAGGGACGTGGACGATATGGAAAGAGTTCAGAGGAGGGCCACTCGTATGATCAGGGGTCAGCAGGGCAGGCCTTATGAGGAGAGGCTACGGGACCTGAACCTGTTTAGCCTCCACAAGAGAAGGTTAAGGGGGGACCTTGTGGCCTGCTACAAACTGGTCAGGGGGGATCAGCAGGTATTGGGGGAGTCCCTGTTCCCCCGTGCGCTGCCAGGAGTGACCAGGAATAACGGTCACAAGCTGGCGGAGGGTAGGTTTAGATTAGATATTAGGAGGCGCTACTTCACAGTCAGGGTGGCTAGGGCCTGGAACCAGCTTCCAGGGGAAGTGGTGCAGGCTCCTAGCCTGGGGATTTTTAAAAGGAAGTTAGATGAGCACCTTGCCGGGGTCATCTGACCCCGGTGTTCTTTCCTGCCAAGGCAGGGGGTCGGACCAGATGATCTTCCTAGGTCCCTTCCAACTCTAGCTACTATGAAACTATAACTCAGAAGCATAACCAGGTTTAGCTGACCAGCCCTGAGTCCTGCTTAGAAGGGGACCGAGAATTGTTGCTGCTGCTGTCTCCCCATTACCACTGCTGCCCAAGGTACAGAACCTGGTTGTTACCTCTCTGCAGCAACCAGAGAGATCAAAATAAGTGTCATTTTGGGAATAACTTTGATTTTAAAATATCATGATAAATATGACAAAAATGAAGAATTTTGATTATTTGACAATTGTTTTTTCTTCTGAAATGAAAGAGACTATTTTGGACTACAACATTCATTCAAAAGTTTTCTACCATCTGTATTTCACAGAGGACAAAGCAAGCCTAACCTCAATCACAGCCAAACTCTCAAGACAATTCTTTAGCTGCTGATATGATATATGCAGTGCTCAGTATTTTCCACAAGGAGGAGAAAGAATACTAGTTAATGGAGTGAGTTTAGAATTTCCCAGGAAGAAGATAAATCCACATAAAAATAAAGACAGGACAACTGATTACATTTTGCAAGAGATGAAAGCCCTTCCCACACTGTATTATTCTTTGATTAAAGTTAATCAAGTTAATTATAGAGGAAAATCTCTGATATAAACAATGTTGGGCAGTGATGGTGGTGGGGAACCAAAACAGTTTCAGTTCTCTAGAGTTAATCTCTATACAGAAAATCTCTAGAGAGAACAAGCATGCGTTTTGAAAGCACTCAGTGCTGGTTTAACTCTGTTCTTATTGCACTCAGTAAATCTGCTGACTTCACTGGGGATACATCTGAAAACTCATTGAGGTTCAAATCATTTGTGGGCAGCTGGATACTAGTGCTTATTGACAGCAAATTGGTCCATGTTCCAAGGTGTCTAGCACATGACACAGGGGCTGTTTTGGGTCAGACTTTTAAAATTCCCTGAGAGAGCTAGATGCCTTGTGACTGGTAGTAGGAGGTATGTGGCTAACTTCCTTCAATGCTTTTGAAAAGCCCATTCTTTGGTAATAACTAGCCTAAAAAAATGGAGATAATCTCATGGCACCTTAGATCACATTGCATTTTCCATGAAAAACGGTGCAAATGCCCATAAATACACATGCAAGTGCGCATAGACCATTTCCTAATATAGTAGAACCCAAAATATTTCTACCTGGGTGATTCACAACCAGCTGAGTTTGCCAAAGTAAGGCAAGCTGAAGCTAAACAACATAGGTTGTTGAATTAGGGACAACCCACTTAGCAGTTCGCTGCAGCATTTACTTCAAAGGGTACTGCTTGTTCACGTGGATGGAAGTCATCAGTGTCCCATGCTGCTGGTCAGAGAAGTGGTTCCTTTTAAAATAAAAGCCATAGCAGATAGCTGGAGCATCTCAGTGGTCCCTTGCTGTTTGCCTGGGCTCTGCACACTTCTGGATGCCTCACAAACCCTTGTCTCCTTCAGGGTAAGGAACCAAACAGTGAAGTACCTAAGTTCTACCGGCATCCCATTCCACATTTAAATTCTCTAGATTGTTGTTAGACCCCCAACCATTCCTGGGAAGGAAGGACCTGACATTATACACAATGATTAGTTTTATCTGGCACCCTAAAGATTACAGCAGCTAGGAAACATTCTAAGAAGATGCAATTCTTCTTCACCACCATCGCATCCCTTCTAGGCTACAGAGGATTTCTGTTCCTCACCACTGACTCTCTGGCTCACTAGTGTTAAGCAACTTCCAGGTTCTTAACCATTGACTTTCTGCCTGCCTCTTTTTCATATGGACAAGGGTGTTGCAGTTCAATACGAACAAGATTTTTTGTGAGTTTAGGGTGCAGACAGAAGTGATAGGTTTTTACCCAATCTGGCCACCGAAAGCAGTTTATAGCTGTGACCAAACACAAGTGCATGGCTGCAGACAGCTTAGAAATGATGGATCCCCATTGCATGAGGTATCAGATAAAGACGTCTCAAAACGTAGTGTTTTTTGTAACTTGTGTCTGCGAGCTCCCAGCCTGTCCCTGTTTTCAGAATGGGAGTGGGGAAGGGAGCACTGGGAGTTCAGTTGGGTTTTTTCATGCCCCTTGGAGGGTGAGGTGGGTGTATGGGAGCCCCCCAAGGTAGGAGGGCCTCCAATTCACCCACCCTTCAGCACTAATTAGGGAGCCCCAAGAATGAGCTCCCTCCACTGCCTTACCCCCCTCCCATTCTGAAAACAGGAGCACTGGCAGAGATCCCTGGCCATTGCTATGGAAACCTGGCTGCAGGATCCCAGCCCCAGCTAGATCCCTCTCCACCCTGGAACCAACAGTGAACTTCTGGTTGGTCTGGGGTAACCCTGTAACTCAGATCCCTTGGCAGAGATTGGTCTCAGTTGCAGCTGGGAGCTGTCTGCACTCACTTTGATCCAAAGAGGACTCACTCCCTACAATTATTGAAGATCCAAAGATGCACTGATACAATCAGCTTTAGGACCAGCCTTTTATACACAGAATAGGTACAACTTAATAACAATGCAAGCTTCTCCTTATTGATGACCGTGGCCATAGTTTTCTAACCTGATCTCAGATCTGATATAATGTCTGTAAGGGTCAGAGGCATAACAGACACTTTTCAGGGCATGGACAGATTAATATATGCCTTGGTATAATTTACATAAATTTTGTACACCAATGTAAATTATTCCACAATCAGGAACAAAAAATTATATAGCTATCCCCAGGATAGCTCACACAGGAAGCAGTACTGCTTCCTGCTTCTTACTGCAAGAGGCAGAGGTAATAACTCCTTTAGCAAATGACTGGCCAGGGATGGATGCAGACATAAGAAACCTAAAAGAATGTAACCTACGCTGATGGGGTTTTACCCCTGATTCTTTCAGTTGTAATTCTCCACTGGACTGGGTGATGTTGCCCTGGTTTGGAGGCTTGAAATGTCTGTGAGTTATGTTTTTATAATGGTGTAAAGCCAGTTATACCAGTGTAAAGGTTTTATCTCTTCATTCCCTCCATCTCACTCTTGTTGTAATTACACCTGCATTAAACCAAGATTAGTTCAGGTGATACAAGCGAGATTTAACCTCATATGAATCACATAATTTTCAGTGGTTCTTGCTTTTTATTATGAAGTATCATGTGATATTTATATTTTAACTTGGCACTTACTTCAATAGAACATACCATTTGTCTTGTGTAAGTCCTAACCTGAACAGCAGTCTAGTTTTTTTGCCTGCAGACGGTGTGAAAAAAATCATAGGGGCAGTTAACACAATTACACCCCCCACCCAATCCCTTTTGTTTCCAGAGTCAATACAAACTAATTAAGTTAATTTTCTGCTTTGCTGATGCTGGGTGTTTTGTTTTAGCCTCTGACGTGTTCTAGCTCTGTAGACATCTAATTATAGCATTACAACCAGTTACCTAATTCAGGAATTAGGTGGGTTCTGGTTGAGAAATGACTCACTTTTTCAACCCACACCCCCCTTGTTTATTGCAAGCAGGAGAGAAAACATGGAGCCTGGAGGATTTCTAAATGTTACCTGCAAACACTAGAAGGAGCTTAATGGCATTCAGTAGAAACAAAATTAAGCCATTTCTACTTTAATTGTTAAAGTGAATGTAGTGCTCCTTAAGGGTTTTGGCTTGACTTCTATTAAAAAAAAAAGGACCTTCTCACAGGATTAATTCAGGAAGGATATAAAACCACTAGTTCTAAAGGGGATTGTGATTAATTGTGGGTGAAGGTAGAAGTTTGTGGCTTGTTGAAACTAGAAGCATTTGTCTTGACCCATGTATCTGAGCTCAGTTTCATCTGGCAGTAGTATATTTTTTCATAGTTTTCATAGACAATAGGGCTGGAAGGGACTTTGTAAGATCATCAGGTCCAGTGCCCTGCCCAAAGGGCAGGAAGTCAGCTGGGGTCATTCAACCGCTTCTTGAAAGTGTCCACAGTAGGTGCTTGCACCACTTCTGGGGGGAGTCTATCCCAGACTCTGGAGACTCGGACAATAAAGAAGTTTTTCCTTATGTCCAGTCTAAAATGGTTTTCCAGGAGTTTGTGACCATTGGGCCTTGTCTTCCCTTGGGGTACCCTGGTGAACAGATGTTCTCCCAGATCCTGATGCACACCCCGATATATATTTTTGTAAAAATGAGGCCTGTTCCTGTGGAACCTGTTCTAGCCCAGACCCAATGGAGCTGCACCAGTGTAAGTTGGAGGTGTTCAACTTATTTGAAAAAAAAATTCCCTTCCAAATCAGAATGTCAAGTATTTTTTACAAAATAAGTCTGAATTTTGGATGGGGAAAGTTGCAACAGAGAATTTTGTCAGCTTCACTTGAAATGAATCAACATGGTAAAAAGGTATTTAGTAAAGACACTTTTCTGAATTTCTATAGGTAGTGAAGGCTCAGCAGGATTAATTTGTGTTAATTACAACTGAATTTACAGGGAGAATAAATGAAGAAAGAGAAATGATCCTTTTTCTAACACAAACAGGTCAATTTCAAAATTCAGATTTCAATTCTACTGATCCAAAACCCGATTAATTGCACTTAATCAACATTTGCTCCATATCAAATTTCAGTCTCAATGAAATCACATTTTCCAGCGTGAGAGAATTTTGTGCAGAATTTTCCGATCCACTCTTACATAGCTGTAGCCTGATTCTGGACTTTTACGATCTTTCCTAGAAAGAGCTGGAGGACATGCGTTGGCTTTTGTTTAGGTCATGATTTTTTTGTCCATTTCACTGTGTAACCACAGACGCCATGTGACTTAATGATGTCTGCGGCTAATAACACAACTAATGAAGTGTTGGGCAGTGGATGAAACCAACATGACTTCATGTGAGTTCCTACCTTCTGACTGGTCTCTTGGGGCAGAGTTTAAATTGGAGTGGGAGTCAATGACATCTCAAAAAAGCAGGAGCTGTTTGAGAGAAACCTGTCAGAAACGATTGTGACCTGGTCAACCTGCTCACTTGTGTGGTGCATCCTGGAAACAGAGGTAAAAGTTACTTGCTGCAGCAAGGCAGAGGTCGTATGCTAAGTAATGATAGGCTGCATTCTAACAGCCAACGAGAGAGGAAAAAGTAATGTTGTTTTCTTGATGCAGGTAGCAATTCAAAGTATGAAGACTGTAATTCTGCTGCTTTGTCTCCTAGGAACAGCATTGTCTTTACCAGTGAGTATGTTTACGCTATCACTTTTCTTTTATCTGATTTAATCCGCTTGCTTGATTTAGTTAGAAAAGCAAAGACAAAAAATGAGATACTATATTTTAGAATAGTCTCCCAAGGCAAACTGTAGGAGCTGAAGCACTTGGATTGTTTAAATCAAGATAACAAATAGCCAGGTAGTCCTGTAGTGGGCAGTCCTACCAGACCCAAGAGATAGTTGATTTGCTTTCTGTCATGCACAAGCTCTTTTATGCTGTCATTCAGAGACGTGTCAGATGGCGAACAACAGCAAGGCAATGCAATTAAATGGAGCAAACAGTAGATCTGGGTTCACTGACTTACCAGAAGAAAGATGCTAAGTTTAACAGTTCAGCGGATGGGCTCCTTGGCCATGTCCAGTTGAGTGGGAACATATGGTTCCCCGGGATACATAGCAGCAGAACAGCTTGTGCCACTGCTACTTGTCCCAAGAGAATATTTGTGCCACGTGCTCTGGTGCATGGCAGGTTACCCTGGGTGGGGTAGGGGAGGTTGGGGCCAGCATCTGTGCTGGCCCCAGTAGCCTTACCTGGGGTCTTGGGTGCCTTGGGAAGCCGCAGCTGTGTCACATCTGCAGCAAGGAGCCTGGCCAGCAGCCAGAGGTGGCTCTGACTGGCCAGGCTCTGGTTTTGGACAGTGCATGCTGCTGACACATGCGCCACACTGCTTTCTTTTGGCGTGGATTTTTTTTTACCCCAGGATTTCTCACAGTCCAACAATTTCCCCCCTTCCCTCCTATGTTGCAAGGTGGCAGCACGGGGAATGCCTGCATGTGCGTTGTGTGGTACTGCAGATGGGTTTGTGGCTCCACAAACTGCACATCTGCGGTTGTCTGGACACGGCCCTTGTGGCTAGCCCTGAGTTCTTAGTTGCCTTGGCATGTGTGTGATGAGATTATAGATTTTAGCACCAGGAAAGACCAAAATGATAATTTAGGCTCTGATTCAGCAATCCCTTCCGTACTGACTAAAGCACTTAAATACACGCTCCTGGATAATACATCACAGGCAACAGCAGCTTATCATTTCTGCATCAGGCCCTATACTTGTTCTTGAGCTGGAGCAAATCTTTTAGACAAGCATCTAATCCTTAGAGAACAAGACTGTAATTAACCAACCAATTAGCAAATTAAGTGAAATTTAAGCCATGTTCTGATACACAGGGATTTGTTTCTATCTACAGGTGCGACAAGCTGGAACAGTTCTTCCTGTGAGCAATAGCAGAGAGGTAAATAACATGCACCTTTGGCCATTCTGTGTTAGACAAAGGCTCATTTCTTTTAAAAAAGTACATAATTTCACTGACTAATCTGAATTTTTTCACATATAGTCTCGCTACAAATTTGGTTGTAATTGATACAATTAATCTCTATGAGCTTTTGTTTCATATTTAAAATTAAAACTCATAATATTCTTACTCTGCCTTGATGATATTTGTAAAAAACATTTCTAGAAACCTTTTGACTAATTACTAAAATAAGTAAAAACAATGTAAGGACAATTTATAAAGCTATCTAAGATGGCTTTCCACTTACTAGTCGCGGTTCAATTCTGGGGAGAAGTATTATTTTAATAGATCTTATGAAAAGTGATATTATACATGAAGAAATATTTTCAGAATTGTCACGAGCATTTTTCAGGTTTTAAGAACGTAAGTGCTCATTTTCCAGAAGTGTGCCTTTTGAAGACTCCAGCTGACTTTGCAATATACAAGCCCACAGAAAAAAATGAAAACTAAAAACAGAAAAGCAGAACTGATATACCCAAATACAACTTAACATTGAAAGACAAACTGCTTTATGGAAATTAAACAGCATTTTCTTTTTAAATGAAAAATAAAGGTGTTTGAACATTTGGTTGATCTGAACCCAGAGAGTTAAGGCTTTGTCTGAACTGTCTAAATTTCTTCAGGCTGCAGCTAGAGACACTGATCCTGCTGAAGCTTAGGCCCTTGCCTAGCTTTACATATGGGATGTATCCTAGTTCAGGGTTAAGACTGTTCAGGGTTTTAGGATAGAAACCTTAATGTAGCAGCTTTCTTGTGACTCCATTATAGATTGTGAAAATTCACTTTAAGTCTGCAGCATAAATTATATTTATATTATAGGTTTTAGCATGGATGTCATAAACCAGCTGCTACACGAGAAGAAAATTCATCAAGCCTTGAAAATAATGATGAATCTAGAATTATGAATCTAATTGGTAGCTTTTACATTTAGTTTATGAGGAACAGTTAGAGACTGGAATATACACTAATAGTGTCTGAAAATGTCTAATCTTCAATTACTAGATACTGCAACTAATGAGACTGTACAACTCCTTGGGTAACATTCCACAGCAGACACAGGTACTGCCTATACTTTATTTTGCATTGGGGTTTAATTTGTCATAAAAGATTAGTTCTTGGTTTCCGTCATACCACAGGAGCCTCAAGCTGACTGAAGTATGAGACAATGAGCCTAATTCTCTCCTTGTCTCTATGTCATTGTAAGACAGAAGATAATCAGCCCCAAAATCTATTGTCACTTTCTGCAGCTCAGTTTTAATAATTGGCTGTATATGAAGGCAGCATAAACTGCTGGTGAGTGTGGTGACCAGATCTCCATGACAGATCACTTTCTCTGCCCAAACTAAGGATAAGCTTTGTTTGGGCAGAGAAAGAATGTAATCTACTTGTGAATGGGTGTTTTGTTGGTCCCCCCTCTGTACCAATCCATTGAGGATACAAGCTGACACCAAATATCACACAGCTATAGCAAATTATGCTTCTGGCTCTGGGACACCGCACGTCAGTTCCCCATGTATCAACTGAGATGCACAAGGCTGAGATCAGGTCCCTATTGTGTATCGCATGTTGTTGTATCCCATATTATAATATTGTATATTGTCATATCACATCAGCACTGAGAAGAAGACAGCTCCTTTGAAAGGGTTGAAAGCCAGAGGGCATGATACAGGAAACATGGTTAGAATAAGTCCATTTTGCAGGTGAAGAACTAAATATGACTGGTTAAAAACATACTAAGTTTGCAATGAAAACAGAATTCCCAATATTCCAGTTTTATTTCACAGAATTGTTCAGGAGGCTTTTCCCCTAACATAACTGAAAATGTTTAGTTTTTTGGGAAAAAAAAAACCCTGACACAATACTACAAAATCTTTCATAAGGAAAGGACCGGCTCGGAAAACAAGGCCCAGAAAGATTATGTAACTTAATAGGATTCAGGAGAAACAGGAGCCATTCTGTCTCAGTTCAGTGCTTTAAGCCAGCACCAAATCTCTTTTTTCCTGAACCAAGAGAATGGAGAAACTGAATAAATATAAACATGTATGTAAACACTGATGTCTCTTCAGCTAATGAAAGGTATACTTAATTGCTATGTTTATTCATTATGGAATCATAAAGCAGAGGTGGCAGCAGCTATATTTTCAGAAGAAAGCATATAATTTAAAAATCAAGAGACTGCAGCTTTCTTCTCAGAATTACAGAAAACAGTGAACAAATGCAAAACATATAATTTTTCATCTCATACGTAAAATATTTGTTGTCATAGCAACAGGTAAACCCTGGATTGGGACTGCCACCAGCACAACTGCTTCCTGATCAGACACCATTGCTAGCACAACAGGCAAATCAGGTATGGCACGCAGACTGTTTACTATCAGGCATATTATTTACGTCTACACTGTGGATGGTACAGGAAGAAGGATTCCTGGCATGCATACAAGATCTAAGATTGAAAGGGAAAAATGAAATTTTCACTCTATGGTGGAAAACTCTCAGCTGGATGGAGCTAGCTGGAAATTTTATGGCAAAACAACTTTTCATTGGAAAATGCCAGTTTGACCCCAAAATGTTAGTCTGAAGTATCTTGGACTCAACAAACTTAACCAAACCCAAAGCAGGGTTCTGAGGAATAGGCCTAGCAAGGAAGGCCCATGTACTGGGAACGTTGGGCTCCTCCAGCACAAGCTGAAACTGACAAAAGCATCAGTTTCTTTGAGCAGCTTTGGGATGCACAGAGCTTCAGTTCACTGAACAATTTCAAATGTTTTTGTTTTGGTTTGATTCAGATACAAACCAAGTATTTATTGGTTCGTTGCTATTTCCAACAAACACAAAACTCCGGTTTTTAGCCAGCTGTATATGGAGACACTCTGCTACCTCTAATGCCATTGAACAATAGGGCTGTGTGAAATTTCACTGTCCATTTTGACACTGTTTTGACTCATTTTGAGGTTGAAACAGCAAAATTGACATGAAACAAAGGGCTTCGAAACAGCCTCGAAACAAAACAAGGCTAGTTGAAATGTTTCGAAAGTTAAAATGTTTCAACCATAGCACTGGGGATGGGAAGTCAGTACAGCTGGATTGAGTTCCCATCTCCAGCTAGATCTGGCTAGGGAAAGGAAATCAACCCAGCTGGGCTGAGTTTCTATCCCCAGGGCAAGATCCGGCCACGGCCGGGGTATCAGCCCAGGTGGGCTGACTTTCCATCCCTGCACTAGATCTGGCCAGGGCCAGAGAGTCAAGACTGCCCAGCTGGGCTGACTTCCCATCCTCAGCCCAGCTGAGCTGACTTCCTGGCCCTGGCTGATCTAGCAAAACATCGAAACAGAGTTGAAACAGCCTCACTGCTCGATGGGGACAGGCAAGAGCCCTGGGGTTACTTAGCCCTGCAAGAGTGTCTGTGTTGTGACAGACTCCTGGGAGTTGCTGTATAGGGCTTCTCAAATCTCTGAGCTGCTGCATGTTATGCCATTGCTGTCAACATATTCTGTCCCCTCCCAAGGACAGCCCCAGACAGAGCATTGAAAGAAGTCCTCCTGAGACAGTTTCATGGTAGTCATTGATTGAGATTGAGGATGTTATTCCTTGCCCAGCATTAATACTGGCAGCCTGGCTGCTCAGCAGTGTGAGGTGCTCTTTGAGGATTGGTGAGTAGGGTTTTTGGCTTCTGCAAATGTTAATGTTTATTATTATAATGTTTTTGCCATGTGGACAAGAATCATCTACCAAGAACTGCACCGAAACCCCACATTGCATTTCACACTGAATAGACAGCTATTAGATGCTGAAGACCTTTGAATCATTAGCAACAAATATTATTGATAATAATTTGATTTAGTGTATATTCTGCTCTTTCCAGGATAGGCTTAGAGTGGCTAACTACAGCTGAGAGTTCAACAGGGAACTTGGTGAGGGTGTTGGATTAAAAATGCTTATGTGATTTCATAGCAAGGTCCTCCTTAGAATTAACTGAGCAGCACAAGTCCTATAGCACGGGTATTTTTGAATATTCTTTCTAGAAAGGATTAAATCTTCCAGCTTTCTATTTGAGCAGTATGAGTCATCTTGGCCCCTTGCTACTAATATTACCATTTCAATAGTTGAAATGTAATCAGATTACTATTTTAAAATGCTGCTTGTGGTTTCTAGCAGCATATTCCATTAGAAGTCATTTTCCTTTCTGGCAAAGTTTTCCAATTTTACATGTGTCATTACATCCTTCAAACCAATAAGCAAGCATATGTCTAACAGTACAACATGTCTGCACCTGTGTTGTCCCTTAGAATTCCCAGTAGCAAAGTAACAATAGTGCTAATAGCCTTACTCGGTTGGAGGGTGGAGCCTACACGTAACGATTTTCTTCTAGGGTGACCCTATGCTGTTTCTGTGGGTCGGTTGATTGCATTTGTTTGGGACTTATCTGATAAGATAAGTGATCAGATCTCAACTATACAAAAAACCCCCTCCCAGATCAAACTGGTCTGCCATTATCACTGATGAAAACCTTTCCTGAAATTTCCCATGAAAACTCCAAGGTGGTAGCAGAGGAAAATTTTTAAAGAATTATTTTAACATGACTTGTCAGGGGAAAGTTTATTGGAGTGCAGAATCTCTACAGGGCTTTCAGACTCTAATCCTGATGCTAGAGAAAAGGATTCCTCCATACCCTTTGAACCTTTGATGTAGGGTTTAGGTTATACATTTCTTACAAGCCTTCACCTCTTCCCAGTGTCTAAACACTCAAGCTAGTCACAAAAAGGGGAAAAATGGTGAACCACTTTTCTTGCTGCTGCTGCAAAAAAAGAAAAAAAAATCACATTTCAAAATCAAATTTTGATCAGGGTCTGCAACTGATTTAAAGAGAACATTTTGCAAAAGCAGGACTGACATTTTTTCCATTGTTAATCTTGAAATGTGAAATATCAAAATGCTGTTGGATTTTAAATATTCACCAAATTACAGGCTGCTCTACTCACACACTTCTAGGCTCTGATCCTGCAAAAGGGTAGCCCTAGGATCATTCACTCAAATGCATGTGGAGTAAATAGTCTTAGTATTACTTCAATACAAGTGACACTAGTTCCTAATCTGAACGTGCAGCTTTTGCTCCCAGCTAACTCCTTATCTTCCCTACTTGTGTTATGCTGCCATGAGTAATGTGAGTCTAATGGGAGGTAGCTTGTTTTGGGGAGGGCAGCTTATAACAAGCTCTTGTTTACTAATGTCCCCTTGTTACAGGTCTTCCCTGCTTTAAATTTCATCCCATTAACAAGGGTATGGCCATTTGGAGCAGACATCAATCTAGTAAGTTTCTTTATATATTTCTTTTTTTTTTGCTTGCAGCCATTGTACTTTATTTTCACATATTTATTGTAAGGTGGGTATTTAATAATGGAGAGGCTGATCCTCTTTCAGTGCAGGATGACAAAGATTAAGTCATTACATGGCGGCAGGCATGCATAACAGAGGACATACTTTACAAAAGGGTAAGACTAACTGATTAGGTACCTTTTAGATTCTAAGATGGCCAATCCTGAACAGAAAAGGGCGGTGAGGCCCTTTTCTAATTGTAACGTCTATGAGTTTTCACAAACCTGCTTGCTCTAAGTTCCAGGTTTTTGAAGAGGATTTTAAACAAATTGGGTAGTAAAGGTCAGGCTTTATTTGTTATATTTTAGAGGACAGAGAGAATTTAAGTAATCTAATTCATCTAAGCCAGGGATGCTCAGCCCCAGACTTGTTGGCCAGTTTTGGCCCACAGTCCCATGTCCTCTGTCCTGAAGGGCTTTCCACAGGTCTGAAAATTTGGTGGTGGGGGGGATGCCACGTCTCCCCGTTGCCAAATTTTTAGACCCATTGGGAGCCCTGGGCCCCGCATGCTGGATCTGGGACCCAGAATGCAGGGTGGGCTAAGGGTGGCACTGGGCTCCAGGGCTCAATCCTGGTGTTGGGGGCTGGAAGGGGATGGTGCTGGGTCCCTGGGACCCTATCCTGGCACATGGGGGGATGGGGGGGGCAATGCCAAGCCCTCAGGATCCAATCACAGTGAGCAGGGGAAGGAAAAGGGCAATGTCAGGCCTCCTGAGACCAATCCTAGTGCACAGGACAAAGATGGTGCAGTGCCAGATCCTACGGTCCAATCTGGCTTGCAGACTAGCCCTGTGCCACTCATATGGCCTATGCGACCAAAAGGTTGAGCACCACTGATCTAAGGGGATTTAGGGCTTTTGTACATACTACGAAATTGGCCTTTACAGTGGCTTAAACGCCCTATTGTACTGCTTTAATGGTGCGACTATTTACATTGTCAGCAGCATATTGCGCGGTAAATAACTTCTGGATGCAGCAAAATAAAACATGTCTCAAGTGTTTTAGTGTGCTACTTTATAGCCACGGAGGGAAGCACTAGGCCCTGTGCAGCTCAGGGGCTGTGCAGCCCGACAGCAGCCTGTGCAGGTAGGCAACACCGAAGGAAAAAAAATGTGGTGAGCCTGATCTTTTTTTTTTCTCCCCAGTGCCTGCCTGCCTGAGCAGTGCAGGGGCCCATTGCTTCCCTCCATGCCTGGGAGGGGGCTGGTGATTCCCTCTGCAGCTGCAGTGGCCCCGAGACTGCCTGGGTTGGGTGCCTGTGGACAGGTGCTGCCTCGGGGTTGCTGCTGCTGCTGTGGAGGGAAGCACTGGTTCCCCCCACAGCTCAGGGACTGCTTGGCCCACTAGCAAATTGTCCTCTCCCTCACCGCTGGCGAGGCAGGTGAGGATTGGGCCCAACTCTTGTGTACACACCATGGGGGTTTACTTTGCCCTAAACTGAAGCAGTATTTTTAAAAACCCACCGCCTCAATTTAGGGAGAATTAAACCGAAGTAAACCCCTGTGGTGTGTACAACCAGCACTAATGCTTAAGTGCAGCTTTAGCCCACTCCGTTGAGTTCCATGAAACTCCATTCAAGCATCTACTTTTGCATAAAAGCAGTGAGGAAGAGGAAGATCCTCCCCTGCTTCACCTTTTGCATTAACTTTTCTAGGGACTTGCACAAGGTGCAGTAGGATCACCTTTAGGTGCCTAGGTCCACTTTACACATCTAACAGATAAAACAGATTCTGGCTCACAGTACCAAGCATCTCTTCTCCCATCATGCAGGTGAATGGTGCAGCAGGAGGGGTGCCAATTACACAGACACTGCCAATAGGAGCAGGTGGAGTGAATACACAACATCTGGTGCCGCAACAAGGAGTGAGTTCCTTTTTTAGTTTTGCTGCAGACATTTGTCTGATACCCTTGCAAAGGCATCTGTTCACATTATCTCTGCCTATGTCTAGAATCATAGTTATGGTGTGCTTACAGGGCTCCCTGCCACTTCCTGCATACAAACGATCCTGAGAAAGACCAACTCAGGGAGGAACTGTATTGCTGGTAGCACAGCCTTCTTAGACACCTAGGGAAATATGTGTTTGTGGTGCTCTCTGATTTTGAGGTAAATGAGAAATCTGTTTGGCATTTAAAAAACAGGAGATCCTGCATTTCTCACTTACTTTAGCTGGAAGAGCAGGAATATTGAGAGATGGAGGAAGGATGGCAGACATCTGGTTATTGTTACAGCACTGTGTCTTTGGTATAAAATAATTGTAAAGTAGTCTGTCTCACTAAACTGTCTGTCCAATCATATTTTTATACTGAATTTCTCAACAGCTTCCATTTAATAATATTTTTCAGGTGCTTCCACTTATACTAGGACATATGGGGCCACAGGTAAGAAAAGAAGATGCTTTAGATCCCGTATGGTCATTATTCAGCAGGGGTTCTCAGTCATTTGTACTTCTGAAAATGGAAATAGGCATTTTTACCTTAACCAGCACTTCTTGCCTTTTTAAAGAATTAGATAATTGACTTTTAAAAAGGTTTTCTAGACAAAGAAAATGCTGTAGACCTCATTTATCTAACTTTACTTGATGCAAAACCACAAGGATAACATTTTGTTAGGGTGGAGAAGCTAGGGATTTGTACAAATTTCATAAAACATGTAAGGAAGACTATAACAGGGGCACAACAACAGATTGTGCTGAAGGGAGGCAAGTCATGGACTTTCTCAGGGATCAACACCAGGCTTGATTTGATTCAATATCTTTAGTAATGGCCTTGGCACCAAAAATTGGAAAGGGCTAATGCAATTTGTTGAAGACACAAAGTCAACAGACATCATTACAAAGGAGGAAGGCAATATCACTTCATGACCTTATCTTGAGAATTGGAATAATAGAAACAGGGAGAATTTAACAGTACAAAAAGCATGCCTATGACAAAAATATCTTCTCTAACCTGGGAGCTTATTCATTGGCAGTGACTGTAGACATTGATGTACATGACATTGTCAGTCAGTCACAAAATGAATATAAGCTACCAATCTGATGCATCTTTGGAAAAAGACACCACCATGGTCCTGGGTTGTGTAAGTCGAGATGTTTACTGCAGTGACAGGGAAACATTAATGGCATTGTACATGGCCCTAGTGAGACATCACCTGGAATTTTAAATATGGTTTTGTTTTCCCACGTTCAAGAAAACTGAATTCAAATGAGAACAGGCACAGAAAAGGTTATGGAGATGATCAGGGAAATTGAGAGGTTATCTTTTTAGAAGAGAATAAAGGAGCTTGGATTATATAGCCAAACAAAACAAAGGCTGAGAAGGGAATTAATTGTATTCTATAAACAGATCAGGGGAATAACCAGCCAGGGGATGAGGAAACTGCAAAAACTAAAGGATGATATTGGCATAAGAACAAATGAGTATTACCTGGTTATAAAAAAAAATAAGCTGAAAATTAGCAAGAGGCATCTAATTGTCATGGCAATCAAGGTCTGGAATAGCATCCGCACAGGAGTAAAAAAAAGAAAGACAGACAGACAGACAACCTAACTACTTTTAGGAAATCCAATAAATTTATGAAAGGGAATATTTATTATAGATGACTGCTGTTATCAAAGGACTCAATGAGTGAGCACTTCTGTTCTTACTCTATGTTGTGGTGGCCCTTATAACATGCATGGGATGGTTCCTACCAAGAAACAGGGGTGGTTTCATAGATTTCATAGACATCAGGGCTGGAAGGGACCTCGGGAGATCATCGAGTCCAGCCCCCCGCCCAAAGGGCAGGAAGCCAGCTGGGGTCATAGGATGAGAGAGGTCAAAGTAGTATGACTTCCAGGATGCAGGTTTCCATGACAGTCAGATCTCGACTATCTGCAAAATCACATGGGAACACACATCAGATGAGCAGAGCTGACCTTAAGGGAAAATAGTGCTCTGGGTGAACTTGTATGTTGGTGCCCTCATCATTGCTGAGCCCCACAACCAGGCAACTTCCATCCTCCCACCCTGACCAAGTCAGTGGTGCTGCTGCACACAGAGGCAGGTGGGCAAGTGTGTGGGGTGCAGTCCAGCAGGGAGGCAGAGTGGCATGGTACATCAGGCAGGTGGGTGACAAGTGACATGCCTGGCCTGGCTCCTCTTGAGCAGTGGTTGAAGATGGGGTCAGGCTGGCTTGGGCATCACTTCTCCTGTTTGGGATAATGATCAGCCCTGGCAGGGGAAAAGTACTGCTGTGAATGTGGGCTGTTCATGCATGTGAGCTGTGAACATGGGCTGCACGCCCCCAACCATGGCACCCTAGGTGTCGCCCACCTCTGAGGCTAGCCCTGTGCATGAGCACCCCATTTGCAAAACAGGCAGAGCAGGAAACGTACCCATTTATGTTCCCTGGACAAATTGGAGGGTTGGACCAAAAGAGATCTCTGAGGTTCAACAAGGACATGTGCAAAGTCCTGCACTTAGGACAGAACAATCCCATGCACCGGTACAGGCCGGGGACTGACTGGCTGGGCAGCAGCTTTGCAGAAAAGGACTGGGGATTACAGTGAATAAGCTGAATATGAATCAAGAGTATGCCCTTGTTGCCAAGAAGGTTAACAGCATGCTGGGATGTAGGCAAGTTGCAGAGAGTCCAGCGGAGAGTACCAAAAATGGTTCAGGGGCTGGGACACATGACTTCTGATGAGAGGCTGAGGGAACTGGGCTTATTTAGTCTGTAGAAGAGAAGACTGAGAGGGGATTTAATAGCAGCCTTCAACTACCTGAAGGGTGGTATGAAAGAGGATGGAGCTAGACTGTCCTCAGTGATGGCAGATGACAGAACAAGCAGCAATGGTCTCAAGTTGCAGCAAGGGAAGTTATGGGTGGATATGAGGAATAACTTTCTTACTAGGAGGGTGGTGAAACACTGGAACAGGTTACCCAGAGAGGTGGTGTAATCTCCATCCTTGGAGGCTTTTAGGCCTGGCTTGATGAAGCCCTGGCTGGAATGATCTAGTAGGGGCTGGTCCTGCTTTGAGCAGAAGGTTGGACTAAATGACCTCCTGAGGTCCCTTCCAACCCTAATTTTCTCTGATAATCCCAGATAATGTTATTTACATGAGAGAGCAGCAGCCAATCTCCAAATATGTGGGTAAACAAAACACTTGTTCATGAAATATTTGGGGTTAAGTTATCAAACAGCAATCAAGAAAAGGAAATACAGTCCACCAAGTTAGGGAATAAGTGAGTGAATCACTTTTTTAGGTGCTGGCCTGGCTTTGGGTTAAATGCACAGTAGTGAAGAGGTCCCACTTACCCACAAAACAATCTTGATTTTGGACCTAACTAGTGGAGCTCTCATTTATTCCAAGGCTACTAACCTAAAAGAAAGTTCAAGACTATTCAGTTGCTGTGAGGTCAATAGAGGAAAGTTGTCTATATTAGGAAAGTTTTATTTTACCTAAATTGCTTTAAAAAATCAGTGATGACTAATCAGTGCAAACCCTAAACAGGTTTTGCTTCTTCTAAATCCATTTGGCTTGTGTATGGGTAATTACAGAATTAAACTTAACTGATTTAAGACAGTTAACCCAGTTTGAGTGCATCAGCATTAGAGGGTTTAATCTACGCTGGCTTAAGCAGATCAATTCCAAATTAGTCTAGCTGAATTAATGCAGCTTTCCTAATTAAGTTTACATCCTGATTGCAATTTTGCGTATCTGCTTCTAGTTCTCCTGGTGAAAAGGAAGAGTCCCTTGTTCTCTCCTAAGAAAACTGCTAACATATCAAATCTAGTTTAAAATGAAAAAAAAGCTCTTTCACTTTGATCCTACTTTGTGCTAACTTCATTTCTCATATTTTTGGTTGGATTTCAGGGACTAGGTGTGAGCTCAGAGGAAATGGTAAATAACTCATTCCTTTCTATTTTCATTTTATAAAATGTGCTAATAAATAAACTCAGTAACTGCTAGAGGTGTGAGATAAGCAGTTTTCCTATCTCATCTCTCACACAGGCTTGTATCAAGCATTTCAGAATTGCAATAAACACTACAATAGACAATTAGGGAATGATCAAAGATAAAAATGTATCTCAGTCTTGTCCAGTAGAGGTTGGATTATATCCCAAGGCATGTTTCTATCCTTTCAGTGAATGCTTTCCTCTAAAAGAATGGTAGATGTTTCATTAGCTTCATAAATGTTTACTCTTTTTATTTATTGGATAGGGGTTTTGTTTTCTTTTTTGTAAGAAGGTCCTGTTAATCCATCTAAGTTCTCAGTCTCAGTGATGTATTAAGACTGAAAGGTGATTAATTTACAGTTGATGAATAGAAATGCTTATTTCTACACATTAAAACTTGTGGAACTTGCTGTTTCATTTAAATCTTCATGCTCTTGTGTGATAAGAAAAGAGCAAGGAACAATGGTCACAAACTGACAGAGAGCAGATTTAGGCTAGATATCAGGAAAAACTTCATGGTAAGGGTGGCCAGAATCTGGAATGGGCTTCCAAGGAAGGTGGTGCTCTCCCCTGCTTTGGGGGTCTTTAAGAGATGGCTGGATAGGCATCTGGCTGGGGTCACTCTTTCCTGCCTAGCCAGGGGGTTGGACTCAATGATTTGTTGAGGTCCCTTCCAAACCTAGCATCGATGAATCTAAGGCACACATGAGAGCAGTATTTGCCTCCCTCAGTTGTTTATTACTTTGCTTGCAATACACCTTTTGGTAGTCAAAACTACGCAGTCCTAGACATTTCAATTAGTCCTTCTAATGAAACCTCTCTGTGTCTCTTATGAGCTCATAAACTAGTGAAACTACATGAATTAACAATGTACAAAACAATCCAGTGCCAACACAGGACTTCACTTCCTGCCAACCCTCTCTCCAATGACCAAATCCACCTGAATGCTAGGGCAAGATTTTTTTTCATGATGATGCTGGCTCTATCCATATCATTTCTTCTAAGGAAAAATCTGTAAATGATTTTCTGCAAGCTTGCTTTGCTTGGGTAGTGGCTTTAATTGGGGAGGAGGAAAAGCCCTAAGCTTCAGAGGTTACCAGAGCTATTTAGACCACTGCTCCTGACTACCCAGAGGACCCACATCTTTCTTTTCCCTGTGCAGCAAACAGATCCTCAGATCCTCACTGGATTAATTTTACTTGGACTGCAAGGACTTCTCCAAGCAAATCAGGCAGTGGTCAACTCAGAGGGCCAGGATATAGTTTTCCCAGCAGGACAGACGCATGTGAATCAGGCCTCTCCAGGTCAGCTACCATCTCCTGAGGGTACAGCAGATGTGCCTGGTGCAACTCTACCTGCAGGCATCAAGAAGGGGTCACAAACCCCTGAGAGCATCACTGAGGCAGCCAGTGGGGTGTACACCACTCCACCTGGCTTCAGACAGCTGGATTCAGAACAAGTGACAGATGCAATTTTTGCAGAACCTGCCATCTTGCTGAACTTGGAAGCAAATGAAATCCAGGCACCACCCACTTCTGACACTGGGACTGGAACAATACATTCTATTAATCTCCATACGCAAGGTTATGATAATAAGATAGGTGTATCCCCTGTGAGAGGAGACAGAGCCCTCCCACTGGCTAACATAGATGTTAAAGCCCTGAGAGAGTATAAGAGTAGAAGTGTCTAATACCATGCGATCCATGTGTTCATCATATAGAAAAAAGTTCCCATTTCTGTAATTCTTAGTGCTAGTTGAAACCCAATAACCATTGTAACACAGACAAGAGGTTAAGATGCAGCAAGGTCAGATGATGACCATAGTTGGCAGCTTCCCTATATATTTTATTAACAGGGAAATACATACCTAAAGGCTGCACTTGAGTTTATGTATACAAATAGCTATTGATTCAACTTCATGCTTCATAGAAAAGGCACTCCTACTTATAAGAATCGACTAGGATGTTAAAGGCAAATTTCCTAATACAGTGGAATTGATTTTGTGAAGCTGCTCTCGCAGACTCGACTATCTTTTGGGAGCACAGCATGCATGAGTGAAGTCACACATCCCTCATAGAATATTGGCAGTAACAGGGGCTAATTCTGTGCTCTGTTAGAGTAATTCCATGGGGCATAACCCATAAACAGCCTTGTAAAATGTGTCAGGCATAACAGCCCAGACACTCTGAGGCATCTCCTTTATATTAAAATTATTGGGAGTTAGATACCTTTGAGGACCTCAGCCAATGCAGATAGGTCTTCTGGGTAAGAAGTCTATTAAACACAATAAGCCCGATTCCATATTGGTGTAAACTGGTGTAACATGATGGCATTCAATGGAATTACGCTTTTTATAGTAGCTAAGGATTTGGCACTTTTCCTGTGAGAGTATAAAATGGGACTTCATTCAGCAGTCTGATGGGCCATAAATTCTCCTTTCTCTACCTGAATTTTCAGATTCTTGGGAGTTGTTATTACTTTTATGTCTGAATATTTTTCATAGGCAAGAGCAGTGAAGTATAAAGCTATGTACTCAGATGCAATAAAGCAGAAAAAGATGCCATAATAAAGATTCTTTAAAGGGCATATTGTTGCACAAGGGGCCGTTTGAGCTCCTGGAGGCTAAGTTCCAATTTGGTCCCCAGAAGTGAGTCACACCACAAGCCACAGAGACAAAGCCTTTATTGCTTGCAAGCAGGTCAGCCTGGAGTCATGAGACTCAGATCAAAGCCGACCCCGAGTGCCTATTCTCCATTGCTTATATACTCGATTACAAGGTATTGGAAAATTTCATTAGCGCAGGCGTACTTCGGGTTACATAGTTGTGAAATTGGTTGCAAAGTTTGGGACTTTCTAGCCGTTAGCTTGTGGTTTGCAGTCTCTCACAACAAAACGGAAAATCAAGTTGCAGGTGCTTCTTTGGTACATTCTTGTGAAAGCAGTTCTAGCCCCAGCTTGTCCCACAATTATCCCCTCTCAAGATGCCTTCTTTTACTCCCTTGTTTGACCTCTGTGAAGCATTGTAAGTTGTAGGTGGGTGGCTGCTTTTATCCTGCTGGCTATAAACCAGTTCAGTGCTTGTATTATGTGGGGTGCGCACATCAGGATGACTAATCCTATCATCAAAACTGGTATAAGGGGTAGAAGTAGCGATAGTAGCCATTGCATTGGTCCTTCTGTCCAACCTCCCCATCCTAATGACTTGATATTGCTAGCGTGCTGTAATATCTCGTTTATGTTTTCTTGTACTTGTCCTGATTGATTTACATAAAAACAGCACTCTTCTTGGAGAAATAGACACGTCCCCCCTTATGCTGATGTCAGGAGATCAAGAGCTCTTCTGTTTTGGAGTACTACCCCCGTGAGTGAGTCAAGTTGTTGCTGAAGCAAAGTTAGGGTTTCACCTGTCTTTTCGAGTGCCTTAGCCGTTTCTTGGGATAGTTTCTGCTGCAACCCCAGTGCAGTTCCCCCGGCGGCTACTCCAGCCGTCCCGGCTGCAGCAGCTACTACTGCCATCAGGGGTAGCAAAGGGACCACCCTTTTAGCCAGTCTATTTACTGCTTGCAGTTGGAAGGGGTGTGGTGTTTCAGAGGGGGCTACTTCGATCTGCGGCAATACGAACCCTAGGGAGCAAGTCCCTTGCCAACTGGGGGGTAAGACCCAGTAGGCCCGATTGCTACATATCCAGTAGACTCCCGATGCGGGGGACAGGACACTGCTAAAGACGACGGATGCATATAAGTGCTGAGGGTTGAGGTTGACCTCCCTTCCATTCCTAGTTTCCTTTATGACAAAGGCCTGCAATGTTTGAGCAGCCATAGTAGCTGAGAGCAAAGGATCTAGGGAAGGATCTTTGTAGGAGGTGTCGTTTGTGGGGGCAAAGAAGATCGACCCTCGGCTGCTATCGAAAAGGACCTGTCCTTGAGGCTGCAATGATTGATACAATAGGATCGCATTTGGCCCTCCCTTTGTCAAAGCTGGGTGTGAGTTTGTGGGTCTACCCCAGGCGTAGTCTGATTACAGCCTGGGTCTTGCAGAGTTTTCAAGTTGTGAGGGGGAGAATACAGAATAATTGAAACCTCCTGTAGTAAATTTTGGGGGTTGGATCGAAAAGGTAATATTACATTGCCAGGGCCTTATGCTGCCGAGGTAAACAGAGCCTTGATGACTGGTATAATTGCTCTGCAAGCAAATTGGGTATAAATTCTCAGCATGATTAGTAATATATCCGAATATGGACCCGGATGCTGGGCTTTTTGCTGTAAAGGGCTGATCTCTGAATTTCCATGCCGACTTAAGCGCTTGTTCCCCTCCCCTCAGAGACTGACCCCTGTCTGATTTAGGGTGCGTTCTCGTCCATTGAGAATTACTAGCCTGTAGAGAACCCCACAGGGATGGTGGGGCTGGGATAGCGGTTCCCCAGCTTCGCTGGGATACACAAAGCCAACAGGCAGAAAGGTTTAGACTATGAGCCGTGCGGTTAGCAAGCTGGTAGGAGGAGGTTAACACTCCTTCAGGAAAGGGGAATGGGGTAGTTGGGAGGAATGAGAGAAAAAGCAAGCAAAGCAACTGTTTTGCCATACTACTAGGTCTTAGACGATCGCTTAAGTTGGAGCATGAGGTCCCTGCTTGCTCACTGGTCCAGGTGTCGGCTTCTTGTTCCGAGGGTGGCCCGGCTTCCGGTGCGGGCTCACCCAGGGAGCTGCTGTCCGCCTCCTGGTATGGGCCTTCCCACTTTTCCGAGAGTGGCTCGCGCCTCCACTGCTGCACCAATACCTGGTCTCCTGGTTGGAAGTTATGGACTGGCGTGTCTAGGGGAAGTCACTGGAAGGAGGCGGTGTACCTGTGGAGAGAGGTTAAGACAGACTGAAAGGCAATAACATATGCTCTAAGTTCGGTAATACCTAATTTGAAGGTGACTGCTTCTCGGGCTCCTGGTGGCAAGACTCGGGGCGGCATTCCAAACATTATCTCATAAGGGGACAATTTAATACCTCTTCGTGGTGTATTACGGATACGAGTTAAGGCTAGTGGGAGCGCCTGAGGCCATTTTAAGTGAGTCTCTATACAAATTTTTGTCAGCATTGCTTTTAGGGTTCTGTTCATGCGTTCCACCTGGCCTGAACTCTGAGGTCTCCATGGAGTGTGGAGTTTCCATCGAATCCCTAGGGCCTTAGCTACCTCCTGTGTTACCTTCCCAATAAAGTGTCCCCCTTGGTTGGACTCTATGGATTCCAGAAGGGAGTATAGGGGCACGATTTCATTCAGCAAAGTGCGTGCCACCACTGATGCTATCGCTGTCCGAGTTGGGAAAGCTTCTATCCATCCTGTTAACTGGTCTACCATCACCAAGAGGTATCGATGTCGTCCAGACTTGGGGAGTTCAGCAAAGTCAATTTGCCAGGCTTGTCCCGGGTAGTGAGCCCACTGTCTTTCCCCCATCGGAGTGGGGGGTTTTGCTGGTCAGGGTGTATTTTGCTTCCACTCCTCTAAGTCTTTTTGGAGAGAAATGCCAAAAATGTGTGGGGCAGATACAAATCCTTGAGGCAAAACAGTCCACATAAATTGAGACTTATGGTGAGTGTCCGGATCTTCCCATTCAAAAGCAAAGAGCCTTTGGCTATCCTCGTGGAGAGGAATGGAAAAGAAGGCATCTTTCAAATCAAGGACTGAGAAGATTTTTGCATCTGGCGGGATTTGGGTTAAGATGGTGTGAGGATTTGGGACTACTGGGTGATCTGCTAGGACCTTTTGGTTTACAGCCCGTAGATCTTGTACCAGCTGATACGAGGTCCCATCAGCTTTGGGTACCCCGAGTATGGGGGTATTAAATGGAGACGAACCCTCCACCAGCCAGCCATATCCTTTAAATTTCTCTATCAAGGGCTTCAGTCCCATCCTAGTCTGTCTATTGAGGGCATATTGTTTTTACGCGAATGGGCCCCTCCCCTTCTTTGAGGCGCACTCTTACCGGCATCACGAACTTGGCCCTTGCGGGGGTTCCGTCGGCCCATACCTGTGGATGTACGTTTTCTAAACTTTCAATTCCCACTGCCGAGCTTTCGTCCCCCAAGAGTGCCATCTGGTAGTTGGATCCTTGTTTCACCGGCAGCTGGACCACCATCTGGTCTCCTCGGAAAAAAATCTCGGCTTGGAGTTTGGTAAGGAGATCTCATCCCAGCAGGGTAAACCGGGCAGGCGGGAGAATAAACAAAGGCACGCTCAAGCAAATTGTCGCCAATTTTGGTGAGGAGGGGTCCGCACATGGGTAGCTTATTCTGCTTACCCTCAATTCCTTCTACGGTTACATACTTTCCACTTTCCCCTCCAAGTGGGGGGTTTTTGGGAGAGCATTGAAAATGTGGCCCCAGTATCTACTAATGCTTCATATTTTTTGCCACCAACCCTTATTTTTACCATGGGATCCTTGCGGGACTCTGCCTGCAGAGCAGTGGCCTTGGATCCTGGTCCCCATCAATTGGGTTCCTCTCTGGAGAGTTCAGCTCTCATTTGGTGGGACCTAGAGTGTTCCCCCCTCTTCTCCCTCAGCTGGGGGCACTCTCGTTTCCAATAGCCCTTTTCTTTACAATAGGCACTTGTATCCGCCTCAACATGTCCCACTCCCTGTGACACGAAACCCCCAAATACCCAAGTAAATCCAATAGTCCTTTAAACCAGTCAATAAGGTATCAAGGCACTCAGGCATATGCAGATGGATTGAAAATTCCAAAACTAAAACTTCAGGAAAAAAGTTCTCTTTTCTTCTTAGGATACCTCCAAACTAAATGCATGCATTATTCCAAAAACAGATTATCAATTCTAAGCATATCTGGAACATTACAGCTTCAAATGAAATGGTTACTATACCTTCACCTTTAAAAGATCACCCCTTCCACTGCCCCACCACCCTATAAATCTGTCTGAAGTACAGAACATATCTACCTTTTCAATAAACTGGAGTAAGGGTGCAGAGATGGGGGAGCAAGCCGCCGTATGCTGCCTGCTCCCCCCATCTCCAAGTTTGTCCCCAGCACATGCTATTTTCGCTTTTTTTTTTTCTGGGGTTTATTTGTGCTACCAGAAAATCCTGCACTGCAAATTAGCAGTGCCAAGCATGGTTTAACATGCAATGAGTGCAGTTTGTGATACCACAAAGCCCACATGCCTGCACATCTGAACACACCACCTAAGCATGCAAGCCAGAAAAAAAGCAGAAGCAAATCCAAATTATGACAGTGCCTGAAAATCCAAACTCTGACAGTCTGCCTGCAAACACCACTGTACACAACAGGTGAGGAGACAGCAGCTTGACACAATGCAAAAGATTATGCTGACAGTTATACTTGTTGCACATTTCCTGATCCAAGATGGTTAGTCCTGGGCCATGCCCCACCAACAGTTAATGTAAGGGAACTGGTCCCAATGTCCGTCACGGACTACTACGTTATGCACCCTTGTGACCTGGTCAGCATCAAAGGATCCCATTCCTGACCAGCCTACCCCGAAGGTAGGCCATTCTAATTGGCTGAACTTCGTGAGCTCATCCTTAGTCATTTTTATTCCATAATCTCCATATTTGATGAATTTATCGAAATTTCTTAGTATACAACCCAACGGGGTGGAGGAGTTTTCTACTTGGGAGCGACCTGTACTCATAACGTCTCTTCCTAATTGCCGGAAACAGGTATTCCCGGACCAACATCCTGTCGGACCACCAAACAACAATACTAACAAAATAAGACAGGGAATTAGTATACTCACTCCAAACACGCCCAGGTACCTCGTCCTCAGAGTCCGCGGCTGGGGTGACTCAAATGGAAATGGAGTGCCTTTAACCTCCTGGGTGCCCCGACTCACACTTTGGGCCTCATGGCAAGCCCAAATAATGGCTTGGTGCGCACTCCACAAGTACATACGGCGGTCTTGTCGTCCGGCCCCAGGGTGGTCCAAGAGCGCTCCCTGGCTGGCTCGCCAGAACTGTTGCACAAGGGGCCATTTGAGCTCCTGGAGGCTAAGTTCCAATCTGGTCCCCAGAAGTGAGTCACACCACAAGCCACAGAGACAAAGCCTTTATTGCTTGCAAGCGGGTCGGCCTGGAGTCACGAGACTCAGATCAAAGCCGACCCCGAGTGCCTATTCTCCATTGCTTATATACTCGATTACAAGGTATTGGAAAATTCCATTAGCGCAGGCATACTTCAGGTTACATAGTTGTGAAATTGGTTGCAAAGTTTGGGACTTTCTAGCCGTTAGCTTGTGGTTTGCAGTCTCTCGCAACAAAACGGAAAATCAAGTTGCAGGTGCTTCTTTGGTACATTCTTGTGAAAGCAGTTCTAGCCCCAGCTTGTCCCACAATATGAGGCTGATTGATTTTTAAATAAGAGTCCAGGTGAAGATTTCAATGCCCGGGAGGATCCAGAGGGGGTGCAGTGGCACTGCTGCATTCACCTTTTTCGACTGGAGCAGACCCACAGGAACCTATATAAAAAAACAGTCCCCAAAGCAGGTGAGAATCCTCCTCTTCCTTCTCCTCTCTGCCTCCTTTCTTTTCCCTGCCTCCTGTGCCTGCTGCTGTTGCTTTCTCTGCTGAGGTAGGGGAAGGAGGAAAGTGGAGGGGTGGGGATGTGCCTCTGAGCATAGAGAGGAAGGGAGGGAGGAGTCCTACCTACTTTTGGGGGTCTTTAAAATGTTTCTGGAGGTTCCCATGCAGTCGGCCCAGACCTGTCAGTGGAGGGGGGAGGAGACTGGGAACAGGAGTGCACCCACCCTTGCAGCATGGGTTGCTGCTCCCAACTGCCTTTTGCCAAATCCTGGATCCGCCAATGTTTGAATGGTATTCCACTTCAATAGGGAAGCCTTGTAAACACTCCATTCTCTTCAAGCAAAAGTATTTCCATCCTATCAGTGAAGGTATGTATTATTTTGGCTGGGTCTCCAGCCAAGACAGGCATTGTGTGTGAGTTCATTGACAGGCAGCCCTTGCCCCCCAAAATTGCAGTTGACACAAAGTATGGACCAGAGGTGATGGAGATCAGACAGCAGGTCAGCAGCACCCTGCTTCCCAGAAATATTTCCTGTCATACACAGTTAGGCCCCCAGACCCTTGCTAGGGTAGCAGCAAGACTTAGTTCTCGATATATTGCCTGTAAATAAAGTATTTTCAAATCACAAGTCTCATCAAGATACTACCAGCAGCTCACTTGTTGCTTCAGGCACAAGCTATAGCAGTCAGCCAATAGGTACAACTGTGAGAGGTTAATACAGGATTCTACCCCTTCAGCTTGCTGAGCCAGGCATAAGCAGCAGCCAACTTGACAACTGCATGCCATGCAGATGTTTCCAGGTGTGCTATTCCAGTGAAAAAACAGCTTCCTCACTTAAGACACACCCCCCAATTTGGGGCAGGGGGAGGAGGGAAGAGGAGGCTGGTTTGGGGAGTAAAGTTGTGTGTTGTATGCAAGAAAATATCGTAAGTGATCTGCAGAGTGGGGAAATGTACCTGTAATTGGGTGGAGTGGATGAGTTACTTAGAGTAGACACAGATCTCTGAGGCAAGCTTTTGTTTTATTTAAAAGAGAAAGAATAACTTAGGGTATACTCACAAAATCCAATATAGCATGTTCAAGCCTTGTTACCTCTTATGCACAATTTGTTAAAGACACCCTTACAGATGATGCCTGGAGCAGATCAGCTAAGCTGCGACCGGCTCTGGGTCATCGGTTCTGCAGCACCCGCAAAGCTTCTTAAGTCATCTGCACACCTTGCTCAAATTTTGTCCCAAATTTATTTTCATTCAAGCAGAATTTAGAACCAAATTTGTATTAACCTTTACTATGATTGGCTAAGGGGCTATTCTACCTGTGGTTAGCAGACCTTGACCGCATTGAGCTACCAAGTTCATTTTGTATTCTGTTGTGGTTAAAAGTTTGTCAAATGGCTTCGAGCTTCTGCCTTGTTGGGCGAGTGGTTCACCTTTTGACACCGTTTTGTGGTTTGCAGCACACTGCAGCACAGGTGTTTTATTATCTTGACAATGTTATGAAACCATGTTTCCCTGTTTCGGCAGCTCAGTACCAACTGTGCAGTCAGAACACTTGGGTTTCTCTTTTGTCAACTTCATATCTGCTTTCTGTGCTGTCAGCACGATTGAGTATATGGGTACCACAGGAAAACCCATTGCCTTAGCGCTTGTTTGCTGGAGCACACTGGGTAGCACTGCTGGCATCACTATGACATTTGGGAGACCCAAAGTGGCAGACATAAGACTCCTTTGGTTAGGGTTACCATACATCTGGGTTTTCCCAGACATGTCCTCTTTTTGAGTTCTCCTTTCTCTGTCCTGGTGGTTTTTTTAAATATCTGCAAATGTCCAGGATTTTGCTCTGCCTCTGCCTTCCTGGCACTTCCTGGCTTACCCCAGCAAGCAGCTGCTTGGGGCTGGGAAGAGTGGGGGAAGACAACTGGACACCAGGGCATCATTTGCCTTTGCACATGCCCTGGCAGCTGCAGGCATGTAAATCTGTATGAGGTGGGTGTTGGAGGGCCAGGGATGGGGACTACAGGGGCTGTCTCTGTGTGTGTCTGTGGATCAGCATGCAAGGGGGGCAGCTGCCTGCTGGCACTGGTGAGGCAGGGGAGGTGGGGGGAGAGAGTGGGAGGAGTTTTTTGAGGGCAGCAGGGAGCTGCATGGGCAGCAGTGCTTGGGGGTCCAGGGGACTGCAGGTATGGAGTGAGGAGCACCAGCAGAGTTGGGGGGGGGGCAGGGGGCTGTGGCTTAGGAGTGAGGGGCATCAGGGGGGTGGGGAGCTGTGGCTTGGGAGCATGGGGCACAGGTAGGGCCAGGGGATGAAAGTTGAGAGTGAGGGCAGCAGCAGAGCTGGGGAGGCTGTGGCTTGAAAGTGAGGGGCAGAGGTAGGGTATGGGCATATCATTGCCCCCACCCACAGTCATACCCCCTCGCACAGGTGTCCTATTTTGAAACTGAAAATATGGTAACTAGGGGTGCACTGATAGAGCAGTTTTTGGCTGATACCAATGGTTCATTTTTAATGAGCCAGATTGGCCGATACCAATCTGATAGCCAATCTGACAGCCAGGCAGCTTGGAGAGCAGCTTCCAGCTGGTAAGTCTGTTGTGGGGGAGGAGGGAGGGAAGGTGTGCGGGGGGCAGATTGAGGACCTGTGGTGAGGGAGGGAGTGGGGCTGGTGCTGGGACAGCTGCTGCACTCCCGCTCCTTCCCATACAATAGACTTACCAGCCAGACACTGCTGTCCATGCTGCTGGGTTTCACTCCCGGCTGCCTGCATGCTGTACAGTGGCTGAGCATATGAACAGGGAATTTATCGGCCACATTATTGGCCACATCAGCCAAAAAAGCTGATTGCTGAGACTGCCAATTTTCCTTATATCGGAGCCAATCCAATATGGGACTGATGTATCAATGCACCTCTAATGGTAACCCTACCTTTGGCCAATTCTTCAGAGAAGAAGTTAAGAAAGCAGGTACTGTTTGTTCATCAAAGGCAGGTATAGACATGCTCCTCCTCCTCCTCTCAATCCCCCAAATACAAAACCATGGTTCCTGACTGTCAAAAGGCCTCTAACTTAAGTCTGATGTGTTTCATTGCAGTTGTAGCCCACTTCAGTGCTCAAAATCTCAGTACTCAGGCATTAACTTAGGGCCTTGTTATGCAGTTATTTTGGGCGGCTCCTGGAGCTCTTAACCCCTGGGTTGTCTGCAAATTAACACCTTAAAGTGGCTTTGGATAGAGATGCACCGATACATCAGTCCCATATGAGATTGGCACTGATATAAGGAAAATTTATTGTATCAGCAACTGGCTTTTTTTGACTGATGTGACTGATAATGTTGCCGATAAATGCCCTGTGCATGCGCACATCCACAGTGCAGCACACAGGTGGCCAGGAGTGCAGCCCAGCAGTGTGGAAAGGAGCAGGGTCCAGCTGGTAAGTCTGTTGTGAGGGAAGGGGCATGGGGGGGCAGATTGAGGCCCCCCCAGTGAGGAAGGGAGTGGGGCTGGGGTTGGGGCAGGGGCTGGCACTGAACAGCCCGGGTGGAGCATGGGATGGGGCTGTGAGTAGCTCATCCGGGGGGTGTGGGGACGGGGTGGTGGCTCCTGCAGCTATGCATATGCTGAGAGGGCATGGGGGCACTTGCCCTGGATCTGTACACAGGGCAAGGGCAGGCTGAGACCTCAGTGACGCCAGGCTCTTTCCAGTGGCTCTTTCTCCACTTGCAGCTCTGCCCCACACTCTGCCATGGCTGTGCAGTGCCTGCCCCAGCCCCAGTTCCAGCTCCACTCCTCCCTCCCTCCCTCCCTCACTATGAGGGCCTCGATCTGCCCCACCCAAGCCCCTTCCCCCACAACAGTCTTAAGAGCTGGATGCTGCTCTCCATGCTGCTCAGCTGCATATCAGAATCCAATCAGTATCAGCCAATATGGGTCATTAAAAATTGGCCATCAGTACTGGCCCAAAAATTCTCTATTGGTGCATCCCCAGTTTTAGGGAGCTATTTTGTACCCATGTTGGTCTGAGACAAAGAAAAACATAAAACTCTAAAACTCTGGGTTCAGAGGTGGTACCTTTTATTAGACCAGCTAAAAATAGCAAAAAAGTTCTTTCTTTACAAACTTTCTGGCACATACATCCTTCTTTAGGCTGAGGAGAAATGAAAGATTGTAAAAGTCCTCTTAGGTAGAAAATAAACTTCATTTTACACAGAGGAAGTTGAGGCTGGATATATGCAACTGAAAGTCACACTACTCCAGGGCAAGATTATCTCTGAGCCACACTACCCAGCTCCTCTTCCATTAACGTGTGACCACTCCCCCACAGCTATGCCACCCAAGCTGGAAGGCCTCCAGTTTCCCAGGATCTCTCACACCTTCACCCAGAAAGCAAGGGTAAAAGCCTGTCCTGACTCACCAGCTCTCTAGTGGCAACTCACAGCTTCAGCTTCTAGACCTGCCCCTGACACCAGGCCTTTGGTGGCAAGTCATAGCTGTATAGGTGGGGAAGTCAGAAAAGGTTGCTAAACAAAGGATGTGACTGTTCCACACTCCAAGCTAGCACTAATACTGATCAACATTTGTGCAGCTCACAGTGTAAGGTGTTACAGGACCTTTACTAGCCAAATCCAGATGTGTTCTGTATTTGCATAACATAGTGGGGAGTGAAAAGCCATAACAATGAACAAGGCCAGGTGAGATACTCCTCGGACCCAGTGTTTAATATGCAGCCTTTGCATTACCCCAGAGGTCTGACCATAGTGGGGACACATACCAGGACAGTGATGTATTACTGTGGTTCTACCCAAGGGGCTCCTAAAAGCATAAAATCCTGTCAGCTTCTTGTGGAGAGGGACAATGAACGGGAGAGTCTGGTAAAATGTCTTTGCATTTAAAGAAAAAGAGGACGATCTACATTAGGAAGATTTTAGCCAGCTGCTTCAGATGGTGAGGTTAGGCCTCTCACTCTGTATAGTGTGGGGTTATGCTAGTACAGTTGATCCTACTGGGTCCTGTACACTGATGTAAGAGCACTACAATAACTTCTTCAACTTGCCTACGGTAGATAATCCCTTACAGACAAAAACAAAGGAAGGAAGCAGCTGTGTTTGGCAAAGAAAGATATTATAGCAAAGTAACTGAAAGATTGTATGTCAAAGATGCAAAGTCTACTGATACACAACAGCCACATTCAGGGCATCTGATTGACCTTGGGGATTGGACTGATGTCAGGGCACTGAGGGGCCCCTTTTTTTGATTGCCCCTTCTGGAAATCTTATGGTCAAAGAGCAAGGTAGGGGTGGGACATGTTGGAAATTCTGCTTGGTGTAGAAAAGTCATTGGGTTTTGTATACTGAAGCCCTAGCCAAGCTACCCACTGCTCCATGCATTTCTAAGTACTATTAGACCACACTACCAATGCTGAGACGAGGCTCTATACTGGGGACTGATGACCAATTTGGACCTAGGAGTTTGGGAATAAAATCAAGTGTTGCAGCCAGTACAGGAAAAGACTGCTAGCAAAGAGGTAAAATTTTCACAATGAAATCCTCCTCAGCCTCACTCTGTGCTATGCCAAATATGATTCTAGTGTCCACTTGCAGGTTAGGAACCAACTGACATATTATTAGGCTGTGTGTAGGCAAAACGAGGAGCGTATGCACATGACACTTTAAAGCAGGCTAAATGCTTTTACACTGCTTTAATGATTTTGGTGTTTCCATGCCTCGGCAGCATATTGCGCATTAAGTCTAGCCATTATAGAAAATTTGTCAGCATAATGTGCTATAAATGACTTGGGATGCAGCAAACTAAGACTCCTCTGAGGAGTTTGTTTGCGCTCCTATAGCCTCAGACTGAAGCACCAGACTCTGTGCAGTTTGTGGCTCTGCAGAAAGCCCTGCAGGCAGCTTGGCAGCAGACTGGGAAATCAGGCTCCGCCCAAGAAAAGCAGCAAGCCTCATCCCACCCCCCTCCCCCCAGAGCCTGCCTGAGTTGCGCAGGGGCCTGGTGCTTCCCTTTGCAGATGTGGTGCCCCTTGGGACCCCGAGCCAGGTGCCTGTGGGTGGGTGCTTCTGGGGGGGTTGCTGCCACTGCTGTGAATGGAAACACTGTGCCCCACCTCAGCCCAGGGACTGCTCTGCCCACCGGCAGCTTGCCCTTCTTTCCCTGCCACTGGGGAGGCAGGTAAATTGGGTGTGTGCATGACACGGGGGTTTAATCAGACCTAAATTAAAGCTGTTTCTTTAAAAAACCCACTGCTTCAATTTAGGGCCCCTGTTTTGTCTACACACACACACCCTTAGGCATGGTCATGCCAAGACCTTCCTCCAGGTGTGATGAGACCTGCTGATAGTCAGTGTCCAAACCTGTGGCTATCACAGGTGAGTTAATATGATATATATGCAATTATGAATAGTAAACATGCATTTCTGAGCCAAAGCTTGAGTGCTTGGATTAGTCGTAGGACTACAGAGAGGAGGGAAGGGCTTTATTTCTCTAGAGCTAGGGACAGACATTCAAAACACCTGAGCCTAAATTGTTTAAATCTTGGCAGGTTAGTCTATCCTGCCTAGATTGAATTAGTTTGCAACTGCACAGATATCCCCTCTGGACTGAAGAAAAGCCAGCACATGCCTGCAGTGGCTCAGGATAGAAGCTGGAGGGGGGGTGCTAGAGCAGCCCTCCCTTCTCTTTTACAGGGCTGAGCTGAGGGGGCATGCTCTAAACCCCCACCCTATCTGTATAATCCCAACATTTTCCCTGCTCGCTGCTCAAGCCTCCAGCTAGCACTGTGAGGCAAAGGGGGGATGTGAAGTGCATGCATCTGTTGATGATACTGAGCTTTTACAATTTCCTCTCCCTGCTTCTTCATACTGTCTGCAAACCTGACAGGCAAGAGAGCTGGCAGGGAGATGATAAAACAGCATTTATCAGCCCATCAGCAAAACAAAAGCCTCTCTCATTGGTTAAAGCTCTTCTTATACAGCTTTTTCCAAGGAAGGAACAGAGGGATATTACCAGCTGACCTGTTGATTAGCTCCAAAAAGCCCTGTTTTGTCTGCCTGTCCCAGTGAAATTGGAGACGCACACAGACACAGACACCTCTCAGCATTAGCTAGCATACCACGTACCTAGGGTCTGTGGGACTAGGGCCCACGCTCTGGGAGATAGGATGGAGGGAGAGGTCAGGGGTTCCCTGCTTGAGCAACAAGTGGTGAGGGGGAGGTGAGGTAGGGGGAGCCAGGCAGACCCTGTTGTGCCTGCAGGCCAAAGCTCTGGATAGGGAGTAGAGGGGCAGGGCCAGCCCCATTTTCTGGAGGAGATGACACAGTTCAGCCCAGCCCAGCCCAGCCCAGGGCTGCAAAGCATCTGTGATGCTAAGGGACTCTGGTTTAACTTAAACTAGGAAGGGGTCTGGGACAGACATTGCATTGACTGGTTTGACCCATATCAGTTAAGCCTGATACTACATTCAACCAGGTTTATCTCAAACCAGTTTCAGCCATTTTCAAACTGGTTTATGTGCACTGAACTCATGTTCTGTTACAGGATTAAACCAGTTTCTGATCACTTAAATCGGTTTATGTGTAATGTCTGTCCCAATCCTAAATGCCCAGGGAGACCTACAGGTCCTCTCATAATGCACTTTCTCTGGCTGCCTCTGCCCTGCTGGGCTGCAGGATCCCTGGGGAAATCAAATTAGGGGTTTAAGCATGTGTCTGGATCTAGGGCAGAATTGATTGTAGCCCCCAACCTCTTTTAATAACTTTTGTCCCTTGTACCAGAGACAGCTTGTATACCACTATCATGACGTGGCTTCTTGGGGAATCTATGGATCACTGCCCCAATCTGGGTGTAACAAAATCTACATACATACAGACAGATGGTCTTCAGTGGCTGTAGGTTGTCAGATCTAATTACTGAAGCCACTAACAAATGGTTTAAAATGACAGAGTCTATAGGTAGATTCCTTCCTCACTGACATGAATGGAGGCACTGGCACCAATTTCAGTGAGTCAGTTGATTTCACCCTGAATATTCACGCATTGCAATGGTAGATGAATCTATCCTGCTGGGCTAGACTATGTTGGAGCCCAGTGTTAGTATTGCTTTGACCTTTTCAGGAAAGCTTTTGCCTCCACTTGCAGCAGCCCCTGCATCACTCAGTTTCCAGGAGCCAGGTACGCAGAAGCCCATGCCACTAGTTGTAGGTAGTAGAAGACCTACAGCATCACTCCTTACTAGCTGAGCTCCCCCAGGCCAGCAGGATCCCAGACACAGCCATTTCTTATTTTAACCACAAATCAGACTAGTTTGTCTCAGCCAGCCACTCACCATCAATTACAAGCAATTCCACTCTCCGCCCTGTCTGTTCCTCTCCTAATTGTAGGCTCTTTTGCAAGATAACAGGAGGGCTGCAAATGGCCCATCTCAGCCTAATTTGAGTCATTGTTCAAATTAATTCAAGAGACAGCATCTTTTGGAAAGAGAGCACAGCACAGCAAAGACAGCAAGCAAGCACTGGCCCATATTTACATGTCTCCTGCCTGAAAACAGTTATTTTTCAGCAACCTCAGCAGCTGAAGTGTTTGGCCAGGGAAGGGAAAATGAGCATCAGCTGTACACTCCCTTCAGCCCCACCTCTCTGTTTTTAAGTTTTCTAAAAAGTCTCAGATCTCCCTCTCTCTCATTTTACCTTTTGTTACATTATTAACTGGGGAATGCTATAGCTTTACTGGGCCTTTACACACACAGACAGAAACAGTCAGGTGCAAATGTGTGCACACACATACCCTTCCCTTTTATAAGGGCAATTACTTGTTTTCACATCTTGATTGGGTTCTGTAAGAGGAAAGGCAAACTAGTTCTGATCAGATAAGTCCTAGATCTGTGCCTAGTCCTACATAGCAAATCCACTTCCAGATTTTTGAGCAATGTACTATTTTTTATAGGAGGTGGGATAGGGAAAGGACCGCAAAAGAATTACCCGTTTTGTATTTTCAGGTCTGTCTGAAGCCAAGAAATAGCACAAGACCAACACTTCTCCTACCATCCAAGCTCCAAAGTCACTCAGTCAACTCAGCCTCCAAACCAAGCTGGCTTCTGTAGATTATTGTCCTTGCTGGGTCAGATACTGTTCTACTTGTTAGGAATCTCAATGTGATCCTAATCTACCCTGCTTAAGTCCCTGAAAAGTCATTAATAACTTGTTTTGTAACATTCTTCCACATTCGGTAGAAGAATACAACACAAAAAGCAGCCAGGAGGAGGACACCCTCATAGCTTAATGGTTTTCATAAATTTCTGCAAATCAAAGTAGGATTAAATTTAGGCACCAAGTGGCGTGTCTACACAAGATGCTTTAAGTGCAGTAGACTAATTCTACAGTGCGTTAGCACAGTGGGCAAAACCCATGCTAATGTGCTAATGCACAGTTGAATTAATCTACCGTGCAGTAGTGTCACCTAAAATTCATGCATGGGTGCTAATGCATAGTAGTGCTGGTTATTGTGCATTAATGCATGTGTAGACATGCCCAAGCAGATGGAATAGGATCTATCCTGTTGCCATCAGCACGACTGGAAATACACTGATGCAGAGATATTTTGAAAAGTCTTAGCCTGACAAAGTACTCAAGGTTTCCAAACCTTAGTATTCACCTGTTTTCATAGGTAACTGGTTTCGAGAGCAAAGACAAAAATACCTCATGACTGAGATTAGTATGGAGCTTGGAAATAAGGTGATTATGAAAGCTAGCATTAAGACTAATGTTGATGGCCAGTTTTACTCTGAAAGGCAGACCTTTCCCCCACAAGTGTTTGTCAGGCTGCAAGATTTCTCAGCGCTGCACAATCTTAGCATACATCCTTTTTCCATCCTCCCATTATGCTACTTACATCACCTGGCAGGGTCAGCACATGTAGGATCCCCAGAGAAGATAATTATGGCAGTGACTACTGATTGTGGTGTTTTAACCAAATATTTAAGTAGGATATGGGTTGGATTCCAACACTTCAACAATAGTAACACTACAACCTCCTTGTAATTAAAGACTGCTGCAGTTTTTAAGCATAAATTGCTTCATACTGGATATAGAGTCCTCAGCCACCTAGAGTCAGGAAGAGGTCATGAGACATCCAAGTTTAGGCCTAAGGAAAGACACCCCTGATCAGGTGTGACAATCCCCTTACCTTTCTTGGCTTCTTCTCAAGCACCAATAACCCAGCCCCACCCTGCACTGCAGAAGAGAAATGTCCATCCAGCAGAGAGAGAGGCGAATCATATGCTCTACAGCAAACAGCTGAGTGATTGGCTATAACAGAGACTCACATCTATACACAGAGGAAGAAGCATGTGTGCTTATCGCTTCTATAAGGAACAGGGTCAAATGCAGCCTAGAGATGGGGATGAGGGCTTCCTGAGATGATCCCTTAGTCCCAAACAGGGTCTTTTATACCAGTCCTTGGTGCTCATTGAACCCTGGTGTCCCTCCTGTGCTAGGGAGAGTTCCTCTGTAGGTCTCAAGGCTCCTTCCAGCCTTAAGTGGTGCTTTTTTTACTCCCAAGTTAGGGCCCTGGGTATTTCTGAAAGCCCCACCAGGTGCTTTTGGATACCTAAATACCTTTGAAAGTATGGTCCTAAATCTGGGGCTGGACAGGTGTCTGCTGGTCAAGACAACTACATCTGATAGAGCTGAGTGTTTGTGGCTGATCACATCATGGGAGTGTCCATGGGGAAAGTCCTACCTCCAGTAAGCTTTAGGAAGCTTTTACATATCAACACCAAGAGGGGAGTTGGAAGTAGGAGCTACAAAGGTAAACTCCCACCATGCTGGTTTTGCAGCCAACCTCCAGGCCCAGGGCATCCTTCCAACTCTAAACTGAGAAACTTTTAACACACCTTGCTCAGCAGTCAGTTACACAGGGGAGGTCAGGCCTTTCTTCTGCTCTGGGTTTTACTCTAAGGATAAGCCAAGCATACATTAAGCAAAGAGTTGTACCTATACTGACTGCTTGCTTCACTTCCCACTGTGGCCTGTCTCTAGCAGTCTCCCTCAGCCCCATCCAGTGCAGCGCACAGTCTTGAAACCCTTTCCCAAAAACATTCCAAGTAACCTAAGAGGCTCCTTTTTCTGTTTCAAAACCCACTACCATAGGAGGCAACACACAGGGTACAGGTGTGTTCAACTCTGCACTTTTAAAGGGCTTGCCCACCTTATGATAGTAGGAAGTTCACTTCTAGAGCTATGGGTAAGTCCACATGGCACAATGAGATGCTGTACAGACACCAAAACCAGCTGGAAGCAGTAGAGCTATATTAGATTCATAGATTCATAGATTCATAGACACCAGGGCTGGAAGGGACCTCGAAAGATCATTGAGTCCAGCCCCCTGCCTCAGGGGCAGGAAGTCAGTAGGGATCATAGGATCCCAGCAAGATAAACATGCAAATGTTGTAGATTTCATAGATTTCATAGACATTAGGGCTGGAAGGGAGCTCAGAAGATCATTGAGTCCAGCCGCCTGCTCAAAGGGCAGGAAGTCAGCTGGGGTCATAGGATCCCAGCAACATAAGCATCCATTTTGCTCTTAAAGGTGTTCAATGTAGGTGCTTGGACCACCTCCAATGGCAGGCTGTTCTAGACCTTGGGGGCTCGGCCAGTAAAGAAATTCTTCCTTATGTCCAGCCTGAAATGGTCTTGTAGTAGTTTATGACCATTCGACCTCGTCATCCCTTGGGCACTCTGGTGAACAAACGTTCCCCCAGATACTGGTGAGCACCCCTGTTAAACTTATAGGTGGCCATCAGATCACCCCTGAGCCTGTGCTTTTCCAGGCTAAAGAGCCCCATGGCTCTCAGCCTGTCGTCGTAAGGTTTGTTTTCCTGACCTCTGATTATGCGTGTGGCTCTTCTCTGGACTCTCAAGCTTTTCCACATCCTTTTTGAATTGTGGAGCCCAAAACTGGATGCAGTACTCTAGCTCTGAGTGCAAGGGGAGAATGACGTCCTGAGATTTGTTTGAGAAGCATCTATGGATGCAAGCCAGTTTTTTGGTTGCTTTACTAGCTGCAGCATTGCACTGCAGGCTCATGTTCATCTTGTGGTCAATGATGACCCCCATGTCTCTTTCTTCTGTTGTGCTAGCCAGCGTAGCACTGCCGAGCCTATAAGGATGCTGCAGGTTTTTCCTCCCAAGGTGGAGAACCTTGCATTTTTCAGTGTTAAACTCCATGAGGTTCTCGTCTGCCCATTTGCTGAGCCTGTCCAGGTCAGCTTGGATCACCCACCTGTCTTCTGGTGTGGATGCTTTGTCCCAAAGTTTGGTGTCATCGGCAAACTTGGCCAGTCCACTTCTGACTCCAATATCCACATCATTAATGTTGAACAATATGGGTCCAAGGACAGAGCCCTGGGGGACCCCACTGGTCACAGGACACCATGATGTGTGACTTCCATCTATTACTACCCTCTGGGTCCGACCATGGAGCCAATTTCCCAGCCAGCGGATCATGGTGGACCCACGGCCACAGTTGGCCAGTTTCGCCAAGAGGTGATCATGGGATGCCAGATTGAAGGTTTTTTTGAAGTCCAGGTATATGACATCAATCTCTTCTCCCTTGCCCAGGTGATAGGTCACCTGGTCATAGAAGGAAATGAGATTGGTCAAGCAAGACCTACCTGCAATAAACGCATGCTGCCTATCCATTAGGATGTTGGCGTCGGCCAGTCCATTAAGGATGGCCTCTTTAATAAACTTTTCTAAGATCTTCCCTGGGATAGAAGTCAGGCTGATGGGCCTATAGTTAGCTGGATCCACTTTCCTCCCTTTCTTGAAGATAGGCACCACATTGGCCTTCTTCCAGTCTTTGGGCACTACACCGGAGCCAGAGGCTGAGCTATGATGCTTGCCAGCTCCTTGAGCACCCTGGGGTGTAGATTGTCAGGGCCAGCTGACTTGAAGGTATCCAGCCTCTCAAGGTGTTCCTTCCCGAGGTCAGCGTTAATGGAGGGCAGGGGATCTCCCTCATCCAGACCTCCCTGTCCCGTAGCAGGCGTGGGCATCTGATGAAAGACCTATGCAAAGTACCCATTTAATAGGTTGGCTTTTTCCTGGGTGTCAGTTGTCAGTTGCCCCATCGGGTTCAGCAGGGGTCTAATGTTGCCCTTGCTTTTCCTCCAGCTCCCCACATATCTGAAAAAGGACTTTTTATTATCCACCTCACCAAAATTTGGGGTGAGGTGAGCATGCTAGTAGGGAGGGAAAGACTGCAACAGGACCTGGATAGGTTACAGGAGTGGGCTGACATAAACAGGAATGCGTTTCAATACTGACAAGTGCAGGGTGCTGCACTTAGGCAGTAGAAACCAGCAGCACATTTATAGAATGGGAAACTCCCTTCTTGAGAGCATGAAGGCAGAAAGGGATCTTGGAGTCATTATGGACTCCAAGATGAACATGGGCTGACAATGCGAGGTCATGGTTGGCAGGGCTAACTGGACCTTGTTGTGCATCCACAGGTGCATCTGAAGTAGAGCCAGGGAGGTGATGCTCCCCCTCTATGCGGCACTGGTCAGGCCACAGCTGGAGTACTGCGTCCAGTTCTGTGCGCCCCATTTCAGGGGGGATGTGGACAACACTGAGAGGGTCCAGAGGAGGGCCACCCGCATGATCCGGGGACAACAGGGCAGACCCTACACTGAAAGACTGCGGGACCTAAACCTGTTCAGCCTTCACAAGAAAAGGCTGAGGGGGGACCTGGTGACTGTCTATAAACTCACTAGGGGGGACCAGAAGGGTTTAGGGGAGACACTGTTTCCCCTAGCACCCCCTGGCATGACAAGGAACAATGGACAAAAATTATTAGTGAGTAGATTTAGATTAGACATCCACAAGAACTACTTCACAGTCAGGGTGGCTAGGATCTGGAACCAACTTCCTAGGGAAGTGGTGCTGGCTCCTACCCTGGGGGTCTTTAAGAAGAGGCTTGATGCCTACCTGGCTGGACTCATTTGAGTCCAGTCTTTTCTCCTGCCCAGGCGGGGGGTCGGACTTGAAGATCTACAAGGTCCCTTCTGACCCAACTTCTATGATTCTATGATTGATGCTCAAAGCTAGTTGGAATTCAGTTGCAGCCTTGGCTTTCCTGGTTTGCTCCCTGCAGGGCTGACCAGTGCAGAATAATCCTCCTTGGAGGTGAATCCCATCCTCCATCCTTTGCAGGCCTTTCTTTTTCTTCTGTCTCTTAAAGGTGTTCAAAATAGGTGCTTGAACCACCCCCAGCGGCAGTCTATTCCAAACCTTGGGGGCTTGGACAGTAAAGAAGTTCTTTCTTATGTCCAGCCTGAAACAGTCATGGAGGAGTTTGTACCTGTTCGACCTTGTCATCCCTTGGGACAGATTGCTGCTGTGCTGCTTCCGGTATTCTCATCTAGCTTAGGTATTTCTATGCAGCAGGCCTTGTGCTATGAGATGATAGATATTGTGATCCAGTTGATTACCTTAGTACAATATGATGTTTTTAAAGCAGGGATGGGCAAAATATGGCCCATGGGCCAGATCCAGCCCACCAATTGATTGTATCTGGCCTATGGTTTCCCCCACAGTGCTTCTCATGGGGCTGAGCCCCACCAGCTTCTACCCGAAGCAGCTCATACCACACTTCGGCCTGCACCCACCCTGCACTTGTCAATGGTACTGCCTTGGCTTGGGCCAGCATAAACGCCTCCCAATGGGGCTGATCCCACTACTGCTGCAGTTGCCTGGGTACTGCTCAATTCCCTTTTCCTCCAGCAACTCCTTTTCCTCTTCTTCCTGCCCCTGCTGCACTGCTTTGGGCATTAGGGAAGTAGCAGCACCCATGGCGACATGTTCTAAGCACCACATGCCCAGCCAGGCAGAGAGAAAGCTACAGCTGGGCAGCTCCTGCCCCAGCTCATGGGGATCCAGCTCTAGCACCCAGCCACTTTCTATCCACTCAACCACCGGGTATAATAAACAGCAATCTGTAGGCAGCCAAGTGGGTGGAAGGCAGCTGGGAACTGGAGTGCCCAGCTGCAGCTTCTTCCACATCTGGCTGGGCATGTGATGCTCAGCACACATTCCCACACCCGCTGCTGCTTCTCCATGCTACCTGGTGCCCCACATATACCCCCGCACTCCTCCAGCCCCACCCACACAACCCCAGCTCCCCCACTCCACAGTTTACAAGAGCAGGCCTTTTTATTGAGCTGTTTTGCAATTACTTCTATATACACTGCTCAAAGCATAGATCAGGATGAAAATAATTTTTTGAAATAAAATTAAAATGTTATAGTAGATGTTTGATTTTTAGTATATGAATTTTTATGTAAAATTTGTTAAAATGATATCTTCTGAAGGATTTTATGTATGCAGGCCTCGACAGCTCACTAAAACTCGTTAAGTGGCCCACTAGCCAAAATAATTTCTCACCCCTGTTTTAAAGGGACACTGGACTCAATGTTCACCTTGGTATAAGAGGGAAGGACTAACAGTTACTTTTATTCATCCTTACACCCCCTGGTCCAGTACAGCCTGGAGCAGCCTCAAGGTTAACATCATGCTTCAGATGCCAGAGTGCACTAGGTGGGAGTATAGCCAGAGCATGATAACATAATTCAATGGTAGTAGGGGCTCATAAAGAAATTCCTGATGTCCCCACTGTTGGGAAGGAGGATACCTCCCATCCCTGTGCCCTGCTCCCCTTCAGAAATGGTTTGTTACTGCCCACATAATGAAACCAGAACCTCGGTTCCCCTGAAAATCAACTGGGAGGTAGAGAAAGGAGGTTTTAAGAACTGCAGGACTCATTTCTATACCTAGGGCAAAATCACTTGTAAGTTGTTCATTAAGAAAGGACCATTGCTGCCTGGGTGCTATGTCACTATGAGAGGGAGCAATCTCTTCCTAATCTGCAAGATGTTAGGAGCTCAAAAGAGTAACATACAGAAAGGCCGGGGGCCTTCTGAGCAGAACTGACAGAGAAAGCAAAATGCCTGTAGAACAATCTGCTGCTGTGGGGTTGTCTATATGAGAACATTGAAAAAAATCAGTTTGAAGGAGATTTAAACGTGGATTGGTTCAAATTCATTGAAAATACTTCTCTTCCAAAATGAATTACCCTAGATTGAATTAAGGGCACTTTAGTTCTGAACAGCAGTGTCCACAAAGGGATTAAACTAAACTACTTACAGACGCATCTTTCATTTAGTTAATTTGGATGGATTTTCTTGAGTCTTCCTTTGACTCAATCCTTTTGACATTTTACAAATTGGGAATCACAGAAGCAGAAGTCCAGCCAGGAAGCCCAGGCCAGGCCAGGGAATGGCATTTCAACCTATAACTCCCCTGGGTGATGGTTGGATCAGGTGGAGGCAGGGATGAATGGCCATCTGAAACAAGTTTCTTTTCAGTTTTTCTGAAAGAAATTGAAAAAGATCCCTAAATTTTCCACCACAGAAATATCCATTTTTTAAAATAACTTTTTCAACCCAGAAACCAGGAAGAGTCCTGAGTAGCTTTATTATCTAGGTGTTTTTTTTACTAAAATACTGTAATGGAAAGATTGTTGACTGTGTTTAAACTAGGATTAGTAACAACCTGCTGGAGCCATTCCATTAATGGGTCAAATCCAGTCAAATGCCTGTAAGCAAATCTTCCATGCACAATTATAAAATCACTAACAACAATGACCTAATGGAGGTGGGAAACAAGAATTTTAGCATCTCTAGTAATGGATAGTTAGATGCTCTTTGCTTTTTACCAGACTATAATCATGCAGCTGTAAAATATTTCATGGGAGACATTTTTCTTTATGACATCTCTTTCAATCCATCAGAATTAGTTGAGTAAGACTAACATTGGTTTTGAATAAATTCTTCTCCAATGAATTGGGGGCATTGAAATTAAATTTTGGCAAGTCTTATTCTGTCATTTATAGACCTGGATAAAAAATGACAGAGAAATGGTCACTATTACTTGAATAAAAAACTGCAATCGATACTGGTCTTAAAAGAGTTATTTTATCAGCATTAACATGCAGCTGCACAGTGGGATTCCCTCCACCATTTGACCATCTGGAATTTTATAAAATGAGAGTGTTGTTATCAATTTCATTTGAAACACTATGAAGCTACTATGAAACTATGAATTTGCTACATAGCATGAGCTTCTGAGCTATGTTTTGCTAATTTTTTCAATCAAGTAATTAATAGAGATGGGGCCACTTTGCTGAGGATAAAATCAGAAATGTCATAAAAAATTGAAGTAGATTCTATATAGACCATTTTGAATATTTTAATATCTAGCAAAAATATCTTTGTTACTAAAAGGCCTATTCCTTGGCAGGATTGTAATGTAAACTTAAATTGGAAGTAGGGAGGCTCTGAGACATTTAATTAATTTGCTTAATACTGTATTTTATTAGAGATGTCTGCATTAGTTTCTGAGTCTGCCAAGATTTATGCACTTGGGCCCATTTACCCATAGCAAAAGAGAGAGAAACATAGGGAAGAAAAGAAAAAGGCTTTATTATTGTTTTTGTGAAAACCAAAAACTATTTTTTCTTGGCCTATGCTTTTTCACATTAAAGAAAACCTGAAAACCATAAAAATAAACATTTGTTTAAGAAAACTAAAAAGTACATTTGATAGAGAATTTTTTACTAGCTCTGATAACAGAGATTAGACTTTCACAAGCAGAGGGTGCTTTGCAATTTTCTGGTCATTAAACTTCTTTGAAACTCAGACAATCTTTTAGCCTTCAGGTCTCTCTTTTTATTGTAAAAAGAGCAGTAGTACCTCTAGCCCTGACCTCCAAGCTTGTTGCACTCAGCGGGTATGTCCAGATGAGTGCGCACATATGGTCTGTAGCACCTCAAAGCTGTTTGACGTACCGCAAACTTCACACGGCATACCTGCAAGCATTTGCTGCACTCCAAATTAGCAGCGTGGCACCAAAATATGACACTGGGAGATCCCAGTGTCAAAAAAGCTGTGGGAAAAAAGTGGTGCAGTATACATGGCAGCAACATACGCCACCAGAAGTGGAGCCTGGCTGGCCAGAGCCACATGTGCAGGGGCATGTGCAGCAGCACAAATTTGTGCCAGTGCTATTTTTGCCACAGAAAACACATGCCCCTGCATGTGGGGAAGTGCACAGAGACTTTAAATAGGAATACATGGTGTCAAAGAAACTCTGGCCTGTTGTGGTCTGAGTTCTTTGCAACAGAAGAATTCTGTTCCCCTGTCAAGAAATTAGTGAAAGCTAAGAGTTGGCATTTTCTGAGGGGTGCCTTGCATCTAAAAAGGCACCACTGGTCAATTGAAGTGGCGGGGGTAGTGATTGAACCCAGGGCTACATCTATGCAAAGTAAGCCCTAGGCTGCAGCCATCCATTGCTGTAGAGAGCAAGCAAAAAGAAGGGGATAGGAAAGTAGTAAAAATGTAACGGGACAACTTTGAGACAAAAGAAAATGGAGGTGATACTGAACAATGGAAGGAGCAAAATGGTGATAGAAACAACTAGTTCTTGTGAAAATGAACAGGATCTAAGATAAAAAGCAATCAATGGGAAAGAAAGCTGGTCCTTTCTCTCCTTCCAGGCCCACTGAAGCTTAACGGCACCTGACTCATTACGGCTCTTTTGAAAATACCAGCCTCCATTGTTTTCAAGGTCTTATTGAGGCAAGAGGAGGACGAAATTGCTTAATAATAGGGGCATGCAAAACAGGCCCTATTTGATTCGGATTCGGCCTAGATCAGGGACAGTGATTTGATTCGTCGATTCGGATCACTGTCCCTGATTCGATTTGGCCAATTCCGAATCTGACGATTTGATGCTGATCCGGTGAATCAGCAATTTGGACACAGGCACAACTTTAAAAGCTTTTTCTACATATTGAGGTAGCAGCGCGGCTTGTGATGGCTGCAATGGTGGGGTTCATGGAGCGTCCCACAGCAGTGCGGGGGGCTCTCCAGCATGCTCAGCGGCGAACCCAGAAATGAACCGGAAGTACTTCTGGGCCTGTTGGGGAGTGCGCTAGGGCCCCCACACCCTGTGCCCCCCCTGCCCAGCAATTAGCTGCAGAAGGGACCCCGGGTGCCCCCCAGACCCAGGAGGCACCAGTTGCTGAGCTGGGGGAGCAAGGTGGGCCCGGCACCACACTCCCCAGTGGACCTGGAAGTGGACCAGAAGGGCTTCTGGTCCACTTCCAGATCTGCTGCTGAGCGCGCTGGGGAGCCTGCCATGCTTTTGTGGCATGCTGCATCTGCCCCAGCACTGCAGTGATGAGAGCCCCTGCTACCTAGAGGTATGTAGAAAAAACATTTAAAGCTGTGTCTACATCTGAAACACCGAATCTGTCTGAATGGATTCAGAGAGATTAAAAGGTCCTCTGATTTGATTCAGAGATTTGGCCATGGAATCAGGCCAAATCTCCACTGAATCGAATCAGGGACTGACGCTTCACACAGCCCTACTTAATAAGTGTTTCCTTATGGGATCAGGTTGGCTTTCTGGGTGTGGAGTACTGGCTCCATCATTATGTGTTTGGATGATGAGGTATTAGGATGACTCAGGGTGGTCAATTCTCCTGTGAACAGAAGCACCAAATCCCAGCTAACACAATTCTCCACCAGAGGCCCAGTTCTCTAATGTGTATATTCTTACTTTAATGCTCATATCAGACTTCTCTAAGCACTCATGCTCCTGGAAGAGGAATCCATGTTTCTCACTCAGGCTGCTTGGAAAGCTGTGATTCTTAGTTAATGCTGCAGTTCAAACTATGATACAGGTACTGCTCTTAACAACACTTCTGAAACAACCATATACTTAGCAGGGCACATGAACAAATTCAGCATCCTTTCTTATATTGTTTCACAATGGGCCAGGTGTAGAATGCGGTCTTATTTTACAGCTTCCGGTAATAGTTAGAGCTGTATGGCAAGAAAATCTTTAGCAAACCCAACCTAGCTGTAAACACAACGATGGTCTCTATGCAGTTAGCCCTGCCTATCACACAGCTGAATAGAGAATGCCATTTAGAGTCAATACTCGCTATATTCCATTGTCCATTGAAGAGCTCCATAAGATATGGGGTGTAGTTTGCTACCAGACATTCCCCTACCCAAAACAATGATCCACCAGGCTCTAAATCTAATGGAAAAATTCTGCTTCCAATGTAACCCTGGGACTAATACTCACAATTTGATGGAGTCTCAATTTACACCTGGTGTAACTGGGAGCAGAGTTAGGCCGCATGCTCTTTGTGTGCACTCTGTTATATGAAGAAAATGCCTCCCCAAATACAGGCTGCGGTATGCAATTAAAATTAATGAGAACGTAGGGCCTACCACTTTGTGTGTGATGGAAAGTTGGGAAGTAATTACTGGTAGGTCATGCCTACATCTCTCTCTCCATTTTGATTGGCTAATTAGTCATTTAAATAAGGTTCATGGCTAGCCTGAGAAAGGGAAATTCACAAATGATTGCCATACAAAACCAAGACTTCATCTTGTGAAGGTTTTTGAGACTTGGATCTGCAGGTTCTAAAAAAGCAACTCAAGCCAGCAAATCAAGGTAATGCTAATTGTACTGGTCTGTTGTGGATAAGGCTAGATATTTGTTGTGTAGGGGATCCTTAGGGTTAGGGCTACTTCCATCAAACATTTTGGTACACTTAGCTGAAAAGTACTTTTGCTGTCAACTTCCCAGCTTGTGACAGAAGATCAATGATTATCCACCATTTGGAGTAATGAAATTGGTGGGACTGAACTGTGAATTTTCTATGTGAAGGGATGTAATTATGAAAAGGATTATCATGGGCAAATAGATATTTTGTTTAGCTGGACAATGTCAGGCCTGCAGGATAAGGAGGATATCATTTAACTAGCCTGCATCTTCCAAGATACTTTAGTGTTTGAAAGCAGAGCAGGCAGAATAGAGTTTTAACGATAATAGTAATGTTGCACATACCATACCAAGTCTGTATAGCATTCATAATGAAATATTAGTGGCATTTAATTTTACTATACAATTTGTTATTTGATTTTTCAAATCCCAAACAATTCATACTAGTATTCCCACAAGAGATACCTTACAGCCTATAATCTTAGCATGAACTGGCTATGGGAATTCAGCAGTCCCCAGATTTAATGATTGAAAATGAATGGGATTTTCATGTAATAATGTACTTGTATTGATAATGATACAGTTTGTTCAGTGCACTATTTAATTTCCAGGAGCTAAAACTAATCTAAAATTCCCACAACAATTCTGTTCCAGGTAGAGCTCTGAAATATGAATGTCTGGATGCTGACGTTATGCCTCCTAGGCACAGGGTTTGCTTTGCCAGTAAGTCATATGCTTATATATCAAATTCTAGGTTGTTTGTTAGGGGAAAATACCTACCAATTTGCCTCTTGGCTTTAATTCCATGTATAGATGAATATGATTTGGCAACACAAATTGTACAGCGGGGAGTATACTGACAAGAGAACAGCTCTTGAAAATCAACTTCTAGGAGAACATTTTCCAAATGTTCAGCATTTTGTAGTTCCTGTTGTTCTCAAGGGAGATGCTGGGTGTTGAAGTGTTTGGAAAACCTGCTCCATTGGGATTTCACTTCTCTAATATACAGATCCTCCATGCATGAGAATTCAGCACTCAAGGAAACTCCAGATTTTACAGCTAGCATAGCAGTTTGTTCCCTGTTAAAATATGCTCATTTGAAAAATATATTTCTATCTTTTGCATTTCAAGACACATTTAAGATCCTCTAGGCAAGTCATAAAGTTCACAAGAGAGTCCTACAATAGGTTGTCATTTTTACCACTTTGTTTGTTTATTCTAGTATTATTTTTCCCCATCTCTACAAATCTGTTGAAGAAATGCAGAGAGGGAGAATTAGAAAACGAGAATTAGACTTGTAAAAATTCCCAGGAATCAGACTGAACAGAAAGTGTTCAGCATTCTAAACAAAAGGTACAGTTTTCAGAAGTGCTCGGTGTTGACCTTGATTTGGCTTCCATTAAAATCAATGAGATGTTGGCCAAAGGATCAAAGCTAAGCCAACAGGAGTTCTGCTATTGACTTCAGGGAAAGGAGAGATAGGCTACTGTTAAGTAGGTTTTTTAAATCCTCTTCTTCTCACAAAATGCATATATGGTGAAGCTGGTTGAAAAACCCAAAACATATTTATTAAAAGTTTTGCATGATTTGTCTCTTTTTACCGATTTTAAAATTAACACAATTCTTTGGATGCTTTGAACAACGCCAGGGTATGTGTATGCAAAGAGCCACCTCTTGGAAGGAAGGTCCCAAAGTCCGCAGTGTAATTTAACACAATCTTTTGTGAAAGAAAAACTAAGCTTCCAAATATTACTTCTGGACCTGCAGGAGAAAGGAGGATGTGATTTTGCTCCCTCTAGTCTTTTGTCTTATACTTAAGCCCTCAATTCTGTATACTTACACTTGTTTGACTTGTAATTAGCTGCAAGTAGGTCCATAGGGATCACTGCATTGAATGACATTATTCAGTCTGTTTTATATTAGGGCACAGTGGCAGAGCAGGTAAGGGGGTATTACTATGGCTCTAGCCGTGCAAGTTTGAGTTTTCATCTGGATCTGTGCCAAAATCCCTAGTACAATCCAGCCATACATGGTAACTGGTCATTCAGGCTGGGGAGTCAAAGGCAACTGAACTTGGAGCTGGCCACATCACTCCATTGTGTACCACTGGCTACAGAAACTGGCATGTCTTAATCACACTAGCCTGATGGGTTGCTAGGCTCAGGATGGACCTTTCACACTTTTTTGGTCCATTAACTATGCATTCATTCAAAACAGAGAAGCTCAAGTAGGACAGAGTGATCTCTCTTTCAGCACAGCCAATAGCTTCATGGCTGGGACACCTCTATGGGGAAGTGAGAGATTGAAGTTCAAGTTCTTGCCCTGTTAATTCTGATTATCGATTTAGGCCTCAACCTAGTCCCTTTTCCTCCCTCAATGAACACTGTCATCACTGGTCTCTTTCTAGTTTTGGTCACAACTTGTACACCTGTTCTTGTCAAAACGGAAAAAAGGTTTGGCAGGACATTTCTGATTAACCTCAGTTGTGAAGCTTTGTGGCAGGGACTCTTTCTTTTGTCCCTGCCTTTTAATTGGGATCTATGGATCCTACCATAATGTTAATATAATAATATAAATAGCAATAAAGTGGGGACATGCACAACTGTAGAGGTCCAACTGCTGTGATAATTTTTTATGTTTGTTAATCTTCTATTATGTGAATCCATAGCATCATCCCTAGCTACAGAACACTGACTTCTCCCTAATATCTTTACCTTCACACCTCCGTAGGCCCAGGTGAGGAATATATAACCTCTCAAAGCCGGGTGCTAATAGCTGTTCTGTTTGCTTGTAGATGTACCCTCAGCATACTGGGACACGTGGAATGGCTAGTATGAGCTTTGAGGTATATGTTTTTCCATTGTTGTGTATATGGCAACCATTTACTTAAAACCCTTGTTGTAACTAGTACAGCGTGGGTGAGATGAAGCAGGAGGAAGAACAAGCAACTCAGGATTTCACTATCCAGAAAAATGACTTCTCACAGCTAAAGAGGGCCCCCCTCCCCTGGCTAATTAACTGAGTAAAATATTCCAAAGTAGACCTGGTTAAAGATGGCATGTGGCTCCCCCTCCTGCTAAATTTCATGAGAATTTTGCAATTTCTTTTTCCAGTGCCTGCATCTATATATAGAGAGAGCAGATTTAACTTTTAACAATAACCAAATATCTTTTTGAAATCCCCAAATTAGGGAAAATAAAACTAACTCCCATACCAGAAAAGCTTGTCATGGTTTGGTTTTACAGTTAGGTCTCCTTTTTGATGCATTCAGAAGAGTTCACTCCTTTAACAATCCTTTCGAGCAGATCAGCCCCCTACCCTCTTGGCTTGGTTCCTGGCTTTTTTCCTCAAGAGAACAATATTAATAGTTTTCTGCCAACCCCTTGATGGTCTCTTTATGTCATCTGAGTAATATGGACAGTGTAACCTAACTCCTTAACTTCTATGTTTGAATCAATCCTTGCTACTTCTGCAAAAACATAAATTGGCAATTAACAAGGTATATTTTACCTAAATGCAAAAATATTCCTGAGTGAGATTTTCAACAAAACAAAATCAACTGTCCCCAAATATTAACTTTGTTGCCTCAATCTCCCACCTTTTGGGTAAGATAATGCTTTCCAGCTTGAAGAAATCAATGCTGTATCAGCTCATTAATATGTTCACTAGTGATGGGCAAACTTCAAGTCAGTAAAAAATGCCTAAGGGAGTTAGACACTCAAATCCAGTTGAAATATAAAGTAAATCGCATATTTAATTTCCTTAGGTTCCTTTGAAAATCCCTACCCTGGAAGCTAATGCCTAGCCAAACTTTACTGCTCTGGAATTGTATGAACAGAGTCTATCATGAGTTTTCTAGTACTTTCTGGCTTCAGGGAAATGAGACTGTTTCAGAGTGGCTTCAAAACAAAAGTCACAGTGACAAAGAACACTAAAAAGAAAAGAAAGATTTCAGACAAGATGTAGGCATCTCCTCAGTTACAGTGTTAGGAGAGGGTGGTGGTGGTTACTATGACCTAGCATGTATAAGTTACTTTACAAAGATAAGCCCCTGTCTTTAAGAACTCCCATTTTAAACAGAGAACAAATAAGTGAAGCACAAGTTTACTGTTCAGTTTTACTTCATTGGAACCAGCATCTTTTATATAGCCTTGGCTTCAACTTAGCTAATGTGAGTGTATGTGTATGGGTGGAAACTGGAATTTTCATGAACTCTCAAAGCTGGCTAAACAGCTCCCATTAAGAGGCAATGGTATAATTCCCCTTGGCTTCCCTCTACTCTGGTCAAACTTAATGGTAAAACTCCTGACTGACTCCTATGGGAGTAGAGTTAAGCAAACACTGCATGCTTTTGAAAATACCAACCTTAGTACTGAGTTCAGTGAATCTGCACAAAGGGATCAGAAAGTCTGTTGGTTATATGCCATGATTCAGCCATGACAAGGAGCAAATGATGGAATAAAAAGACTATTCTATTTTACCACTTCACTAATGCCACAAATACTAAGTGAAGTATTGAAGAAATATTACAGTATTGTAATGATTTTTTTTAACTTAGTGCAAAAGCTCTGCAAGTAATGCAGCTGCACTCCAGCATAATATGGTAAAATTTAAACACACAAGCAGTCCAGTTAAAGACACCACTGATTGAAGGTAATGTGATGTGAATAAAATTAACATATCTATAAGTGCTTTGCCGAGTTTGGTCCTGAATAATGTCCCAAACTTTCAAAATTCAAGCTTCACAGGATGTTTCTAACAATATTTTTACATATAATTTTCATATTTGTCAAGCTTCTCAGGTGCATCTTCTTTCCTTATTTCATATATAAACATAATACATAAAACTCCAGCATAATGATGAGCTGCCGTTACCTGTTAGTTGGTATAGATTCAGTATGGTTTGTATTATACTAAGCATAATATGACGGTCATTCCATGCTTCATAAAGAGGTATTAGAGATACTGTGTAGTTGATTGTTCTGCTTCTAAGGAAGGATTTCTCATAATCACTCAACAGTAGATAATAGTTTGTATTAGCATTTAGATGAACGGTGAGGATGTCATTAGTAAAAGATTTTTCTGTTTGTTCGTCAGAAGATGAGACAATATGGTCGACAAAACATGAACATGCTTCCACAGGTACCTATTTATTTTAAAACACTTATTATTTTGAGAAATTTGTGAATATTTTGGAAAGGTACGTTACTTTATATACACATTTCACAATACTGTTCTATTTGTCAATTTCTTTTCTATAGTAGCAATAAATAGGTAGCAAAGTGGTATTAGTGGCTGTGGACACTGAAATTATTGGCATTTCAGCCTAAAGACAGCTTCATAGGAATGATGATAACTCTAGGTTTTAGTGACTAAGCATCAAATTAAACACTTAATACCCCTTTCTACCTAGAAAACTCAAATGTGTGTGGTCATTAGGGATCATATGCAGAAACAGTTCTGTTGCATATACCCAGACTGAAATAAAGCTTATTCTTTGAATACAAATTATGAAAAAACCTCCCAGAATTTTGAAGAGGTTTCGTTTTTGTGGCTGGTTTGTATGGTGCCATACACTGAATGTGTAGCATACTATCATCCTGATGCCAGCAATCAGCCAACTGTCAGCATTAGGATCCCGACAGCCCCAGGTCTGGAACCTGGCTGGGGACTGCTCTGGCTCCAATGCTGACAGTCAGCTGATTGTCAGCACTGGGATGTGAATTCACCAGAACCCAGCACCTTAAAAAGCCTTGCCCTGCAGTCTCCAAAAGGCCCTTTAAGGTGCAAGATCCTAGTGAGCCTCAGGGCATGGGGCAGCTCTGGGGTCTGGGACACAGCCTCTCGGATCAGGAAGGGGAAAGCCTGGGTCTGAGCTGGGACAGGGCTGCTTGGTGCCAAATCCTGGTCCTGAGCTGAGCATCAGGGTCTGGCACAAGGCAACCAAGGGGGCCAGGACAAAGCCACCCCTGCACAATTGGTGGGATTGGCGTGGGGGCAGTTCCAGGTTCTGAACCCAGCTGCTTTAATCCTGGGGGATGCCAGGCATGCAGCTGGGGATGGGGGTGTGCAGCGGCACATGCCAGTTTAAAGATGCACCTATGCAAGCAGCAGGAGGTGGCAAAAGTTCCTTAATCCCAGCTGCTACCGTGGGACTGCTCTTTAAATGGGCAAGAGCATCTGGGCATGGGGGAACTTTCCCCATCCTCAGCCACACTTACCTCTTTAAAAAGGCATCCAGCAGGAGCACCTGGAGATGGAGAAATGCCTCCCATCCCCTCCTGGACACACCATTTTAAGGGGTGTCCAACATGTGCAGCAGGGGATGGGGAAAGCTCCTCCATCCCCAGCTGTATTCACCCATTTAAATGGGAGCTGGGGATGAGGGAGCTTGCATGGGTGCCTCTTCAAATTGGCAAGTGTAGTGTGGGGTGGGGGAGTTTCCTCATCCCTCACTACACCATGGGGGGCATTGGGAGCTTGACATCAGGGAGCCTCTCTCTGATGTTGAGCTTTTAGCACCCAGGAACATAAGAAGGCAGTCAGGCAGGCCTTCAGATGGGGCACCCAGCTGCACGCCTGCCTTCTAAAGGTCTGGGGCAGTGTGAACTCAGCATCAGTGAAAGGCTCCCCGATGTCAGGCTCACTGCATTCCAGATCTTTAAAAATGTCTTTAACATCCGCCAGCAATCTTAGTCTCCTCTCTGTAAAACAGAGATAGTGATACTTGACTTCATCACAGGGGAGAGATGAGGATAAATTTGCAGGACTGTGAGATGTTCAGACACACAGCACTGGGACTTCATCAAGTAATTCTCCTTGAAAATTGTTATCAGCATTCAAGGATGATTTTTAGCCCTTGCTTTCAAATACTCAGCACTTTCCATTTTGCTAATGTGTCCAGTGCTAAAACAGTGATGAGGTCAAATGTTAGAAAAATTAGGCAGGCTTAACTTGGCCCTCTACTCTCACCAGTCTACAATTAGGCCAGGTCCAGACATTATACTTTTACTGGTATAAGTGATTGGAAACAGATCTATACCCATAACAGAACAGAAATTTGCCACACAAAACTGGACTATACCCATAACAAAACAGAAATTCAGCACACATAAACTGATTTTAAAATGGAAGAACCCAATCTAAGATGCCCACCGCCCTGACCAAAGTGTGAATGTGTGTTCTGTTTGCTGCTGATCTAAACTATACCACTTACAGAAAAAACTGTGTAACTTAGACTGATTCCACCTTGGGCTTTCTGAATGTCTGTACCTAGCCCTTGTGTATGTCTATGACATACATCAGTAACAGCTGACATCATAAACCCCATAACTTATGGAGTCCAGGAACTTTCTGACAAAGCTTGTATGCTGCCTCTATCCCAGCTTACAATGTAAAGACCATTTAGCTGGATCATGAATGTGAATCAGAACTGAAGAGGCACATAATCAAAAAAGCATCTAATCACTGTGATTGGGAAAAGGTTAAAATAGCTGTAAAAATCCCCAGTGATTGTTGTCTTGTAATCCCCAGTGGCCTTCACACCCTTAAAATATTATCAAAGTTTTTGCATCTGCAAAACTGAACTGTGTCTCCCTCAAGTTTTAACGAGGGCATGAAATATGATGGTAGGATGGTGCTCACCAAGTCTTGTCCAGTACATGGGTATAATAAAAACTGGCATAAAAGCAGCCTGAAAATGTCTCCCTCTGCTTTCCCCAATCTCTTAGTATGGTCGATACGACTACGGTGAACCATTTAATTCAGTCTGGCTGCATGGTCTTCTACCACCACACTCTTCATTTCCATGGTTACAGCGAAGACCACAGGAACATGAGACCCAACAGGTGAGCATTTTCTCGGCATTGTCTACTTGCCAGGACTCCAGAAACTGTGTTCAGGAAATCAGTAAAGGCTCATGCAAGTCAGAAGCACTCTGGAAATGCACCTGCCTATGAGCAGCAGAAGTTAGCCATTTGTGAAGACCTACTGTAGGCCATTTGTAGCAGACACACTGACAAAATGTCTGTCTTGGTTCTGAAAGTTCTGTTTTCCTATGAATGTCACTCAGTCACCCCAAGGAAACAGATGAAAGAACGTCATTTAGTGATCATGATCAGCAACAAAATCTTAAGGGAATCAGATAGCCTAAATCCATTGAACCAGGCAAAATTTTCTGAGCATCTTTAAAAAAACCAGCTGCTTCTATGGGGCAAGATGGTCTGGTAGCTAAGAGAGCTTAATACCTGATCTGGAATACCTAGATTGCAAATCTCTGATTTGGAATACTCAAAGTCAGTTCCCTGCTCCATCCGAGATACCTAGTGTACCCTTGGGGAGCTAGGCCATGACACCTAATCTCACATAGGCACCTAATTCAGAGTTGTAGGCAGATGCCTCAGTTCCAGAGAGAGGTATTATTTCAGAGACCCCATCCCTTTGGCATTTCCTATTGGCTGCTTTATGTGTTCCCTTCCGATCCTAGGCATCAAGAGTTCCCCATTTAAAGTGTTGGGAATTTCAAGTTCTGGCCCCACAGCCTGATTTTTAGGCACAGCAATAGTCAGTGCTATTAAGTTCTGGAATCTGGCTGCAAGTCTCTCTGCATCTCAGTACCCCATCTATAAAGTAGATAGTACCTTGCCTCACAGGTGCATTGGGAAGATAAATGGTATGGTTTAAGCAGGAAGGGGTATAGAGATTCCTAAGATGGATAGAGGCCTCTAAGTGAGAGAAATCAAGACTCTTCTTTTCATAGTTTCATAGTTTCATAGTAGCTAGAGTCGGAAGGGACCTAGGTAGATCATCTAGTCCGACCCCCTGCCTTAGCAGGAAAGAGCACCGGGGTCAGATGACCCCGGCAAGGTGCTCATCTAACTTCCTTTTAAAAATCCCCAGGCTAGGAGCCTGCACCACTTCCCCTGGAAGCTGGTTCCAGGCCCTAGCCGCCCTGACTGTGAAGTAGCGCCTCCTAATATCTAATCTAAACTTACCCTCCGCCAGTTTGTGACCGTTATTCCTGGTCACTCCTGGCAGCGCACGGGGGAACAGGGACTCCCCCAATACCTGCTGATCCCCCCTGACCAGTTTGTAGCAGGCCACAAGGTCCCCCCTTAACCTTCTCTTGTGGAGGCTAAACAGGTTCAGGTCCCGTAGCCTCTCCTCATAAGGCCTGCCCTGCTGACCCCTGATCATACGAGTGGCCCTCCTCTGAACCCTTTCCATATTGTCCACGTCCCTCTTGAAGTGTGGCGCCCAGAACTGGACGCAGTACTCCAGCTGCGGCCTGACCAGTGCCGCATAGAGGGGGAGGATCACCTCCCTGGACCTGCCCGAGATGCATCTGTGGATGCATGACAGGGTACGATTGGCCTTCTTGACTGCCTCCCCACACTGCCGGCCCATGTTCATCTTGGAGTCAATGACGACTCCAAGATCCTTTTCCGTCTCCGTGCTGGCAAGAGGGGAGTTCCCCAACCTGTAAGTGTGGTGCCGGTTCTTCCTCCCCATGTGCAACACCTTGCACTTATCAGTGCTAAACCCCATCCTATTCTCATCCGCCCACCGTTGCAACCTGTCAAGGTCAGCTTGTAGCCTATTGCACCCTTCTAGTGCGCCCACATCCCCCCACATCTTAGTGTCATCAGCAAACTTGAACAGGGTGCTTTCTACCCCCTCATCCAAGTCACTGATGAAGATGTTGAACAGTGCGGGCCCGAGGACCGAGCCCTGCGGAACCCCACTGCCCACGTCCTTCCAGGTCGAGAAGAACCCATCCACTACCACCCTCTGGGTGCGGCCCTCCAACCAGTTGGCGACCCATTTGACCGTGTGGGCATCGACACCACAGTCTCCCAGCTTTTTGATGAGGACAGGGTGAGAGACAGTGTCGAAAGCCTTCCGGAAGTCCAAAAAGACTACATCCACAGCAACCCCTGCGTCTAATGATTTGGTGACCTGATCGTAAAAGGCCACCAGGTTGGTCTGACAAGACCTGCCACTGATGAACCCATGTTGGTTGCCCCTGAGCATGCATTCCCCCGCAAGGCCCTCCTGGATGTGTGCCAGGATAATTTTTTCAAAGAGCTTACCCGGGATTGAGGTCAGACTAACTGGCCTGTAATTTCCCGGGTCCTCTTTTTTTCCCTTTTTGAAGATAGGGACCACATTGGCCCTCTTCCAGTCCTCCGGCACCTCGCCAGAGCACCATGAGTGCTCATAGAGCCGCGCCGGGGTCCCGCAATGACCTCGGCCAGTTCCTGTAGAACCCTAGGGTGAAGATCGTCCGGACCAGCGGACTTGAACACGTCCAGCCTCTCCAGAAGTACCCTAACTAACTCCTCGCTAACCCTTGGCCCAGGCGTGGCTCTCTCGGGGCCCGAGGGGGGCCCAGCAGGGAGGTGGCTGAACTGGTCCCTACTTAGGAAGACAGAGGCAAAGAAATCGTTAAATATGTTAGCTTTGTCATCTGGCGTGATGACTAAGGTGCCCATCGTGTCCTGCAGGGGCCCCACATTACCCGGGACCCTCTTTTTACCCCCTATGTATTTGAAGAAGGACTTCTTATTGTCCTTAATCTGGGAAGCTAGTCCTACCTAGTACCTATTTTAAATTTAGTTTGGAAAAAATGGCATTGTGTAAATAGCGTATGTTAATTATGCACCCTTAACACTTACAGTCAGGATGTTGGAAAGGTAATACTGAGTACACCTTGAGATTCTGTCCTCTTCCAGGTGATTAGAGGGGACTGTGGACCTAGATGTAAACACAGTTGTAGAAAACAATCTGTTTTCATCACATTGCATAAGAAAAAATGTTATGACAACTGTAAAGTCTGCACTGTAACATACTGGATTAGGAATTACTTGCAAATAATATAGATAAAAGACAAGGCAATTCAATGCAATGAAGCATGGGTTTTCAATGCTGGGGCCCAAAGAGGCTTCAGAGGGTTGAGACAGCAATGCTGGCCTCATTTTTCAGTAGGCTGAGTGATTCAGTTCTCTAAGTTAAATTTCTTTGATATAATTAACTACCACTCTCCTATCCTTTTTCTCCTGGCTGCACCTCTTCCTGTCACAGTATGAATATGCAATGCCTGTACATCCACCACCTCTGCCATCACAGCAGACCCCACTTCAGCCACAGCAACCAAGATTACAGGCTCAGAATCCTTCCCTGCACTCAATGCTGCCCTCAAAGCAAGGTCAAATACAGCAGAACGACGTGTTGCCACCCATCCAAGTGGGACAGCCACCACTGCAGCAAGGAGAACTGCCTGGGATTCAACAACTGATACCAGCAGACAAGCAGCTACAGGTAGCTATTGAAGGCCAAGGTGGATTAAATCAAAGCCCATGGAAATCAGTGAGTGAGCTGCCACTGGTGTGAGCAGACTTTGGATAAGGCCTGTGCAGTGGCTAATTTGTCAAGCCTACACTAATGTTTGAATGTATTTACATTAATTATACGGCGTCACCACACAATTATCTTTTATTGTGCTAAATTTCTTGAAACAACTGGACTTACAGGTGATGATTACTTGAAAAAAGATAGCAGGAACTCATGGTTTGAAAGGAGGTCAGAGAGCAAAATTCCTGTCCCTATATGGAAAAAGTGCTCGCTAGCAGGCCAGACTTATTTGGCTAGTACAGCAAAGTTTCTCTCCTTTTTTATTGCGTGTCAGTTTGTTGTTATTGAATCTTAACATTTCAAATCCATTTTACTTACTGTGTAGTTTTGTTTTCTAATGCAGTTACCAGCACTGGAATATTCAGGGCATTTGGGTCAGGTGGTAAGTGCAGTCTTTTTTATGTATCTTTCCTATTAACAGGAACATGTTACCAAAGATTTCAGGGTCTCAGGCAGTGTAATCTGTCATTTCTGCACAAGAAGCTAAGATTGCTTAAACCAACCAAGAAATTCCCCTGTGTAATAGACTTCTAAAATATAAAAATTACATTAAAAAACATATTTGAAAAAATAGTTTACAGTACAGGACATAAATTCCTCTCTCTCTGCTACAAAGCTTTCTGCTTCTATTACTTTTGCTGTTCTTGGTTGGCTGAGTTGAGTTTTTTATTGGAACACTCTGAATATTTTGTGTGTGTGTGCCTTTTTTATTGCTAGAGTATCTAAGACACATGAACGTGACTATGAATATCTACCTTGCCCTTTCAAAGCAATTGTGTTATTTGCTATATTGTCTTGTGTTGCACTGAAATATTCTGCTTATTTCTTTTGGTGAAGATGTACCCAATTGTCCATCAGTTAGTCCACCAAGGTCCAATGCAACCACAACAGCAACCAGCAGTAAGTACCTTCCCATTTTCACCCCCCAGTTCCTCTTTGCCTTTTGTATACTCATGTCATTTTAAAGTTTTCCCTTTTTCTACTTTTTTTAACTATCACTTTCTTGATGTCTAGTTGCATCCTGCCCTGTTTTACATGTCCTATGCAGCAAACCAAGGAGTAAGTCTATTGTTTATTTTCTACCTAAAAAAAGTTATCTTATACTCCAAGTGAGTTGTTACCATTGCAACACAATATAAAGTGAAAGCCTGAAATGTTCAGTGCCATGGGAGCAATTTGAATGTCCAACTCCCACAAGTTTTTATTGGGAAGTGGGTTTTAATTTGCTCAGATGACTTTCGAGATCTTAACCAAATTTTAATATAAGGTCTCTTTTAAAACCCAGAGTTCAGCAAAACAAAGTCACATTTGCATGTGGCTAGACTGATTTGTACTTCGCTCTATTTTCTTTAGGGTGCTCCTGCTAGACTTGGCATAGTGAGTTCAGAAGAAATGCTGGTACGTGACTTCATGGATTTGCTTTGTGTTATAAACATGTTCTCCACTGCAAACATATGATCACCAACAGCTGTTATAGTCCTCCTCTAATATGTAAAGGAAAGAGGACTCTCTCCCAGAATTTTTGTCACCTTTGCAATGTTTATATACTGTTAATAGGTTGACCAACACAAGCTCAGAAAGTCACCTTGGATTTTTAAAAGGCATTTTTATGTATTTCCAGAGAATAATGTTACTTTCCCACATTTCTCTTTAAGGCACTGCCAAGTGAAGGCTCTTGTGCTAAAACACTTGTGTTCCTAGAGTGAAATATATACAGAGCTTGCTTTAAGCTAAATACACTTTGAATTCTTTGTAATTTATATTCACTGAACTCCAAAGTGGGGTAAAGGGATCTTAGTGTAAAAAAGAATCAATCCTTACAGGTGCAATCAAATGCAGTGACCTGAGGGCCCTGAGTCCTTGAACTGCAAATGTACGCTGTATTTTGTTCTGGAGAAACATGATACAAAAAGCCCCAGATACAGCTTGTCTCTTCCATATAGTAAAGCAACTAAACTTTCTAGATCTCTTGATAAAATATCCATAGATAAGCATTTTCCTTTGAAGTTTTAAAAATTAAATGCCAGTTTCTATCCCACTATTAGCTACCTAGGCTGCATCCAGACATGCATGGACATTTGGTTCCCCAGGGGCAACCAGCAGCAGTGCACCTTGTGCTGCTGATAATTATCCCTGGAAACACCTGTGCCATGTGCACCCTGGCACATGGCAACTTACCCCAGTGGGGCAGGGGAGGCTGCGGTCAGCACTGGGCTGGCCCCAGCAGCCTTACCTGGGTCCTGGGGGCCTCCCAGGGCTGCAGCCATGTTGCTCCTGCCACATGAAGTTTGGCTGGCAGTGGAACGTGGCTCTGGCCAGCCAGGCTCCAGCTTTGGGTGGTGCATGCTGCCACCAAGTGCACTGCTCTGCTTTTTTTCTCCCATGAGTTTTTTTGACCCCTGAATATCCTCCATGCTGCTGCCCTGGAGTGTGGAGAACAACTGAACATGCAGTATGTGATGCCACTGACGTGTCTGCAGTGCCACATTCTGTACGGCTGCACTTGTCTGGATGTGGTCCTACAGGTGATCATATTTGACCCTCCTCAATCCCTGAAAAACATCTGAAGGCAAAGATGATTGAGTCTTACAAAACGTAGGTGCAGGTTGGAACAGGATTTGGTCCATTTTTTGTGAAAAAAGCTAGAAGAGATTAGTGTGACTGTGTAGCCCAGAATATAAATAGCTGTGCTTCCTGGGGACAAAAGTCGATCACTTCAGCCTGCCCTATGGCTGTTCTGATAGGCTGCCTTTTAGTGATGGCACAAAACCCGCACCAGTTCTGTCTGGCCTACTCTCAGACTAGCCACTGTGATAGCAATGCCATGGAATAACAGTTCCTCACCTTTTTTTCCCCCCAGGGAGGTAGAGGTGGGGCACCTGCCTATGGTGCCATGATTCCTGGATTCAGAGGGATGCCTCAGGACCCAGCCCTCCAGGGAGATTTCACAACGGAAGATGATAACCCTGCTACAGCACATAATCCAGCCTTCCAAGGAGGGGCCAACCAGGGCCCCTCAAGGGGCTCCCGATTTCCAGCCCTGAATCCTGCAGGCCATGGAAGTGCCATACTTTTTCCAGAGGGGACCCCAGCAGGACAGGAGGGTTTTTTGCCAAACATTAACGATATGCCAGGCCAAGAGGTCAATCCTGTTGGTCAGAGAGGAACTCTAGGGGTGACTCCAACTGCTGCAGCCCCAGAATTAACACAGGGTATCCCTGACAGCTTTATGCCCTTTGGTGCTGAGGGCACAGTACCTCTGGGTATACAGAAAGAAGTGACCGTGGACCCTACCATGTTCCCAGAATCTCAGCATACGCTCATGGCAGGAAATGGGGCTGAACAGCCACAGGTTATGCAAGATGCCTGGCATTTCCAAGAGCCCTGAGCATATTTTGGAAACATACTCATATCGTTCATGTATACCCTATGCCTGATGCACTGGCCAATGGATCTATTTATCTGCTTCTATGGCATTAGCAATAAAACATTTAAATGTGTTTATGCAGCTGTGGAAATGCTGGTGCAACTTCATTTTGTCTCTTTCCCAAATGAGAAAGAAAAAAGCTCTCTTCACATTCAAGTGATTAATAGTTCAACTAAATCCTGCAGTTAATTACCATCAGTTTCCCCCTCCCCCCTAGAAATCAGTAAAATTCCAGGTGTTTGTGGAGTGTCCCTGAGAATAAAACCAAGATGATGTATAACAATTATTTCTTTTTAAAACTTTGCCTTTAGAGAACTGAGATGCATTCTGATAGACACATTGTTTCATTCAATCAGTTAGCTGGTGTTTATGGCCCAAACCCCTGGCTTTGTTAAACATGTTAGTCTAATTCACTTGAGGGTTAGTTAGTATATAATAAACTTCTATATAACAATTTCAATGTTTCTTGTTGTTTTTAAAACAAAAAGCAAGCATATTTTCTAACTGGAGAAAGGGATTATATGCGGAGAGTGCTTTATGTCATCCAAAATGCATACACAGCCAAGTTTTGCCTTTCACAAAAAAAGGCACCAGTGAAAATGTGAGTAGATTCCTAGCTCAGAGAAAAAAAATTATACCAGATTCTGCCATGTGATTATTCATGGGCCAAGGTGTGCTGCTTAGGCTGTGGCTGGTGCGCACAGCTTAATTTTATGAATTTGATTAATGTCTAAAACAACTTGGGACACACACACACACACACTAAAAAAAATGGCCTAACTTCTCAAGCATTTTGCTGCGGTCACACAATGAAGTTTGTGAAATGACTCGGAGTCTCTCAAGGGCAGATTTTTGGCAAAAACTGGACATTCAAAACTTCACTGACATGAAAATACAACAACAATTTGTGGGGGGAGAAGTACAATTTTTTGGGCCCATACCCATAAGCATTTATACCCATAACAAACCCCACTGCTGGGAGTAGAGATGCCAGAAACGTTGTATTCAGACATCATTCAGAACCAAGGGGTCTGCTCAATTCATCATCTGAATTCTAGTCATAACATCTCGCTTAATATGAGCACAACCCACCAACTGAAGGACTAATGTACATCCCGACAAACCAATTCCACCTGCCTCATGCCAAAGCCAGTGCCCCACAAGAAATAAAGAGTGCAATGTCCCTTGACACGATGGCTTTAAATTACAATACAGAGAGCCATAGTTCCTAATCTAGCTTTAATGACCATCTGGAACAGGTCATGGGACAGGACTCTTTGGGACCCCTCCACACCAGTTTCTTTCCTGCAAGCCCCAGACTTGGGTGTGCCTCATGTGGCTTCTGCTGGCCTCCGGCCAGGTAAAGGCATGTCACAGGTCAGGTCTCAAGGTTAGGGTGGCCATCACAGAGGGCAGTCCGGTTTTCTGCTGCTCTGTCTTCTGTTGATATGAAACCCAATGCATTTATGTCCTCTATTTCTCTCTTCAGAGAAAAATAGAAGACATAAAAGCATTGGGTTTCGTATCAATAAAGGACAGAGGACAACTGGACTGTCCTCTATGATGACCACCCTACCCAAGGTGGTGGCCTCTGATCTACTGCTTTTGCTCCAAAAGAGCCCCAACTAATTTCTCACCCCTTTTTCCCCCATTTCAGGTAGTATATCTCTACTCTGTGTCCTCAGGATTGTTGCATTCTCTGCTGCCTGGCTACTGTGAAGCCCGATACATTGTTAGCAGCTCTTTCATACAGTTCAGGCATTATTTAAGGGAAAGGACTGTGCCAACCTAGCAAGAGTCCCCTCTGACTAGGGAGCTGCTCTAGCAGAGACTGGTCCTGCCCAAGACACATTCTTCTTCGATACCTCACCTGAAGAGGCAAATATAAAGTAACATGAGGGAAAATATGAAGTGAGAAAAATCAAGTGATAAAGAAGTGAGGTGAAAGATAAAGTGAATACCTATGGAAAAGGAGGAGTTGGAAAAATCCTGGACAAGATCCAGGGAGATAGAGATTCCAGCCCTTGCTGTATTTGCAGATGCATAGGAGTTCATGCATTTGAGACAGAGAGCAGATGTTCCTGACAGAAAAGACGAAAAGCTTACCTGAAAAGAGTTTCAAATCTGATACGCAGCTCACTCACAGTTGCACTGTGGATGAACAAGGGTTTCCTCCTTAAGGTTGGTGGCACACAATAGTTCCATTGGGACGTTCCCCTTCCCCACACTCTTCCAATTCATCAACTCTTCCCCCTGCCCTCTCCTGGACACTGTCAATTCTTCCATACACCCAATGAAAAAGCAATCTTTCTAGTGTCACTTGAAGGAACAGCATCCACACTAAACCACTGGAAAAATTAAAAAGCAAAGCCAACTTTATCAGTTTAGCAGTGCATCTGTGAAGTTTTTCTTCCCCTTCCTCCTTGTACCCATTCCTCTATCTTTGTCTCCTCCATCTCATGATTACATTGTGATACAGAGGCCCAGAAGGCTATGTATTTAGGGGAAGAGACAGTGGGATGAGTTTTTGGGACACAAACCACATTTCACCAACGCAATAAGAATGTGTGTTCTTTAGATTTCATAGCACTGCTACTCATGTGGAATTTGTAATCTGCCACGACCCCAGAAGCAGAGCCAGGCAGATTGCTCCTCTGAGCCTCAAACAGCTGGTTTACACCTGCTAATATCAAGTTGCATTGTCAAGGTTAACTTTGCAAGCAAGCAGAGTTAAACACAACTGCTCCTTAAAAGTGAAAGCTGAAGTTCTTCTTGGTACTCAAAGGCTGACCCTGTTAGGGAGTTTGTAAGAATCCTCACAAGACACCTCCACCTTGTCAGTGCATTTACTGATAGATGAGGATTTGCTCAGACTAGACAGGTGCCAAGAGCAACTGTCATGGGCATGGCATAGGCACCAGAAACTGAACTAAAATAAAGCAGCCAGGACAGTTGCGTGAGCCTGTGAACCATATGTTGCGTTGGGAACCAGGTGACTTGGTGACTATGCCGAGGCCTTCTGGAAGACTGCAGTCATGTCACTTCACCATTTCGATAGTCCACTCATAAGTCATTCATCACTTGCCTCTTTCTATGTATTGCATACCACCTCTAGAGACCATTGCATAATAACTATGAAATATTCCTCACTGAGTGGTCCGAGCTACATAAGCAGAGATAAGCCATATAGAGGATAGACTGGGCATGGATTGGGCCCTTTATTTGAAGGGGCTTTCTCTTGTCACCCTTACTAATGAAGCTGCATGCCATCAGTGGTACAAGTGTGAAACCCTCTTCACCCAAGGGGCAGGGGTGGGAATGTAGTTGGCCCTTAACAGAATATAAATAAAATATGAGCACAAGCCAGATGGCAGTATCATGCATGTTGTCTGCAATACACAGGTCATTCAAAAGTCATGGACTGGGGCAGTTAAATGTTGAGCAGACGTTGTAGCTACGCAGGAACTTTCTCAACTGGAAATTCTAATAACCTGTTTGAACTTGATTTAGACAGATGTAAAACACACATTACAGTTCACCTTCCAATCATGCTGTGTGCTTTTGTTTATCTTAGGCCCTGAAGTGGCCCTCAGTACCATGGAACGTCTCTTTTTGGTATGTTCATCTTCCCACGGAAATAGTGCAGTGCAGTGCTCTTCCCCCTTAATATAAGCATACAAATAAGGCACAGATAAACTTGCACAAGTACACACAAACTGTCTATAATAAAGAAGGGACTTGAACCTAGACATGCTGGATCATATGCTTATACCCAAGCCAGGGGTGGGCAAAATGCAGCCTGCAGGCTGGATCCAGTCCACCAAGCAATTTCGTCTGGCCCGTGGATGGGTGCCTACCAATTCATTGGACGACAAGTTTCTCTGGGTGAATATGGTATCTTTTATTAGACCAACTTAAATCATTGGAAATATGTTTCTTAGCAAGCTTTCAGGTTTAAAAACCCTTTGTCAGGCTGAGGAAGCATCTGCAGTTGGTGTGTGATCTTCCTGGAAGGAATGAATAGTAAAGAAGTAGGGCTGTGTGAAGCTTCGGTCCCTGATTCGATTCGGCAGAGACTCAGCCCGATTTGGTGGCCAAATCTTTGAATCTGAATCAAATCAGAGAACACTTTAATTTCTCTGAATCGAATTGGAGCCCTCTGAATCAATTCAGAATGATTCAGAAAGATTCAGACATAGACACAGCTTTAAATGTTTTTTCTACATACCTCCAGGTAGTAGGGGGCTCTAGCTAGTAGGTGGCTTTATGGCACAATGCATAGTGCATTGGGCTTTTAGAGGCTGAAGGGATTCAAAGGTTCAGGGCTCAAGTCCTGATGGAGTCATGCTTTTCTCTTGCTGGGGTCACTTGATCCCAGCTGACTTCCCAGTGATCTCATGAGGTCCCTTCTAGCCCCTAATGTCTATGAAATTTATGGATGCTGGGGAGCATGGTGTAAAGCACTTCTGGGTTCACTGACGAGCATGTGGAGGGCCCCCCCATGCTCCTGTGGGACGCTCCATATGCCCCAGCATTGCAGCATTCACAAGCCGTGCTGGTACCTCAGGGTATGTAGCAAAAGCATTTAAAGCTGTGTCTATGTCCAAATTGCTGATTCTCTGAATCAGCATCGAATCTTCAGATTCAGCTTTGGTTGAATCGAATGAGGGACAGTGATCCAAATCAATGAATCAAATCACCGTCCCTGATTTGGGCTGAATCCAAATCAAATAGGGCCTGCTTCACACACCCATATAAAGAAGCCAGAGGCTGGTACGCATGCAAGAAAGGCAGTCATTGAAGATGTAAGTAGGGTGCCAGGTCAAAAGCCCCCCTTATTCCATGCCTCCTCATCAAGGTTTTGTCTTTGTTGAGATAGGGACCTATGGCATTTCTGCTGACCTAACCCCCCTTCCAGGTTCTGTCACCCCATTCTCAACCCCTTCCCCACCCCACTGCCGCCAAAGGTTTGATGTTTTGTGTTAATTGGGAGGAGGGACCAAGCTGAAACATGGGCAGCGATCAACAGAGTTTCTTTATTAAACACAGGAAAAGTTTGGCAACCAGAACATTTTAAACTGAGGCATGTCTCTTCCTTGCCTCATATTCCCCCACACCCATGTAGGCTCCTGAGGGACGCTGGGAAGAGAGAAGGGAAGGGGAATGTGCCTGGGTAGCCTCAGTTGTTGCCAACACTGCCTGTGACAAGGGGCCAGTGGAGCCTAGGGCAGGAGACCCCTGGCCCAGTGCCAGGGTATAGGTACTTGAAGCCCTCCAGCCATCTTTCAGGGATGGCTCCCACTAGGGTGAGGAGGTAGTTAGCCAGGCCTTTGCAGATCTGGATAGCCTGCCTCTATGTAGGACCAGGGCCCCTTCTCCCCATCCCTGTGCTCATGGTGCCAGGCCTGGTCTGTAGTTGAACTACTGCTTCCAGCAGTCTAGCTGCCCCTCGTGAACCAGGGCAGGCAGGGATAGGTTAGCCCCTTGACAAGGACTGGGGGGGGAGGGGGTCAATGACATCACTTATGATAAGATTAGGGACCCTAGGAGTGTAGCACCCACTCTCCATCAGCCTGGGGAAAGAAAGATGTGCAAGATGCAGTCATTATCCTCACTGGATGTGTGAAAGCTGGTGGCCTGGGCCCTGGATGCCTCTGTGTGTGTAGGCACACGCATACACTCATACACAGAATCCAGGCATGCAGGACACACATACACGCACACTTATTGGGCACAGGGTAAGCTGGGTGGCCATGCACAGGATGGCCAGCTGGTGGTTCATGGCCATAAGCGCACATACCTGCTGCAGTTCCTGGCTCTCCTTGCTTGGGTGTGCTGGCCAGGAAATGAAGGCATGAGCATGTCACGATGATGGCAGGGGATTGGGGGCTTGATGATCCATGCCCAGCAGCCAATCAGGGGTAGGCTGTCCATTTGGCTCTGTTCAGGAGTCTTCAGCAGCCCAGGTAGCCCATGGGGCATGCTGGGAGGGGTGCAAGAGCTCCCCCTACCTGCTGGGCTTGGCCTATGCAGGCAGGCTCTAAACTTTACCCCACCAAAGGGCTAATATTTGTTCTGCTTGCTCCAGACCTAACCTTGGGTGCTTAGAGTAAAGCTCAGAAGTTAGAGCACTTGTGCCTCAGACTTTCTTGAATGCCTGTACTTAGCCAAGGACTCTATCCCTGCTCTGGGTAGGATCAGGGGAAATGAAGGTGGCTGGGACTGATGAACCATGGGATCCTGGAGGGCTGCAAGTTGCTCATTTTATCTCCATGGAGCAGACTGAACAACACAAGCTAGATAGCATGGGCCAGAATTAACCCTAACCCTAACCTGAAATGGTGTAACTTTGAGACACTCTGAGGGTACATAGCACAAGTTAATGAACTTTAACATGTGGATGCTCACATTTAAAATGCCCTTAATATGTTCTAGGTTCAACATGTAACTTCACCCACATTTCCTATCATACAGATGGTGAGAGACCCTTTGTCAGGGGAATACCTGATCAACTTCATCAGCTGACCACATAAGGAGATGCGCTGCTTGGTTACTCAGACATTTGGCATAACTAGTATTATGGGTTTGGTTGCTTTCTTTCATGCATTCATTGCATTTCCAATGACACCTATTCAAAATTCAGTGAGTTTTAATAATCTACCTACCCAACCCAGTGGTCACGAGGCCACTATTTCTCACTCCCAGTGGGTGTATCAACACATGCATTTGATCTGGGAGCAGTTTATCACGAGTAAACTACTCAGGCAGGTGTCTACAAATGAGGTACTTGGGTGAAGATTTGCTGCTCATGGAAGCAATCTGCTCCCTCCCACACTGGCCTTTCACCTGCCCCCTGCAGCAGCCAGGGGTAACTCTAAGCTCCCCCTGGGTGGTAGCCCAGGGGCTAGCAAGGAGCATGGGTCCAAGAGGTTGCTCCCTGCCCCCAGGGGGCTGCCTGCTAATAGGAGCTCCTTGCCCTGGCTCCCCACTCGGGGTCAGGGGACTTGAAAAGACCTGCAGAGGAGGGACAGGTCCCAACCCCTGCCTTGATCTGCCAGTGGGGGCAGCTAGCAGTGAGCCCCTGGCTGAGTAGGGATTCCCTGCAGCTCTTTCAAAACCCCGCACTGATGACAGTGAAAGCTGTGACAGCTTGGCCAGACCTACACATACTATAATCACATTGAAATAACAGTGCATCTTGCAGAAAAATGCAAGGTGGCAGCTTGGACCATGCAAAATAAAGCAAACCCAATTCATTTTATTCTCTGTGCTAGATTATGCCAAATCATCATAGTGTTTATAATTTTTAAAAGCTAGGAAAGACACCCTCCTGCACAAAAGACAGTGGCTAGGGCAAAAATGGACTGTGGTGACAAGACTGCCACAAGGAAAATTAGTCTCCACTAATGGTTGCAACCCATTAGGCATAGAGAAAGTACAGCTTGCAACACCCAATACTAGACCCATGCCATAAGATGATAACATAATGATGGCCAGGGCAAGAGTGGATGGGGATAGTGAGAGCACTGTCAAGAGAACAAACAGGTGCTCCACTAGTGGTTGCAACCCACTAGACATCGAGTTAGATAGGTCTCAATCCTCTACCACACCCGTGCCTAAAAGTAAAAGTGATCATTCCTCTAAAAGGAAAATTGTTGGCAGAGACCTGCCACACTCATCACATGTGTTTGTCAAGCTACAAGAGCAAGAAAAAGAGGCTGAGCTGGTGTAACGAGAGAAGGCAAGGAAATGACATATACATTTCAATTCAGCTAGTAACTAAAGAAAACTAAAGACTAAATATACATTTCAAGCACAACCTGTAAAAGGAGCATTGAATACAGGAAAGATGTCCTGTACGTGACAAAATGTGCCTTGCTAAAGACATCCTCATATTTCTCAAAACATGTATTTAATTAGTCCAGAGGAGAGCCATGTGCATGATCAGAGGGCAAGAGAACAGGCCTTATGAAGAGAGGCTGAGAGCCATGAGACTCTTCAGCCTGGAAAAGTGTAGGTTCAGGGGGGACCTGGTGGCTGTCTATAGGTATATAAGGGGTGTGCATCAGGATCTGGGGGAACACCTGTTCACCAGAGCGCCCCAAGGAAAAACAAGGACCAATGGTCACAAACTCATGGAAGACTGTTTTAGGCTGGACATAAGGAAAAACTTTTTTACTGTCTGAGCCCCCAAGGCCTGGAATAGACCCCCTCCAGAGGTGGTGCAAGCACCTACTCTGGACTCCTTTAAGAAGCATTCGGATGCTTATCTTGCTGGGATCTTTGGACCCTAGCTGACTTCCTGCCCTTGGGGCAGAGGCTGGACTCGATGATCTTCGAGGTCCCTTCCAGCCCTAACCTCTATGAAATCTATGGAATGCCTGAAGTGTTCCAAATGTCTCAATCATTCAATATCTGTCTGGAGTTTTCTAAGTGGACCGTCACTGGTATGGGCTATTGCAAATTTGCTCTATTGTTAAACAAAGACCCAAAGACAAGTCCAGTAATGAATGCCTCTAGGTATCTTGTTTAGCTAATCAAGACTCATCATATTTGATTGACTTACAACTTCCAGACTGGTCAGAAACTGCCAGGAGAATAAGTTTTCACACCTGAACAAATCCAAAAACAGGATCTAAGCAGTTAACAAGTGTAATGTCATAATTCCCACCTCCATAGGTGACTGGTATGGGGTGCACAGGGGTGTACATTCCCCTCAAAGGGGCCGGTGCCCCCCTGATGCCCGACACTCATGCTGTTGGTAGGGCTGGTGCCCCCCAACAGGGTTGGTGACTTCTGCAGGAGCCCCCCCAAATTCAGGAGGCACCAGTCACTCATGCCCCACTCCTCCCTGTTTTGTTTGGACTTTAATTCACCAACCATCAAGAAAAAATGCTTTGAAGCTATACAGTTAAACAGTATAAGAGAAAAACAGATTTGCCAGCAAGGTGTGAAGTCCAGGTGAAAGACAGAGGAATCATTTTTCTCCACCTAGCTAGCACTAAGGTGAAGGATCCTGCTTGGTGAAGGCTGCAAGAAGACTGGACCAGGTTTCTGCCTGTACTGGTGAGAGAAACATGCCTGTAGCTAAATACGTACTAGGACATTCTGTGATAGCTCATTTTATATTGGGAAAGAGTCTTTTTCTGTCATTTAGTTTTATAGCTTGTTTGTGGTATTGTTATTAAAGCCTTTCTGCTATTGATCAGATGAGGTGCCCTGTCAATTCTTAACTGTAGTAGGCTTAAAAATCCACTTTTAACTACAACATGCACTTTGACTGGCTGATCAGGGCATAGGGCTGGGTCACAATCATGGAGCTGGGCAGGGAACAGACTCTGCAGCCCCAACCAGCAGGGAACTCCCAGTCCCTGCTCCATGATGGGGCAGTGGGGGCTGGGAGTTTACCACCTCCCAGTGCTGGCCCCAGGACCATGGAGCTGATGCTGGGAGGTAAGGATCCCCTACCCTCCCACTTCCCAATTGTGCTCTCAGAGCAGGGGGCTGGGAACTTCCTGCTGCTGGGTCAGGGAGACATAGTCCCCATCCGGGCTTCTGTGACAGAGCTTGCCCTGGCAGCAGGCAGCTCTTGGGGGCAGGGAGCAATCTCCCTTCCCCTGCTGTCTGGGAGCAAATATCCTCCTAGTCAGGTATCTACAGGAGTGCTACTGTGCAGTAACTAATCACAAGTAAATCTGCTACTTGCATTTACAGGTAGCAAATATACTGTGCCATAAGCATGTGCACATGTAGGGCATGTCTACACATTGCTGTACAGTGATGTTGTTAGAGCACCATATTTTAGTATTTCCTTTTGGAAGTACTAAAGCATGGCACAGTATGGGTAGTTACTGTGCCATGTGCATGGCGCGCAGTTAGATTTCACTGCTCTGTCACTGTAGCAGTGTGCTATAACCAGGGAGTATGCTGCTACTGCAACATAGCTGGCAATCATGTGTAGACCCATGTGATCACTGCATCACCACAGTGCACTGTACAGTGATGTAGCATGTCGCTACATTGCCATAGTGTGATGTGTAGACATACCCATAGACATGCACACTTACTGAGCAGTAAACTGCTCTATTGAGCAGTAAAGCATCTCATGTAGACACACCCAGTAAGTATCTATGGAAAGAAATTATCCTTTGAGAGCGGGGAGCAGGTAAATTGAGTCACACATAATTCCAGAAATTCCCCAGATTCTCCACAATTTTTTTCTACAAACAGTAAAATAATGGCTCAGCTGTTCCTAATCCATGTTTTTATGATTTAAAGATGAGATTTTAAAAGGTACCTAAGAGCTTTGTCTGCTCTCAGAAACCACTTCCATGACTGCCTCATGCATATGAGCTGCTTGAGTGCAGGATGGGGGAGGCACACCGAAGGCCTGGAAGAACTCTGAAGCAATGCTGTTACACTTATATTCTTTTGGGCACATCTACATGACGTGTTAATGCACATTAGCATAAGTGAATGAGCATTTTGGGTACACAGCTACACATGCAAGCCCTTAATGCGCATTAACTTAAGCTAATTGTGGCTAAATTTGATACCTGCAAATGCAGGTGTGATTAGTTAAAACACATTAACACATGTATAGACATGACCTGGCACTAACTTTAGTACCAGGTCTGCCCAGCCACTATGGGGCCTACCTGAGCCCAGCTCCAGGGCTGGCCACCTCTCCCGGCTTCAATTTGAGACTAAAGTTAGTCCCAAATGCTGGCAGCTGACTCTGGCTTCAACTTGGGACTAAAGTTAGTCCCAACTGCTGGCCATGTGGCTGGAGACTGTAGCTCCCCCCAGTGACCACAGGGACATGTAGCAGGATTGGAGGGATTTGGGACTAACTTGAGTCCCAAGTGCCTGCATGTGTAGACACCTGCCAAAAAACACTTAATGCTAATTAGCTTAATGTACATTAAATTTAGTCATACTTATTTGCATATGTAGATATGCCCTTTGAGAAGTACCCAGGACAGGTAGAATATGAGAGTCACTGTGATTGGTGCAGGCAGGTAGGAAGCAGTCAGCTATTTTGGTTTTGCCATATACAGAAGATTAGCCAGGTTGCTATATGTGGACTTGGAAAGCAATTTACCCCCTCAGAATACAGTGGAAACCTCTAGGGGTTTTGACATTCCAGCAGGGATTGTTTTCTAGGACCATCTAGACGTAACAAGTACAGTGAGTTGCCTGCCATGGTGAGGGACCCTGGGCCTTTTCTTCCTTTTGGTCTCTTGTTATTTGACAACAGTTTAATTTCTTGAAGCCTCTGGAATTTACAGGCTCATTGGCACTAATTGCAAGAGGTTCCTTCCCACCCTTCGCCCAGTAGGATATTAAATGATATGATTTGTAAAGGAAAAGTTGTTTATAAAGTGGATCCAACAGAAGCTGTATTTACACCTACTTGTTTACTCAGTCATGCCCTACAGCAGAAGTGGACAACTATTCCCCCAGAGGAGTTCTTGTTAACCATCCCCATTGATATTCAGCTGTCAAATGACTATGCTTTTTCTGGTGGTCTGGAAAATGGTTTAGCTGCTTGGGGTATTCACATGACCCCATTACTACACAAGTACCTCACTGTCCTTGTTCTTAATGCTTTTGTCCTCACAACTCCTTTATGAGACAGAGAAGTGTCAAGATCAACATGTTATACATGGAAGATTTAGGTAGAGACAGGCTGCATCCACGCTACAGCAGTGTGGCGGGGTCCATGCTACAGCAGAGCTGTGGCAGGAGGAATCATCCCTTACTCACAGAGCTGCACCAACAGAAGTCCTAAGAGTGGACTGTCCTGATTTAGCTTATTTCACTCAGGGTGGGAGGCAATTTTCCTTTCTTGTACACCCTTTGTGGTAGTATAGTTTTATGTACCTATTAGCACACCTCACTTCAAGGGCAGATGAGTGGAGGGGTCATAGCAGGAAATCCCCAAACACAGTCCTGTGGTTCCAGCACAGATCCAAACTGCAGGGGGGAGGAGGACAAAAGGAGGCTGCATGGGCTGCTACTTACCATCCTTGGAAAGTGAGATTTGTCCTGTTGTGGGTTGGGTCTTCTGGGGCACTGGTTCCCTGTGGGCTAGGGATGGCTGGGATGCTGAAGATCAGGGTAGGATACTCCATATTGCCTGCTGCTGGCAGATGATGTTTGCCAAGAATATCCAGAAAACAAAACAACAAATAATTTGTTTTGAAAACAGTCTTGCAAAGATTGCAGTGTGTGCAAAGCAAGGGGGGTATGGAGTACAGCTTGTCTCTCGTGAAAGGCAATGGGAGAAACTGGGAGAAATTCCAGGTCCCATTGTTCAAGTCTGGGTCCATTTCGGAGTCCTAATGCAGACCATGTGGCTTTTGCAGATGACCAAGGAATCTGCAATCTGGCTCATTGCCGAGATTGCTGTGCTGGCCTGCAAGGGCAGCCTGTCTTCAACCATGGCTGCACTGGAGTCCTTGTTGCTTTCCTGGCAGACACAGACCACTGTGTCTCCTCATTTTCAGACATGACCATGTCACTGACTGTGAAGATATGGGACAGTTTCTCATCATGGGTGCTCATGACCCTGACACTCATGACCCTGACACACTGTTGCTGTCCCAAGTCCTTGCAAACTGCCGCCTCGGTATTTTGCCCTTGGACTGACACTGGGCCCAGTCACAGTTATGCCCCCAGGCCACCATTTCTTTCACAATCCATTTGTAGGCTGCCTTATTTTGGTGGTTTGATGGGAACATTGGCTCAATCCTGATCTCATTCCAGATGTCAATGACATTCATAACCTCCTCCCCCGTCCAGCTGCTGTGCACCTGGACTGAGGGGCCATGATAGAGGGATGATGGATGGATGTGTGGGGATACAAAAGTCTGAACTTTCCTTGGTGGGTGGTGGATGGGTCTGATGACCTCCCTGGCAGCTGAATGAAGGTCCCCAGTGGTTGGTGGTGTTTGCGGTCCCCAGCGGTTGTGGTGTTTGTGACTGATTCACTGAATGCAGGCTCCAATGCAGATCCCAGATGGGTGGCAAGTATGAAATGGCTGGCAAGTCACCACGCAGGGCAATGAATAGGTGGAGGTGGCCACCTGGGCCTGTCACCTCTGAACAGTAGACTTCTGCAATCAGGGCCAGAGTGATCACACTGAGTTCAGGAGGGGTGGGGATTGGGGCTGAAGTGGTGCATTGTGGGAAGCCTAGAGCACAGCTTGGCCTGCTTGTCCCAGGATGATGTCCTGGGACAGCTGTTCGGATTTCTTTCCTGCACACCTTTTTGTAGCTCTGTCCAGCAACAAGCAACAAGGACAGCTGAACAATCATACTTTATCCTAGGAGAAAATGTTTCCTCCTGGGACAAGAGCAACTTCTGTTCAGTAGCCATAGTGCAAACATGACCTAAGTGACTTGACTAGGGACACCCAGAAAATCTGTGGCAAAGCAAGGAATACGCTAACCCATGGGCCATCCTTTCTCTCTAGTTTTTTATCCACCCATTACCAGAAGGCCTCTGGAGCAGCAGATCTAACAGGTCTTACCCCTGCAAAATGAATTTCATTAGTGGCCATTCACTGCCCTGGACTGAGGCTTTGTCTATACATAACAGTTGTGTGAGTTAAATCAGTTCTTATTCTTATTCAGCCTGGAAGTCTGGAAGCCAGTGACTCAAAACCACACAACCATCATTCTGTATTGTACATCACTGAAAAATCACAATACAATGTATCTGCAGGCCAATTTTCACCAGCCTTTCAGAAGCAGCAGTTTCAACTAAAAGCACCGTCATTTGGTATAAGCTGTTATTCTCTCTTTCAGAATTGCCAAGCCCTTCAGAATTCGCCTCCTGAGACAGCATGTGACCCTTGTTTTCCCCTGTGATAGAGGTCTGCAAAGCCCCACAGACGAACTACACCGAACTATACACCCAAACAAGTGAGTGCTGTGGCAGATTTTCCTACCTGTAAACAAAGACAGTGGAGGGGGGAAAGGAAAGAAAAGAAATGCAGAAGTCAGACCTAGGTAAATAGGATAAAAAGGCCTCTCAGTTGAAAAGGAGCGATCATTATAGCACATGATGGTTAAACACATTTTGCTGATGTTTTCACATTTACATTTTAATCATCAGTTCAGCACCTTTCAGCTCCTGGGGCTCTTAGACAGGTAATTTAATTTTTGACTGTAACAACTGATCAACAAGTTGGAGGGAGCCCATTCTAGGAAACTGGTTACGGTTTTATGCAGTGTACTTGGATTTACTTCCTAGGCAAAAGTTTGCTGTTATGTAATGATGTTTTTTTTTACATGAGTGGATAAGCCAAAATAACATGCTGGAGTAGCAGTGCCTGTCTGGGGTAGGCTCTACAGTCATTCCTGCATGTTCCTCATTCTCCTATAGGGCAACAGTGAGTATGGCCCTTCTGCATCTCACTTCATGTCTTGAACTTCTAGTAAAGGGCCTTAGCAAGAGGGTTAACAGGAACCCTGAAGATCCCTGCATGACACTTTCCTCCTGACTTAATGGTTTAGGCACTCAAACACATGGGTTTGAACCCTTCTCAGACCAAGGAGGTAATTTGTACTTGGGTCTTTCACACCCTGAGAGTGTGTCTGAACCATTAGACTATTATGTAAATGGGGATCACTAACATTGCCTTCATCCCCAGAAAAGGAGGAAGTGCAACTGCATTTTGTGAGAAATCTGTATGTATCAGTGTGTGCTGGGCCTGCTAGGAGAATATCTACTAGACTGAGGCCCTGGGAAGCTTGAGCCTATGAGCACCTAGTTTCTGGTCCCAGTTGTGCATATGGGTGTGGTGTATGCTTCCTCAGTGGGCTCACTGGAGCATGGTGCTCACTAGCTCAATTGTTAGGGACTGCTGGAATTTGCACTCGAAGTGTGCTGTGAGGCAGCTCCTTTAATCTTGGAGTTGCCCCCATGGTGCCCCCCCATGCCCCATCGTTGATTGGTAGAGGGGCCCTATCAGCCCTGCTGCTTCCTACTACTTTCTGATGGCTGGGAGGTGCAAACCACAGCCTGAACTATTCTGCTGTTCTTTGCCTCCTGGCTGGAATGTGCCCTGACTCAGATGAATGTCTGTGACGATGTGTTACAGCTGGGCTCCATCCCACTGGGACAGCACAAAGGGAACTGAGTTGGGGTGGGGAGGGATGGAGGTGACATTGGGCTCCTATGTGGCAGAGAGCTGTCTGTGCCATAGGGTGGACCACTGTGAACCCAAAGGCTGGCTATATTTGAGCACTGGCACAAGCAAATTGGCATAACAGCCATGCATCTGGTCCAGCTACAAGTGAAAAGGAGGAGAAATTCCACCAGTAGATTTACTCTCCCAAGACTTGCAGACCAGTTTTCAGCTTGAACAAAGGCTTTTCGCTACTGCCAGAGGGGCCTAATGCAGACCAGAGAATATCCCACTGCAATTCCTGCCTTGCCAGGAAATACTGTTCTCCATGATACCAGGGAAAGTTGAGGATCAGCAACTAGGCTTCATGCACTGACCTGATTTGAAGCAATCCCTTAAGAGGCATCCGGGAGTGGGACAGGCAGGCAGGGCCGGGGCTGGGCTCACACGACAGTAACAGTGCAGGGCCAGGGCCCAGGCCAGAGCCATAATCTGCTGCCCATATGCTCCTGCAATGGGTGTCGGTTCTGCAGGTAGGGGTGTGTAGGGAACAGATTGCAGCTCTGCCCTGGCCCCTGGCCTCAGGCTGTCACTGCTCAGTGATCCTGGGGTCTCCATAAAGACTGGCTGGGACATGGGTGGGCAGGGTGCATGGCCAGGCAGACAGGATGGGGCTGCAGGCAGGCACGGAGCTGTGCCTGGGGCCAGGTCTAGGATGTTGGGGCAGTGACAACACAGGGCCAGGGTCCAGAGCAGAGGCACAATCCATTCCCTGCAATGCCTTGCCTGCAGAACCAGCACCCATATCTGGGCCATGCGGGCAGGGGATTGCAGCTCTGGCCTAGGCCCCGGCCCATGCTGTCACCGCCCCATGATCCCATCTTTGATCCCAAACTTGCTGCCCAGTCCTTCTCCAAACACCAAACCCTGCCTGCCTGCAGTCTCATCCCAGCTGCCTGGCCATGTGCCCTGCGCATATGGGTCTTACACCTGGTAGTGGATGCAGGGCAAACACACTGGGGTGCCCGTGGAGTGGGGCCCAGGGCCACTGGGCCTGCCAGGAAATGAGTCCAGCCACTGCACTGTCCCAGCCCTGCTGCACACCCAGGGGTGGCAGGACTGGCCTCATCTGGCATGGCCCAGGCTGCCCCCTGCACCTGGGACTGAGGGACCTGCTGTGGGCCAGACAAAATCCCTTGGTGGGCCAGATCCAGCCCGCATGTCATATCTTGCCCACCCCGATCTACCCAGCTTACTCAGAAATGTCTGTGTTTGTATGCAACACTATTACATGTCTTTTTATTTTACTGACAAATAAAGGCATTTTACATCAGAGTGCTTTACATTGTTACAGCTTTTGGGAGGACCTGCATCTTTTGAATGTTACTGCTCTAAGCTGATTTTTGGGACTTGTTATTAAACATAATAAGAGACTTCGATTTGATAACTCACATAATAACACATTCTAAATCATACACTGTATCAGATGTTAGCCTAAAACCTAGAGTGATGTCTGAAACATCTTCCTGGCTGTTGATTGGTCCCTGCAAATTTGGACTAGTGTTTAAATGTAGCCTTGCCAATAGGTTTTGAACAGAGAGGAAATGATCTGGATTTTAAGATCTGGGGTATTCATTCCCCCACCTCCCAGCTAAGGTCACACGAGATCTGTCTACGATTCAAAGGTAATTCATTTCTTTTTTTAACAATTCCTTCAAACTTTTAAAATTTGGAAGCCTGTATATTCAAGAACAACAACCAAAAAAAAAATTACAAAATGACTAAAATGAATGCATTAACATTTGGATTTTTTTCTTGCTGGGATCCTTTGACCCTTGCTGACTTCCTGCCTCTCGGGCAAGGGGCTGGACCCAATGATCTTATGAGGTCCCTTCCAGCCGTAATGTCTATGAAATTATATAGTCTACCTTGAATTACTAAGGTTTACAACAGAATGTCATTTAAGAGATGATACTCATTTTAATTCACTCTCAGTAGGGCTGAGAGTTTTAATACCAAATAACAATTCTGGAATCAGCTGACATTTGTCAATTTTGGCTGTAGAGAAGCAGATATGTTTTGAAAAGCAAATATCTTTGTTATAGTTAGATATTTCATTGTTCATTAAACAATGAAACATTATTCCTTGTTAGATATTTCTATGGTTATTAAAAACATGTAGTGAAAGTGGACTTAAGATGTGAATAATATATCCCAAGCTCACAGCTGTAATATTGGATCCACAAATGAACCGTGTCCTGTGCTCCCTCTTTTGAAATTTCAGATTACTCGTGCTAAAAATGCTGGGTTAAATTATTCTTTAAAGACTTCTTAAAGACTTCAAAATATTTTATGCACTTGCTTGCCTTATACTTTTTTTGCTTTTTAGAGAAACTGTCAGTCCATTCAGTTGTTTCTACATCCTTCCAAAACAGAAGCACTTTGCTGATACCACACCACAAAGTCCATTTCTTTCACTTCCGAATTCTGGTGGAATGTAAATTTTCCCCATGTAAAACTGACACCCCCCATTGACCGGTTACCTAAATTGCCTAAGCATAACCAGGTGAGTTGATATGTGTGAATGGTCATTTAACCTGCCTCAATTTTAGTCCCTCTGTTAGCCCTAGTTTTCCACTTTTCTTCTACATTCCTTTGAGGAATGCACAAAGGTCTTATGCAGGCTAGCCGCTAGCAGGGGGCAGAGAGCATTGCAGCTTGCCTAAGGGCCATGAATTGTTTACTACTGTCATTTCCTTTTAGGTATATAGGTGAAGATGTTCCTCCAGTTCCTGTGCCTCTTTGGCATGTCTATAGCAGTGCCGGTGAGCATTACAATCATCATTTATTTTTGATTTTTAGAGCTGCTTGGAATTTTTTTTTTTTTGATGGACAAAAAATGTCTTTCAGAAAGCAGGAGAATGGTCAGGGTGAAAAGAAAGATTCTTGTCAAAGGAAATGCTGCCGTCTCCATTACTGGAGGTTTTTAAGAGCAAGTTGAACAAAAATCTTTTCAGGAGAGTTTGTGTATACCAGTGGGGAACAGGGTTAGGTTACATAATCTCTTGAGGTTCTTTCCAGCCACACTTTCCATGATTGCTATGGATTTCTTCCTGCAAATTTTGACAGTGAAAAATGCCATAAATCTTTAGAAAATACTGTTGGTTTCAAATGGAGGGGATAGGGAAGGAGAACTATTTTGTTCATATTGTTTAAATGTCTATTCTGTTCTCTCTCTTTTTCTTTCAAAGGAAAAAAGCAAAAGTAAAATAAATAAATAAATGCCTAGCAGGAGGAAGGGGTCTATACCCCACAAAACAAAACAGTACAAGTACACTGATTTTTTATTTTTTTAAATTATTTTGGCTAAAGATGAAAAAATGAGGAAAGGCTATCATATGGAATAAACAATTTGCATTTCTTTTGAATTTTTTTTACAAAATATATTGGCCTTTTTCCAAGCAGCTCCCCTGATTTCTTTAAGTTATCATAAGTGAACACTGATTAATTTTTTTATATCTTCATCTTCTTCATCACAGATGCGCTTGCCCCGTAAGGCCGGATTTGGAAGCAAGAGTGAAGAGGTAAATATGTTTCTCATTACAACTGCTGCAGGTACATTCTGGGGACATAGTTTGTATCTACTTACAGGGCACGTCTACACAAGATGCTTAATGCACAGAAGACTAATTCTACTGTGCATTAGCGTGGCTGGCAAAAACCATGCTAATGTGCAGTAGGTTTAATCTAATGCACACTAACATCACTTAAAGAGCATTCATCTGTGCTAATGCACAGTAACACTGACTATGGCACATTAAATTTGTACCTGTCATTACCGGTACTAAACCTAATACACCATAATTACTGCATATTAATGAACATGTAGATGCGCCCACAGAGAGTTAGGCAAATACTGTTAAAATCAGCTTACACTCAGCTTTAGATTGTAGAAAAGCAAGTACTGCGATCAGGAAGCACTGATTTTCTCTGATGTTTTGGTCAAGGTAAACTGCAGAGATGTCAGCTGTGGTAGTTGCTCTGGGCTCTACTAGGCTGCTTAGACATGGATCCCACTTAGTGAGTTCAGCTCATGAGGCTGTCTGGTGATTTTTCATGAAGGGTTCTGGAAAATGAAACAACATGGTAAGACCACATCCCTGGTGTAAGATAGGAAAGATGACTGCAGCCTTTCTTTTCCTAAGCAGGGGTGATTAAAAAATATTACTGGTTATTTTTTTTAGTGTGGAATTTGCACGATGGAAAGTCATTTGGTGCTTTTGAAAATCCCTTAATCAAAATATTTTAAATTATTTGTTTGTATATTTAAATTTCATTTGCTATCCAAATGTTCTAAAAGAAAGTCAAGGTGACTAGAAAAGCCTCTCCCTCCCAGAGTAATTCTCAATAAGCTATTTTAGATAATGCGGGGGTGGGGTGGGGGGGAGGGGGAATCAGATCTACTGCCTGAAATGTACCGGTACAAAGCTGGAATTGGTCCTAAGTGGAAAGGAGAGTTAGTAGAATTGTTTGATGGAAAGGGTGGTGCAGAGTTCATTTGAAATAGAAACACTGTTCTGAGCATCCTTCAAGTATAACCATGCCTGTTCAATGAGCTCAGACATGGTGAGGACTCCAGGAATGGAGACACAATATTGATGGATCCTTATGGATGAGGATCTTGGCAGGTATGGGACACAGAGTGTCCACCTCTCAGGCAGAGCAGTGGTGGAGGTGGGGTTAATAGGAAGATCATACAGATACTGGACATGCAAGAGGAACAAGAAGTTCGGTGGAAGCCCCCTTGGACAGGGCCCTCCCTCTCCTTCTAGACCACCTCTTTTTGGCTTCTGGCAGGCTGAGGGCATCCCAAAGTGGGAAGGATTTGGCCCTAACTTACCAAGCGAAATGTTACATTTTGGTGTTGGGTTCTCATTTTGTTGGTGGAAATCTCAGTTCTACACAGAATAATGTAGGATTTGTTTGCTTACAGATGATGCAGTATGGCCAATATGCCTACATGAACTCGCCCGCCGTAAGTTTCTTCTTTGCTGGGTTTTGAGGGTTCTATGCAGCATCTATCAGCCCCGATGCTTCTCCTGCTCACCCTTTCCTGTATTTGGGGTAGCTCACAAGGTCTAAATGTGCAGCTCTTATATCAGACTTCAAGACTTGGACCTTCCTTTGCTTCTGTCATTTGTAAACTCAGGTTCCTTTCCAAGTGCACATTAAGGTATAGTTCTCTACCTGGAGCCCCAGCTCCTGGTTTCTCATGTGATATAAGAAGAGAAACTTTCTTATGTGTGTGTAGATGTAGATATAGATATAGATATGTGTAAATATGTGCATGTGTGTGTGTATTTATATAAACATACATACACACACACACAAGTACATATATAAATAACTTTCTCTCCTTACGTCACATGTAACTCCAGGAACCTGGCAAGGAGACCACATTTTCCGAAGCAAACGGAAAATTGGAGTCAAGAAGTTTGACTAATAGCTGCAAGTTAGATGGAAATGTGCATGATTCAACCAGACTTTCATTGGGAAACATTTATTGTGTCCATAATAGAATGTGTGGCCAAAGCCAAGGGAGAAAGAAAATCATCACCCTCGCTCCCCCACCAAAAACAAAAGCAACGCAGTACTTAGGATACCTCTGTGGGATGGGCATAGGTTCAGATCTACTTTATGTAGAGCAGACTTGAAACTTCATCTATCCTACCCCAAGAGAACAAACTGACCACTGGGCAACTGGCTATTCTGGGGTGGGTCTTATTTTTGGGGAGGAGGGGGTCTGTTTGTTTTTTTAGTTTAAAAATCTTCCTCACCTTAGGACAGGGACATTTTTGAAATCTCAGATGTGTGTTGAATGGGGAAACAGGTTCCCAGCAAGTTATCTCACAAGCTGGGGAGTGGTCTAAACTGTTAGACAGAGGGACAGAAAGATGCCTGTAGTGTCCACATGGCTTGTGTGCGCCTCACAGCAGGACTGTCTCAGAGCACTGCCCACTGAATGCAGCCTTCAAAACTCTTTTATAGATGAATCCCTTTTATGGCTATGGCTCCAGCTACCCACAGGTCTTCCAGCAGCAGCCAGTATGGCCTCAGCAGCAGCTCTACTTGTGGCAGCAACAGAAACCAGTACAACCCCCTGCAATTCAGCCCCAGCAAAAACCTCGACAAGCTCAACGTTCCCCACAGCCCAGCAGGCCTCAGCCCCAGCCACAGCCTCGGCCACAACCCCAGCCACAGCCGTCCCAGCAGCCAGCAAAGCCAAAGCCGCAAAAGCCACAAAAGCCGCCCCCCCCAACTCAGCCAGCACATCCTTCTCGTCCTCAGCCCCCAGCACAGCCCCGCAATGAGGAAAAACAGCTATCGCCCCAGGTAAGTACTCAGAGCTGAAGAGCGGCCAGGAGCAGGCACATGCTTGTCAGTGCTATCAAGGCTATTAATGGACTTGCTTTGTAGTGAATGCACAGCCTCATGAGGAAAGGGGAGGATGGGAAGTGGGGCACCCACTCTTAGTCTCATTCTTTGGTGAAGGATTTCAGTAGCGCCTAGCGTGTTTTGTGTAGCTCGCTGCTCTTCTGGGAGTCAGAAAAGAGGAGCAGGAGAACACGTGACACCGATCAATCGGCTTTTCTCCAAAGTGTTTAGAATGATGCAGGGCACTGGAGCTGGGCTCATGTGCCGCTGGGGGAACATGACCTGGGGGTGAGCTCACAGGGCTTTCTGCAAGGCTGCTGCTTGCATTGCTGAAGCAAGAGTCAGGGGATGGACCAAGCTGGGAGCATTGAAGCCTTGTCCCAACCTATCCAACACACCAGCAAGCACAGCTAATATGGCAGAGGCAGGGTGTTAAGTTGTTGCCCCAGGCAAGGAAGGAGTTGTGACTCAAGGCATGCCTCTGAGATATAGCCTCCTCCTACTGCCCTGGGGTGGTGCAGCTCAGAGCTGTGCTTAAAACACAAAGCTGACCTGATGTAGTTGTCAGGTGAGACCGCCTCCTTCTCTTCTACCTCTATGTACTTAGCAGAAAGTGCTTTTCACCAAGATCTGACTCCATGATAGGCCTTAGCAGGCACAAATGAATTCCTCTCACCTTGCCATGGTGGGGAAAAAGATAAGACTATAAATAGTATTCAGACCCACAATCTTTGGCTTCAGTGATCAAAAAGGTGTTGTTTCCCTAAGGGGAGAAGCTGGTGTCTGTATCTCTGCAGGAGCTAAATGCCACATTTTTACTCCCACTGCTGCAAAAAATAATGGGTTGGATGAATTCAGTTATGTTGTGCATGCAGCAGAATTCCCACAAGTTATTCTGAATTTTGGGTTCTGGTTTACATGCCCCTAACACAAACAAAATGACTAACCCTGAAATTTTTGTGCTGACATTTTAATGGAAAACAAAGCTAAGTTTTCCAGCTGCTGTAGCACCAAGAAGCCTGTGTCATGGATAAGGGTCCCACTGTTTCATGCAGACACAAAGCTAAAAGATGGTCTCTGCCCATGACCACTCACAAACAATGTAACATAGATGCTTTTAGCCTGAATAGCACTTCCATGCAGCGCTGGCCTCTCCGGGACCAGGAACACAAGCCCCGCTAGCACAGGCACCAAGTATGTGGGGGCCCAAAAGCGCCGGTTCCCCTCAGGAAGAGGGTAGGGTGACCACCCGTCTCTAATTGGGTGGGGCAGTCCTGAAATGAGAACATCAAGTCCTGGTCCCAGGCTACATGACAGCATTTGTTCCGGATTCATCATGCAGGGATCTGGGTTTTCCATTCATGGCAGAAAAATGTTGGAAATGGTGGGTTTCCCCTTGCAGGCTGGCAGAGTTCCAGCCTGCAAGGGGCTGTGGGGAGCGGGAGGCAGGGGGCATCATGTGCATGTGTATGTACCTGGCCAGGAATACAGCCCCAGGCAGTGGTGGAGAGCTGCTCCCCCAGGTAAGTCTATGTAGGGGAACAGATTGAAGGAGGGAGGGAATGCGGCAGGGACTAGGGTTAGGGATGCTGCCCAGCCAGGGCAGTGCATGGGGCCTGGGGCTAGGGTGGGGAGTGGAGCAGAGCCACAGGTGGCTGGTCCAGAGGGCAGGGTGGAGGGGAAGCTCTCTGCTGCTGTGTGCACTTCTGGGGAGGGGACAATGGAGGGGCATGAGGCCCCCAGGTTTGTGTGTGGGGTGGAGATAGATGTGGCACACTGTGCCTGTCCAGTAGCAGCAGGAGTGGTGGCACGGAGTTGTGCCCCCACTGCTGCCAGGTGGTCAGAGGGTGCCTTACCATGGTGGCACAGCCGGCACAGGACTCCTGTGGGGAGGGCAGCAGGGTGGGAGCCTGCATCTTTCCCCACCCCCCATTGGGCTCCTTTCAGGTCTGCTTTAGCCGTGCTGCCAGGGGGCAGGGGCTTCATTTTAGCTCCCCTGCCAAAAATAAAAGTTGGCACCTATGCCCACTAGAAGTCTGCTTTTTTGTTTCATTTGAAATATACTTTAAGATGCTTCTTCACTTCCTTTCTCTCCCTGCCAGGTGTATTTTCCCTATAGTAATGCACATTTTCCCTATCAGCAGCAGCCTTGGCACATCCCACAGGTGAGTTCTAATTCTCTGTTCTTCATAGACTGGGGACATACCCACACAGTGCACTGTTCCCATCAATCCACTGTGACATCTAGTTAACAAAAGCTGCACAATGTAAATAGCTTGCTTATTCTTATAAAAATTGGTGGCCAGGGTGTTAATACCAAGATTTGGAAATGTTCTCTGGTATCTTTGTTTCTACCAACACAGCCCCCCCAAGCAATGGTCTTTCATTAGGCTGATGTGTCTATTTTCCTTCTGTCGGCAGATTTACAACCAGGGAGGCTTCTTACCACAGCTAAACCCACAACACAGAGTAAGATGTTTTATTTAAGGGCATTTCTAGTACTGCTAAACTGTCTTTTATTTTATTTTTTAAAGGAAGTCATCTAAGGGCCAGGGTATGCTTTGCTCTTTAGGCCCATTTAGTCTGACCTATCTACTTTGCTGAGAGGGAGGATCACTTGTGGTGGCATGACTAATTTTTCACTGGGAGATGGGCACACAGCTGCCTAGCAGCTGTCACAGAGTAATGAATTCTGATCACAGCAACCCGTTCTCAAGGCAGAAGGCTCTCTATCCAATTATGCCAAGTAGCTCCCCCACCCATCAAGCCATTAGTGCTGAAGTAAGTTATAGAGCTTCTTGCTTGATGCTGCTGAAATGTAAGTGATTAACCCTGCAGTGTCCCCCTGTTGTGCACTATGCCATGTGAATAGTTTTCTCCGGTCCTATTTTCCTTCTGAAAATGTTACGGCTGGGGAGGACTGCAAAAGCTCCATAGCGATCTGAGACCTCCAGTCCAGCACGCTGTCAATGTCAGGGTTGTGAGACAGTAGACAAACATTAGGAGCTGTTGTATTTTGTGTGGGAGATCTCCATTTATTAGATTTTTATGATCTTCTGATCTGGGAGTCATTCGCCCCCAGATATATTTGTTGGCTTTGCTAATTGGTCTATGCTGATAAAATGTAAGGGAAACTATTTTGCTTTTGTATTTTCCCAGCAAATGCCTCCAGGGTTTGGACAGCCACCTATCAGCAATGAAGAAGGAGGGGTAAATATAACAAACCACTAGCATGTCCCCATTTAGAAAGGCTGCGGGAAGCTGCAGAGTTAAAGCCTTCTTAACTTTAGGGGGGGATTACCCAAGGGACAGTTTCTGAGGGGGTTTATTTGCTTTGCATGATTTGTACACCAATATAAATCACACCAGCAAATGTAATAAACAGATGGGCAGCTTATCCTAGGACAACTCAAAATCCAGACCGCTATTACTGCACTTTACCACCAGACAGCAGGGAGCAGGTCATTGACTGTTTGAGCAATCAACCACTTAAGCCTGCAGATGAAGCGTATATGCATGAGAGCAAAAAAGACCTATTTTTAACCAGTGGACACTCATTGTTTTTAAAATCAATCAATTTTCCTTTTCTCCCCTCAGAATCCTTACTATGGATACTTCTTTCAAGGGCTTGGACAGAGACCCCCCTATTACTCAGAGGAAATGTTTGAACACGAGTACGACAAACCCAAACCTGAGAAAGAAGCCCCCAAAGAAGAGAGCCCTGCAGCAGCCCCTGTCCCAAATGCCACTGTCCCAGTTGTTAGCACGACCACACCCAGTCCCCCCAGCCAAGGAGGGGACCGAGGAGGGAATGCAACCCACCCTGGGGTCAGCGCTGGGGGGAGCGGGACCCCTTCCCAAAACCCCGAGAACAAGCCAGCTGTTGAGAATGGGACCACACCTTCTCCTACAGTTAATATCTCCAGCCCACAGGAGCCAGGCAATGAGGGAGTGCCGCAGAATGGGCCTGAGCAGCCAAATGCTGGGAGGAATACTCCAACTCTTGACATTATTCAACGTTTTCCTGCAAACCGGCAACAAATGTTTGGGCATGGTTCTTTTGGCCATAGAGAGTATTCCCAGGGATACAGGAGCTCTCCGGATCAAGGTGCTGCCAGGCACAGAGCATCTGCCTTCATGGTTAATCCCTCCACTCCTTCAGAAAACTCATTGTATCGTAAAGGCCCTCCAGACAAGTCCTTGATTCAAGCCAATCGAAGAGGAAACCTCCAGAGCAAACCCAGCAATTACCCAGCACTAAACCCAAGACATGGTCCATCAGGACCTGAATTCCAACAGCCTGGGAAGAGGCCAGCAGGCCAAAGACAGAGACCACATTTCCCTGACACACGTCCCTTGAACCAGTGGCAAAATGCACCCTCTTATAGCAATAACAGAGCTGGCTACAAGCAAGGTACCATCCTTCCTGACAGCAAGCCTCTGGCTCCTACCTTTAACACCATAGGAACAAATGAGCACACACATCATCCACAGGAAGATGCTAATAGAATCCCTGCTTCTGGGCTGCAGCTGACCAGCCAACCCACTCCGAAGGGAGTATTCCTGGATGCAAGGAGACATCCATCTACACCAGAAGCCAGCCAGCAGGACTGGGAGAAACAGGCAGTTAACCCTTCATATCCTGAAAGAGAACACTTTCCTTTATCAGGAAGCAAGACGTGGAGGCACCAGCAGAATTCCCCACCTTTTGAAGCAGGGCAGCGTGAATCCTCAACATATCCACCAGGTGCCTTGTTTGGCCAAAGGGGAAGTGTTTCCTACCCTGAGTACAATTCCTTTAATCAGAAGGGAATTCCCCATTTCTCTCAGGACAGTGCATGGGAAAACTCTCCTGTGAGCCCAGAAGGACAACGTGGAAATTCCCTGTATGCTCCTGATGCAAGTCAAAGGGAGGGAAATCCCCATTATGAAAATGATCCCTTTGATCAGCTAAGACCTGACTCTTACCCTAGACAAAGGACATGGGACCAGGAGCAGCCATTGCCTGAGGCAGAGGGCAGTCCAGCCGGGCAATATGGAAACCCACAATACCCTCCAAGCAATCCAGCAGAGCAGGAGGTTTATTTCCAGTACTCTAAAGACCAGGGGAGATATTTCCCTTACGATGAAATCAGCCCCTGGGCCCCAGAAGATAATTACCCTCTCTATAAAGTAGAGCCCCCAAGGCAAACAGAAAACATCCCGTATCATTTAAAAAGAGAGTTTGGTCCTAGAGGGAGCATCCCATGGGACCAGGAAACAAATCCCTTGCTACAGAACTTCAACCCTCCACCTCACCCAGGCAGATCACAGTTTTTAACAAGAAGTCCTCAGGATCCAGAAGTGGGGTCACCAGCACAGACAGAACGTACCCCCTACTCCAAGGGATACCCACCAAACTTTAGAGGGATTACAGCATTCCCTTCCTCCAGCCGCTTGTGCTGTGCTGGGAGTTCTCCAGCGCCAAAGGAAGACCCCTTGGCATCACTGGATTACTCTTTGCAGTTGAGACCTTCCACATGGGAACACAAGCCTCCTGAAGGCAGTCACTCAAAGCATGCCAGGCATGTTACATACCCAGCTGCTATTCAGTCTGGTCAAAAAAACTGTTCACTGCGGCTTGAGAAAAGCCCAGAAGAAAATGCAGAAAACTTTGAAGATGGAACACAAGATCAGGAAAGGGATATGCCATGCTCAAAAAATGTATTGGGCCAGAATAAGAAACAAGGAAGCCCGCAAAAGGGGCCAGACCCAACTAGAAATCCACTTTACTTTGAAAGTAATACAAGGGGAGATGGAAACAGTGTGTTTGCCCAAATCTTTGGAATAAATCAATACAACGGGAGAGATGCTGGACCAGATCCTGAGAATCACATGGCAGGTCCACACGATATTCCAGAAGAAGGGACTTTGCCAGAAGGAATCAGAAGTGCTACTTTAGGCAGCAAAGCTGATATGAAAGAAGTAGCACATGAGTTCAAAAGAATACCCTGCTTTGGAACCTGGTTAAGGCAACATTTGTCCAGCACTGGAGTGCCACCTGGTGTCAGAAAGCAAGAATCAATTTATGGAGACCAACTGCTTGTAATCTCCACTAGAAAACCAAACCTCCAGTTGGAAACAGAGGCAAAGATCCCAAGTGCTGAGCCGCCAAACGGAGTCAGCTCTCTAACAGGAGGCATGGCAAATGATTCAGAGGAAAGGAGACCAGACTGTCTACTACTGCAAAACTAATGAAAGCAAAACGTCATCTAACTTCAGGAAAATAAATGCTATCCCAGAGAAATAAAACTGATGTACACCTTTGCACTAATATTACAGTGAAAGAGATGCTACAACCCTTAACATTATGTTAGAAATGAAGAGGCTGTGTGTGTATGTGTGTGAGAGAGATAATGAGAGAGTGAGACACAGAGAGAGAGAGACACAGAGAGGTTTCCATGGGTGCTTTGTTAGTTTTCAACAGGAGTCAAATTCCATTAGTGTAAATCCCTATGCTAAGCAACTTTGCTTTCCTTAAAACTCATTTGTGCTTCATATCAATTGCTTTTTGAACAGTATCAATGTTAGCTTTGTATAAAAGGCATTGCTGTAAGTTGTTTTTCCTTTTTAGGAATCTGTATTGTTTTTGAAAAATGCATTCTCTGTCTCAGGAAAGCTGGCTGGTCTCAGATTGCAACAGAAAAGGCAATATCTCTTCTCAGCTCTCTGGGGTTTCCTGGCACCAAATGACAGAGGAGCCCAGATGCAATGTGTGGATCTGAGAGGGAAACAATACTGCCAAGGTGGCAAAGAAGTAGAAGCTGTAACAGATTCTCATGGAGAAAAATATCTCCAGTCTTCAGTTTCCATCTTGCTGGATAATCACTCCACTAAAGTAAGGCCCTGATTCAGCAAAGCACTCATGAGTATATAAAGGTTTCACGTGGAAGTCAGTGAGACTCAAGCACATACTTACCAGTAAGCACTTGGTTGAGTAGGGAGTGCTTGGGGAACCAGAACCACAGAACAAGGGTCTGTGTTTGTGTAGAGGTTCAGATTGGGTGATCACATCAGTCCATTCTGGCCTAGATTTAAGCAGGCAGAGGTGGACAAGGAGTTCATCCAAATTACTTTCTAAATGTCATGTTTGGACCACCTAGGCAAGGCCACTTCCATCAACTGTCCACCAACAAGGCCTGAGCTGGGTTAATTCAGCCCAATACTGTGAACATTTAATGACCCCTACCTGGAGACGAAAAACACTCCAATGACAATCTGAAACACTACACACTATAGCAGTGGTTCTGCAGGGCATGAAGACAGCACTGGGCAATCTCACATGGAAAAGTAACAAGTTTCAGGGCATGTGGGCTTTGTTTCTATAAGCTAGGCATTGTGGGGCATCTGATGTTATATTGACCTGCTGGTAATGTCCCAGGCAGCACAGTTTTCTGGACAGAAGCTGAAAAACATTTACTGCCAGACATCAAGAATCTTCTTTACTTGCACTGCTTAGCTCTGTGTGAAAGCTCTCTAGTTTTGCATGCCAGCTATAGTTGCTGCAGGCTCCATGGGTGCAGTCAGTGCTTTTCATAGCAATGGATTTACTAGAGCTCTGGTTCATTGGTTTTGTGACCACAAGCATTACCAATTGGAAATAAAATTAGTTTAAATTTCACTGGTATTTTTCCCCATTGGTATTTCCAACCTAAACCCTTTCTCCATCAAGAAAGCAGTCCTTAGTCACTGATGTACTTGTAAAGGATTTCTGCTAAAGAATGAATTCATCTCACAAACACACACACACGTACACACACACACACACACACACACACACACACACGGAGAGTAATTTGGACAGATGAAGATTGAAAGCCCTATTTCTACCTGGAGAGGGCTATTGCATTATAATAGAGTCACAGCATTAGCTGTATACATCCTGAACAAATCTCACCCTAATGCATGGCATCAGCACAGGTCTGTTTTACAGTGAAGTCCTACATAATGATTTACCACCACCACTGCACAGAAGCGAATTTCACCCCCTGGCCCTCCAGTTAAACTTATCCAGAGCAGCAGAAACATCATCAGCTAGTTGAGCAAGGCTGGGTAAATGCAGCAGAAAGAAGAGTATTCTGCTCTGGGAGTGGGAGGTAATGCTTTATGCACTCAGCCGGAGAGCTACAGTCTTGTTCCTCTCAGCAGAGAGGAAGGAGTTGGCTCATGAATGTCAGTGCTGTGCCACAGTTACTTGTACCCAAAGCAATATGTCTTGCAAGGATGAAGTTGTGCAAACCATTAAAACTGATGACTTCAATGGAAGGCCCTTCGAGGGAAGGTCCTTACTTTTTTCCAAACCAGGTTCAAAAGGAAGGCTACTGCAAAGCAAATTACAGTAATTTCAGCTTTGGAACTTGTGTAGGGTTTCAGTGCAGTGTGGGATAGCAAGTCCTAGGATGAGCCCAAGGAAACATGCCTGAGGGATCCATGATTCTCTCCTAGATCCCACCTTGTTCCAGAACTCAGTCATCTACCACTGATATATTCCCTTCCCAGGAGGAGATCAATACTTAGGCTGAGCATGTGGCGAACATTTTAGTACATAGCAATTCTATGAATATTGTATATTACCTAGTCACTGAGATAGTCGGTATGGCTATTTTGGGTTAGGAGTGTGCTTACGATATGGCGATATAGCTTTAATTCAGTGGTGGCTGTTGCCAGGAAGAAAACAGTTCCCCAGGTAAGAACTTCTCAACATGTATTCGCAAGACCACCAGCCACCCCATCTCCAACAAAGTTGCAAGTCCTGTTTTGCTGGCAGTGAATAGATCATAGGTTATTTGGACTGCAGAAAAAAGCAATGAAAAATCTGAGCAGGATTGAAAGTCATGCCCTCCAAAGCTGAGAGACTGAAGTGTGTGAGCAAGTTATACCAATCAGAGCCTTGCAGTCTCAAGGGTTTTTTTGGAAACTTCAGTATGTCTGGATCTTCATGTAGAAAGCGGATGGACATCTGGAAAGCTGGGCATGCATATAGTCTGCTTATTGTTTTTAAGGTCTTTTTTTCTGTGAAGTCCTAAATAAAATACTTTGCTTTTACATGGCTGTTTGGTCACTGGCTCCCAGAGGAAAATGAACTGCCACCACTGACCCCAGGTCAGTATTTCTGGGAATATTATGATTAGTACCAGGGAACTGTAATGTGGTAAAAGGCCACCTCTGTTTCTTCCCAAAACTCTGCTCTGTGACAATTTGGTTAGGATGGGCCCTGCATAGGATACACACCTTACCCTATCTCTTTAGGTAACCTGAGCTGGATACATTCCTGAGGGAGTGGGGAAACCTGCTCCCCTCTATCTACGTGACTGGCATCACATACTGGGGTGAGGGGCTTGGGCTCCCTGGTGGGCTAGAGACTGCCAGTCTGCCCAGCAACCAGTGATGCTTTTCAAATTGGTTAGCTGACAGCCAAGAGGTGCTGGCCTCCATTGGACCAGGTAAATGTGATCACAAGGGCTATATAAATTAAGGACTGCCCAGGAGGAGGGGGCAGCAGCCATGAGGAAAAAACTCAGAGAGAGAGAGAGAGAGAGAGGGAGTAAGTTTCAGATGGTTCGGCTCCAATCTCAAAACTCATGATTAAGGAACTGCCTGCCTCCAGAGGGAATCTCCACCTGCCTCTGGATGATACTTGTGAGTAAGATACCTGAGATCTAACTAGATACATAGCTTGCAGTAACTCAGATGCATGACCAAAGGCTACTCCAGCCACCCTGTTTGCTGTATGGGATTTCTCTGATACTACTCAACTTTATATTCTATCCCAACCCTACTACTTGTAACCAATGAAGTTCTCCTTTGTACCTAGCATGGGAGACTTTTTGGGAGTGGGTCTAGATTATGCCTTGAGGTCCCCTTGGTTCAGCTGACTAACAGAGTTCACTACATGTTCTTCTGACTGAGTGAAGCATCCCAAGTTCATGAAGTGAGTCAAGTACCCTTGAAAGCTACTAGGCCTGTGTTTCCCAGGGGGCACAGAGCCAGAATCAACCCCCCTCCCTGGGTGGTGGCAATGCTCTACACCCAGGCTAGCAGGTATGCTCCAGGAAGGGGGTTGGCCAGATGCAAGGTACCCCCAGGGAGGCACTTAGAGCCTGGAAGGTGGTCAGGCGCAGTAAGGTGGGTGGCTCAATGCAGGAGCATCCCCTACTGGCCCGCCACATGTGGTGTTAGTGGTGGGATCTGACAGCCTGCTGTATTGAAGGCATAATTCTGGAAAAGGAATAGAGTCACTAGAAATTGTTTGCTGAAGGGTTTTCAATTTGGCATCGGGTCAACTGGATGGTGTAGCTAGCTAGGATGGCCGACGAGTATGACCACATGACGGTGGCTGACTTAAGAGACCTGATGAAAGAGAGAGGCCTTCCAATGAGGGAGGAGCAAAAGAGAGAAGACCTGATTAGGATCCTGTGTGATAATGAGCAGGCCACAAGATCACCTCCACCCGTTCATACAGAACCCACTTGGGGCTGTGAGGGGCTGTCCTCTGAGTGGGACTTCCAGAAATTCCAGCTGCAGCTAGAAGCTGAGGAGCAAGAACACAGGCTCAAGCATGAGCTAGAGTTGAAAAGGATGGGCTTGGAGGCCCAGCACCAGTGTGAGGAGGTACAGCATAAGCATGAGGTTAGAGAAGCCCAGCACCAGCGTGAGGCAGAGGCCAAAGAGGCAAGGCTCAAGTCCAAACACGATCTTGCAGTACTCCAGATGCAGTCAGATGCCGGAACCCCTGGTGCCCACCTGGCACCAGCTGCATCCCCCAGACTGAAGACCCCAGTCTTCTCATGCTACAAAGATCGGAATGATCCAGAAGTGTTCCTAAGCAACTTCAAAAACCAAGTGCACCGATGGAAGTTGCCAAAGGAAGAGTTCATGAAACAAATGGCTGCTCTGGTTGAGGGTGACTTGTCTGTGGTCTCGAACAGTCTGTCCTTGGAATCAGCAGATAACTGTGATGCCTTTGAACACACAGCATTTTTAAGGTTCAGGTTAGGACCAGATTATTTCCGGAAAAAATTCCAGAATACCATCCTACAACCGGGGAAGACAACGGGCGAGTTCGCGGCCCAGGTGTGGGATTCACTCCTTAAATGGGCAGACGGAGCCAAGGCTGACAATAGAGAGAAGGAGCTAAACTTCATAGTACTGGACGAATTTTATCACCACTGTCCACAGGAGATTAAAGCCCTAATCAAAGACAGGGCCCCCCCAAACCATCCAAGAGGCCGCTGATAATGTGGACCAGCTGTTGCTAAATCATGAGGGGCTGGACAAGAAGCCTCCCTACTTTGGGAAGGAACAGAAAAGGTTCCAAAAATGGGGGAAGGGAGAGCTAGGCCCAAAAGGGGAAAGGGGGCCACCTCCTGCTGAGCACAATGAGGCCTGAGATTCAGACAAACCACCCAATTCAGAAAAGAGAGGGTGCTATAACTGCGCCAAGCTGGGCCACATCTGGCCCAACTGCACAAAGCTAAGCAACAAACCCAAGCCAGTCAGACAGATATGCAACAGCTGTATGTAGTGAGGAGGGAGACCCGAGCCACTCTGAGAAGTGTACCTGTTGCTCCAGGATTACAAACCCAGAGGAGGTGATAGCTATCCACTGGATTAATATAATGGTAAATAGGAGAACTGGACACAGGGGCCAGTGTGTCATTGCCAGACTTGTTTCACCTGCAGATATAGTCCTGGGGAGGACCCTTACCATACAAGGGGTAGACCCCAGCCATTTGAGGTACCTGTAACCTGTCTCCCCATTGAGTGGAGGGGCATAACTAGGAGTGCTGGAAGGGGCTCCTGTTCCCATCCTGGTAGGATGTGATGTTTTGGAACTAGAATACCTGCAAAGGGAGGAGGGCCACCTCCTAGAGCCCTACCATGTTAATGTGGTGACTTGTCAACAAAGCAGAAAGGCTAAGGCAGGAGGAGTAGAAATTTTCCAGGGACTGGTCACCCAATTGGCTACTGAGGCAGAGGGGGAGAAGGAGAGACGCAGACTCCCTCTGACTGCAACCAGCCCCCGGCCATTGAGAAAACGAATGACCTTGAGGTTGGGTTAAGCGACAGTCCCAGGGAGGAGTCTGGTCAGTCAGTGGCAGAGGAAACAGACTCTTGGGGAGAAGTTAAAGGACATCCCCGAGGGTGAAGGTGTACTCCTTACAGGAGCACCAGAACTCCATGGTGATTGCTTAGCTGGGCAAGAGGGGTTCAGGTAGGAGTTTCTAGAGGACCACAGCTTGGAGGAACTCTGGCAGATGGCTCAGGAGTAAGAGACAGAGTTCACCCCAGGTGATCTAGGATAAGGGACTCCTCTATCAGTTGTGGGTACCAAAGAACCATGTTGAGACCTGAGAACCCCATCACCAGCTCATAGTACATCATAAGTTCAGACAACAAATGCTTTCCATGCCTCATGATTTACCTTATGTTGGTCACATGGGCAGCGAACAGATGTACCCTGACTCTAGTGGCTGCAGGTGAACTTTTATTGGCCCAAAGTTGCCCTGAATGTGGCCTATGTGGACTTTAACCCCAATGACTGGGATGAGAAACTTCCGCATTTGCTTTTTGCCTACCAGGAGGTGCCCCAGGAGTCTACTGGGGTCCCGCCATTCAAATTAATGTTCAGATGGCAAGTTAGGGGTCCTCTCAATTTGGTAAGAGAAGAATTGGAAGGGAAAGTCTCTTTTACTAAGACCTCCATGGTAGAATACATGCTCAGCTTTCATCAGAAGCTAACTGACATGATGTAGGTGGCATGAGACTCCCTGGCCCAGGCCCAGAAGAAACAAAGTGTTTGGTATGATGAGAAGGCTCACTTACGTACCTTTGAAAAAGGTGATAAGGTCATGGTTTTCCTGCCACTAAAGACAGACAAGCTGCAAGCAGCTTGGGAAGGTCCCCATGTCATCCTGGACAGGCTGGATGATGTGGCTTATGTAATGACCAGGAGTGAGAAAAAGCCTAAGATAGTTCATGTTTACCGGAAGCTGAATGCTATTACCACCCTTGATGCTTACCCTATGCCCTGGACAGACTCTTTACTTGATCACCTGGGCCCGGCCAAGGTTATCTCTACTCTCAATGTGTCCAAAGGATTCTGGCAAATGGCACTGGATCCGGATGACATAGCCCAGTCTGTCTTTACCACCCCTGTGGGACTATATGAGTTTACAGTTTTACTGTTCAGTATGCGTAATTCTCCCGCATCTTTTCAAAGACTGATTAATAACCTGTTACAAGGATGTGAGCAGTTTGCCAGGGCTTACACTGATGAAATCACCATCTTCAGTCAGGACTTTGAATCGCACCTGATTCATCTGACCACTGCTAGGCAAGATCAAGCAAGCTGGTATTACTGGGAAAGCCAAAAAGTACCAGTGGGCACTATCTGAAGTGGTATATTTGGGACATCATGTGGGTGGAGGTCATATTGCTCCCTTATAGGACAAGATCGAGGTCATTAGAGACTGGCTGCCTTCACAAACCAAGAAGCAAGTTAGAGCCTTCCTTGGCCTGGCTGGATATTACAGGCAGTTTGTCCCTAGATTTGGAGTGACAGCAGCTATCCTACATGAGCTAACCAAGAAGGGCAGCGCTGATTCAGTGGTCTGGAAGCAGGGGTGCCAAGAAGCATTTGACACCCTAAAGGCTTCCCTGATTGAACAACTGATTCTGAAGGCACCAGTCCACGATAAACCCTTCTATGTAGCCAATGATGCCTCCGACTCAGGACTAGCAGCTGTACTCTTACAAGAGCACCAAGAGACACAGCAACCCGTGGTGTACCTAAGCCGGAAGTTAATCCTTCAGGAGCAGAACTTGTCTTCTATTGAGAAGGAGTGTTTGGCAATCATTTGGGCACTGAACAAGCTGAGGCTCTATTTGTGGGGATAGCAGTTCACCGTCCTATTGGACCATGCCCCACTGTAATGGTTGCAGACAATGCAAAACACCAATGCCAAGCTTCAACAATGGGCCTGGCAGCTTCAGGAGTTCAGCTTCACTGTTGTTCCCAACAAAGGAAGCCAGAATGTGATAGCAGAGGCTCTGTCACGAAAAGACTCTGGGTAGTGGGACAGATGGACTTAGGCCCACCTGAGAGAGCATGGGAGCTCCCCAGTGTGCTTTCATGTTCTAGGTGTATTATTGTTATGACCAGTCTTATGTGTTGTGTAATCTCTCTTTAGGTGTGAAAGGTGACAGTTCCAAACAAAACACACTTGTACTCATAGCTCTGTAAAGCCATGTGTCCAAGCTTTTAAAGGGGAGAATGGGGGAAGTGTGGCAGAAGGCCACCTCTGTTTCTTTCAAAAACTCTGCTCTGTGACAATTTGGTTAAGATGGGTCCTGCAGAGGGTACACGCCTTACCTATCTCTTTAGGTAACCTGAGCTGGATACATTCCTGAGGGAGGGGGGAAACCTGCTCCCTCTGCCTATGTGACTGGCATCACATACCTGGGTGAGGGGCTTGGGCTCCCTGGGGAGCTAGGAACTGCCAGTCTGCCCAGCAGCTAGTAATGCATTTCAAATTGGTTGGCTGACAGCCAACAGGTGCTGGCTTCCATTGGTCCAGGTAAATGAGATCATAAGGGCTATATTAGTTAAAGACTGCCCAGGAGAAGGGGGCAGCAGCCATGAGGAAGACTCAGAGAGAGAAAAGCTGGACCATCTGAAATTTGCTTTCTCTCTCAAAACTCATAATCAAGGAACTGCCTGTCTCCAGAGGGAATCTCCACCTGCCTCTGGATGATACTCATGAGTAAGCTACCTGAGATCTAGCTTTATATATAGCTTGCAGTAACTCAGATGCATGATCAAAGGCTACCCAGCCATGCCAGTTTGCTCTATGAGATTTCTCTGATATTGCTCTACCCTGTACCCTATTCCAACTCTACCCCTTGTAACCAATAAAGTTCTCCTTTGTACCTAGTGTGGGAGACTTATTTGGAGAGGGTCTAGATTATGCCTTGGGGTCCCCTTGGTTTGACCGACTAAGGGAGACCACTACTTGTGCTTCCACCTGAGGGAAGCATCCCAAGTTCTTGAAGTGAATCAAATACCCTCAAGGGCTACTAGGCCTGTGTTTCCCAGGGTGCATAAGAAGCAAGCCCATCCCTGTGTAGTGGCAGTGTTACCCCCAGGCTAGCGGGTGTGCTCCAGGAAGGGAGTCGACCAGATGCGAGACACCCCCAGGGAGGCACTCGGAGTCTGGAAGGTGGTCGGGTACAGTGAGATGGGTGGTTCAGTGCAATAGCACCCCCTACTGGCCCGCCACAGCTTTTGTCAGTTCAAGATCATGTCTTCAGATGCTGTGAAAGGACAAGCACAGAGCAATTTATAAAATGGAAAGAGTGATTTGAATACAAAAGGTAGGAGCGGAGAAGCAAGAAGGGGAGGAGAAGTAGTGCTGGGAGAGGCAAACAAGCAAGTAATAAGCCTACAGGAACAGAAGGGTCAGAAAAAGTAATCTAGGTAATGGGATAAGAATCCATAGTCCCTGTTTAACCCATTCTTAATACAATCTAGTCTGCTGCTGATTTCTTGTTCTGCAGTTCCCCATTCAAGTTGGTTCAAATTCCCATCCTCCCTCCCTTTCGCCCTTTTGTACTCAAATCACTCTCTCCATTTTATACAGTGCTCTGTGCATGTCCCTTCACAGCATCCTTTGTTTTAAGGTCAGTGTGGCAGGGCACTGTGTGCGCCTGCCACTTTAAGGCCCTGGAGTGGGCAGCCTCCAGGTGCCTAATGAGGGCAGCCATTTTAGGTTCAGGGCTGCCTATATAAACAAGGCAGCTCAGCTGCCTGGGGGTTAGGCAAAAACATTGTCTTGCAGAGATTTACTGAGTTTCATCCAGAGGTAAGGGTAGAGCTGTAGGGGATGGTAGGAGGCTCCTGGTCCTGGGTATGACCTAAAACACCCTTCTGGGAGTGGGTGGCCTGATGGGGCTTCCAGTGGTGCAGGAGTCCCCAGGAAATGCCAGGCCAGTTACTACCCCGGTGAAAGGTGGGTTAGGGTGCCTTAACTCCTACCCCTCACCTTTGGGTGGTTTGTGTTCCACTGGATGTAGTTGTGGGGGTTGCATTCCACTGGAGGTAATTGTAGGGGTGCGAGCCCTGAGGAGGAGAGTGGAGAATTGGAGGCCAGGTGTGGCTGAGGCTGCCTGAGCCCCTTGGGGGTTTGAGACCCTGAGCTGGAGAGTTGGGGCCAGGCATGGCTATGGCCACCTGAGCCCCCCTGAGGAGGGAAGCCCTGAGACCCCCAACTAAAGGGGGCATAATAAGCAGTGAGAAGCCCCCAGTGTAAGAGAGCTGAGTCCTGACCCCAGTAAGTCCTCTGATTGTTATATTTGACCTAAACTGTGCCTCCCAACATCTGAGCCCCAGTTGTGAGGGGAGGCAGTGTGGAGGAGCCCCAGAGAGAGGGTGATGTGGAGCCCAGTGAAAGCAGGATAGGGGCTCAGCCAGAGAGCGAGAGCTGAGTCCTGACCCCAGTAAGTCCTCCACTGTTGGGAGGCAGAGTGTGGGTCAAAGAGTACACTGGTAGTAGCACCATGACCTGCTGCCTGGGGTGGGGTGAGTCCTTTGTGAGACCCTGAGGCACAGTTGTGGTGTGAGGTACCTCAGCTCCCCACATCAGTGTAGGAGGACCCAGAGAGGGGGACTGTGGGAAAGGAGTACGGGTCATACATCAAGGCCTGCCAGAGCTTCCCCTGACTGGCCCAGGCAGGGGCCAGGACTAGGAGGGTCCAAGAGCCTGGGGTCTGGGTGGGCCAGGGCTAGTGTGAGCTGAAGGTCCCAGTGAGGGGACCACACCCAAAGGGGAGCCAATGGCAGGGAGATATGTGGGCCTGTAGGACAGCAGCAGAGTCTGCCTGAAGGGAGGAACCCAGGTGGGGTCCTACAGTAGGATTCTGGGCCCCATTGTGGGGGACTGGCTCATATGAGAACATCATGATGTCATCTGCAAGGCTTGGGCTGAGGTGTAGGGGAGGAATGGAGCTGCAGATAGCACCCCCTAGCAGTGGGGCAGAAAATGGGCAGCCTCCTGCTTTATTAATATCCTTATTAATCAATTAAGATCAAGCTGTGGCAGGTGAGAAAGCAGGTGGTTAGCCCAAGAACAGGTGGGCAAGCTGCAAGGAGATTGGCCCCAGTAGGCTCCCTGTTACAGTCAGCATCGGATGAAGTGAACAACGCAGGAGAGTTGACTATATACAACTTTGTGGTAATGGGGGACTACTTTCCTGCTTCAGGCTTGCTCCCTGGTGTTTTGGTGGCGAGAAAGTGAGACTAGTGGGTATCTGAACCCCAGGGTTCCTGGACTTGCATGTAGGATGTTGATGATCACAGATTTCTGGGAGTATCTGAAGCCCCAGACTGATAAGTCTGGGAAGGAGGATACTTGCCCAGCGGTAGAATTGCATAAACTTGAACGACTGAGTTCTGCTGTCAAAAGTTGAAACTTGACTACTGGGTTTTGCCTGATAGAATTTGGAGCTGATTTGGCTTTTGAAATAAAAAAGAGGAAAATTGGGCTCATAAGCTTATGCTATATATCTCTCTCCAATTTAGTTAGTCTATAAGCTGCAAACTTACCTGATGACTCCCTCTTGGGCTAGGGACAGACATTCTAAAAGCCTGAGCCTGAATTGATTCAATCTTTGCAGTTAGTCTAACCTGAACCAGTCCATAACTGCACAGACATCCCCTCTGGACTAAAGAAATGCAGATACACGTCTGCAGTGGCTCAGGCTAGAAGCTGAGAGGTGCTAGAGCAGCCTTCCCTTCTACAGCGCTGAGCTGAGGGGGTAGGGCATGGCCAGGGCCTCTGATTAGAGAAGGGTCTCTCTCTTCCCCCACCTGCCCTCCCTCCCTGAAACTTGCTGCTCCTGACCAGGGAGGGAGCCAGCAGGGAGTTGCACAGAGAGTAATGCAGCATTTAGCACCCCATCAAACCAAAACAAAAGCCTCTCTCATTAGTTCAAGCTCTTCTTAAACAACTTTTTCCAAGGAAGGAATGGAGGGACATTACCAGCTACCTGTTGATTTAGCTCCAAAAAGCCCAAAGTGGCTACTGTCCTCTCTGCTTTTGTCCTGTCTGCCTTTATGCAGACCCCTCTCAGCATTAGCTAGCATACCACATATTGGCTACATCCATGCTGTGGGAGGGAGTGGGGAGAATCCTTGGTTGAGTGGGGTGGGGGAGCAGGAGGAAGCGAGGCAGATGTCACTGCCTGCAGTCTCTGCTGGAGTTCCAGCCAGGGAGCAGAGGGGTGGGGCCAGCCCTACTCTGAAGCAGAACCCCACCCAGGGCTGCAAAGCATCTGGGATGTTGGGGGGGCTCTGGTTAATTTAAACCAGGAAGGGGTCTGGGGAAGACATTGCATAAACCAGTTTGACCCAAATCAGTTAAGTTTGATGCTACATTTAACCAGGTTTATCTTGAACCAGTTTCAGCCATTTTCAAACTGGTTCATGTGCACCAAACATCTGTTCTGTTACAGGTTTAAACTAGTTTCTGATCACTTAAACTGGCTTATGTATAATGTCTGTTCCTAGTCTCAGACTCCATGACAAGGGAGATTTACTTAGCCTGGTAAATTTTAACTCAGCCTGTGTCTCCACCCACTGACTGCACATACCTGTCTACCCAGCATTTGTCTTATCTCAAACCACATGAGTCAAGATCCATTGAGGCTATGCAGGAGAATAAAGAAGAATGGGATAGAAGGGATGTTATTTCTCTTCTCAAACTTCTAGATGAGTTTGCAGTTTAGCAAAAAATATGACTCTTCAATAAACCTTGAAGTAATAGTAATAGTGTCTGAAAGAAAATGAAGCAGAGTTTTTAGTGAGGGACAATGTACACTGTTGCCTACAGGGTCCCAAATCTGAAGTAGGTTTACTGTTGCTTCAGGTGCATTTTTCCTGCTTAGGGTTCACATTTCAAACTATAAAGAACCAAACTGCACTGTGAAAATCAAATGGGGCATATATTGCCATTGGTAAAACTGACTCTTTCAGTATATGAATAGAAAAGAATGCATGACACTACTCTGATTTTATTTAAATGGAAAACTGACATTTAATGGCTAGGTACAGACAGTCAAAAAGCCTGAGATTGAATTGATTCAGTCTTTGCAAGTTAGTCTAAACAGCACAGATTAAATTGACGCAAAAGTGAACATTTACAGGAAATGCTGCTGTGTGCCTGCCGTGACTTAGAGCCAAGAGCTGGGGGGCACTAGAGCATGGCCTTCTGGCCCTGCTTTCAATTCCCCTTCCTGTTGTCCATGAAGTCTCTGGGATTTATAATTCAGAATTACAGTATCAGGACTCTGCTCATCACTTGCTTTTCCTGCTTCCAGGTGCCTCTGGGATTTGTAGTCCACAGTTGCAGCCAGCAGTAAGTTTGAGCAGGGAATAGGGTGTTTAACCACTCTCCCTGGCCCCAGACCCCAGCCAGAGTTTGCCTGGGGGGTAGTCCCTAGGGCTGTGCGAAGCTTCAGTCCCTGATTTGATTTGGTGGCTGAATCTCCAAATCCAAATCAAATTGGAGGCAGTCTTGGAAGTAATTACTGGCCCGACAAAGTTCTCAGATGAGGGAAGCCATATACCAAAATTGAATGGCTTTACACTATTTACTCGCAGAGGATGGCGGAGTCTGTGGAAAGTTCAACCTTTCTAATTGTTGCCTCCAAATAGATGATAGCGGGAAGGTGGTCTTAGAGATTGCCAAAGAGATTAGGAAAATAGCCCATGTACCAATACAAACGTGGGAAACCACATGGAATAAAGACTGGTGGTTTCAATTATTTGGAGGACCCTGGTGGAAAAAAGTAGGATTTGTGCTTTTGTGTGCTCTAACTGGTTTGATTTTTTTTTTTTTTTTTTATCCCTTGCCTTATTCCTTGTCTCACTAGATTGATAACCACCACAGTAGAAGGGATGCAGGTCGCAGCAGTACCTTTAAAAGCACAGACTGCCGCAAAGGTCATGGTCCTCAGAAAAATTCCTCATAATTATCTTGATATGCCCAAATGAAGTAAAGATCAGAAAGCATCTTGAGGGGGGATATTGTTAGAAATATTATTAAAAATGCATTATCAGTAGCTGTTGGCTCCCATCAATAGTGTTGTCCTCTGAATAAGCACGGCTGCCAGCTCTTCTTGTCTCCCTGGTGTAAGAAGGAGGGGGTTGGAGGGAAGGGTACTAAGGGCTCTTTGTACTAAGGTATCACTCTCTTTGTTTTGCAAATTTACTATCTCTTTGTTACAGTAAAGCTTATACTCCTTAGTGTTCTCATGCAGATAAGAGTAAATTGCCATTTTTTTGGTTCTGCCCTTGAAGGCAGGAGAGGTTTGAACTTTTGTAAACCAAGGTTCTTTCTAAGCACGTGCAATAAGCTAATACATATTAAGCCTATCTGCCCCGCATACTTAAGTAGTTAATTATAATACACATGTGATGTATGATGTGACGTATTCACATGCATGTTTGTATGAACCGGAAATGAGTTGTAAGAGTTCCTGCTTCTCTACACATGTTCAGGAGAGAGGGGATAAAAGCCTGCTGATGAGTGTCCCCCGGGGGCAGCAGAGTGATTGATCTTTTGTCTTCTCTCTCTGACCCTATTTGCAAATATATACCTTTTGTTTCACTGACAATGTGTGCCTAAAGGATCATTATTCATTGAGCCTCCAAAGAAACGAACCGTGATTTTTACATCACACTTCTGGGTTCACTGCTGAGCACATGGATACTCCCACTCCTGTGGGATACTCCATATGTCCCAGCATCACAGTGTTAGCAAGCCATGCTGGTACCTTGAGGTATGCAGGAAAAACACTTAACTGTGTCTGTGTCCAAATCACCGATTCTCCAAATCGGCATCGAATTGGGGACAGTGACCCAATCAACAAATCAAATTGCTGTCCCTGATTCAAGCCAAATACAAATTTGAATAGGGCCTGCTTCACACACCTGTAGTAGTGCCTGGCCCCCCCCCCCTCCCCCCCCAACTGGGCTGCATCCCCAGCCAGCCTGGCTCCACCCCGCCTTGTCAGCCAGCCCTCACTGCTCCAGCTAGGGAGTAGGGGGGTGGGGCCAGCCCTGCTTCCTGGAGCAGATGGCCTGGCCTGGCCTGGCCTGGCCCAGGGCTGCAGAGCATGCTGGGATGCTAGGGGACTGTGATTTAACTTGAACCAGGAAGGGTTCTGGGACAGAAGCTTCATAAACCGGTTGACCCAAATCAGTTAAACCTGGTTGAATGTAGTATCAGACTTATCTTAAACTGGTTTCAGCCATTTTGAAGCTGGTTTATGTCCACTGAGCTTCTGTTTTATGTGTAACTTCTGTCCTAGCCATATAAAGACTGTGCTCAATTTCAAACCCCTCTAAGAGATTTGGATGGCAGGTTCCCACTACAACTCATGGACACTCAAATCCCATATGCAATTTTGAAAAGCTCAGCCAGCAAATTCAAATATAGCTCCCTTTAAAAAATGTTTGCTTGTCCAAGGAAAAAGGACCATGAGTTTGCACAGCTGTTTGAAATTAGCTGATCTGGTTCCTTTCCAGTTTGCACACTATTCACAGGATGCCTTCAGAAATTCAAGCCAAATATTTCAGTGCAAATGTCTGCATTATCACTCTGTCTCAGTGCCATCTGCAGGACAGGTAAAGGAGCCTCCTGACACATCTTTCACCAGGTCTGCAACAATGCCAGGACCTGCATGTTAAATAAGATGCAAGGTTTATGTTTCTACCCTTGGTCAGATGGCCATGGTAATGTAAGAGTAGATCCCAGATAGATCTAACAAAGATGTTGCCTCCCACTAACTGTATTCCAATGACTTCAAATCTACCCCACTGGTTACCTCTGACTCTAGATTCAGATTCATGTAATCTAAGGCCAAGATGATTCATCTAGTTCAATGTCCTGTATACCCCAGGCCATAGGAGTTCCCCAGATTAATTCCTGTCTGGACTAGAGCATGGGTTTTGGGAAAATATTCTGTCCTGTTTCAAAAATGTCTAGTGACAGGGAACCCACCACAAATCCTTGTAATTTCTTTCAAGGGTTAATTACCTTCCATGTTTAAAAATCTGTGTTTTATTTCCAGTCTGAGTTTGTCTGACCTTGCCTATCAGCTGCTGGTTCTTATCATGTCTCTGTCTGATCCCAGTCTCTGTTACTGACGCTCTATACAGCTAGGCTCAGTTGCTGCCCCAAGGAACTTACAATTTCAAATGTCTGGCCCCTGCCTTCTCTTACACTAGCAGATTTCCAAATCAGGAAAGAGGCTGATACAGCTTTGTTTCAGGTTCTTACCTGGCTCTTTACCTCTGAATGTTCATGCTCCAGGCAGGAACAGTCCTCCTCCAAAAACCCAAGGCTGTTTGCCAAGAGCCTCTAATCTCTTCTCTTTGAAGACATCTCTGTTGCAACCTGCAAAAGCTGCCTGTTACACAGGTGTGATCTGTCTTCGAAATGCACAGCTGTCTAGGGAAACAAAATGAAAGAGGCTTTTCTTTAGTTGGCATCCTCGGATGTCATAAGGATGGCCAGTACTTAAAGGCATTTGGAGACCCCTTCAAAGCTTGTGGCCTTTGGCCATTAATATCAACGAAGTTTGAGCAAGGTCCCTACTCCCTTACTCGCTGCTATAGGCTCAGCAATATGGGCTACTACGCTTTCTTCCTCACTCTCGCCCACCAGCAATGATGGGGTGAAATGAAGTTGCACCACTCATTCAGTTTTTATAGTCTTGTAATCACCAAGTATTTAGCAACAACCCCTTGGTTTATGTGCACAGCATCTGGGATTCCAAAGTGGTCTGTGTACTGTCCAGGTCAAGGACTGCTTAGTTTAGGAGAGCAGGTGAGATTAGGCATACTTAATCTAATACGGCTACGTATTATCAGCCTATGGCCTGCAAGCCAGATCCAGCCCATGGAGCAGCAATTAATACTGCTATTGCTTTCCTGCTGCTGAATTTCAGGCCTGTGGCTGAGTTCTGCATCACTTATCTGGCCTGCGTTGGGCATTGCTGTGCTATAAAATCCCACAGATGAACTTTTTGACTCTCTCTCTTTTTTTTTTTTTTTAATCATGGGTACAAAGCACCTTGAGTTCAATAGAGATTCTGAAATATAATACCCAGCGTTGATTTCTGCCCCTTCCCCTGCCCCCCGAAAGGTGTGTATTCCTTTCAGGGACAGCACACGGGTCACTCAACAAGGCTGCCAAAGAGCATTTGCACATGGAGGGAAAGAGCATTAGCACTAGGTCCATATCTCAAGGAGCAACAGCATTTGGAAGCTACCTGGTGCTTGACATCATATCACACTGAACAGGGAAAGATGATCCTTACCCCAAAGTTTGCAATCCAAATAGACCAAGGGAAACAGGGAAGATAAGCAACATGCCCAAAGTCACGCAGTGGGTCAGTAATAGAGCTGGGAGTACAGTGAAGGTCTCCTGGGTCTTAGACTAGTACACAAACCCCTAGTCCACACTGGGCAAGTCTACATGTGCTATGGAGGCAAAGCAATAAAATCCAGCACACTGTGCCAGAGTTTGTTTCAGGGCACTGCGTTTATGCATGTACCCAAACCCCAGCACTTTGAGATGGGTTGGAGCAGCCCTGGAAGACAGAGGGTCTGGGGTGCCAGCCTGCCAGCCTGGGGCTATTCTGACCTGGCTCAACGTGCTGTGGAGGGGCTGGCTGGGGCATGAGGCGGATCCAGGGCAGGGCTAGCTGGCAGGCACTATTGTGCCCCAGATAGTCATGTCAGCATCTACACTTGTGCTGCTGCAGAGTAAAACACTCCACAATAGGATAGTACTTTTATTTACAAGTATTGCAGAGTTGATTAGTTTCCTAATTAGGGCCACACATGTAGATGCAAGACATTTACTGCAGAGCTAATTGGCCTACTCTGCAGTAAACATCTCAAATAGCTCCATCCACTAACTCCTAAAAAGATACAAATGATGCCATCAGAAAGGAAGACACATTCTGCTAGAGGAGAAGAGACAGGCCCTTGAAGGAGGTGCATAGGCTCTATATCTAGACAATAATGGGGGATTAATTATTTGGCTATAGAGCAACTGCCACTTTTTATGATCAGGGTAAAATATAAGCTGAAAGCATCAGTGATTGGCCGTATACCACAGTTAAGATGAAAAAGATAGGGCTTGGCTCTCTATAGAGAAACGCTAGGGCTTGTGAAGGGGAGTGTGGACTCTGGCTTAAGACCAACAAAATATCTCATGTTCGGAAGGGGCTAAGTTGCTGAGAGAGCCAGAGGCATAGGTATGTACACATCTAGAAGCTCTGATAGTTGGCTTCTTGATAGATTCCCAATCTAGATGATTGGGAAAGCAGGGCTGAGGGTAATAAGCAAGGCCACCTGGTGCAGACAGGTGTTAGGAGACGTGGGGTTTGTCCTGCTCACTATGAAGGCCTGTAGCAGAGGCTGGGTCCTTAACCTCTCTGATGCTGTTGGAGAACTTCAGGTGAAATTTTGAAAGGGCGAATGGAGAAGCTCCTGGAGCAGAAGTTGAAATAAAGAAGCAGTGTGGACCAAGAAGCTGGTGCCTCTTTGTTCTTCATATGGATGTTTGTAGCTAAAGTGCAACTCCCCTGTTGAAAAGTGACATCACACAGGACTTGTATCAGGGTCTTCAAGTCAGCGTATCCCTCTGTGGGCATGCAACCTGAGACTCAAAGAGCCTGGCCCAATGAAAGTGTGGAATTTCCTGCCATCTGAAAATGTCATCACTGCAAGGTACCTCAAACCATAGGCGATGCGTAAGTGCTGACAGTGACAGCAACTCTGTGCTGCCACTGCCCCTGCCCCAATGGCTGCCAGGCATTAGATCTGGCCAGGCTGCAGTCCCATGCCCTGCATCCAGGTGTCAAACTGGGCACTGCAATCATTAGTCACTTGTAAGAATCTGGTCCTGATGCAGTTGTTTTCCACAAAGCACTAAATTTTATGTAAAATAAAATTTTGCATTAAAAAAGAGTGTATTTACCACCGTTTCTGCTTTCATGTGGGTGTGTTTTCAATCAGGGGTGAAATTTAAAAGCATACTTACAGAAGGAAAAGAAGGTTCTTGCTCCTTAAGATGAGTGATGTTAGAAGGTATGATTGGAAAGTGAAGCACTGACGTCAACATATGCTGGGGAAGGGTCTTCACCCAAGCAAAAAGTGATCTTCATCAATATAACCTAATCCGGCATGAACACAATCTATTCAGAACACAGACAATAAATGTTTTGTACTTACAAGCTGTATTCCTCCCACTTGTGGTATTTATGTCTTGAGGATAAAAACAGTGTAATCTTCAAGTCATTACTCACTAGTAGTGGCAGCTGAAATGACTTACTAAGTCAAATATACTATGTTATTGCACAGTGTCCGCATTTCATTTTTCCCTTTAGCTTGGGTAAGAATAGTCTTAAATGGCATAAGACTATTCTTAGATCCATTACTGAGTGCACCAATGGCCTGCTCAGAAGTCTAGTGGCACACTAAAACTAGGGCAGTTTTTCCTAGTTGCAAAGTTATAAAATCACACTCTTTGAAAACATGTCAGCAAGTTTTGATGCAGCTTTGCTCATTTTAGATTTAACTTATAGCAGAATTAAGGTTCTACCTACTTCCCATTAAATGCAGTTTTGGTCTTGGTATGGCATTTTCACTTTCAAGGACTGGCTTTCAATAATGTGCCATCCCCTACCAGTGCTGTTATCACAAAATCAGCTACAGCTGCTAAGTGAACAGACTTCTAGAAATAAAACTGATGGCTAAAGGATTCAAACTATATAAACCCTCTTCCCTACTCACAGGCATGTCCTCTGCCTCTACAATAATGGCCACATGTTAGACCATGCCCTGTTATTTGAATTCTTCCTCTTCAACCTGCTGTCCTGTGTTTGCCTTTACCTATCTTCTGTCTCAAACTGTGAGTTGTGAATGTTTGTAATGCTGGAGTGCAGGAGGAAGGCAGTGCAATAAATGGGGATGACAGAAACCTGTACTCTGCAAGGTGAAGAGGGCAGAATTAAGATCTTAATTTGGTATATGGTGGTTCTGGAAAGGTTTAGACCTGTGGGCACAAGAGTCAGTGAGATGCGATATTGGGTGAGTTACATCTGTTCCAGGCCTCTCTGATGCACAGGGACATGGGATCACTCTGAATCTGGTCTAAAAAACCAGTACCAGAGTCTATTTTTTATATCCTTAGCTCTCCATCTACTAGTCTGTGACTCTGGCTGGTTTATACCATGCGTAGTCTTCTACGTAGCCCAGAGGGAGGGTCGAGGAGAAAAAATATCTTGTTTCTCACTTCTGTACAGTAGCACATTGAGCATAAGAAGGATCAGGGCAATGCTGGGGGTGAGAAGGAGTGGAAAAGAAGCTGCCTTTCAGTATTGCAAGTTCCAAAAGCAAGGCCACCCTTTCAGGTAAAACCTTTGTGTAGAAATAGGCAGCAGAGGAAGCCAAATAGTGTGGTGACTGACACTACCTGAAGAAACTGAGATGGGAGCCACAGGTTCATTTCTGAATCACGGAGATGGCAGATATGGAGTCTGAGGCATTAGCAGAATGACCTGAGCTAACAAAACACCTCTGTAATGTAGCTGGAGCTGGAATTAGTGTCTGGCTTGGGGGAGCCCTAGACTCTGCTTCTGCTTCTCTCTCTCTCACCTGCTTCCATGTTTGATACCTGAAGAACTGTATTGTGGACTGTGGGCTACATAGAGCCCTATGTATATTTCTGCACTGAATCCCTCTGTCATCCTGCCCTGTAGAAACCCTTCCCCTAACCTGTTTACTTTCCCTTTATCTTATTTATCCCCTACCCATAGTGACTTAAATCCCACTTAATCCCACACTGACTACTGGAGGGCTTTTTTAGCCCATCAGTTCAATGTAGGTACTGCCCCTCAGGCTGCTAGAAAGGAATAATAAATGACGTCTGATACCACAAATTCTGCCTGCAAAAAAAGCTGATTTTCCCTGTTCCCATTACTTCGTCAGCCGGCCCAGGTGGTATCCTGCTCTTGCTGTAGGGCTCAGAATGGCAGTACAGTACATCCTTGGAGGGACACAGTTTCTCCTCTCTGAGCATGGCAGCACTTGTAGATCTTCATCAAGTCACTCAGGATATGCCCTATCCAAAGCACAGCACACTCACTGGAACAGCTGCCAAATTACCTCGATTGCTTTTATCCACTTCATTAAGAAAAAGAGTAGCAAGCTCATCAGTGGTCTGTGGGCCTTCCCTAGGGTACAGGTTATGTGTCAGACTCTGCAGCTGTTTCTTGCTGATGGTGCCAGAGGTTAAGATCTGATATAGTCCTAGGAAGAAGGGTAATAAAGCCATCTGTTACATTCTGATTGTCTCCAAAACTAGTCAGTTCTTGGTCCAGTGCCTTGTAATGTGAACTTTTCTCTCACTGTTCCTGGTCGTAGGACTGACATGGCATAGATTCAGGTTGATCTCTTTCCAAATGGCAGTGGTGATTGATTGGAAAGCTGAGAAGTGGTCAATGTTGCTCTTATTTCAGCAGAGTATGTTCTTTGATGTTTAAATGGAGCCACATTCTTTTGCCAAGGCAGCTAAACTGTCCTATGGCTTGGATCGGGGTGGGCAAAATGTGGCCCGGGGGCTGGATGCGGCCCACCAGGTCATTCTATCCAGCCTGCAGGGCCCCTAAAAAATTTACAAAATTAATATTAATCTGCCCTGGGCTGCCTGTCATGCAGCCCTCGATGGCTTGCCGAAACTCAGTAAGTGGCCCTCTGCCCAAAATAATTGCCCACCCCTGGCTTGGATGCTATCAATTATGCCAGGATCTCTTGTCTCATCTAAAGAGATGTCATACCCATGGTCTAGTGGTTTTGTGAAAAACCTCAGCTGCCTTTCAAAAAAGAAAATATTCACAGTGGAGTTCTTAACTGCATTTTGCTTATCTAGCCTCCCAACTATTTCTAGGTGCTGGTATGTTCCCCTGACTCATAGTGTTGATGGTAGTGTTATAAGGGGTGATTAAGACCCACCCTCCTCCAAGCTGGCTGCATTTCAGTGATGGCTGAAGTTAAGGCTGATTATAGAATTCTTGATAGAGAATGCTGTGAGTAAGCCTGGCTGAAAACCTACAGTCACGTTACTCAAATAGGAAAATAACTAAATGAGCTGTAGTGAATAATTACTTGGTATATTATTCATTATCAGATATTGATTGTTACAAATTTCTCTCTATATTACAGTAGCATTTAGTAGCTCCAACTGAGATCAGGACCCCTTTGTGTTAGATACTACATATGCAGGCACATACACATACACATTTAAGTTACAGGGCTCTTACCTGTCAGAGTACACCAGGTGTAGAACATACATTGGAATAATTCTAGCAAAACAGTCTCCACTTCATGTACATAAATACCGGATTTAAATGTGCAGTGTTTCAACAGATGGCAATGTTATCTAGGATAAGCATATCCCAAGTACAGAGTCAGTGGGGAGAAATGATGTCTTAACAAAATTTAAGATAGTTGTGATTTGACTTGGTCTCCAGGGATGAGTGAGATGCTTTGAGATCAGTTTACTAATGAAGCCAAATGCAGTACCCCTGGCAGACTACTTGCCAGCAGGTGCCATAAGCAAAAAGAAAACAAATGAGATAACACAAGATCCAGCAAACAGAGCCCTGGGTAGGTTGGAATTTGAGGGTACTGCTTCTATTTCTCATTCTGCAACTACCCTGCTAAGTGACCTTGGGCAAGTTATTTTACCTCCTTTCTAGTTCAGAAATCAGAACTTCCTTTCAGTTGGTACAACCTGATCATTTCCAAACAGAGTGCCCACTGGATGGCACTATTGTTACTGTCTAAATCACAATCCCATTCTGAAAATAGGGGCATCATGCCTACTAATTGTAACATCTGCACATATATGGGGCTTGCCTAAGATACTGATTTTAGTTCTGTTATTAAACTGATCTCACACACCGTTTGTTTAATTTCCCAGAGATCTTGAGTAATTTGAATGACACCTGTCTTAAATTTTATTATGCCATTTGCTTCCTTCACTGACTCAGCTTTTTTGTGCTTGAGATATACCTGTCTTAGTTAACCCTAATCTGTGCATGTAAGGCCTGTGCAAAAGAATATGGGGAACAGGTAGGATATTTTAATAGGCTCAAGTAGGTTCTGGGTTTCTCAAGGAGTCAGGAGGCTGGAATTTCAGCAACTTAATAGATGCATAATGTCGACCAGCTTAGCAGTGGATATGGAATTTCCTAAAAGGCAAAATTCAGAAGGCCCAGAGACTTGTTGTCTGTCCAAGATCCACATTGACTGAATTGAAACTAGGTCCAACCACTTCACTTCCTGGCCCTAAAGATAAGGCTACTACAGATGAAAACTGGATTTGCAGCTGGATTCACAGCTAGTGTAAATCAACACAGGCCATGTCTGAATAGCATGATACAGTTCTGTGTACTAAGAGTCCCACGTAGCTCATGCATCACAGTCTGCACAGTGCTGTGATACTCAATGCTAGCTCTGCATGTGCTAGCTCTAGGGTCAGGAGCAGTATTAGCTGTGTTTGTGGGGTGTTCTGCTGGGGCTAACCAGCCCTCCTGAGAAGCAGGGTATATTAGTGTGATACTCCACCCAAGCCATAGGTGCTGACTTTTATTTTTACTGGGGCGAAGAGGGGGCTAGGGTGGCCACATGGTTTGCTTATGCAGACGTAGGCTAGGTTTGCTTATGCACACATGCATGTGGTGGCCCCTGCCTCCCACTTTGTGCAGCCCCTTGCTGCCTAGAACTCTATTAGCTTGGAAAAGAACCCCTGCCATTTCCTACGTTTTCCACAGTGAACAGAAAACCCAGATTTCTGTATGATACCAGGAATATGGGACAAATGCTGTCTCAGAGTCATGTGGTCTGGGATCGGGACTTGATGGTTCCATGACTGTCCCATCCATTTAGGGATGGGTGGTCACCCTACCCTCTTCCTGAGGAGGGCAGGGCCCTTGAGGCCCCATGTACTTGGTCCCTATGACCCAAGCTAACATGGCCACACTGCTGTTGGTAGGTGAGCTGACTCATTCAGAACTAGCCTGGGTATCACTGGGTGGTCTACAAATGCACTTTAATGTGCATAGCCTCTTCTAATGCGCATTAAATTGGTGCATAAAAAACTGAGCTAATATGCTAAAGTGCAGTAGAATAGGCTACTGCATATTACGTGTCACCTAAAATGTGTGTACTTGCGCTACAGGACATTAGCGCAGCCTAATGTGCATTTATTTAGTACCTGATATTGGAGGTACTAAATTTAATGAACATTAGGAAAAGCTCACTAATATACATGTAGACTTGCCCACTATGTGGCACTGCATTTGAGTCGTTTAGATCTAAGTAAAGCTGTCTTGTGCAGTTTTTCTCTGGAAAATCCCCATTGGCTCTATACAGGGCTTTCAGGGCTCCCTGCTCTAACCATTTTGCTTGGGATGCAAAAGGGCTGCAGGGATAAGGATCTTAGCTGTACATCTTAATTCTTTCTAGTTTGCATCCTATAGCCACAGCAGTTTCACACTGTACTATCTTATGGACTGTATAACTACATGAGTTCCTCCCTTTTGTTTTATATCATACAAAATCATATCAATATACTTAATATGTCTTTTGAGAACGCTTTTACTAGTAATACAAACACATGGAATTTAGAGCTTTGACATACAATAATTTTGGGTGGGTCCTGGAGCTCTTAACACCTGGACTGTCTGCACATGTTACCACTTGAAACTAGTTTTAAGCACTCGTTAAGTGACTCTGTCCTGCTCCCAGGGACACATTCAATGCCCTGGCTGGGCAGTGCCTGCCCTTGCCCCACTCCCTCCCTTACCATGGGAGCCTCAATCTGCTCCCCCCATGACCCTTCCCTCCCCGCCGCAGATTTACCGGCCAGATATTGCTCTCCAAGCTGCAGGGCTGCATTCCTGGCCCCACGCTTGGAGGCACGCAGCATTTATCGGTGACATTATTGGCTACATGGGCCAAAAAAAGCCGATTCCTGATAATGTTAATTTTCCTTTTATTGGTGCTGATCCAATATGGACCAATATATTGGCACACCTCTAGCAGTCAACATTTGTGTGGCTCAGTGAATAACATGTAACAAGGCCCTTACAGATTTATGTTTCAAAACCTACTTAAAGAAGAATGTCATCCTGATTATGTATTCTCTTCTCTCTTAGAATCATGGCATGAACAGACAGACAAATACCCTGGTGTGGTTTAGATTTCATTTTGTATACTAACGTAAATTACATTTGAATCAGGAATACATAGATTTACAGCTATCAAAGGGAACTGCCTTCATCTGGTAAGCCTATTCGTTTTTAATCTATAGTTGCCCCCAAAAGAATACAGGCAAGCAAAACATAATGTGGTGTAAAGCACACCAGGAGAGATTTAGCAGAGCAATTCTCACCTGAATTGTGCAAAATTATGGTGGTTAAGGGGATTGTGACAGTGGTATGCTTACTGCACCAGTGTGAATGTTTTATCTGTCTATATCCTCGCCATAGCGTGAAAACAGAAATTACAAGGTGAAGTCACTCATAAGCAAGTTCTGATGGAGCTTATCCTTGAAACAATTCATCCTTCAGCATAAACAAGTGTGTTGGCAAGCTTTCAATGACAACATATTGCTCATTCTTGTATGTTGATTTCAGAGACCTTATTTTATTGATTGGCTCAATACCCACCCTCTGAAAAATGGGTTCCCTTAGAGTGTCAAATTTGGCACAGAAACACCAAGCACCCAAAACTTCTTGTCACTCTTCTGAAAAACTTGGAGATGGCTGTTAATGTGTTTTGCTGTCTCCTGTTAGGAGGGATGTTCAAGCACACTGTCTTTAGTTAGGTTATTTGGCCTTGGGCTGGAAAAATCCCTGTTGATTTTGCATGGAAATATACCTCTGCAGGGATTTCCTCTGAAGTTTTCTGTAAAATTGAGACTTCTGCCACTAGAACTCTTAGCAACTTGGCTCTCCAGGCCTCTTTCACATTCTTAACTGCCTTGAACAATTCACAATGAAAGAAACACTTTGCATTACTCTTTAAATAGTGTAGCACAGCTCTAAAAGGTTTGATTTCAGTCTTTTAAAGAATTTTTCTGTGAGATCTCAGATGACTCCTTTCAAACTGTTGGTGCTACAGACACAGTTTGAGCTGATTTTTTTGAAGGGGGAGATGAAAGTAGGCAGAGTATAGTTCAGTCAGATGAGTTCTAGGGGCCGAAAGGCAAATGACAGTCTCATTTGCCAACTGAGCCCTAGCAGGTTTTGTAGCAAAAGATCTACTTGTTGCTGCTGCAAAACACAATTCTGTTTGATATTTTTCAAGAGAGGTGACCTCTTTCTAATGCCCAGTCATATTTCTGCAGATACAAATGCAACAGTCTTTAGCCTCATGCAGTTTTATTAGCAAATCTTTCCTCAACTATTTTACAATGTGTTGTATAAAAACACTGCACAGAGATTTGGTTAATTGGAATTCTGCCCCCCAATAACATACCTTGTAAATCTATCCATTGGTAGCTAATAGTATATTGCTGGAACAAAGCAAGTACAGCACATTTTCCAAGAGAAATTTGCTATGAAAGGTGAGTAGAGAGAGTTTGAGTGTTTTATCAAGGCTCCTTGTACACAAGAGTAATGCATGTTTCAGCAACCTGCATCAGATGTACCAGTGAATTCACCATCTTTAACTAATTCTCATTCACCTGGGGCAAGATCTGCTAGTCCAAGTCACCAGGAGTGAAATCACTGCACAAGGTACCAGCATCTTGGGTTTGGTAAAAAGGCTATTTTCCTCCTTCGTCCTGTCATCAGAAATGAGTGTCTGGAGCCCAAGCAACCAGTAAATGATGACCAGGAAGACATGTGGAAGGAAACTGCATTTCCCTGTGTGTGCTTCTAAAGCAGTGGTGCCTAATCTCGGGGCAGGCTTAGGAAGACGGGGGCACAGGTGGTCTTCTCATCAATCCTACTGGTCAGTGGTCATGATCAGCATCACAGCACCTGCATTAGAGAAGTCAGCCTGTAGCCCCAGAATTGGTGTCATCAAGCAAGTTTTGGCTTCTTCAATCACGATCTGAACTTCCACGAAAGGGGCACCCTGGGGCATGATGGCCTTTATCTCTCTTTAACAGGTAAGAGTCTGTTCTCTTAGAGGTTGGCTGATCTCCTACACAGGGCTTTAAACTAGGTTCACCAGGGGCTGGGGATGCGGACAGCCTATGATCAACAAACCATGAGCCATGCACTGGAACAGCACACGTAAGTACTAAGGGCATCAGGACAGGGGGGCACCAAAGGCACCCATCAGAGGGCTCAAATGTCTACACTAATGCTAGAAGCTTGAGGAACAAGCAGGAAGAACTCACACTCTTGCTTGCAAACAAGGATGTCGATCTAGTTGGGCTAACTGAAAATTGGTGAGACCCTATCCACAATTGGGCAATAAGCATTGTGGGCTGTAGGCTGTACAAATGAGATAGAGAAGGAGAAAAGGGAGAGGTATTGCTCTTTACGCGAAGGAGCAATATACACCTTCCATAATCAAGATGGGATCAGAGAAGGGACAAATTGAGGTATTGTGGGCCTGAATGCAAGGGTGTCTGGGGGGAAAGGGACTTAGCAGTGAGGGTCTACAACAGGCTGCCGCATCAGGAGGAGGAGTTGGACCTAGAATTCTTCAGCAGTCAGCTAGATCCAACTGTTCACATGCATACAGGACCTTCACCTAACACGGTCCCACTAGGGGAAACACCTTACTGACTTGGTCCTGGCTACAGGGGATGATTTGGTGGGGGATCTACTGACACAAGGTAACCTAGGGAACAGTGAACATCACTTGATTGAATTCACTATCTGGCATAGGGTGGAAAAGATAACCAGTAGGGCAGAAGTGCTAGACTTCAGGAAGGCTAACTTCAGTGTGCTCAGGAGATTAGTTAGTAAGGCATTGAAGAACAGGAGAATTGGTGAAATAGGAGTCCAGGAAGGGTGGTTGTTCCTAAAGGGAGCAATCCTACAGGCGCAGAAGGAGATAATCCCTTTGCACAGGAAAGGGGGCAAAGGGGCCAAGAAACCCTCTTGGCTGAACAGGGAAGTTCAGAAAAGCCTAGGGGCAAAAAAAGAGGTGTATAGGCTGTAGAAGCAAGGGTAGCTACCAAGGCGGAGTATACCTACTTGGCCTGCACTTGCAGGGAGACAGTCAGAAAGGCCAAAGCAGCAATGGGACTTAGGCTGGCACCAAAAATTAAAGACAACAAAAAGTCCTTCTTCAGGTATCTAGGGAGCAAAAAGAAGGCACAGGGTAGCATAGGCCCCCTACAAGACAAACTAGGGCAATTAGTGACAGAGAGGGGGGACAAAGCTGAGCTCGTCAATGAGTTTTTTGCCTCTGTATTCCTAAACTTGGATGAGGACATGTCTCCCAACTGGACTGTAGACAGGCATAAAGGGGAAACCAGCCCACCAACTGTTAGCACTGACTTAGTGAAGAGACACTTGGAAGGGGAGCAAGGAGGATCCAGGTAACTATAGACTGGTTAGTCTCACCTCTATCCTCAGGAAAACCTTCAAAAAAATTATTAAGGATCACATTTGTGGGAGTCCAGTGGGGAAAGCAATGCTAAAGGGCAACCAGCATGGATTCATAGCAGGCAGATTCTGCTTAACTAACCTTGTTTCTTTTTATGACCAGGTCACAAAATACTTAGATGCAGGAATCAAGTGAGATATCATCAACTTGGATTTTAAAAAGGCCTTTGATACAGTATCTCATTATATTCTCATAGATAAACCGAGCAACTGTGACATAGATTAATACACGGTCAGGTGGGTGGCAAATTGGCTTAGGGGTCACACCCAAAGAGTGGTGGTTGATGGGTCAGTATCAACCTGGAAAGATGCGGGCAGTGAAGTCCCGCAAGGCTCGGTCTTTGCACTGGTGCTGTTCAATGTCTTCATCGGTGACTTGGATGAGGGTTTGGAAAGCACTCTGTCCAAATTCACAGAGGACACCAAATTATAGGGTTAAGTTACCACACCAGAGGGAAAGGAATGAATTCAGGTGGACCTGGACAGGTTGGAAAAATGGGTGGAACAGAATAGGATGTAGTTCAAGATGGACAAATGCAAGGTGCTGCACCTAGGAAGAAGGAATCACCAGCACACTTACAGGCTGAGGGAGGACTTCCTCAGCAGCACTGCAGCAGAAAGGGATCTTGGAGTCACTGTTGACTCCAAGATGAACATGAGTCTTCAGTGTGATGAAGTGATCAGTAAAGCTAACTGCAATTTATCATGCATTAGAAGGTGTGTGACAAACAGGTCCAAGGAGGTGATACTTCCCCTTTATGCAGCCTTGGTCAGGCTGCAGTTGAAGTACTGCATCCAGTTTTGGGAGCCACACTTCATGTGGACAACCTCAAGAGGGTTCAGAGGAGAGCCACTCGTATGGTTAGGGTCCTGCAGGCAAAGCCCTACAAGGAGTGATTGAGGGCTGTGGATCTCTTCAGCCTCCGGAAGAGAAGGCTGAGAGGGGATCTTGTAGCCCCCTACAAATTCATCAGGGGGGACAGCAAGGAATAGGAGATGCTCTGTTAACCAGGGGACCTCTTGGAGTAACTAGGAACAACAGCTACAAACTGACAGAGAGTAGATTTAGGTTAGTCATCAGGAAGAACTTCTTTACAGTAAGGGTTGCATAATCTGGAATGGGCTTCCAAGGGAGGTGGTGCTCCCCCCTACCTTGGGGGTCTTTAAGAGGAGGCTGGACAGGCACTTGGCTGGGATTGTCTGACCTCAGTGCTCTTTCCTGCCCAGGGCAGGAGGTTGGACTCAATGATCTGCTGGGTCCCTTCTGACCCAAACATGCATGAATCTATGAATCTTCTGACCCCGCTGGCCAGATAAATGGTGTGGGGATTGGTCTCTGGGTCTGTGCATGGGATTGGTCCATGGTTGTGATCTCATGTAGATGACCTCACTCACCTAGATCTGGATGTGCACAGACCTAATCCTGATGCATGCTGGCCCGATTCTGTCCTGAATGTGTCTGCACCCTGGCTTGACTCCATGTGCCTGGATGCAGTTGTATGCTGCCCCATCCCCATGTGCTGAATGTGGCCAGAAACTGGCTGGACCCCATGTGCCCAGATCTGGCCGTGGAGCAATCCCATTTACTGGGGCAAGGCCACAGGCCTCCCATGGGTCTGAAAATCTGGCAGCAGGAAATCAGTAATTAATGTTGCTACTACTCCCCTAGTACCAAATTTCCAGACTCATGAGGAGCCCTGTAAGCCAGATTCCACGCAGGCCAGCTCCATTGGCTGGATCAGGCCCATGGGTAAGATTTTGAGCACTGCTGTTCTAAGGCATGGTGCCTTCTAGGGATATACACTGTATCTTGCACAGGAATATGGCTAAAGTCTCAGCCTATTCAATAGGTTTGCAGAATAGTAGCTGACCAGCTTTGTGTTCAGCAACAGTCAGACATCATGGAGCTGAGCTGACGGAGTTTCATAGCATCACAGCTGTGTGTTCATGTTGCTGAAGAATACAAGAGAAGCTGGGCTTTTCAAGGCAGATAAAGTAAGGGAGGAACCCAGTTGTAATGGGAAGTGGATTCCTTGTTCCCTTTGAAAAATGCTGCTGGTTGGAACTGGGACACATGATGGTGGGAGAGTCAGGGTAGATCTAGAATTCACTGGGTGCATCTGCACATTCATTAATGCTCCATAGTGCAGTAAGTTTAGTACCTGGACAACCAAGTACTGAATCAATGTGCAGTAACCAGCACTGGTGTACGAGGTTGCTCGGATGTTAACTGTGCAGTAGCCTAATACTACTGTGCAGTAGCGTTTTAGCCTGGGTTTTTGCCTGGCATCCCACTGCACAGTGTTTTTAGGCTATTGCACAGTTAGTGTCTCCTGTAGATGGACCCCCTAAGACCTTATCAGAGATCTTATCTATGCTGCCCTTGTGCTGAGCAACTCACATGCCCACTGCCTCCTGTAAGCTAGGTAGTGGGCAGAATGAATGGGTAAAGCTTGTTTCTTGATGGGCTTGACAGGGAAGCAGAATAGATGCTGCTTGAAAGTAAAATACATTAGCCCAAGAGGTATGCTGTGCTAATGAGGCTTTTTTGCTGCTTAGGTATCAGAGCTGGTGTGAGAATCTCTACAACACGCTGCATTGTGTTGTGTAGACATACCCTTCAATTGCTGCTAAATGATGTGATTAACAAGGGCAACATCACTTTAGAGATGTCCTAACTAAAATAAACTGGTTTTCACAGGGACAGGAATTGCAGGTTGTTATGCAACTGTGTAATTACGGAAGAGGCTAAACATTTTAAGACATAATCCTCTGGTGGCTATTTAGACTCTCATTTCCACAAAGCAGCTACATGCTCTAGGAACTGAATCATCTCAAAGTCCTGAGCACTTCTTGCATTGGCAATTATTAGCTCTCTCTTTTTAAAATCAGACATTTGGGATATCAATAAATCTTTAGCTGTGCATCATTATCATTTTTATGAGGAGTTTGGTGAAATCACAGCTGCTATATCCTGTTCGCTTAGTATAATTGCATTGTTTGTATGCAGCCAGGAAATTAGAGTGAAATGAGACTAATTTATTGATTTTAAAATGAAAGGCCTGGGACTTGTGTGTTAAAAACCAACAAATATCGGCAGGTTTAATAGCCAGATGTGGCTAAAACCTTGTCAGTAACTGATTTTGTTTTTAGAGCAATTCAAACCCTTAAAGTGGCTATTCTGTCTAGAATTTCTTTATTCTATTTTTAGGTAGAATCGAACCATTCTCAAAAGGGCCTTTATCCTAAAAGCCTCTGAGGACTCTGAACCCATTGTAGCATAGCACCTAGGATGGATTTATCGAGGAGTTTAGGGAACCTATATGTGTGCTTAGGAGTGCAGTTGGGGGCATTTTAATTAGAGAGGTTCCTGGAGAGCCGTTGTAATTAAAACATCACAGTGTCATGTGTATTAAGCCCCCATACATTTAAAAATGGCTACTTTAGTTAAAGTACCCCAGCAGCCATTTTTAAACATGCAGGGGCTTATACACATGACAATGTAGCAAAGTTAGGGTGCTCTATTAAGAATGCATTGGAGGATGTGTATAGGCACACTTAGGCACCAAAGGACTCAGATGAGCACTTACTGGGTGCACCCCACATGCAGGGACATGTGCTTGCAGCAGCAAAAAAAAGGAGGAGCACAAATTTGTGCCACTACTCTTTGCCACTGTGCATGCCCCTGCATATGTGCTTTGCTGTGGGGCAAAATGCCCTGCTTTGGGCAAACTGCCCATTCCCCACTCCTGGCATGCTAAAGGAGCCAGGGCAGATCTAGAGGAGGGAAGATGCTTTGGCCAGCAGCTAGAGCATTTCGTTGGAGGACTGAGCCTGTGCATCTACTGGTGCATGTTCCTGTAGTGTGCATCACACCATTTTCACTGAATATTTTTTTGTTACTGGGATTTCCTGGTACAAAATGTTGCCCCTTTGCTACAAATTTGTAGCTCGGGGCACATTTTCATGTTCCAGCTGTGCAGTTTGTGGTGCCGCAAAGTCTTGCAATATCACAAACCGTACGTGTCAGCACATCTGGATGCAGCCACTGGGTTTTTTTACAAGGCATAAGTAGACTCGGTGTCTAACTTCCTTTTGGCTTTATAGTCAATTAGTTGCCTAACCTATTAAGTGCTTATCTATAGTTTTAGGGGCCTAAATACCGTAGCACATCTGGCCCATAACTACCTACTTTACTGTATGCAGAGAAGTAACCACAGACATGTTGAAGACAGAGTACTCTGTGAGGTTAATACTAGCTGCTTCAATTCCAGCCTGAGTCAGTAACTTCAGGGCATGACTGACACCATAGGAGCAGCATATTCTGGCCAGAATGGCCCCAAGCATATCCCCTTAGGTGCTCCAAACCTGAAAAGAAGACACTTGGGAATGTCTTTCTGTGGCTTCTTTCAAGTGTGTTGGAGACAGACATCTTGAGTCACCATGGAACAACACCCTTTTCTGTCTCTCCTTCCCCAGGTAACCCCACTGGTGCATTTCCAGGTTTAGAGAGGGAAAGGATGGGTAGGATGTGAGCAGGAACACCCTGGCTGGAGCATAATGTCACCCTAGTACAGACCTGTCCTTTGCATTTGCAGTTTGAATTGGCTGCACTACCGGGCCAAAGTGGTTGCTCCACCTGCAAGGGACACTGAATTAAAAGACATGACCACCTTTTCCTCTGCTTACACTGATTCTTTATGGGAAAATGGAGATGAGATTTTCAGAACAGCTTAGGGGCATGAGTTGCACAACTTTCACTGAATGTCAGCTGAGCCATGTGAATACCACATTTCTTGGATTGCTGCCAGTTCCAGGGGGAAAAAATCAAAATATCTTTTCCTATAGTCGACACATGGCCAGAGTTTTCAGAAGGTTTCAAAGAATCAACAATGATTTAGAGTCAAACAAAATGTTTTATGTTGATTCCAAGAATTTTTGTTCAAGCCTATTTAACCATATTTTTAAACAAAACCAAAGGAAATTTCAAAATGTTTTTATCCCATCACTTTTACATAAAAATAGAATCAGAATAACATGTTTTCACTTTTAGGGAGTATCTTTCCCCCCCTGCCATCTGACCAACACAAAATATGTTTATGAAATGTGCTGGTGTCATCAAATCTGCACTTTTTCTCTGGAAAAGTTTTAGTCAAATTTTTGCCACCTCTTGAATTTGGTACTAATTCTGTAAGACTCATTCAGAAATTACAGCTATGCAGCTTAACCAGTACAATCAGCATATTTTTCTTTTCATAATAAAACTAAGTTGATCTGAATTGTCGGGTGGTAGGTTTTTTTTAGAATATTTCCATGAAAAGATGCATTGTTTATTCTGTAAAGCATCTGCCAAAGCATTTTATGTGAAAATGGCTCAGTTTCCATTAATAAACTTAAATTGGAAGGGGAAAAATAACAATACTTTGAAAGAGATAAAGAAGTAGTGGTGTTTGTGTCCTCCTTATCCTTTCAAGGGTGCTGTATTGTGTATTTTCCACCTGTAAATTTCAATCATGTATGTACTAGAGAAAGTTACAATACTGAATGCATCTACCATCCTGCAGTCCTTCTGTGCAAGGGCTAAGTATATGTCACTTCACACCTTGCTCAAATAAAAAAGAAAAGTCCATTGTTTTGAAATTTGCTATCATAGATGCTAACTTCATTTTCTCTGCACACCACTGAGCAAAGCTAACCAGCTGTTGTCTTCAGCATATTTTAAAAAAACATTCTATTTAGAGAAACTCTGCTTGCTACCTAAGATGTGTGTAGATAAAATGATGGGCATGTGTGTACAACACTTTAAAGCAGGCTAAATGCTTTTGCACCACTTCAATGGTGTTTGCATGTGACAGAGGCATATTGCACATTAATTCCAGCCACTCTAGGAAATCCAGCAGTGTAATGCGCCTTAAATGACTTGGGGTGCAGCGAAGTAAAACTCCGAGGAGGAGTTTTAGTTTGCTGCCCCTACAGCCACGGAGTGGAACACCAGTCTCTGTGCAGCTCAGGGGCTCTGCAGGAAGCCCTGCAGCAGCAGGGAAGGCAGGCTCCACCCAAGCAAAGTGGCAAGCCTGATCTTTTTTTTTTCCTCCCCCTGGAGCCTGCCTGCCTGCTTGAGCTTTCTCTGGGGCCCAGTGCTTCTCTCCGTGGCTGCGGTGCCCCCCAGGACTGCACAAGCCAAATTCCTGCGGGTGCATACCACCGGGGTGGGGCACACGCCCCGACAACATCCCGGGGGCTGCTCTCCGCGCTGGCAGCTCGCCCTTCCCTCCCCACTGCGGAAGAGTCAGGTAAGTCAGTGTGTGTATGACACAGGGGTTTAAAGGTCTTAAATTGAAGCAAAGTTTTTCAAAACCCACTGCTTCAATTTAGGGCCCCGTTTCGTCTACACACGTCTAGTGACACTTCCAGTAGTCCTCTTCCCTGAATTTCCTCAGAATTACTGTGGGATTTTTTCCCTCCTGATTAAAACATCGTTTCAGGATCGTAAGAATCGTCAATTTCCAGTTGTTCAAAGAGGAAGCAATTATACATAGTTTAAAGTAAATTCATAGCCAGGTCAGTAGCAAAACGCTGTACCTGAAAATCTTTAGTGAAAAATGTAGATTTGGTAACACCTTAATTAATTAGAAGTTCATGCTTAATTCCACTGAACTTGTTCATCTTTGATAGACTGAATAAAATGTGTGTTATGAAAAGGAAATAAAATGCGTTTGGCTTTTAATTTTTTTCAAAATCAAAAATTAATTACATTCAAAATGACCCTTTTGAAATTTTCTTTGGTCTTTATTTAAAAAATAAGGTTAAACAGTCTGTGCAAAAAATGCTTTAAATAAATAATTTTATTTGGCTTAACACATTTTATTCACCCCAAAACTAACTTTATGACCCTTTAGAAGCAAAACTCTAAAATCTGTTATTTTTGCTGTTTTCTTTACAGGCTCTTGGGTCAGTGGGAGCTAAGTTAAAAATTGGTAAGAACTAGATTAAAGAGAAGGAAATGGTACATACCACAGTGCTGGCAGATCACCGTTGTCAAGTAGAAAGACTGGATATGACATTCTAATTCCAATTCTATAGTGTACTTCATAAATACATACATGTACACGCACACTGCTATCTAAATGGCTATAAGGATGGCTGACAACCATTAATGTCAGTGTTTCCTGTAAGTGGGATCTACATCACTTGGGAGACCGCAAATGGAATAGAGCTTTTCTTCTCTATCACTGATTCTACATCTGGCCCCTTTGGACACAGATATCGGCTATATTTTACACTCACCTGTTTAAAATTGAGACAGTGGTTACAGAGCTTTACAGCAGAGATCAGGCCCACTCCCTCTTCTCTACCTGGCCTCAATTTCCTCATATGTAGAGCAGTTACACTTGTTGCATGGTAAGCATGCAGAAAGCATTCTGCAGCCATAACCAAGCAGACGATCAGGGCATTGTAAAAATGACGGATCCCAATCTAAGATAACCCTGGATGTATGTGGTATCAGACTTGAGCGCTACAGGTTAGAACACTGTAACAAACATGTGTACCACATCCCATTGCAAGTCATGGTAGGTTGCACTCCACTGACATCCCAGGGAGTGCTGTCTGCAGCACCCTGCTCACCCCCTCCCAGGGCAGCACTCTAGCCTCAGCTAGAGCTTGTGTGGTCTACTTGAGTGCCTCACCCCTGGGCTGTCACTGACAAGACTCAGCAAACCCTCTGTCCCCAGGACTACCCATGTCCTTCCTCTGGTTAACACACATCCATCCACACAAAGAAAACTACTTACCACTGAATTTCTCTTATTGCATATTGTCATGGGTGCAGTTGAGCAAGTGCTGAATATGGGTCAGCTGCTATTTTGCCTCTGCTCACTGTCTTAAGAATTGATGTATCTGCACTGATTTCTGACAATTGGCAAGTTCCCTAACAGAAGTAAAAACATGTATTTGAACATTCCCAAAATGTACATCAGCACACCGAGGCATGCTAATTTGAGCCAACCTCCTTAATGGGTATTTAGTGTCAGTTTTTCACCAGCCCTAAGGGATGGCCCTGCTCAGTACAGCACTGGATGGCCAGGCTGAGGAAATGTGGACCATGTGAAGGAACACCTTGAGAGGCTGGACACCTTCAAGTCAGCTGCTCTGGACAGTTTACACCCCAGAGTACTCACGGAGCTGGCTAGCATCATAGCTCAGCCCCTGGCATGGATCTTCAAGAACTCCTGGTGCTCAGGTGAAGTGCCCAAAGATTGGAAGAAGGCCAATGTGGTGCCTATCTTCAAGAAAGGGAGGAAAGTAGATCTGGGGAATTACAGGCCTATCAGCCTGACCTCTATCCCGGGGAAGATCTTGGAAAAAATTATCAGAGAGACCATTCTTGACAAACTGGCTGATGGCAACATCCTAAGGGATAGCCAGCACGGGTTTGTTGTGGGTACATCTTGCCTGACCAATTTCATCTTCTTCTATGACCAGGTGACATATCACCTGGACAAGGGAGAAGAGAATGACATCATATATCTTGACTTTAGAAAAGCCTTTAATCTGGTGTCCCATGATCCCCTCATAGAAAAATTGACCAACTGTGGCCACGGCTACATCACAGTCCACTGGCTGGGGAACTAGCTCTGAGGTTGGACCCAGAGAGTGGTAGTTGATGGAAGTCAATCACTGTGGTGTGCTGTGACCAGTGGGGTCCCCCAAGGCTCCATCCTTGGGCCTATACTATTTAACATCTTTATTAATGATGTAGACATTGGTGTCAGAAGTGGACTGGCCAAGTTCACTGACAACACCAAACTTTGGGGTAAAGTAAAAAAATGCAAGGTACTCCAGCTTGGGGACCCCCCCACCCCCCCACAGCAAGGTTATTGGCTCAGCAGTGCTATGCTTGCTACGGCCAAAAGGGACTTGGGGGTCATGACTAACCACAAGATGAATATGAGCCACCAATGTGATGTCACAGCTGGTAAAGCAAGCAAAACTCTGGCTTGCATCCATAGAAGCTTCTCAAGCAAATCCCAGGATGTCATCCTCGTGCTGTACTTGGCCTTAGTGAGGTCACAGCTGGAGTACTGCATCCAATTCTGGGCTCCTCAATTTAAAAAGGATGTGGAGAAGCTTGAGAGAGTCCAGAGGAGAGCCACGCGCATGATCAGAGGGCAGGAGAACAACAGGCCTTATGAAGCGAAGCTGATCGCCGTGGGACTCTTCAGCCTGGAAAAACACAGGCTCAGGGGGGACTGGGTGGCTGCCTACAAGTATGTAAGGTGTGTACATCAGGATCTGGGGGAACGCCTGTTCACCAGAGCCCCCCAAGGGATGACAAGATGCAATGGTCACAAACTCCTCCAAGACAATTTCAAGCTGGGCATAAGGAAGAATTTCTTTACTGTCCAAACCCCCAAGGCCTAGAACAGACTGCCTCCAGAGGTGAGCAAGCATCTGGATGTTTATCTTGCTGGGATCCTTTGACCCCAGCTGACTTCCTGCTCCTGGGGCAGAGAGCTGGACTCAATGATCTTCCAAGGCCCCTTCCAGCCCCAATGTCTATGAAATCTATGAAGTCTGTAATATGTAGCAACCCTACTTTCCAACTTGTCTGGGAAAACTGAATGTGTGTGTAAACTGTAGATTATGAAAAGTACTTACACAGCCTATGCTCAATACAGGATGCAAGACCAGAAACCCATGAGCCCAGCTCACAGACCAAAGTCCCAGAAACCTTGGATGCATTCAATAGCCCATAAAGATGCAGAGAGTGCTTCTCTGTTCTCATTTCTTAAAGTCAGTTTCGAATAATTCTGGTCAGTCAAGTAATGGTTTGGACCCATATGCACTTGATAGAAAGCTGTTTCAGACAGTCTGTAAACAGGTATGCTGCTGGAAGTCCCATAGGCAGCCAGCTTTGGCAACTCTTTTTTTGTCAAGCTCCTAGATTGTTTGTTTTATTAGTTACTGTTTTTCAGTTGCCACTTTTCCTGGCTATATGAATAACCCAATGCACTCACAAGCCTCAATGTACTGTGCTTTCTTAGAGCCATTGAGTGATCAAGAAACAAAAAAAACCCCCCACTGGGACACAGTGTCTATAATGTTCCCCTTAGGAAACACCTCACATTCTTTCATGGGAGGAGAGGAAACTCTTTCCTCGCCTTCCTAATCTGCAAAAGAAGCCTGCCTGCAAAAGAAGCAGTGTTTTTATTTTCCCTTTGGAACCCAGTAGATTCCCCCAAATCTGGACAGAATTTAGGAAGCCAGGAGACAAACAGCGCCACCCTCCTGAAGTCCTAGTGAATGGAGGCAGTCAGGGTGTCCCATTTTCTGGCTCATGCCCTGGAAAGGATGACTTAGGATCACCAGGTATTTGGTGCTGTGTCAATATTTCATCAGTTTTTTTAATTGCCTGACTAGCTAGACCCTAACATAACCAGGCAATAGTAGGCATTGTAGGCACACCTACACGTTTTAAAATAGACATTAACTTATTTTAATGCTCATTAAAGTGTTGTAAAAAAGTGATCTTTAGCTAATGTGCAATAAAATAGATGAATGCGCATTTTTTCTAATATTTGACAGTGGAAGGCACCTTTACACACGCTCTGGGGGTGGGGAGGACAGTGCTTTAATTAAAGCGCTGCCGCATCTCATGTATCAGTGTCCCCGTGCTTCAAAATGGTTGCAGGACCACTTGAACTAAAGCTCATTTGACAAGCTTTTGTTCAAGTCCTCTCGCTGCTGTTTTTAAGTGTGGGGATGCTGATACATGAGATGTGGGAGGCTGCTGGAGTGAGGTAATTGCCACACTTAAGCAGACTTGAATTGAGTCTGCTTCAATGCGTTGTAATCACAGCATGTTGGAGCAGCCTCTACACTCCTGTATAGGCACTTGGAGGTACTAGATTTAATGCACATTACCTAAAAATATATATTTTTTGCAAATATCCAGTTGATCTAATAAAAGATATCACCTCTATCACGAGTTCTAATTCCTTTTGCCAGTGGACCAATATAGGTACAATCTGTATCCCTGAAACTTGGAAGATATCACATTTAGCCATCTTTGCAATGAAAACTTCATTATTTTACAAGAAGGAAGCAAAAATTCAACACCTGGAAACCTGAAACCCTTGCTCTTGCCTTTTGTTTTAAAGCTAATGGGCAAGGAGGGACAGGCAGGAGCGCCCTACACTGGGATGTGTGTGAGACCCCCGCTATCTGCTGGGCTCAGGTTGTACACACAAGGGCTAACGTGTTCTGCTTCCTCATGACCTAACTAGGGGCACTTAGAGTAATGCTTGAAAGGTAGAGCACTTCTTCTGCAGATTTCTTGAATGTTTATACTTAGCCTAAAGTACAGAGACAAAATAACTTGGTCCGGAGTTCATACAGCAAGCCAGTGACAGAGCTAAGGAGAGAAACATAGTCTCCTCAACACTTCCTACTAATGAGTGTCTGCATTACAGTTTGAATTTCGAAGCAGCAAGCCAGGAGGTGGGAGGCAGAGGAGAGCCAGGGTTGCGCTCTGCCTCCCACTACCAGGCTGTTTCATGAGGCTGTGAGGCGCTGGGAACTGAGCCTGGTGGTGGGAGGCGCTTCCCCACATCGGGCTGAATTCCCAGTGGCTCGCAGCACTGTGGAACTGAGCCCAATGAGGGGAAGTGAAGCACAGGGCCGGGCTGTGCTCCACCTCCCATCATCAGACTCAGCTCCGTGGAGCCGCCCTGGGTGTAGGCTGTGCCCAGCACCGGCCCCAGGAGGCAACAGCATCCTCCCGCCTGCACCCCCGAGAGGGCTGCAGGGTTCTGCCAGACTTCTCCCGGGGGTTGGGCCCTTGATCTGCCTGCCAGATGACAGGAGGCTGGCTCTGCTGCCTGGGACCAGTGCTGGGTACAGCCTGCACCCAGCGTCAGGAAGATTGGTGCTGCTGCTGGCCCCAGGGAGCCCCACAGCCCTCCCAGGGATGCGGGTGAGCCCCCCATCTGCCTGCCAGATGACAGGAGGCTGGTTCTGACACCTAGGGCCAGCGGCGGCAGCAATTTTCCTGGGGCTGGGTGCAGGCTGTGCCCAATGCTAGTCCCACGTGGCAGCAGCCTCCTGTCATCTGGCAGGCAGATTGGGGGCCTGCACCCCTGGGAGGAATCCAGCACAGCCCTCGCACCCCTCCCAGGGTTGCAGGCGAGCCCCCGATCTGCCTGCCGGTTGACAGGAAGCTGGTGCTGCCACCTGGGACCCGCGCTGGGTACAGCCCGTGCCAGGAAGATCGGTGCTGCCGCTAGCCCCAGCCAGCAGCACCAGCCTCCTGTCATCTGGCAGCCAGATTGGGGGCTCGCCCACACCCCCAGGAGGGCCATGGGGGCTCTGCCACACTCTGGGGGGTGCAGGCCCCTGATTTGCCTTCCAGATCGCAGGACACTCCTCCTGCTCCCCGGCTCCTGCTTGTCAACAGCTTGAGGTGCAGTTTCCTAGAAACCTCTGCACCTATCCCCTTGAAACTTGGCAGGCTTCATACACTGAAAAGGTGCTAGCATCCCTGTAAGTTTAATCCAAATCAGGCAAGACATGACAAAGTTATTGGCTGTTTCAGCTTCCCCATTATAGCCTATGGGCAAAACATCGAAACAGCGTTGAAACAGCAAAACTGTTTTCATGAAATGAAATGGAACAGTGCTTTTGAAATGAAACAAAACTTAAACAAACACTGTTCCATCAAAACGCTGAAATGGAAGTCGAAGTGGAACTCTGCTGTTTTGCACAGCCCTACTACCTAGCTCTTCCTGGAGGGCTCAGCAGAGATACTGAGAACAGGTTAGGGCCATGGGATGAACTATCCCCAAGGGGAATCCTTCAGGCCAGCACACATTGGCAAACCAACGAATAAAGAGCAGTCTTCATTTCCGAGCATAACCGTCCTCTTGCGCAAGCCCAGATATGATTACTATAGCCCCCTGCATCTCGAGACAGGGCCTTGCATTCTGTGCAGATAGGCAGGACTACACTGGTAGGCAAACCTTCAAATGATGCTAGTCATTCTTCAGGACTAGATTGGCAGTAGCACGGTCAGAAGGATAAAAAAAAACTGAGGAGGGTATGGTGAGCACTAGTTGACTGTCAGAAGTCTTTAAAGGAGAATACCAAGAAGATTTAAGGCCTGTTCCAAACAGAAGCGTAATAGGGCAGATTCATGTCCTGAGTAGCAGAAGTGCAGGGGACAGTGCTGGCTGCCATGGTGCTGGTGGCAACACTGCAGCCATCTGACAACTGTGGCAGCAGATATTTTTGTTTCCCTTCCAAAAGGCAGCACTTGGGGCTGTTGCCCCAGTCACCCCCTCAGTTAGCCACTCTACTGGTTCATAACCCATCAATAGTAGGCTTGTGCAAAGCAGCTAGCATTCGCTTCAGATTTGAATCACTGTCCTGATTTGATTCGGCTGAGTCTGATTTAGAGATTCAGCCGCTGCCCAATCTCCAAATCTCTGAATCAGCCAGGCCATCCCCCACCCCTCTCCCAGCCCAGCAATGGCTGCCCCACCCACTCCAGCTCCCAGCTCTTTTTAAAAAAAAGCCCCAACTCAGAGGATGCTGTGGGGTGGGGGGAGGTGATCCCTGCTGCCCCCCATTGCTCAATGCTACGTGGGGGACTCTGCACTGGAGTGGGCACGAGCAGCCATGGTGGGAGGGGTCCACCTATGGTCCCCTCCCCACTCTCCTACTACTTACCAGCTTGGAGTCAGCTGCAGCTCCCTGCTGCAGCCACTGGAGACTGCCCGAATCAGCAAAGCTCTCTGAATCTTTACTGAAGATTCAGAAAGCTTTGAATCCATTCAGACCTTTAAATTGGTCTCCTGATTCGATTTGGATTCGGAGATTCGGCCACTGAATTGGGCTGAAAACTCCTCCAAATCGAATCACCACCTGAAGTTTCTCACAGCCCTAATCAACAGACTTGATTCTGAGCTGTGGGGCCAGCTTCTCAACAGAGTTTGGTAGCCTAAATAAAGACCAGTATTTCTAATCTGTTTGGTACACACCATGGTGGGCTATTGGGAAAAATCTGGCCAAGATTTTTTTCTGATCACATTGGAAAAATCTGGCCCATAGGGGCCCAAACTCTAGGTAAGTAAGAAGGGTGAAAGCTGTTCTCACCCTAGGTACCTGCAGTTACAATGTAACTGAATCACCTAGATATACTCCAACAGCTCTACTTTATTGTTATAGTTTGGAAGGAAAACTGGCTGATGGAAGAAAGATTGGCATTTGCAACCTTAATTGGCCAGAAGGGAAAATGAGTGAAAATGCCCTTGATGGCTTTTAATAAATAGAAATGCTAGGCACCATAACAACACCATATTTTTAAAGCCTTTTTACCTTATTGCTTACTTCCATGCCGAGAAGAAAATAGGACTTTTGATATTTGTTTTTTAAGTGAAGAGATTTAACAGGTATCATTGTTCCAATAAAAGATGGCTTGAAGACCAGCTGGGGTTAATGGCCCAAGGTAGGGGAAAAAATCTGAGTATCAGCTTTCCCATCTGGTCATTAATCTGCAGGAAATGCACTGTGTTGTAATTGCTTAATTAATCAAATGAACTCTGCACTTCAAAATGGTATTGCCAGGCTTTTCATTTCAGATAGTTAATCCTACTAGGCATTTTAGCAAAGTCTTTTGCTGATTCTCCTTCAATCCTTGCTGATTAATCCATAATTTTGTTTTGACTTTGGTCATGTGAGGTTGATGACTGATTGATAGTTACAGTAATGTGATGCTTGAGTAGAAGGTTGTTCAGCATGTTACTTGTATTACTTAGCCATGCTAATCCAATAAAGTTTATAGCTTATCAATTACAGAGGCTGACCTACACTCAGAGATATGTGATTTGATTTAAAAGCCGACAAATTAGAAATAATGTGCCTATACATGTACGCACAGAGATCTTGTTAAAGGGAGGAGGAAGACACCAGGACAAGCCATTGGAATAGGATAAAGCTGCTCTCTTGTTCATCGCCCTTTTCAGGGATGTTTTCTCTCTCCTTCCTACCCAGGAGTTGAGGGAACATGTGGCAGGTGTAGAAGTCATGAGAAGTGAAGTCAGACATCAGGCTGCAAATTGGATGAGCACCCGTGGATTCCTTTTTCATGTACTAAAAATGCTGTGGTAGATTGTAGGGCATGCTTATTCAATAGTAAAACTTCCATTGGCTAAGAAAGAAGCTACATCTTTCCTCAACTTGAGCTGGATTTGCCCCAGAAGTATGATCTGCTGGGTTTACAATGCTCCTAGGCATGCTGATTTGCACACTACTAGCATGCTGCCAACTATTCTGCACTGTAGCCACATGCTGGCATTGTGATTCAGCTAAATGGGCCTGGCTGAAGCTGACACTCCTAATGTGCCAGTGATTCCTGCTGAGAGTCTTGTGCTTTCAGCAGGAGACATAAGCTGCCTGTATAACCAGTATTGCTCAACGATCCCTTGCCTTGAGAGTCCTGCCCAGTGTGCTCTCCTATTCTTTGAAAACAAACAGGAAAACGCTTTTAAACCAGTGTATCAGACCATAACAAAATATCCACAAACTTGGGGTGGAACCAGGAGGTAAAGGGGGAAGGCAGTGATACTCCTCCTAGCTCTGAAACAGTATGAGTCCTGCCTACTCAGGATATCAAATTGAGATGCTGTTCTGAGTAAACTGTCTTCATAAGTGGAGCCTCTTTTTCCCATGTTTTGTCTGGCAGTGAGACATTAACAACTGGCAGCATGCAGTGCAAGTTCATTGAAGCAAACAGAGCAGTTTGTGCTATCATTTTGGTCTCCAGCACAGGAGCTTTTCATTTTCCTAAATGAAAATCAAGATTCTTGCATCCATGACGAGACTACCACCTCCATGTGCTGCCTGGAATCAAACCTGAACACTAGGCTAGGGCTGTGCAAAATTTCGCTGGGTTTTGTTTTGAGGCTGTTTCAACTTGTTCTGAGCTCGAAACAGTGAAATCGAAATGAAACAAAAGGCTTTGAAACAGCCTTGAAACGAAATGAGGGAACTTGAAATGTTTCTAAAGTTTCTAAATGGTTTAAATTTTGAAGCTGGACTTGCCTGCAGGGAAACAGAAAGTAAGGAGAGGGAGGGGGAAGAGTGGGGAGGACTACTCTGATATTGACTGTGTAGCTGGCCAGTGACTGTGATCCTTCCCTGAGGTCCCTTCCAATCCCAGTCCTCTGGGGGAGGGGCAGAAAAACAGCTGTGCCTTAACACATGCATACAGTCACACGTCACGAGTTTTGCTTGTCGGCAGCTTGAGGTGCAGTTTTTCAGAAATCCCTGCACCTATCTCCTTGAAACCTGGCAGGCTTTGTGCCCTGAGCAGGGGCTACCATGCCTGCTGTTTTCACCCCACTGCACCTTAACACACACATGTGGCATGAATTTTGCTTGTCAGCAGCTTCCCGGAAACCTCTGCACTTATCTCCTTGAAACTTAGCAGGCTTCATGCCCTCAGAAGGGGCTACCATCCCTGCCAAATCTGCCAAGAAGTGACAAAGCTATAGGCAGTGTAACCTGGGTGGCGGCCCAATAGTTGCCATCTCTGCCCAAATATCAGGGATGGTGTGGTGAGAGTGGGGTAGGGCTTCCGGCCAGCACCAATTTACATTTCAGCTGGCCTCTCTCCCCACAGGGCAGCCCGGGGTCCCAAGAAGGTCTAACATTTAACTGATTTAACTAGTTACACTTTATTTACAAAACAAGAATAATAGGAAAGGTTATTTACAAGTGAACTTCAAAGGCAAAACAAACCAGAATGCATTAGTCAACCCTTGACTCAAGAACCACAGGTCGGGTAACTGGCAGCTTTCAGCCACTGCTGAGATGCTACAGCAAGGAAGCAGGGTGCTTGCTTCCAGCAGTCCCAACGGGCTTCCCAATAAGCAACAGACTGCCACAGTGTAAGATTTTCTGGTCTGTAGCAATCAAATTGGATCAAATCCCAACCCCCCAAAGAGGCTGAAGGGTGACCCTCTGTGGCAACCAGAAAGGCAAGTGACAGAATAGGCTCCTGCAGCAATCAGCATGACCCAAGCACAAAGCTCAGGGACTCCATCCGATGACAATCAGCTGCAGAATAAGGAACAGGACTGAGTCCCTTCTGGGACAGTCAGTGGCAGAGGGTCAGCAACACAGGCAGCTCCCAGGGGTTGCTGCTCTACACCCCTGCTCCAGATGACTGGCTGGGTGCCCCACACACCTTGCTGCTCGCCAATCCTGCTCACTGCCAGCCTGCGCCCTCAGTTCCTGCGGACCCTCGTCTTGGTGCTCTGACGCTCCTCAGGATCTCAATGCCTTGCCTGCTGCTGTCCCGCTTCCCTGGGAAAGGTGAGGGGTTTCCTCAAGTCACCAGCCCAGCTCCCTGCTCCGGGTAAGGATGCTGCCTGCACTCCTGGCTGCTGCTTCTTCTCCACAGTGGAGTGGGGGGCCAACTGCCACCCCAGCCTCCGGGACGCCCAAAACGTCCACCACACTGCGATGGGGCCTTGGGGCACCAACTCTCTGCCCCAAGCCCTGGCTGCAGCTCCCTTTTTGCTGCAGGCCTGGAGGCATGGCCAACTTCTCCCAGGGCCTTTGAGGCTCTTCAGAGGGGTCTCTCTGCTCTCTCAGTTCACCCCAGCTCTTCTTAGGCCCCCTGCATCGTTCCCCGGAGTCACTGTCAGCAGTCCCCACGCCACTTCGGCTGCTGCTTTTATCCCCTCCAGCAGTCCCACCCTGGCTTGCAAACTCGCCAACCAGGACTCAAGGGTGGCAGGCCCCCAATCTCAGCCATTGCCCTTCCATGCGAATGGGGGATTGAAAACCCCTTCTTTCTATTGGCTCCTTTTCCAGAGGGCATGGCTCCCCTTCTCCACCCTTGGGGTCCCTCAGAGTTCACCGGCACTGTTTCTAAACCAGGGTAAGTATTTCAGGCCAATCTGGTGAGCCTACATTGGCAGTCTGTTCCAGGCAGTTTCATGCTTCCCCATTATAGCCTACGGGTGAAATGTTGAAACAGCGTTGAAACAGCGAAACAGTTTTGATGAAATGAAACGGAACCGCAGTTTTGAAATAAAAAATCTCAAAATGAATCACCCTCCCATTGAAATGTCGAAATGGAAGTCGAAACGAAATGGTGCCGTTTTGCACTGCCCTACTGAACATGTAATGAAAGCAAAAAGGAAGTTGCTTTGCCTTCTTTTCACTAAAGTGTGTCTGCAAAAGGGACAGTTCTGTAACAAGGAGCCATCAGGTGTCACACAAGGCTATGCAGCATTATTCATAGGCTTGGTAGGACCAATAAAGGTGGTTGGGCATTGCAGGTAGCTTCCAGGGTGCAACTATTCATATTCCATTTTTAAGAGTTACCTTTGCAGGCAGTTTCATAAATTTTTGAAGACTCCTGGCCCGTTTCAGATGTTTTTTTGGAAAGCTGCTCTCGTCATTCCTAGCATTGCCTTACTGCTGTGGCATGCAAGCATAAAAAGCTGTTCCCTCTCCTGGCAGACACTACTTCTGCATTGGCACAGAGATGCTGTCCCCTGAGTTTTCAAAGCCACTGGCTGGCTGTAGGCCACTCACTGCTCCAGAAGACAATGAGCATCAAAATGCGGGGAGAGAGAAAGAATGGTCTGCATGACTGTGGGAGATGGATAAATGATGATGAAATCTGGCATTGTGGGAGCACCAAGAACCCCTGCTATGGGATGGGACCCTGTTGTGATAGGTGCTGTACAAACGGATGAGACAATCTGTGCCTAGAAGCTGACAAATAAGTGGGGAAATGGAAGGCACAGCAAAGTGAGTAGAGGGGTTAGAGCATCAGTATTTGCAGTTTCCCTCCTTGTGTTACCTGTTAGCTTCCCTACACAAACTTTTTGAACTGATTTTTACCATAAATGAAGAGAACAAAAGCATAGTGACTCCTCTAAAACTGTTTGCTTTCATCTGGAAACAAAATAGCTGTCTGCTGCCCCGAGCTGCAGAGTCCTTGGAGACTTGCAGGTAACAGAAGATGAAGACTTCATTTGCATTGTTAAATAAACAACCCTGAACTTACTTAATGGTGGGGATTTGGACAAGGCTGTCAAGAATGACAGCCTGATTCTCATTTACACTCTGGCAGTATACACAGTTCTTAAATTAGGTGTACATGCAGTTTCCAGCTACTGAAAGGCCCCTTTCAACTAGTGGAGTGATGAAAAGAGGCCTTGACATTAAAGAGAACTGGGTCTTTTAGTTTTCAGTTGGTTGCCAGGAAGATCTAAAAAGAAAATTGACTGGCAGGCAATAGTAGAGAAATGTAGCAATAGCCCAGAGACTAATACGAGCAAACTTTTTTCCTACAAAGCCAGGTTATTTTATACCTAGGGAAACAAAGCCCCACTCTCTCTGTGAGAGTCACACTTCGTAGTTAGGGGTCACAGTGTTACCAAAGTTCACCAGCCTTCTCATCCATCCAGTAGTTAAAATCAAACAAATAAGAGAGACTCATAACAAACCAACATATTTGTATAGGTCTGTTGTTGTTCCCTGTTACATTCTCAGTTGGGCTTATTATAAACCAGATGATTCAAACCGTTAAGTAGGCTGTTTGTTTCATGGTATGCTTATGATCCTTTTGTTTTGTGGTGTCTTCCCAAGGCCTCTGGTGATGGTGCACTTTCAGTGGGGATGCACATCTAGTCTTGGCTATCTGACACTTGTGTTTTTGGTGATGTGTCCATTTAAGATGACTATCTTGGTTTCTAGAGAGTGTCTTTTTTAGACTACAGTGGTGATCTGTGACTCTGCATATACCAGGGCCATATCTGGGATTGCTATGTAGCACTCAGCTAGAGAGGACAGCTTCACATTCACTAGAAGTTCCCAACAAATATTTTTGGAAAGACTGAACATACAGCTAAGGTGATACTTCCCTTTTTAGCCTGGAAGGGCCAAAATATCTCATCATGCTGCACATGGGGCAGAGAGGAAGAAAATGGGGCCAATATGAGACATGACAAGCTGCTGTAGACAGGAGAGGGGCAGATTTGCCTGAGCGGTATTTTACTTTCCCTTCCAAACTGAAGGATGGATGGAGCTGGGCAAATATTGTACAGCACACAAGCTACAGCAGTGGCCCTGGGGGAGGTTGTTCTTGACCACTTCAAGGTGGGCAGTGAGGGAGCACCTTTGAGGGGGGGGACACACTTGATGAGAGCATGGGTCCAGCCAAGGCACTGATTAAAGTGGGCCTGGGGAGGAGGGGGGTCCAGCTGCCTGGTGTAGGGCCCTATCAGCTATGACAGGAGTGGGTATACCGGGTCTCTGATGAGAAGGGTTGGGATGATGATGACACCTAGCTGCAGGTCCTCCACTCCCAGTGCAAAGCACCCGCTCTCCACAAGCACACCCAGTCCAGAGTTCCTAAATACATGTGCATCATGCATGCTGACTACCCAGTCAGCACTGACACAGGGAAAGGTCCCCTGGTGATCAACGACTGACAACAGAACTACCGAGTGGAGCCACTTGCAACTATAATAGGGGCGGTCTCCATGGGATGGGCAGGTCACCAGGATGTGCATCCTATTCAGGGCCCCGATACACTGGGGGAGCCCCAATGCATGGAACCCTGCTACCACTGCCCGGGGGTTGCAGATGCAGAGGATGGCATCCACCAGCACGTCCTGGAGGGCACCACACACCTCCAGGATGGCTTCCCCAGCAGTGACCCTGCCAACCCCAAACAAGTGCCTCATATATGAACAGCTTGACTAGCACCAAAGCCAGAAGGTGCCAGTGGCGAGGGCTGAGCACATGCCAATGTCTTAGCACTCTAGGTGGGGCCAGAGCCAGTGGAGCAGGTCAACAAATGTGGCCTGGGTCATCCTAAATGTGTCAATCCACTGTTTGGCATCCCAGCTGTGTTGCACCAGGCATTGCCACCAGTCCTAGCTGGCATGGTGGGCCCAGAAATAGTGGGGCTGAAGGACCAGGAGGGCAATGGTGGTACTGGTGGTAGCCTCCTGGAGCTCCTCATCAGTGTGGCTGCCGGCAGCAGCTGCATGGCAGTGAGGGCCCTGAAAGGGCATGTGGCCGCTGGCTAAGCAGTCACGTCATGTGGGGAATCCAGGCAGAGCAAGATGACCATGGGCTAGGTGATGGTGACTATGGTGGGTTAGCAGGGTGACCAAGGTAGCCAGCAGGATCAGGGGACCCTGCACCTTACTGCCAGACCTAGGAGCTGAGGCAGCCATAGCTCAGGAACACAGAAGGGGCATGAACAGAGCTGCCATGTGCTGCCTCTGTGTGTGGCACACTGCTCCTCTGCGCGGCACACTGGAACTGGCTGCCCAGAGATCACAGTGTGGGGCACTGTTTTAAGGATGGCTTCCAAGTGTTGGCAGCTGGGTCTGGCTTCAAACATGGCTGCCAAGTGCTGGCAGCTGGGGCTGGAGGCTGGAGCTTCCCCTGGCACGTGGCAGGGCTGGAGGGACCTAAATTTAGTGTCACGTCTCTGCATGTGCAGACACCTACCCAAATTCGCTTACGGTGCATTAGCTTACTGTGCAACAAATCTAGTCATGACTAAATGCACATGTAGATACACCCACTGTCTAGTGCTCTGTTCCCTTTCATGATAGCAGGCCACAGATCAAGATGGCTGAGCCTATTGTAGCTATAGCTAACAGAGCTAGGCATTTTAGCTTGAGTACAAGGGCTCATGCATGAATATCCAGCAGTTCCAACTTGAATTCCTGCACCTGCCAACCCACCCAGGGCTGCAGCATTACAGTATCCGTTAGAGAGGGCTGTATTTGACAAGAAGTTGCTGGACTTTGGCGTTCTCTGTCCGCAGCTCTTGATTCCTTTTGGCCTCTCTCTCCCTTCCATACTTATACAAAGACCATGCTTTATTTTCAGGACACCCCATTTGGAAAGGCACTGGGTTCAGTGCTTAATGGGTATGAAACTGATTTGTGATAGAAAAGGAGCAGGCTGTGCCTTCAGTCTCTGTTAAGCGTGAGTCCATGAGATTGTCTAGGTCACCATTTTCTTTCCTGTTTAAGGATGTTGGGTTGTCTGACGCTAAACCAGGGAGCTGGCAAATCAGGACCCACAAGTGGAGTTGTAGCTGAGAATGAGGACCCTCACCTTTTGCCATGAGTGCTTCTGACCTTGCAGACTTCATCAGCAGAGATAGGACACAGAGCATCATAAAACTATGCTCTCACCAGGACACTTGTAGCCATAAAAATGAGACACGAGCAAAATTTGTTGCACAAATAAACAGGGAGTAGTTGTGCCTGTCATAGGTTGGACTTGAAAAAGAACAGGAGTGGATGACATATAGTTTTTCTTGATGCTACAGCACAGATTATTTTATCCTGAGCATAGCATAAGAGTTGTTCTTAAAACAACTAACGTGTGCCAGTAAATCCAAAGTACGACCCATTTAACCGCAGCAAGCGCACCCTACAGGGTCTTTTATTGCATCTCCTTGGCAGTGATGGGTGGGTGATGCATCCTTTATGAGAACTGCAGAGTCATTAGCTGCAACCTTTGACCAAGTCCCCATGCAGTCCTGAACTACAGAACTTAACTCTCGCTGCCTTCTGCTCCTTGTGCATAGCATCGGATGATAAGCAGAATCCTTGCCAGCTCTCATCGTGCTAGATGCCTTGCAGTGGGTTGGGGTAGGCACTTAGATCCCAGTTAAGGAATCAATTTCCCCTGTGGTGAAATAGAATTGTCCTGTGTGCATATCTGCTAGAAGTAAAATGACAGTGGGCCCATCCACCTCTTAACCCAATAGCCTGGTGGTTGAGGCACTTGCAAGGGAGAAGACTGTGTTCTAGGCCTCCCACATACAGTGGATGTTTGAACCTGTGTCTTCTGCTTCCCAGGCATTGTACAGTACTCTCATGTCCAAGCCCTGGACTAGACATTGCCCAGAAGAGCAAGCAAACTTGTGGTTAGTGTCTGACTGCACAGCCCCTTCTTTTATATTTAGCTATAACATATTTATTCTTTTTTAAATAAAAAAATCTTAATACCTAGGAACTATGGAACTAATAGATGTCACACTACTGGGACTGAGATTTGAAGTTTGAAATAAGACAGTGAGAACCAAGCAATTCTTATCAACAAAGTGAGAGAGACAGATGCATAACTGGGTGTAAATTGGGAAATGCCTACGAATGTCAATGGAACTACATTGATTTGCAATGGCAGAGGTTCTGGGCGGCAAATTACATTCAAAGTAAGTATGAGGAAGATGAGCCTAGGAACCAAGGGCTGATTCAGTTCTGCTCCAGAGCTTCAAAGACTTGGTCAAGCTTGGAGCAGCTTCAGGGCAACCCACTAAATATAGTGAAATATGATAATGTGCCATGACTGTTGTACTCTCTTTCCCTGCATGTAGACTGCCTGAACCTTACGTGTGATCTGTCACTGAACCACACATTAGAAAAAAATATGTTTTTATCAAACACATCTCAGATACTAGGATGGATGGTCAAATAATACCAAGTGCAAATGCACGCTAATAAAACAAAGGGACAATGGACCTTTGTACCTTACCTCTAAATTTGGCTTCCAGAGGGCTCTTAGACAACCAGGACACAGCATTACAGTAAGACTGGAATGTTATCTGGTCTTCATTTGTACAAGGGATTTGTTCCAGCAGCTGAAACAAATAAATAAGCAGCACTCAGCAAGGCAAGTTGTTTCCTTCAAATTTATCTTGCTTTTTCACATCTACTCCCACCTCCTCTTCTTTTTTTGATCTTAACCATAGACTTCAGGGATCCTTTGCATTTACCATCTGCTTTTATAGGCTTAGCACCTCCCTGTGTTTTCTGATAAACTTTTATCAAACTATCAGACCTAACCACCTGGATCCTCCAAAAAGGATACTTAGGGAAAGTATCCATGGTACAGAGTGCAGGCGTTAGAAAGTATGTACTTACCTCTACCATGTGCTGTACCTGTAGCTAGCCATTCCCTCATCCACACTTGTCAGGTTTTATAGGGTAGCAGGACTGTGTCTGAGTGGTTCTTAGAGAGAAAATCTCTGAAAACCCTGGATGAGGTAGCTCACCACTGCTAATTAAAAAGTGGCACTTTTCCCTGTAAAGCAGTTTCCCAGCATAGTGAAATTGGAGGACACCCTTCTGTAAAGAACAGAAGGTGCCAGGTTTGGGGCAAGTCATAAAAGGGAAGTTGTGATTACTCCAGGGATGCTGTTCAAAAGGGAGAGGTGTATGCACTGGGAGCTAATGAAGAGATATGCCAGTAAGTGACACTCAATGGAGCACGGAATTTGTTGCTTCTAGGTTCTGGAGGACCAATAAGAAGTTGTTGCACATTGTGAGCTGCTCACTGTGTGCAGCACTTTCCATGGGGTACTTCACATGGATATGTCACTAAAGACACAGTGGTAACTTCGGGAATAGCCCAGCTACACTACAGAATTACTGCAATACTTCAGAATGAACCCCAGTGAGTTTCTGAACTGATAAGGCTGTACACGTTAGCTGACACAGAAGAAGACAAGCAGGCAGGAAAGGATCAAGAGGGGGTGTGATGGCATAGCTGCACCCCCTTTTCAGACCACACCACACCAGCAGCCACTGGTGACTTTTTAAAGTCCCCAACACAGATAAGAATTCCCCTGTCTTCCTTCCCCTCCATGCTCAGTAGCATACCCCTTCTCCTTCCATTCCCCGCCTCTATTTCCCACCCACTACTGCCACTGTTCCCATTGGCCCCTGGTGGTCGGGGACAGCACTAGCAACAGGCAGGTTCCCTCTCCTTTCCCAGACCCCCTGAGTTTTCCCCACCATTCCAGGAGCAAGCTTTGAGACCCCGATGTGGATGGGAGGGAAGCTGGGATGAAGGGGTGCAGCCATCCCTGCAGTGCCAGTTGTGGTGCCACACCCCATTTTACAAAATCCTGGGTCTGCTTGTGCAAGGGGCCCTGGTTTTACAGGGGGCACTGACAGCTCCAGCTGAAATCAACTAAAGCTGTGAGTATACAGCACTCTTGAAAACCATGCCTTGTTATACCTGATTATATTTTTACTGTTCTAATTACTAAGGCTGTGCAAAATTTTACCGGTTGTTTCATTTTGATGCTGTTTCAACTCGTTTTGAGATCAAAACAGTGAAATCGAAACAAAATGAAGGGCTTCAAAACAGCTTCAAAATGAAATGAGGGCAGTCGAAACATTTCAAAATCTTTGAAACGTTTTGAGTTTTGAAGCTCAAGCGGGGCTTGCCTGCAGGGAAACAGAAAGTGGGGGGGAAGAGGGGGGAAGGACTGCTCTCATGTTGACTGTGTAGCTGTCCAGTGACTGTCATCCTTCCCTGAGGTCCCTTCCAATCCCAGTGCTCTGGGGGAAGGATGGAAAACACACACACTGTCACACATCATGAGTTTTGCTTGTCAGCAGCCTGAGGTGCAGTTTCCTAGAAACCCCTGCACCTATCTCCTTGAAACTTGGCAGGATTTGTGGCCTCAGCAGGGGCTAGCATCGCTGCAGTTTTCACACATACATGTGACACGAGTTTTTCTTTCAAGACTTAGGTGCAGGGGTTTCTGGGAAATTGCATCTCAATCTCCTTGAAACCTTGCAGACATTATGGCCTCAGAAGGGGCTGCCATCCCTGCAAGTTTCATCCAATTCAGGCAAAAAATAGCAAAGTTATAGGCAGTTTTGTGCTTCCCCATTATAGCCTATGTGTGAAACATCGAAACAGCATTGCAACAGTTTCACTGAAATGAAATGGAAGAGTCCTTCAAAACAAAACAAAACTCAAAACGAAACACTGTCCCATCAAAACGGTGAAATGTAAGTTGAAACAAAATGGTGCTGCTTCACACAGCCCTACTAATTACCCTGTTTGGGCCACAAGGAGGACATTATATTCATAGTTGCAATTTAGAGGGTGGATTCCATTTCCTTTGCTACATATATCAGAATTATTACTTATCTTGGTTGGAACTCCAAGGAGCAACTGAAATTCAAATAATTAGGGACAGTATTGGCTTATACAGCTTTACTTGACTATTACATTTTCCTTAATATACTTTGTAAATTGCTATTTCTCCAAAGTGTAGCACTTAAAAAAGGACTTGCTCTGTGCTGCTTTCACAGAGCCCCCCACTTCAGAACAAAATCATTTTTTGTTTCATTGTGATGAAGTCAGGAGGAGGAAGAAAGGAATGACCCTTTGCTTCTTTGGCCTACTGGAAGAGTATGGAAGTTTATGACCTGTCAGGTGGGACTGAGGTTTCATCAGGTATAAAGAAAAGAGGACCAGGAACTTTCAGAAAATATTTAGGGCCTGATTCTTACAGAACTGTGAAAAGCTCTAGTAACTTAATGCATCAATCTATGTCTACAGAGAATCTGTTTGTTTTCATTGACGTCAATATGGACAGTACTTCTGTAATGGTGGATAATTCCCATTAATAACCCTGAGTAGTTAACATGTGGGAAATACTGACTATGCTTTGCAACATTCACTTAGAAACACTTTTTTGATGTACAAGGTTGCATTAATATGTAAGAAAGGTTCCATAATATAATGTCTAGGAAGTCTAATGAGAGTTTGCTATTTTTGGCTCTATCCTGAGGGAAGGGAAGCAGGCTGCATCCATACTACATGAAGTTCCTGGATAGGTTGTCAGTGGCTGAGACGGAGCTTGAAACTCTGGATCTAAAAGCATGAGTCCCTGCTGTTTGAGCAAATAACCACATGTCTATAGTAAGTTTGTAAACCTGAGATTCAGATATTCGAAGGTGACAGAACAAAACTAAGGAGGCATAGGTTGTATTACATAGACATCATTGTCTTAAATGCAGATTTCAGCATCACTAGGGAAGGAGGGAGTTGTCTGTATTACTAGTATCTTCTTAAGAAGTATACATGTAACTAGAACATAGGTTGTCACTTTAAGTTCTATATTCACATCCTAAAAATACAAGCAGGAGAGAATTTTAAGTTTGCTTTTTGGCAATTTTAGGTAATGACTTCCACAAGTGACCATGGTCAAGTGATTCTCTTAGCCTCTAATTGCTTTATATGTGGTGTGATAGAGAATGTATGCTTTGGAAAGAATCTCATTAAAGGGTTTAGAAGAAATTGTTGATACAGTGCAGGAGCCTTGCTCTTTATGCAGAGTGTACATACTAAGCACTAAGTATATTTCCAGTCTTGATTCCTTCCTTGCAGTGACATACCTTTCCTATCACTGATCCTCATTACTCATCATTCCTAAGAAACAGTCTTTCTTACCTATCCACAGAGTTAAAAGTTTCATCCAGGCTTTTGTCATCTTTGGTCTCAGTTACTGAAACTTCCTATTCTCTGGCCTTGATAAATCACATCTTGCTCTCCTCATTTTTTTATCTGGATTGATGCTGCAAAGACTATCTATTTTTTATGGTGCCCCTCTCCTCATACCCTTCCACTGGCTTCTCTTTCTGTATCCTATCTAACATGTACTAGTTTCCTTCATTTTCATGCCCATTTGTGACTCCCTCTCTATCCTCTTTCATTCAGTACCAAATGATGCCCATGATGCCACCAGTTACATTTTCAAACCAGCTCCTTAGTGTTCTTTCCCATACTGCCTATCAGCTTTGGGAGGAATGCCTCATAAACATCCCTCCTTTGTGGAAATGCTTGTATAAAACTGAACAGTTCTTAGGCTGCTGAGACTACTGTTGATTATTCGGGCCAATGCTATTTCACTGCTGTGTGTATTCCTCTAACTGCCTGTAGTTACCCTGTCTGTTTTCTTACAGTCTGTCTGCATGGAGAAGTTAGTATGCATTTACACCACACTAGTCACTCCTCACTTACTTCCTATGCAAGCTCACTTACTGCAGCTTGAAAGTCACGAATTGGGTACCCAGGATTTTTTCCACCCTACCCATCCTTGAAAAACTGTTACTCCAAAAGGTGTGCGGGTCCTTCTGCTAGGTTTTTTTGTTCTTTTGTGATTCAATCTTAAGGGTCAGGTGGCAGCATGTTACAAAAGGAGAGGTGGGGGATTCTAGCAGGTGAAATAGAATTGCATTTAGGCACCTAAGTCCACTGGCCTAAAGTGTCCACATGGAGAGTTAATGTGAAGCTGTGTGTATGCTGTAAATTCATGCCTGAACTTAAGGACTGTCTTTCCCTTCTGTGTTTGTGCAACATCAGGTACAATGATATTCTGGTCTGTGACAAGGGTTCCTGGGTGCTGCAAAAATGCAAAACAGTAAGTACAATAAAAGTTCAAGTGCCTTGCTGAAGGAAGGTGGGGCAGAGACTTACTATGGATGCTGACAGACATGCAGCTCCCGGTTCTAACTCATGGTGCTTCACAGAAAGCACCATGAGTTAGCTCAATTCTCCCAACCCAACAGACATTCACTGCTGGATCAGAAGGGTGGGTGATGGAACTCCACTTTGGAGCTAACCTTGGGGAGAGAGGCTGCATGTCTGCAGCATCTGTCCCCTGGCCCCACCCTCTCTCCAAGCTCCTGTGCTCTCTCAGGATAGGAGGGGGGTAGGGCAAGGAAGGGAAGTCCATTCTGGGGTTTTCCCAGCCCCCTTGGGGGGGCTCCAATCTACCTGCCCTACCCTCCAGCACTGAACTCACTGCCCTCCCTTCTCCCCTTCCCATTCTGAAGACAGTGCTCGGAGCAGAGCTGAGCTGAGTTAGCTCAGCCCTGCCCCTAGTGCATGCTGACAGATGTTAATTGAAAGCACTCCACTTTGGAGTCTGCAGTCATGCACTTCTGTCAGCGCACAGCTGTGGAACACTTGCAGTGGCCAGTCATCTGACAAACCATCACATCTGTCAGCACCCTATGATACTGTGAGATGTCATCCTGTTTTCTCATTTGAATACTTTGAACTCTGGATAGAATACCCCCTTGACACTGAGAAATTGTTTCTTGTTTTGCTCCTTCCATTATGGCTGCCTATAAATGTGCTCAGGGATGTGAGGGGAGGCGTTTTAATTAAAGCAGTTCCCAGACATCCGCTCTAATTAAAATGGCTCCCAATACATCACATGTATTAAGCCCCTGCACACTTAAAAATGGCCATGGGGTGCTTTATGGAAACATCATTCAACGAGGTTTAGATAAAGCACCCTGAATCCGTTTTAAAACATGAGGGGCTTAATACATGTGCTGTTGCAGAGATGCTGGAGCATTCTAACTAAAACGCTAATGCATTCTAATCAGAACACCAACACACATGTGTATAGGCAACCCATGATTTCAACTCCAACTTCCCTCCTCCCCTGTAGCACTTGATCTCCTAGTGCTCACAAGTCAAAAACAGAGCCTCCATGATAGCCAGCAGGCTAGATGTGTGATATATGTCTCATGATCTAGGCGGTTAAATCAGCAACATATTGTGAAATATTGTGTGTAGAAAAAAATAAATAGCAAAAGGGTCTGATTTTCTTTTCTATCTGCTAACAGGATGCAAGCACAATCCTGACTTTAAGAATTTTATGCATCTGAAAACTCCATTACTTTTTAGTGAATTTTTGAAAGCTACTGACATTTGGAGACTCAGTTTGATTTATTGTTAACTTTCAAGTAAGCTCAAAGAATGTTCATCTTCTAAAAAACCCACAACCCTCCCCCATCCTGCCTGTAATAAAAGTATACAAAAATAATAAATGGCTTTATTCAAGGATCGTACACTCATGCTTTATCATGCTACCTGAACCAGAGAATCCTCAGTGAAACTGAATGATAGCAAATTCAGTTTTGATTAAATGAAATGCTGTTTTCAAACAGCACAAGTTACCTTGCAGAATTCAATGCTACAAGAAATGATGGAGACAAAGCACAGGGTTCAAAAAGGACTTAAAATGAATAAATGGAATAACTAGAGCTATGTTAGTAAATGCTAAAAAGATGCTTCCGGTAAATAGAGACGATAAGGCCTCTTGGTATGGATCCAAGGCCATCAGTTCAACTCTTGTTCTAGATTTGTGGGGAAGGCCCCTGCCCTCCCCGTTCACTGTGGTACTTGGTTGTGAGAAAAGGCAGCCTGCCTTTTCTTAAAGTAGCAGGAGCACCAAGCCTCCTCCTACACCGGAGTAAGGAGTGGGGGAGTCAGTAGAGGCCGAGTTTCTAGTCTTGGCTTGTGCTCATTCTGTTATGATGTGGTTTGCATTGTCCCTAATGCAGACTGCAACTTTCCACACCATGTTTCCAGTATAAGGCTGATGAAGGGGAAGATCTGTCCTTGAAAGATATGTCCATCATTGATCTCTGAAAGGGCAGAGGTTATCTTTCATTTATCTCAAAAGAAATGACATCTTTACCAAAAGACTTCTGGCAAAACGCATCAAAAAGTCAAAAATCCACCCCCAGTCCAGAGACCCATAAAGCAAGCAGGGTTAACACATACTATAGTGTCAACATACAAAATAGCGATGTGACCAGTGTAGACCCAAAGGGACTAGGCTAGCAGAATATAGCTCAAAGTTTGAACTGAGCAGGGAGTACAGCCCTAAGAGCCATGGAGGAAAGAGTGTCTGAGCAGCAGGGCTGCAGCAAGGCTTCTGACTAATATTGAGCTGGGAAAAACAAGACTGGTGGCTTCAGGATTGAGGTTGTAGGGACAGTGGAGATTTCAACTGGCTCAGGAGTGGAGCCAGGGCCCATGGGACAGGGGCCAAAGATAAGGAGCAGGGCCAAAGCCATGGTCAGAGACCAGTAGATCAAGAGGGGCAAGAGCCAGGGTCAGGGATCATAGTTCAGGAGAGGTGAGAATAAGCAGGGTCAGTAAGCCTGTATCCTGGGAAGTCTCAAGTAGCCTAGAAGTGGGGCCAGGCCCCAGGACTAGGGCCCAAGAATGAGGCGCCACAGATAGAGACTGCAGGGGGCAAAGGAGCCCAGAGATCTCAGCTGGCCTGGGAGTGGTGCCAGAGCCCAGGGAGAGGGGTCAAAGGCCAAGGAGAGCCATAGGTAGAGACTGATGGGGGAAGGGACACACAGCCCAGAGGAGGGCAGGAACAGAGCCAGGGGCCCAGTATAGGGTCACTGACCCAGGGCTGCACGCAGGAATAGCCAAGAGGAGCAAAGTGCTTGGGCATAGGGCAGAAGGAGACAGAGGCCTGAGCCCAGGCCAGACACAGGATGCAAGCTTAAGCTAGTGAGTGATTGGCAGGGATCCGGGTATTCCATTTCCCCCAGAAAAATGCAGATTTAACCCTTTAAAGCAGAAAAATCTGGGAAACTGTGGGTTTCCCCTTGCAGGCTGACAGAGTTCCAGCTTGCAAGGGGGTGCTTGGGGCTGAGGGGAGTTTGAGGAGGGCAATCAGAGGCAGGGGGACACGTGCATTTGCACATGCACATGGTCAGCAACACAGCTAGGCAACACAGTGTAGAGCAGTTCCCACAACTCCCTGCAGATAAGTGTGTATAGTGGGGGGATATAGGTGATGAGTGGAGGGGCGAGGGGTGCATAGGCAACACATGAGGGGGTAAGGGGGCATAGGTGATGTGTGGGGAGAAGGGGGAGCATAGGCAATGCATGGGAGGTGGGACGCATGTGCCCCGCCAGTTTTCTGCAACCACAGCAGGGCATGGGGCTGCAACCTATCAGGACCAGCACCAAACAGGAGCCACCTCTACAGTGCGTCAGGCAGGACCCAGCATCAGAGTGCAGAGCCAGGCTGGGAAGCTCCATGTTGCTGCCGCCACTGCCTCCACCACTGCTGCCACTGCCACCAGAAGCACTGCACATCTATGGCTGCCAAGGTGAGGTACCTGCTGCCTACCCGGCAGCAGCAGAGGGGCACAACTCTGTGCTGCCACTGCCACAGCACGTCACTTTGGCATCCATGACAATGCAGCTGGTGCAGGGCTCCCAGCGGTGGCCGCAGCAGCCGTGTGGAGCTGTGCCCCCCCACTGCTGCCAAGCGAGCAGGGGGCGCTTCAGCTTAGCAGCCATAGTGGCATGGCATTCCTGCTGTGCTGGGTCCCTCCCACTGGGCCATGGAGGCAGCTCCTGCCAGGTGAAGAAATCTGGGGAGGCACAGGCTCCCCATCCCATGCCCTCTCAAAGGATCACCTATGGCATTGCTTATGCCACTGGCAACTCGTCCCCCAGCCTTGCAATAGGTGGCAGGCTCTGCCAGAAAAAAAAAGGGGGCCCCTTGATGCTGTCTACCCACCCCTCCCCTGGCAGAGCCTGCCCACAGGGGCGGGGGGAGGGAAGTTGAGCTGCTGGCTGGCTGTCACTGTTTCGTCACACTGACAGAAGCCCCTACATTGAAACAGTGGGTCACAATTAAAAACCCACAAATTAAAACCCCACTCTTTCAATTTAGGGGAACTAACCCCCCCTTGCATGTACAAGCACTGTAAGTTACAACCAGCTGATAGCAGGCAATGTAAACTCTCACACAATTCCTGAGGCTTCTCTGACTGACACCAATGGCAAAATCTCCCATTGACTTCAAGGTTTAAACAGAACTGGCACAGAGATCAGTGAGAAGGGCTCTAGACCCAGATGTAGACATAAGAAAAGTATCTGATAAAGTTGCTAAAATGCAACTGATGGTCTTCAATGCATGCATTTTCAATCAGATGTTCTTACCTCCAAAGCTTTAAAAGGCAGCAGCATGTTGTTTTTAAATTACACATATACAGGAAAATTAAGATGATTTTCTAAGGTAAAGTGATAAAAGTAAAAATGGAAGCTAACTGAAGCTTTGGCAATGGCTGAAAATCTCTCTCTTCCTTTAGCTTTTTCCTAAAAGCTGGTTCTTGTTTGGTTATCTTTAAACAATTGAAATGGCAACAAATAATAACGGCAGCTGATCCATCACCCTACTTTCAATGACTTTTAAAGCAATATTTTCAATTATTGCCATAATTATTCAATTATGTGCATGTGTCCATGTGGCCACAGGAGGGGGCACAAGAATCAATTTTTTTTTTAAAGAAAAAAACTGAAAGCTTTCACTTTTAACCACTTGTACCTGAGTGAAAATGCAGCTGATTTAGCAGCACAGTGAACATTGGAAGTGCCAAGAAGCAAAGGTTAAGTGACACCAGAACAGACTGACTGTGCTCACCGGTATGATTTCTTTTATATTTTGTACCATTTCAGTCAGTACCACATTACAGCTTGGACTAATGCAATACATTCACAGAAGACAATAGGTCTGACTGAATAAAAATGTCATGGGGTCACTCTGGCTACTTGCATCAGAAACTTTGTCTTTCCATATGGCTGTGAAACAACATGCAAATCTATGGCGCTGTATGAGCAATGAGGTCAAGATTTTCCTACATCCAGGCAGACTGATTTTCAGAAAAACTCAAAACTCATACCTCCCACTGACGGTCAGTCAAGCCTCTAGAGGCTCAGTTGGGGGCTGGGGTAGCGTGGTTGCTAAGGTCCATGCTTGACAGACCAGTGTTCATGGTGTGGTCTGTCAAATTCCAGTGAAATCTGCAAATTCTGCTAAATGCCTTGTCATAAGAACATGGAAAAAGAAACAAAGCTTAGCATTTTTGAAAATCAAGACACTGCTGGTGACTGCATAATGAAGCTAATTTAGCATTCCATTTCTTTTTAAATTGGTGTAAATGACCCTCTGTGATGTCGGAAGTCACTCTTTTCTGATTCAACTTAACCTGATAAAGCAAGCGCCTGGTCAAAGGCATAACACTCCTTTGGTGCCCTGGGCAGAGCAGTGTGGGAGAGAGGGGGTGCTGGCAACTAGAGTCTTACCTGCCCTGGCCCAGGCTCCCCATGCTCTGGTGGCAGCTACTGCTGCAATATTGGCTCAGACTTCTGCAGCTGGGGCACTGGCTCCCTGTACACTGATTATAGCAACCTTGCAGGGGCTCCCCACAGGCCAGGGGCAGACCCAGAGCAGTTGTGGTGGTGCAGTCTGTCAGTCAGACCATGCTGAAGGAAGAGTAGCCAGGGATTTTTTTAAGTCCCTGAAGCAGATAAAAATCCCATCTTCTCCCAGCAACCCCTCCATTCCTCTCCATACTCAGGTGTCACTTCCCCTTCCTCCTTTCCTCTCCTTCTCCTCTTCTCCCATGCCTGTTGGTGCTGCCAAGTGATGGAGCAGCTGTGGGGAAGTTGTAGAACTGCATATGGCTGCCCATGGCCTTATGGGCTCCATGGGAAGCTGGGATAAGCTGAGGACAGTGGCAGTGGAAGCAGCAGACAGGTTTGCTCTTTTCAGGGGGAACACAAGCTGGAGTGTTACCTGGCTTGCCCAGGACTAGTGCAGAGAAGGGGGAAGAAACCACCTGCTGCCACCACTGCTGTCCCTGGCTGACCCGAGCTTCCCATGCAGCTGCTTCTTGCAGCCAGGGCTGTCCCTGGGGTGGGGTGTGTGAATCAGGGTGACCACCCTGGGCCCCGCATTTTGCAGGGCCCGGTGGAGCTGCCATGACCCCTCCTGCAGGGCCCGCCTAGTACTGGTGACTGTGCTTCCACCGGCTTTGCATCTGGTCACTCACCCCTGCCACCGCTGCCAGCTTCTTCCCATCTGGGCCCTGCACAGGCTGATTTGACCCAGGCCCCTATGGTGGCCATCATAGAGGACATTCTGGTTTTCTGCTACTCTGTCCTCTATTGAAATGAAACTGGACACCTTCAAGAGAAAAATAGAGGACATAAAGGTGTCCGATTTCGTATCAATAGAGGATAAAGGACAACCAGACTATCCTCTATGATGGCCACCCTACCCCACACCCTGCTAGGATTGTCTCTGCCCACAGCTCTGTTTGGAGTAGGGGAGGAACAACTGGGATGGTGGTGGCAGTGGTGGGCCTCCCTGTACCCAGAGGTGTAAGTTGTGTGAGGGGGAAATGGGAGGGAAGTGCTGCTGAGCACAGAGGAGAAGTCAGGGGATACAAAGAATGGGGGTGGGAGAGGATTCTTACCTGATTCAGGGACTTAAAAAAAAATCCCCAGCTGCTCTCCCATGGCATCGTCTGCCTGCCCTAAGAGTGAGGAGAGAAGGCTGGGAGTGGAGGGGAGCAGCCACCCCTGGAGCACGGCCACTGCTGCTGCACTTCCCATTTTAAAATCCTGGATCTATCTATGCTAGGGGCTGCCAGTCTAGGCCCCCTCAAAATGGGTTCCTGGGGCTGGTGCCCTAGTCACCCATACTGACCGCTTCCTTTGCTTCCTCTCCAGATACACTACTACTGCTTTTGCACCAACCAGAGTAACACTTTGGAACAGAGTCTGCTCCACCTAATAGGCACATATGTAAACTTAAGTGCCTAAATGTAACTTTATCTCACCTTGATTGAATCCCTGAAAAACAGCCAATGCAAAAGATGGGTGGGCCCTCCTCCTCACTGCTTTTTTGTGACAATATTTAGGGTCAGATGGGGGCTGGGGTGCCATGGGCATTAAGGTGCACAGTGGACAGCCCAGAAATCAGAAGTCTGAGGCCACAGCTGAAGTGTTCATGGTGCAGCCCTGTTGGATTCCAGTGAATCTGGAAATGCTACTAAATACCTTGTCACAAGGATACAAAAAGGGGGCAGGGTGAGAACATGGATTAGTAACAAAAGTTGATGCATTAATGGCTTTGCAGGCACTTGAACACTGTTTAACAGCATTGCACTTTGGTGCCTATGTCTACTTTAGATGCCCATTAGGTGGAATAGATTCTAGCCTTTCAGTGTAATTTTCAAATCAGAAAGGAGGAAACTAATTATATTGCCTACGCATTGGCCAAAAGGTTCTGTGATATACACTGATTTCATGCAACTTAGTCTAACAAAAGTAAAATCTAGTGTTGGCCCAGTGGATAGAGCACACAGGCATGGTATCAGAAAACATGAGCTCTGATCTCAGCTCTGCTGGATGATCTGGGATAATTCACTCCCCCTCTGTTTCCCCTTGCACTTTTTTCTTGATGTATCTAGATCGAAACTTGTTTAGGAGAGGAACCATCTCACTCAGGGTGCTGGTGCATTGCCCAGCACAAGAGCCTGTACTGGAGCATCAAGTGCTATTTTGATACAAGTGGGATAAACTACCTTCTAGGAAACCTGGGGATAAAGCCTAAGAAACAGTGGTATTTCAGCAAAAACAGTTCCTAAGTAACAACCCCTATGGCTCAGCTTTACATCTCAATGCTGACCTATTCAGGCCCCTGGGAAAACTGCTGCTTCTCTTGCACCTACTCCAATTCGCCAAAGTGCAGCCTCATCCATGCCTAGAATAGATTAATTTTAAAAAACCCACAGATGTGTACAAGCACCCTAAAAGACTTAGTCTGGATTTGAAAACCTCCTTCCAAGAGGAAGGGGTTAAAATTTCATAGACTTCATAGACATTAGGGCTGGAAGGGACCTCGGAAGATCATCGAGTCCAGGCCCCTACCCAAAGGGCAGGAAGTGAGCTGGGGTCATAGGATCCCAGCAAGATAAGCATCCAATTTGCTCTTGAAGGTGTTCAATGTAGGTGCTTGAACCACCTCCGCTGGCAGACTGTTCCAGACCCTGGGGGCTCGGACAGTAAAGAATTCTTCCTTATGTCCAGCCTGAAACGGTCTTGCAGGAGTTTATGACTGTTTGACCTCGTCATCCCTTGGGGTGCTCTGGTGAACAAACGTTCCCCCAGATCCCGGTGGTCATCCCTTATAAACTTAGAGGTAGCCATCAGATCACCCCTGAGCCTGCGCTTTTCCAGGCTAAAGAGTCCCATGGCTCTCAGCCTGTCATCGTAAGATGTGTTTTCCTGATCTCTGATCATGCGCGTGGCTCTCCTCTGGACTCTCTCAAGCTTCTCCACATCCTTTTTTGAATTGTGGAGCCCCAAACTGGATGCAGTGCTCCAGCTGCGGTCTCACCAAGACCGAGTACAAGGGCAGAATGACATCCCGAGATTTGCTGGAGAAGCACCTCTGGATGCAAGCCAGAGTTTTGGTCGCTCTACTAGCTGCAGCATCGCATTGCAGGCTCATGTTCATCTTGCGGTCAATGATGACCCCCAAGTCTCTTTCTTCCATAGTGCTAGCCAGCGTACCACTGCCAAGCCTATAAGGATGCTGCAGGTTTTTCCTCCCCAGGTGGAGAACCTTGCATTTTTCAGTGTTAAACACCATCAGGTTCTTGTCTGCCTATTTGCTGTAGCGGGCATGGGTGTCCCATGGGACTGATGAAAGACAGACGCAAAGTACCTATTTAATAGGTTGGCTTTTTCCTGGGTGTCAGTTGTCAGTTGCCCCATCTGGTTCAGCAGGGGTCCAATGTTGCCCTTGCTTTTCCTTCAGCTCCCCATATACCTGAAAAAGGACTTTTTTATTGTCCTCAATGCTCGAAGCTAGTTGGAGTTCAGTTGCAGCCTTGGCTTTCCTGGTTTGCTCCCTGCAGGACCAGACCAGTGCAGAATATTCCTCCTTGGAGGTGGATCCCACCCTCCATCCTTTGTAGGCCTTTCTTTTTAGCCTCAGGAGGTCTGTTAGATCCCTGGAGAGCACTTCCAAAGTGGCTTCCTTGGGCCTATAGAAGCACTTCCAAAGGTGCTATGACTACCACTGAGGTATTAGCCAGGTTAACAGCAGCCGAGAACATTTCTAGCCACAGTAGAGGCTCTGGATGAAGCAGCTCTTAGGATTTTATTAAAGCAGAAAGGGATTGCGCTCCACGCTGTTATTAAAATACACCATGCATTAGCTCTGCTTCTGCTATCTGAAGCATGCTTTTTCAGTCCAATTCACCAGTTAACTGCTGCCAAACATATTAGCTACATCCAGCATACCAGACGTGCACCCTTGGCTAGTATCACCCATTCTACTCCTGGCTTAAAAAAAACTGATAGTATAAGTTGGATTTTTATAAATTCTCAGTGTTGACCTCAACACTGCTCACATCAATGTCAGTGGTAAAACTCTCACTGGGTTACTTCTGGTCCCACAAGTCAAACTCCCCTGTAATCAGAGACAGGCCAGAGCTGAAAATTCTTAAAAAACCTCATAGCTCCCACTGACTGTCATGCAAGCTGCTAGAGGCTCAGCTCATTTGAAAATCAAGGGTGCCTGTACATGAGCATGGAGGCTGCTCTGACACACTGTAATTCCAGTGCATCAGAGCAGACTTGATCACAACTTAATTACCGCGCTCCAGCAGCCTCCTACATCTTGTGTATCAGAGTCCCCACACTTAAAAATGGTGGCAGGGGCACTTATACTAAAGCTCATTGAAACAGCTTTAGTTCGAGTGCCTCTGCTGCCATTTTTAAGTGCAGGGACACTGATACACAAGAAACTGTGCCAATTTAATTAAAGTGGCTCTTGGAGCTACTCTAATTAAAGCACCATCCCCAAACCCCTGGAGCATGTGTAAAAGTGCCCCAAGATGTTATAGGCAGGTACATAATGGAGCTACTTTAGTCTTTCATTCTAACAAAAAATGGTGTAAATGGCCTTTTGCCATGTGAGAGGTCACTCTTTTCATAAGTAGGAAGTTCCAACCTTGAAATAAGAATCATGATCATGACAATTTAATTTTTAGATGAGAGTGTTAGGTACCCATAGGTCTCAAAGGGTTTTAAGTGTTCAGATTCATTGTCTCCATTTCACAGATGGAAAAACAGAGGCAAAAACAAGTAAGGTAACATGCCCAATGTCACCCAGCAAACAGGAATAAAATCTAGTTCTCTGGAGTCTCAGTCCAGTGCTGTATGGCATTATGGAGCAAGATCTCTGTTGTGAAAGCACATAATGATTACTGGAAATGAAATGTTTATACACCAATGTGGGAAGTATGGGAAACAAACAGGAAGAACCGGAGGTCCTAATGCAATCACAGAATTATGATGCAATTGGGATTACAGAAACATGGTGAGATAGCTCACATGACTGGAGTACAGTCAGATGGGTAAAGGTTGTTTAGAAAAGATAGTGGGGAAAAGGAGGAGGTAAATACATACGTATATAAAGATGATGTACATGTGTTCAGACATGCAGTATGAAGTGGAAGGTAAACCTGTTGAAAGCCTCTGGGTAAAGGTCAGGGGAGAGCAGTTGAGGTCGGGGGTGTCATGGCTGGTGTCTGCTACAGGCCTCCAAGCCAAGAGGAGGTGGACAACAAAAGCTTCCAAATTGCAGGACTTGGTTCTTATGTGAGACTTTCATTATGGGGATATCTGTTGGGAAGGAAACATGGAAGTGCACAATCAGTCCAGCAAGGTCCTGGACTTTTTGATTCAGGTGGTAGAAGGACCAATGAGGGAGGAAGCTCTTCGTGATTTACTGCTTACAACGAGGAAGCAACTTGTTGAGAATCTGAAGGTGGAAGATAACTAGGTTGATAGTGACCACAAAATGATAGAGTTCAAGATCCTAAGGGGAGGAAGGAAGGAGAGCACTGGAATAGGACACTGGACATTAGAAAAGCAAACTTTAACAAACTCAGGGACCTTGGGAGGTATGCCTGAAAACTTGCAAAGAATTTCTTTCCAACTGTTTAGCTGGTCTAATAAAAGGTATCACATCTACCCAAAGAACTTTGCCTGTCTATGTCCTTAAACCAACACAGCTACAACCAACAGCCGTGCAGAGAAAGCTGAAGTAGTTAATGTCTCTTTTACTTCCATTTTCACAAATAGGGGCATATACCAGATGACAAGTGCAGTTGGCAGCAGAGATAGGGAAGGAAACAAACAGCCTAGAGTAATGGCAGAACAGGTTAGGGATTTACTAAGAGAAGCTAAATATTTTCAAGTTGATAGGGCTGGATGAGATGCACCTGAAGGTCCTGAAGGTAGTAGCTGAGGCAATTTTGGAGCTTTTGAGAACTCATGGAGGTCAAGTGAAGTCCTTGATGACTGGAAATGGGCAGATACAAAATTAGAGACCAGAATTAGAGAACAAGTCTTGAAGAAATCCATTGTGAAGCACCTGGAAAAGAACAAAGTGATCGGGAATAGTCATCATGGACTCACCAAAAGCAGGTCATTCCTGACCAATCTGACTCTTTCTACAATAAAGTGACAGGCTCTGTGGATGAGGAGAGAGCAATAGTCATGGTAAACCTTGATTTTAGCAAGGCTTTAGACGCTGTCTCCCATGACATTCTCATTAGCAAGCTGAGGAAATACAGACAAAATGAAAGTACTGGAAAGTGAATACAAAGCTAGTTGGATCATTGTACTCGGCAAATATTCCTCAATGGCTCAATGTCTATATCTCCTCAATGAGAGGAGGTATCAAGTAGAGTTCCCCAGGGGTCTGCCTTGTGGTGGTGTTGTTCAATATCTTTATTAATGATTTGCATAATGAGACTGAGTGCATGCTTAGCAAATTTCTGGATAACACTAAGTTGGGTGGAATTGTGTACAGTCCAGAGGGCAGGGCTAGAATCCAGAATGACATGGACAAAATGGGGAAATAGTATGCAATCAATCAGCTGAGATGAAGCAAGGACAAGTGCAAAGTTCTGAACTTGGAAGAAATACAGGCTGAGGTATGACTAACTAGGCTGCAGTACTGCAGGGAAGGACCTGGGGGTTACAGTGAATCACAAGCTGAATATGAGCCAACAGTGTTTTCTTGTTGCAAAAAAAGCCCACAACATCCTGGGTTGTATTAACAGGGGTGTCACCTGCAAATCAAGGGAAATGATTCTTCCACTGTCCCACTGGAGAGGCCTCACCATAAGTACTGTGTCCAGTTTTAGGCCCCGCACTTCAAAAAGGGCATGGATAGTTTGGAAAGAGTGCAGCACAGACCAACAAAAATGGTTAGGGGCCTAGGAGACAAGACTTATAGATTTATAGATTGTAAGGTGGGAAGGGACCTCAGCAAATCATCGGGTCCAGCCCCCTGCACCAAACAGGAAAGATAACTGGGGTCAGGTGACCCCAGCAAGGTGACTGCCTAGTCTGTTTTTGATTTCCAGGGTAGGTGATTGCACCACCTCATAAAAAGGGCTGAAAGAATTAGTGTTGTTTAGCCTGGAGAAAAGAAGATTGAGGGTGGATTTGATAACAGTCTTTACATACCCGAAGGGTGATTTTAGTGAAAATGGTGATGGGCTTTTCTTTGTGCCTGTAGGAGACAGGACTATGAGCAACAGTCTTGAGCTGTAGCAGAGAAAATTTAGACTGGAGATTAGGAGGAAGGTTCTGACGATGAGGGCAGTCAAGCAGTGGAACAGGCTAAAGAAATTGTGTAATCTCTATCCCTGGAAATTTTAAAAAGCATGTTACACAGACAGTTCCCTGAGATGGTTTAGTCAGGGATGATCCTGCCTTGAGCAGGGGTCTGGACTAGATGACCTTATGATGTCCATTCCAGTCCTACTTTCCTATGATCCTATATAGTCCACTTAAGCCACTCCTTAAGCTATAATAAATATACCATTAAAAGAGTCTGATGGTTTCCAAGATATGATCTGCCTGAGGACTCTGCTCTTGTACAGAGTCTGGGTACTAGTTCAAATTATTACTTCATTGAAGTCGGCACCTATACAACTCTAGCAGTTTTCTAATTTGCATGGTGGACCAAGACTGCTCTCTGATTATAGGTCTTCTTTTTCTCTTTAGAAAGAGACAACCACTTGGCTCCACTGAGAGAGAAGCAATTATAAATTCCTGAGACTCCAATTAAAATCTGGATTGGTTTCCAAAACTCTATTAAAGACCCACCAGGGGGATAAGGATTTCAACTTATTGTCACGAATATAAAGCTCATCTCCTTATTAGCAGTAGAACAATGAGGGGAAAGTGTTTTGTACGCAACTCTTCCCATTTAACAATGTAAAGGAACGACCCCCAACACCAAAACAGTGTATGCAATTACTGCTTTGTTTCAACTGTAATATATCTAGCCTAAATGAATCAGTGCTAATGAGAACTGTATAACATTAGGAGATGATAGTTTCAAAAACAGCTGGCAGATTTTCTATATTGACACTGCCTGGGTCCATTTCACTGGATTGCCACAAAGCTGGCTTTTCACAGGAGACTGGCATCCAACTTCCCACATGTAGAAACCTACATAAATGCTCATATTTCCAGAAAACACATAGCTTCCAACTACTTCTGTGGCTTTTCACAGGCAATGCTGGGAGCAGACCTCTTGAAAATCCAGCTCCTTGGGCAATTGCAAAAATCATTGTTAAAAAAACGTAGTCTTTAAAATTACTGGTTTCTGACTGTGCCAGGCACGGTCAATTGGCCAAAGTGAAAAATGACAGTCATACTAATTCCCCTTGACAATATTGTAGCCATAATATGATATTTATGCTTTTAGGGGCTAGCTGGAGTTGAGATGTTCAGAGTTACCCCAGAACACTAAACCATCATTTAATTTTCTTCTCACCAGCCTGGGATTAGTGCACCTCTTTCCAAAGTGGATATCTTTGGGCAAGTTGCCCTCTTAGCACCTCTGATTAGACCCTGTTAGCTTCAAGTCAGAAGCTAGGTCAATATTCAGTGCTTTGGAAATTCCTTCTTTCTTATTTGGGGGAGATGGACCCAGTCCTCTTCAGAAGATATCGGATACCACAGTCCTATTGGAGCATCAGCAAGAGTTCATACAACAGTAACCTATGTGTCCTGTTGTTGGTACTCATTGAGACCCCAGTACAGCAAAACCTCATGATTTAGATTCATAAATGTTTGGGTCAAGACCTCAACAGATTTCATAGATTTCTTAGACACTAGGGCTTGAAGGGACCCCGGAGGATCATCGAGTCCAGCCCCCTTCCCCAGGGGCAGGAAGTCAGCAGGGATCATGGGATCCCAGCAAGATAAATATCCAAATATCTCTTGAAGGCGTTCAAAATAGGTGCTTGAACCACCTTTGGCGGCAGTCTATTCCAAACCTTGGGGGCTCAGACAGTAAAGAAATTCTTCCTTATGTCCAGCCTGAAACGGTCATGGAGGAGTTTGTGACCATTCAAATTTGTCATTTCTTGGGGTGCCTGGTGGACAGGCTTTATAAACTTGTAGATGGCCATCAGATCGCCCCTGGGCCTGCGCTTTTCCAGGCTGAAGAGTCTCATAGCTCTCAGCCTGTCATCATAAGGTCTATTTTCCTGTCCTCTGATCATGCGTGTGGCTCTTCTCTGGACTCTCTCAAGCTTCTTCACATCCTTTTTGAATTGTGGAGCCCAAAACTGGACCCAGTACTCCAGCTGTGGCCTCACCAATGCTGAGTACAATGGGAGAATGACGTCCTGGGATTTGCTTGGGAAGCATCTGTGGATGCAAGCCAGCATTTTGGTTGCTTTACTAGCCGCAGCATCACTTTGAAGGCTCATGTTCATCTTGTGGTCAGTCATGATCCACCAGTCCCTTTCATTTGTAGTGCTAACCAGTGTAGCACTGCCAAGCCTATAAGGATGCTGCAGGTTTTTCTTCCCCAGGTGGAGAACTTTGCATTTTTCGGTGTTAAACAGCATCAGGTTCTCGTCCGCCGATTTCCTGAACCTGTCAAAATCTGCCTGGATCACCCGCCTGTCCTCAGGTGTGGATGCTTTACCCCAGAGTTTGGTGTCATTGGCGAACTTGGCCAGTCTGCTTCTGACACCAATGCCCACATCATTAATGAAGATGTTAAATAGTATAGGCCCTAGGACAGAGCCTTGAGGGACCCCACTGGTCATGGTGCACCATGATGATCAGCTTCCATTAGCCACCATGCTTTGGGTCCTACCACGGAGCCAATTCCCCAGCCAACAGATCATGGTGAGGCTGAGGCTGCAGTTAGCCAGTTTTGCAAAGAGGTGATTGTGGGATACCAGATCAAAGGCTTTTTTAAGGTCAAGATGTCAATCTCTTCCTGCTTGTCCAGGTGATAGGTCACCTGGTTGTAAAAGGAAATGAGATTGGTCAAGCAAGACCTACCTGCAACAAACCCATGCTGGCTATCCCTCAGGATGTTGCCGTCAGCCAGTCTGTTAAGAATGGCCTCTTTGATAATCTTTTCCAAGACCTTCCCTGGGGTAGAGGTCAGGCTGATGGGTCTGTAGTTTGCCGGATGCTCTTTCCTCCTTTCTTGAAGATAGGCACTACATTGGCCTTCTTCCATCCAGTCCAAACCCCTGCCTGGCCAGGAAAGAGTACTGGGGTCAGATGACCACCTCCCTTGGAAGCCCATTTCAAGTTTTGGCCACCCTTACCATGAAGAAGTTTTTCCTGATGTCTAGGTTAAATCTGCTCTCTGTCAGTTTGTGACCATTGTTCCTTGTTACCCCAAGAGGCGCCCTGGTGAACAGAGCATCTCTGATTCCTTGCTGTGTCCCCCTAATGAATTTGTAGGCAGCCACGAGATCACCTCTCAGCCTTCTCTTGCTGAACAGATCCAGGTCCCTTAGTCTTTCCTCATAGGGTTTGGCTTATAAACCCTTAACCATATGAGTGGCCCTCCTCTGGATGCTCTTGAGGTTATCCACATCCTTCTTGAAGTATGGTGCCCAAAACCGGATGCAGTACTCCAACTGTGGTCTGACCAATGCTGCACAGAGGGCAAATATCACCTCCTTGGTTCTATTTGTCATGCATCTGCTGATGCATGATAAAGTATACTTAGCTTTGCTGATGATTTTGTCACACTGACGACTCATGTTCATCTTGGAGTCCACTATGATTCCAAGATCCCTTTCCACTTCTGTGCTGCTGAGAGGGTCACTTCCTAACCATTAAGTGTGCTGGATATTTTTACACTCTAGGTGCAGCACTCTGCACTTGTCCTTGTTGTACTGCATCCTACTGCGCATTGCCCACTTTTTCAACCTGTCCAGGTCTACCTGCAATCGTTCCCTACCTTCCAGAGTGTGCACTTCACCCCACAATTTAGTATCATCCACAAACTTGGACAGAGGTATACTTCATGCCCACATTGAAGTCACTGATGAAGACATTGAAGAGTACAGGTCCAAGGACCAAGCCCTGCAGGACCCCACTACCCCCAACCTCCCAGGTCAATACCGACCCACCTACTACTACTGTCTGGGTGTGACCCCCAAGCCAATTGCCACCCACTGGGCCGCATAAACTTCTAAGTCACAGCCTCTTAATTGATTTATGAGAATGGGATGAGATACTGTATTGAAGGCCTTCTTAAAACCCAAGAAAGCAACATCCACCTCTACTCCTGCATCTCAGCATTTTGTGACCTAGTCATAAAATGAAACCAGATTAGTCAGACATGATCTGCTTGCTATGAATTCATGCTTGTTGCCCTGCTGCATTATTTTCCCCACTGGACTCGCACAAATATGATCCTTCATTTCAAAGACTTTTCCAAGGATGGAGGTGAGACTGACTGGCCTATAATTACTCGGATCCTTCTTCCTCTCCTTCCTGAAAATGGGGACCACATTGGCCCTTTTCCAGTCCTCTGGGACCTGACCTGAGCACCACAAGCACTCAAACAGTCATGCCAGTGGTTCTGCTATGACACCGGCCAATTCCTGCAGTACTCTCGGATGCAGCTCATCCGGGCCTGCTGACTTAAGCACATCCAGTCCATCCAAGTCACTTTGCACCAAGTCAGCGTCCACAGTTGGTGGGCTGGTATCCCTCTGATGCCCATCTAAAAACACATTAGGAAACTTATCTTGACCCTTGTTCAAGAACACTGAGGCAAAAAACTCATTAAATAGCTCAGCCTTGTCCCCCCTGTCTGTCACTAATTTCTCCTGCTTGTTCAGTAGGGGTCCAATGCTGCCCTGCATCTTCCTTTTACTCCCTACATAGATAAAAAAACACTTTTTGTTGTCATTAATTTGTGCTGCCAGCCTCAGCTCCATAGTTGCTTTGGCATTTCTAACTGCCTCCCTGCAAGTGCAGGCCAAGTAGGTATACTCCTCTTAGGTATCTTCCCCCTGCTTCTACTGCCTATATGCCTCTTTTTTTTGCCCTTAGGCTTCCCTGGATTTCTCTATTTAGCCAAAGAAGTTTTTTGGCCCCTTTCCCCTCTTTTCCTCACACTGGGATCATCTCCCTTTGTGCCTGAAGAATCGCTTCCTTCAGAAATGACCACCCTTCCTGGACTGCCATCTCACCAGTACTCCTATCCTGCAGTGTCCTGAGCACACTGAAGTTGGCTTTCCCAAAGTCAAGCACTTCCACCCTACTAGTTATCTTACCCACTCTATGGCGTATGGTGAATTCGACTGATTGGTGGTCACTGTCCCCAAGGTGACCACGAATCTGCAGCTCCCCTACCAGGTCATCTCCCATAGCCAACACCAAGTCCAGTACAGGTTCTAGCAACTATATTCAGAGCTTGGTCTGGAGCAGTTTTGAGGTCCATTTCTAATAATTGCGGCATAATGGAAAACATTAATGATAACATCATGCTTGCCCTGCTAACATGTACCACAGCATACTTTAAGTCAATCCTGTACGTTTAAGCTGAAGTTGCAGTTCAGACTGTGCACCACACGGTGAAGGCGATTGGGCTGCAGAAGATGGGAGAGTGTGGCAGGTGATCTGGATGGGGGGGCGCAATCCAAGCAGCACAAGGAGGCTAGGAGCCCTTCTCTACTTTGCCTCTTTTGCCTAAAGATAAACATTTACATATGTGCTTTGCTGAAACAGGAATTAAAACCATTATTCTTCAACAGGACACCCTAATGTGGATTTCTGACCTGTGTGGAGATCAGTGGGACTCTACAGAGGTATATGGAGGCATAGTAGTGAATCCCAGTGCACAGATGAGGTATAAAAGGCCAAATCCTAATCTTCTGTATAAAACCTGGTGTCTTGTACAAGACTTTTAATACAACCTTCGTCTACTTGACCCAGGGCAGAGTACAGACAGCTGATATCAGACCTGGCAAATGGAAAGGTGAGAAGATAGGTTCATAGGCCACTTCTAGATAGTTCTCTGGTATGTCCTTTGACAGCTAAGGAAATGGTGTGAGGTCCCAAAGCACCCTGTAGGGATGATTCCCAATACCTGCATTCAAGTCCAGGTAGCTTTGAACCTGAAAGTGCTTTACAAAGGGAATTGACCTGATTTTGGTTTTACCTTCTGGCCAAAGAAATCAGCTGTACTGCAAAACTGGGCTCGTGATACGTTTTCTTTCTGATCTGGCTGCAGCATGAGGAATCGGCTCCAGCATCTCTGTACCTCTGCGACTGTCACTGTCCAGAAGAAAATAAGACAGAACACAGGTTTCAGGACTGTTTGTGACACAAGGAGAAATGCTAGAGATGAGCCTCAAAGCAACTCACTTTCTTTGATTAAACTAAAATACACTCCAATAAAAACTTTAACCAGTTTATTCTGAGAAGCAACAGTTTGAGAAAATGAGGAAGAGAATACATGTTGGAGAGCAACAGGCTACATAACTATTCACATACAAAGGAGCTCAATCTTTTAGGTAAATAATGGTAGAAATAGGAAAACTGGTATCACAAGACGCATCACGTGGGGTGGCATTTTCCAAAAGAGCCCTGCTTTGACCAAATTCAGACTCTCACTGAAGTCCATATTCAGTGGACTTGTCTTTAACTGGCATGGAGTTAAACCAATGCTGAGTGCTTTGGATAATCCCAGAAGATAGGCGGGTGATCCAGGCTGACCTGGACAAGCTCAGCAAACGGGCAGACGAGAACCTCATGGTGTTTAACACCGATAAATGCAAGGTTCTCCACCTTGGGAGGAAAAACCTGCAGCATCCTTATAGCCTCGGCAGTGCTACGTTGGTTAGCACTACAGAAGAAAGAGACTTGGGGGTCATCATTGACCACAAGATGAACATGAGCCTCCAATGCGATGCTGCGGCTAGTAAAGTGACCAAAATCCTGGCGTGCATCCATAGATGCTTCTCGAGCAAATCCTGGGACGTCATTCTCCCCTTGTACTCGGCCTTGGTGAGGCCGCAGCTGGAGTACTGCGTCCAGTTTTGGGCTCCACAATTCAAAAAGGATGTGGAGAAGCTTGAGAGAGTCCAGAGGAGAGCCACGCGCATGATCAGAGGTCAGGAAAACAGATCTTACGATGACAGGCTGAGAGCCATGGGACTCTTTAGCCTGGAAAAGCGTAGGCTCAGGGGTGATCTGATGGCCACCTATAAGTTTATCAGGGGTGACCACCAGGATCTGGGGGAACATCTGTTCACCAGAGCGCCCCAAAGGATGACGAGGTCGAACGGTCACAAACTCCTGCAAGACCGTTTCAGGCTGGAC